>NC_084596.1:37612957-38233790 GCF_033807715.1 Cololabis saira | reverse complement strand
TTGCACTGGGTTAATTGAGTGTGTGTTATCAGCAGGCTTTAGATTTGTGAAGCTGGAAATGAATTTACTTTCATCTCAGCAAATGTAACACCCTGAAATTATGTGGTGTCTTGTAAAATAATGAGCGGCTGAGCAGAACACAAGTAACCAGTAAACCATGTGACCAACCAAAGCCTGTAAAGTATTTTCCACGAAATAAACCTTGTCCACCAGGCAATAAGCAAGAGCAAGTGAACACTGGGCTGGACAACTGAAACTAAAAAAAATCTTCCCTCACCTTTTCAGGGGTTAGCATTTATATCAGTGTGTCTCTAAGAAGCTTGGCAGCAGTCTGTGCACATCTCCCTCAGAATGAGGAAGGGCATCTAATCGGCGAAGGATTTCCATACCTGCCTCCCGCCTCCAGTAATCTGAAGTTCATCACACGTCTGGCCGAGCTTTATTTCAAGGGTCTAGAAAATAAATAAGCAAGTGACAGAGATGGAGACAGCGTTAATCCCACAATGACACAGGGATGAAAGGAGTGGCTACTGCATAACATCAGAGTAATGAAGGCCCGAGGGCCACAGCTAAGAAGAAAGGGGGGACGCAGAGAGAAGAAGCAAAAAGATAAGACAGGAAAAGAATGGTAGACATAGAAGAGAGATGATAGATGAAGTGGCGGAATGAAAAGAGAGGGGACAGATGGACAGATGGAGAGATGGGGAGATGGAGAGGGAGTGCAGAACAGGTGAATATGTGCAACAGAAATACACCACTGTGAAGCTCTACTGGTGCATTACTGCAGGAACATAACATACTGTACAGCTTCAAAAGTGTTCATTATGTTTCTTCCATGTGGCTTTAAAGTTTATTTGCGCATCCAGCAGATACAATACATTAGATGCTATTCAAGTGTTATTTTAGACATGCACTCATGTGAAAAAAAGAACAACTCTTTTCAGTTTTATTCACACTATATCTTATTATGTGACACTCAGATAGCATGTAAGTAGTACATTTTTATTACAATGTCCTCAGAAAGAGACTGAACATTTGGACAAAGAACATGACTCCAAGGATAAGGTTTATAAAACTGCATCTGAACAAACCAAAGAATGTCTGGAATAATACAAAAAAGAGGAATATTGTTAATATCAGGAAAAAAAAAACAAGCACCTCATACCAGGTGACAAGCACAGTGGTGGAGAGATGATTATTAGGGCCTGAGCACTTACAGTGCGAAGGCCCTATTGTATCTGTAGGAATTTTTGATATTTAATGGTTTGCATTAATGGGCGTGGCCTAATGGCTCAACAGCGCCCCCTAGAAAACTTTGTGCCTCAAGCCCCACAATACGTTTTGAAGTACATGCACGAAAAAGTAAAGACTTAAAGACTTAAAGAAAAGTCTCTTGGTGCCATGGCCGAAACTGAACAGGAAGTCGGCCATTTTGAATTAATCGTGTAATTTTGCCGCAATTTATGCCATTTCTTCGGCCGTTTCTTCGCTCGAACCGTAACGTGCACCAAGGTGTGTTATACATCAAAATGTGCTTCTCGATCCTGCGACGATGCGCATTACTTTTCTCAGTCAAAAGCGTTACCGTGGCGAAGATAGACGCCAAAAAGCGTGCCCCCCCTTCATCTGATTGGTCCATATTTGATAGTTCCTACTTTCTGCCATAACTTTTGAATGGTTTGATATAGAGAGTCATGGGTGGTGTCATCAGACTCAGTTTTGAGTCCTTGAACATAATTGGTGCAAATTAGCCCCGCCCCTTCTTCTGATTGGTCGATATCTGATAGTTCCTACTTTCTGCCATAACTTTTGAATGGTTTGATATAGAGAGTCATGGGTGGTGTCATCCGCTAAATGTCCAGGCCTGAAGAATCTACATGCAAGTCATACAAGCGCTTCCACTGCAGCACTCCTGAACGTGCATAAGGGTGCGAGGGCCCGTTCATCGCTGCTTACAGCTTTAATTTAGACTTGTCTAACTTGAAAAATATATTATATTATTTCATATTATAAAAGGTATAGCAATGGCCCAGTCAATGTTGAGACCTAAACCAGCAGAAATGCTGCGGCAGCACCAATATTAAATATGAAAGCTGTGCATAAACAAATGCCTGTAAATGTCAATAAACTGAAGCAATGTTGTCAAGAAGACTGGACCGACTTTCTTCCACAACAATATGAGTAACTAATAATGTACTTACAATCATTCTTCCACACATCACCTCCGTATTTTGGCTTAGTTTTTGGTACAAAACGATAATGAGACTGTAATGTATCATGTCGTCTTGCTTATCTGATTGCTGTATCTGTCTGTAAGTTCAGACTGGTAAACACCACATTAATTGTTATGTCTTCACTGAAGATTGCATTTCTGAAGACCCTTCAGAAATGCAGATTAAAATTCTAAAAAAAGAATGTGAGCTCTAACTTTTAGTTCGATGCATTTAGTGCTGTGTTTCTACCCAGTGGACAGACGTGGTTCTGTGTTTCTTTTATGTCTGGCTTTGGTCTCCATCAAATTCTGCAATAACCCAATGTTTAAATAAAGAAAAACTCTTGTTATTGCATTGTGTAGGTTCAGAAAAGATTGTGGTCACTGACTACTGACAAAGGAACAAACAAAGAAGAAAGTAAATAGCTTTAATATCTGATAGCAGAAAATTATTTCACAAAATTGCATACAGTATGCATTGCGTAACTAAGATCTTGGACGAGCTAAGGGTGCACAACCATCTGAAAAAAAGCATTTTCATAAAACAAAGTTTTAAAAGTAAGGGGATTTTCTATTACATTCTAATATCAATACAAAGCATGTCACAATAAAATTCAGTGCGGCCTGAATACAATTTCATACTTGCTGAGAACAATTTAGTTTCCAATTACAAGAACATCGTAGATAACAAGGAATTGTAATGAGGTTGTTTTCCAAAGAGGAACTGCAAAATTATATCTAAAACTAAAATTAATTTTATATTAATATAGCTAAAATAACGTCCGCCTCCAGTGTTGAGTGCAGCCCCAGTCGCAGTTTGTGTCTGACAAGGTCTCAGAATGACAGCTTTCTAAGGGGCAGCACCTCTGTGACAGACCTGAATGAAATGTTTGACTCAAGTGTCAAATATTTGAGATCCTTGAAATGTCAGAAAGGCTCTTGATCCATCTTACTAGACAGTCTCGAAACCGAACACTTCTCACTGGTGGAGGATAACAGAAGAAGAAGAAACAAAGCTCTGATGCTCCTTTTTCTCTGCTTTTTACAATCTATTTACTGCTCTGAGGTAGGGCTGGGCGATATATCGAGTATATTCAAGGTATTGCGGATTCTACTCTGTGCGATGTACAAAATGACTATATCGTGAATATTCAAGTATACATTGTCACGCATTTGCTTTTAGCATTAAATTACAGGCTTTTCTCACTCTCTCGTCTCGTCTCTCCTCAGAGAGATAAAACAAGCGCACCTAGTTACATACGTCAGTCACATGCATGCATCATCATACAGGTGTCCGGGACCGCCGGTGAGTTCCACCTAACTTTCCCAAACTCGGCCTGTTTGCGCCCTGAGCTCATCCACGCGGGTTGCTACGCGCGACGGCCTCTTTTCAAACTGGGACGGTTTAGTAAAGACGGGAGGGGATGTTTTCTCCTCTGACGCCGCGCTGATGCAGCTCCCACTATGGCCTGGAATATACTTGCTGTTGGTGCTTGCGTTCGCGTCCGTTCACGTCCGTTCGCGTGCACCACCAACCGCAATGTCGCTCGCGTTTACGCGAAGAGAGCGTGTAGTACCTGCGGTGACCGATAGGGGGCAGTAAGCAGAGCAACAGTTGGAAAAGTGATTAAATATTTAGTAGTAGCAGTAGCAGATTAGAACAACAAACAAGTTAACATGACACCATTGGATGAAGAGGAGATTATAACATTGCTTTGGTTGCGATCTCGGCAAAGGAAACGGCGCCAGCGACCTCCGCGTCATCACTTGTGGCCAGCTGGTATCTGACCGGGACCAGCGCCACTCGCGGCCAGAGCGAGAACTGCAGGTCGCTTACGCGTTCAGTGTCTTTTTGAGAACGTGCACGTCGACGCGTCAAATGAACGCAGGATACGCAGCCATGATGCGTAGCCTACGCAGTCTGAACTGCAAGTATATCTCAGGCTTATGCCACTCAGTGCGCAAACGCGTCCGCGCGCAGCGCGCCGCCCAAGCCTTTCTCTTCCAGAGCTGAGAAACTTCACCTAGTGTTGCCTTAAATGTGGCCACATGAAATCAATCACTATCATTGAAACAAAGTCAAACAAGACTATATGACGTCATATTTCTAAAAGTAAGTGAAAGTGATGCAAAGTAAAGGAGGAGAGGATGAAACATTGCAGTCCTTACATCTACAATTAGTCTTAATATAAAGGTGCTCTAAAGGCCCTCCTGCTCAGAGCAGCTCATCCCAGGTAAAACCTGGACCAGAAGATGTCCTTTAATGACAATTTTTATGTTTGTGCCACTCACTGCTTAGTAAGTGTTTAATAAATACAGTTTTGGTTAATTTGACTTAGTTGTGATTTCCCCCTTTTTGCATGAAAGTTTTAAATTAGCATATATGAATGCAGTGTGACACAAGAATGTTTTAATGTAGACATATAGAATCATCATACTGGTGTGATTATAGGCATCAAAGTGTTAATTCAAGGCTAAGGCAAAATATCGAGATATATATCGTGTATCGTGACATGGCCTAAAAATATCGAGATATTAATAAAAGGCCATATCGTGCAGCCCTACTCTGAGGTTAGGTTTTCTTTGACCTCTTTTTACATTTAGTCGAACAGCAATCAAACATATTCTACAATCTTAGATAACTGAGCAGGAAAAAAAAGTTGGGTGTAGCAGAAACATCTTTTCTACTACTGAGTTCCAGAGTGATATCATAAGATTTTCCTAAATATCTGTCTTTAACTTTTGTTTATATGGTTTCTGGCTAAGAAAGTGAAGGACTGATTGGGCCTCCACGGTGAGTGTTACCCCCAAAAATCCCCACATCAAACAGTGATACTGACTCCGTCAGACTTGAACCCACTGAAAACTGTAACGATTCAACAATCCCTGTCATCGTCACTGTCAGATATAAGACGGCGTGAATTTTAATAATGTTAGATTCGTTGGCACACATAAATGACCGTCTCCTGTTTTACATATTAAAAAGCCTTTTCCACTTGCAGAGAAAATGACACTCTTGGACGTCAGATCCTTTTTTAACAAGACATTTCTCATTAAATGAAACCTGGCTTAACGCAGATGGAGCAGCTACTTTCTTTGAAGCTTCACTGCTGAACTACAGCATCTCATACTTGAGAGGTAAGAATACATTTGGTTATAACGTGGCTTTTTGAATTATAATGGTTTTATTTTTATCAGATCGGCTTTCTATCGCAGATCATTCAGAAGTATCTTCTCTTGTTTGCACAAACTATGTAAACAAGATTAATTATTTCAGGTGATGGTAACGTCAGATCCAGCTTTTTTCTCTCTTATTAAAATTTCCTCATAAGTACGGCCTACTCTTAACAGATGCCTCATTTTAGATGTTGTATTAACTCACAGCCTGACAAGAAATATCTCCTAAATAGTAGATTTTTGGACTAGATTTTTGGATCAGATCCCTTCTGTGTATTTTCACTGTTTATGCGTTTTATATCCCGGAATATCAAAATACAGGATCTCAAACTGCTAGGAAAATGTCTGTTATCTCTGAGCTGACTGAAAATGTTACCTTTTTTGCGGCAGATGTTTTTTATTTTTCCTGTGATTTTTATGGATTGTTTTAACAGTAAACTAAGATCAAACCTTATTGTGGTGGTCCTATTCATAAGAATGATATCCAAAACAAAATGTACAATTACAGACAAGCTGAAATAAGAAATAACCACAATCTTGACAGTAACTATTTTCTTTAATACATTTTCTCCCGTGCAACTTTTCACCTGTGCAATGTCTACAATAATGATTTCCATTATGCCAATCACAAGCTTAAGACATGAGGGGGGTAAATAATGTTGTAGTTTCTAGTGAATTGCCATCAAAAACAAGATAAACAATGTCAGTCTACATCACAGATTTGAATAATCACCTCACAGATTTTCCTGTGGGAGACTATTTATGGGAAACTCACACCGACTTTTTAACGTCTGCACCAGGTAAAAAGTAAAGAAGTAAATCTGCTATACAAGTAAAAGGTTGACTAACTTCCACCATCAGCAGCTCAAATTAAACCTAATGGTGGCATTAAAGATATCAGGTCAGCCCTCTTTGCCATCCAAAGTTTTCAACTTTAATCAGTTGAAAAAGTCGTTTACGCAAAGTAGCAGCAGAAGCCTGTCTGGTGATCATCCGAAGTAACCCTTTTGTTTTTCAAAGATCCACCATAGTTGAAATACTATTACAAGAAAGAAAGCACTTCGTGTCAAAACAATGACACATTAAAATACAATAATGACAAAACAAGTCATAAGGTGATAATTAGGTTTGTGAACTCAAACAGCGCTAAATAATCATTTTCATTACCACTCTCAATTTCTGTTAACAATGAATATCATTGACTAAAATAAACATAACAACAATTTCAAACAAACTCCACACCAGTGCCAGGTTCCAAAGTAAACTCTGGCTTAAACTCCGAGATATTGCCTTTTTGCCCTCCAATATTATATACTATTGATAAGTAATGAATCAGCAAGGAAGCCAAGTGTCAAGTTGACTGATACTGTGAGGATAATCAGCAGCAGCAGCTTGTAGCGTGTTTCAGAAAGGCAATAGGCCATATTAAAATACCCTCTAAAGCCACGAGGTTGAGAATTGTATTATTCAATTGCTTTTTGAATTTTAAATAAATGAAATTATCTGCATCTAACCAAACCCTTTTGCAGTGGCAGCATTCATGTATTTTTGTTATTATTAGTTAATTCTGTGATGAGACAAGACCGTACCTGAATTCAGAGTAATTATAATCAAGCACAGATGACTTTCATCGTATAGCTTTATTGGAGAATCGATCCCAGAAAATGAAGAGAGTCTATTACAGTTCACGGTCAAAGCATTCAACTCGTGGTTTATAATCTTATTGTCAGGTTATTAACAGAATGCCGTGTAGGTACTAAATGGAGCAAAAATTCATCAAAATTACACAAAAAAATGACCTCATTTGGGAGAAAAAAGCAATAGATACAAAAATTAATAAACATCTGTATGAGGACATCAGTTGGAAAAGCACTTTGATTCTTAAGTCAATTCATTATCTGTGAAATGAATCCATCAACTGTCAGCAGTTATTTATGATGCCCTAACAATATGGCGCCACCATATACATCAAAACTCATGTTTTAACTATGATTGAATGGTTTATGCCACTGTGATGGAGAGTAGGTTAGGGTGGGAACGTTAACGTGTGCTGGTGGCCATCATGCGTACAGTTGGCATCCATCTACCTTTGAGCTGCAGCAGCTTCTGTGACACCTGTCTCTGGAAACTCACAGGTGACTTGTAATTGTCAGAAATGATGAAAAATGTATTTCCATTTAGTTCTAAGCTGTAGCAAACAGCATATTTGACTTTAGCTAGTAAACACCTGACTAACACAATTGCTGCATCTGTAGTACAGAGGACACCTGTTTATATTTTGTGTAGCAATTTCTCCACAGCTGTTATTATATTACTCACACCTGATATAATCCTTGTTTTTTTTTCATTTTAGCTTAAATTGACAGTTGACATTGTCCCCAAGGTATTACTTTATGACCTTGGGACACAGCCAAACTACTAAATATGTATTTTGAACTGTCAAAAATGCCAAACTCTTCTTTGTGAACAGCTGAATAATTTTGAAATCTGGTCTTTGCCTGGTCTTTGTCGCTTAAAAGAGGAATGAACAAAAGAACCAGAGATGTATCTGGATGTTGCATCAGCCTCGGTGTGCACACATCAAATCCCATCTTGATAGCTCAATTATCAGCTGAAGCCGACTTCCAACCGGCTGTCTCTGAGTGTCATGGAAGCGTGGGAAAGCATCAGACGTTACGTTTCAAGAAAATTAACCCTCACATGTTCACCTATTGCTTGCTAATTGAAAGATGTTTTTGTATGAACATGTTCAGAGAGTCACCCCTGCCTGAAAATGCAGTTTCATCACTGCTGCATCAGCTCAGTTCCAGTGGGAGTTTCTTCTTATTCCCTCTTCAATTGTCTCAATCCTGCCATTTTTCAAGAAGATCAGAATGTTAATTGAATTAAGTTGTAGGTGTGTGTATGTGCATTTTCTGTATGTTACTGCATGTAAAAAACATACGAGTGTTTCTGTTACTGTATATTATGTGTGTTGAAGGCACAACACAGTACTCAGTAAATATGAACTCTTCTTTAACATCGCTTCACCCACTGTTCCAGCTTTCAAAGTGAGAACCGAGCTTAATCACATGATGGAGAAAGATTTCCTTCAGACCTGCCGACTGAACATATCCTCTGACTATACTTCCACAAAGCCCGATGTTTAATGCGTATAGGTGCCACCAGAGGCGGTGACGGACAGGGAGGAATGTTCAAGTTGACGTCCCACTAGCAGACCGCGACGCTGTCAAAACAGACTCAACGTCTGTGAGACACATCCCGTACAGAGGGACGGGGAGATGGCAGAAAGGATGGAAGAGGAAGTGCGGAGAACAGTGTCCAGGTGACTGAGAGCAGGAGACAGGGATTCCTCCCTGTCTCTCTTTTCCTATCCAGCTGTTTGCTTTGAAAGATGGCAGAAGACAAAAATGTTGTGACAGAAATGAGGCTGTACACAGAGTAAATAGCCAGTTTCATAATGGCAAAAGATATGTTATTATTCATTAAATTATTCCAATTACATTATTATTAAAACCCAAAGGGTGGAATACTTTTATATTTAAAGGTTATAAGCTGTTGGTCAAATATTCAAGTTGCTCTGTTTATTACCAGTGCCAGTGCCAGTGGAGTCTTGACTTCTAAAAGACATTTTTCATCTCCGTGCACCTTGGGAGTCTGGGAAGTTGTGCAGGAAACTCTGAAATTAAGTCTCAAAAATCTTTATTTTTTAAAAGGTCAGGCCCCACACACTGTAAGTCCTTCTGATTTGAAATGTAACATGCAGGTCTTGTTCAATATGCTCAACAAAAACACATCTTTGGCAACTAAATTGCACTATACTGGATTTCTTTTTTAAATGTTTTATTTATTTTTTGCTTGTTTTTTTTTCCCTGTATACTGTACATAGTCAGTAATATGACATCTCCATTTTAGCTTTTTTTCTGTAACAACTTTGGTGCGCAGCACTGTTGGACCGACTTTCACAGTTCAAATATAATCAGCAGAGTCCGTGAAACAACACAGCTGCATAGACAAAAAAGGGGATTAAAAGAAACTGGCCATAGCTTGTGCACTTTATCCAAGCATCATAAATGTTTGTAGATTACATAAGCATAAACAAGCATCATGAATTGCTTGTTTATACTTGCCAAATATTTACTGACTGCTTTAGGCATACAGAGACTTTAAATTTAACAATGTTACTGGAAATGAAGAGCACATGATCCCTAAATCAGCTCCATGGTGACAATGTGATTAAAGTAAAGTAAAAAAAAAAACAATGGCACGGCTAGAAATTGTTGAATTGGATTTTGCTATAACTCACTCAACTTTATACCAAATTATGTAGATTTTGGCAAATATATTTAAGTTCTATCTAGAAATGGTCCACAAGCCACATTTTCAGCTATGCCCATGGGGGTAACCAAATATGTAAACCCCAAAAAATTATTTAGGGAAATATGATACACAAGATCAAGGAATGAGTACAATTTAAAACCCTTGTTGACTGAGGAATATGTATAAGTCTTATACATCTTTTTATGTCATTGTTTTCCTCTGCCTCTTCATCACATGTACTGATTGCAGTGATGCATTAATGTTGGAGTGTTGCGTCTGTGAGGTTATTAACAAAGCTGCTCATTTTAATTGCCATTGATCATCCAGTAGTCCGTATAGTTGGAAATGTAAGATATGTAATAATTACCTAAGATGTTTGCCTAGAATAAAACTAGGGATTTTCTTACCAAAATACTTGAACCCATAATATAACAAAGTGTTCATCAATTAGACACAGTCATCAACATATTCAGCAAAAATACCATCAAGAAGACAGAATAACGTGTCAGTAGTTACGGAGCGTAATAACTGCAACCAAACTTGATGGAACAAAATCAAAGCATACAGTAACTTTAGTCATGGTATTAAACGGTCTCGTTCTTGAATATACAACTATAAACCTTTGCAAAATGACCACGGGTTACATTTGAATTGACTCACACATCACTAAAAGTTTTTAAATCGCTGCATTGGCTCCCTGTGTCTTTTAGGATTGATTTTATGATTTTGAAGAGTCTTAATGGTCTTGTGCCTTCTTGTTTTACTGATTTGCTTTTACCTTATGCAGACGCTCAGGTCCTCCGGCAGAGGCCTTCTCAATATTCCCATTGTTAAAACAAGAGCCCATGGTGAGGCAGCCTTCCAACACTACGCATCACACTTATGGAACAGATGACTGGAGAACTGGAGGGCTGCAGGGAACATTCATGTTTTTAAAAGCAGGCTCAAGAATTACTTTTTTAATCTGGCTTTTAACTAATGTCCCCTTTGTTTTAATCCGGTTTTGGACTTTCCATGTAACATTTTCTGTTTAGCTTTGTTTTTTAAACACATTTTACTGTTATTTATTGCCGATATCTTTTCTCTTTCTACTACGATGTATTATTATTTATATCTATTAATTGTTTTTTTTAATTTATTTGTATTGACTAAGCTTATTTTCATTTTTATATTTTTCATACTTTTTACTTTCTAACTCCAGTGTTTCCTCAGTGGGAGTCCTCTGCATTGGGGGGCTGTTGATTCTCGGTCTGTCCACTCCCCCCTGGGCTGTGGTGGGTCCATAGATCCATCCATAGATCCATCCATAGATCCATCCAACAGGGTGGTGTTGGGCCCTCCATGCCGCCCCAGGGTGGGTTGTGACCCCCTGGCCCCCTACCACGCAGTCTGGCCCCCAGGCGTAGCAGCCTCCTCCAACTGCAGATGGCTCCCTGTGATAGTGTTCCCTCACTGGCTCTTCTGTGCGCAGCAATGTTGCTGTGTTGTTATTTCTTTTAATCTTGAATTCTGTTTTATCATTGATAGGGATTAGAGTGGGGGAGGGGGGAGTGTTTTTACTGTTAAGCAACTGCATTTTATTGTATGAAAAGTGCTATATAAATAAAGTTTGATTTGATTTGATATAGCCTTGTTGCAGAACAAGGTCTTTTAGGGTGGAAAGAGTCAGAATGCTTTTAAAGGTGTATACAAATAAACACTAAAACTGCTTTGATATTCTTTCACTGGCCCAGCTGAGCTCTGTATCCATCTTAAAGTACATAAATCTCATCCGCAAGTCAAGGCCTCTGTACTGCAGGATGTTCTCAGTGGGCTTTTCATCATACAGCCTTCATACTGAGGAACCTATAATGGATTAAGTATAATGTCTTATCTTGCAATGACACATTTGGACACTACGACTTACACAGCATTTAGTAAATGACAATACTCACCATAACTCACCCCCAGCAGGCTGTCTGAAACTCTCAAATGTATGGTTGGTGAGTATGTTAGTGTTGCCTCATAGCTACATCATGCCATATTTTGTCTGAATGGCGGAGCTGCAACGGATCCTAATGTCACATTTCCATCATGCAGCATGTGTTATAAAACCTCCTTCTGCATACTGCTTTCCTCTCCCTCAGGAAATAAGTAGGCTATACTGCTACATGGTGCAATCCAGCCTTTAAAGATATTTTTTTTCTTGAGCAGCTCCTTCCGACCATAACATTTGGGGTTAATGTTTTGTATTTATAGCCACAATCAGAATAAAAAGTTGGGATGATGTGTGAAATGGAAGTTAAAGAATAAACCTGTAATTTTTACATTTACTTTGACTTTTACATCTTTGCAGAAATTATGAACCAAAGATATTTTTTTATTTTTCCTAATCAGCCTAAATGTATTCCAATTTACAAGAAAAAGTTAGGACACTCTACACTTTGGCATTGATAATACCAAAATTGTCATTATTTTAATTTTCGATCCCAAATTCTCCACACACTCTCTACTGGGAACAGAAGAGGACTGCAGGCAGGATAGTCCAGTGCCTGTTTTTGTCCTCTTAAACCGTGCTTTCGTTATGTGTGCAGTATGTGGTTTTATACTGTCTTGTTGAAAAATGAATGCATGTTGCTGGAAAAGAAGAGTTCTTGAAGGCAGAATATGTTGATCCAAAACCTGGCAGCATTAATTTCTCTGCATTAATGCTGCCATCACAGACGTATAAATGACCTTTGCAACCCCAAACCATCACAGAGGCTCACAGTTAAGATGATGCTTTTCTTGTCTTTGAGTAAATGGGCCAATTATATTACGACAACGACCTGCAATACTGAACAGTCTAGACCTCAACACACACAATTTTAGTGTGTGATGATTCATTCCAGATTTCTCTGAGCTCACACATGTTTTTTTTTGTTTTTTTTATACACAGTGAAGGGACATTTGTGAATATGAATTTCTATTTTAGCTCAACAAAAAGGTTTCTCAAAGCACTCTCTGCCCCATGCAGTTATATCAGAGACGTTCTATAAACCGAGACAGCCCACTAAGGTTCGAGTTCTTGTATCTGTGTCACGTGACTGCCACGCCCCTTTAGGAGACCGGAAGTAGGTCCTGAGTCTATTGAGTCCTATGGGAAAAGTGAACGTGAGCACAGATTATTACCAATTCCTTCGCCCCATAGTAACCTAAGTAAATATGGGACCCATTTTTCAAAAGCCACAAACCTTCTGAACATTCTGACACCAAAATGGCAATTTTCAGACCGACAGATTAGGAGAAAATGAACTTTGTTTGAGACCTGTCTCTGTCTGAGCAACACACTCTCGCGAGATTTGGCTCTCCTCGTTTTCCCATCGGATAAAATTAAGTTTAAAACTAAAATAAAACTTGCTTCTTTGCTTAATAATACTCTTATTTTTATTATTTAAGTATTTTTGGAAGAAAGTTGTACTGTATCTAGTGTTGTATGTTCCAAAACGATGTGGGGAGCGGGGCGGCCACGCCCACTTAGGAGACCGGAAGTGAGGTCAGAGAGGCGGCCACGCCCACTTAGGAGACCGGAAGTGTATACCATTCCATACCATTGCCAGTAACGGCAATGCGCTATCTTGTGTATAGAGGATGTTTGGTTATATCAGCTGTGTTCCAGTTTGCACCCATTCCGGACTCCGGAAAGACTCTGTCTTTTACGTTCTGTTGTACCAAATTACTATGATTACATGTTGACATCAATTTCTTCAAATTATATTTTTGTAAACTGCGACCATGACAACTTTTCTGGAACACACAGAAGGGCTTAAAAAAAAATTGATCAACAAATGACAAAAGAAAAAGCATACATTTTCTACATTGGAATAAAAGTCAATGTGAATCTAAGAATCTCTGTGGTTTTTATTGTTATTTTGCATTTTATTATTGTTTCAACATTTTCTGATTTGGACTGAGTTTATTAGTCTGAGCGGAAAATCTAAAACATTGGTTGCATGCCTTCGGTAAGAAAAGAATGTCACCCAGAACTTTGGAATTCAAAGAACTAGAAATACTTTCACCTTATTTGTCTTCTGGATTGTTTTTACATAATTTCAATTGATGATTATGTACTTTAAGAAACAGCCGGGGGCCAAATGTATGAATGTTTTGTCAACAAAAGAACCTTGGATAAGGTACAAACGTTTATTTACAAAGGGAAAACTGCAGTGGAAATGTTTGCATCTCATGCATTTTTGAGAACATGTTTTCAAACATTGTTGAAGCATATAATGTGGTGAAACTGAAACTATTGTGTTGAATAAAGAAAGGCAGCAAAAACACTGTCTGTGCGACCCTGCAACCTACTTGGCAATCGATCCTGAAGGGTGAATGCTACAAACAAAACAAAAAAAAGAAAAATATAATTGTTCTAAGATTGTCCTGAATTTCTGGCACAATTTGATGCTTGACTCATGATTCACTTTGGACTTCTTACATTCTGCTTTTAAAAACACCCAAAGTCAACTAGTTTTATGTATCTGATTTCAGACACGATAACAGCTACAGTGTAGTTCTCATTCATAAGATCAGCGCTTTCAGGAAGGAAAAGCATCTACAAGATGAAAGCTATTGTTCTGAGAAGCTGGCAGGTGTAGCAACAGCTCACTCTTGTTACAAGTAACAAATAGTGGAAGATCCCAGCAATCATGACAAAGAAATGCGCATGTAAGCTGTCAAAACATATTAAAGATTCTACCTTTCAGCAGGTACATTTTGGTTGACTGAGCCAAAAAAGAAAAACTAAAACCATAGAATACCAACACATACATGAGGGGTATGAACTGAATCTCCTTGGTTACTGACCACACCGATGCTCGAGATTAGGGTGTAGAGTAGAATAAATAGGATGATGTTTCTGTCTACTGCTCACTTACTTTCAAATAGTCCAGTTTTATGAAAATAGCTTAATGTACAGCAAGATTCAATTATTTTAGAAAAACTGATCACGACGATGAAAAACACACAGACAAATGATTTCTAGTCTTTTCATAAATGATGTATATACAAGGTTTTATTTAAATAAAAATACTCTGCATTGCAAACCTATTCCTTATTTTGGCCTATATATGCACACAATCATGACGTCAGCTTCAGATGTTTTAATATATTTCAGACATACATATGAAATGGCTAGAAAACACATTCAAGCAAATTATTCATTTTGTTCTCTAGTTCTCCTTACTTAAAAAGCAATTCATGAATAAGCCTGAATATTTTTGTATGAAGAGGCCCAGAAGAGACATCATAGTGTGTCTGTGTATAAACGTGTCTGTGTGCGTTCAAGGCGGGAAGACCCAACTGGGTCCTTTTTGTGTTAAATCTGTATGTTCTAATAACTGTGCTGGAACTTTACTTTTTTTTCTGGGGTGATATGATTTACTTTGACGCATTAAAGGGATTTGGGAATTAACTTGATTGCTGTCAACCCCAGAGTTTGATAAGAGAGCCGGCTGTACACCTTCCTCTCCTCTGTGCATCAAATAATCCAGTCTGACACCCCCTCGCCCCAATAGCCTACTTTTGCATAGTCATGCAAGTAGATTGCTGCACCTAACCTAAATGACAAAATAAACTTCCCAGTAACTCATAATGTTCTTTTTCACATGTTGAGACTGGTAAACTTATCTTGTGTAGAAATAACAATGTAAAATGACACCTAACAATCGTAAAAATAGACATATAAGGAGATATACTTTGGCCAGGCACCTGTACCTGTGTGTTGTGATTGCCTGCAGCAGTCTTGTCAGGTTACATGTGATCAGGGCATCGCAGAAGTCAGTTGTATTTATCAGCTGCGCTGTCTAACGGATAAATACAACTGACTGAAAGTTTATAATCAGCTTCCAAAACCTTTAGTTTTTCCCTTCGTGTATTCTGGCTTGAAATGATATGGCTCTGGATTGTTTGATCCAAAGTAAGTCTTATCAGTAGATGACTGCATACTCAGAGTTGGCCACAGTCAGTGATCACGGTTATCCACCAGCCACTGGTAATACGCTGCTGCTGAAAGTTATATCTTGATTTGTCGGTGCTGTTTGAAATCACAGCGTCCAGTTTGTGGCATTTCACCAAAATGAGGAAAATCTATATCTATATATCTATCTATACACAGTATTGAAAACAATCATGGAAGGCATTTAAAGAAAGAGCAGGGGAAGAGCAGATACTTACAAAGTAAAAAAAAAAGCTTCAAGAAAAACGCCAGAAACTCAAGATTACTCAAAATCCATAAACCCTAACAGGTGTCTCTTTGACCCGTCTTATCTCTAGACAAATGGCAGCTTGGACAAGCTCCAACTGACCTCGACTGAACAGGAAAAAGCAGGTTTAGAAAATTGATGGATGTCTGTGTGTGAACACACATTATGAGTGTGTAGCGAAGAGAGACATCAGCAGTGACCTTGGACAAGAAATTGTTAAAAGGTAATTTCCAAACAATTTTCAGTCCATCTTTCTGCAGTGGGAAAAGACTATTTACAAGTGGGACCATTTCACGAGAGAAGCCCATCTCCACAAGAGTGGACGTGCCACAAATGTCAGACCAGGTATGTGTACTTATTATAAGTCCCAGTAAGCGAATTAAAGTTGATGTACAGTTATGTACAGTTAAAAAAAATAAATAAAATAAACTAAACATTATGGCATAAAAGCAGAATTCTTCCATTCTGTGCATTTTTTCAGTTTTTACAGATGATACCTTGGGTGGTTACAGCAGGGCTTACAAACCCCTCTGCTCACAGACCAGGCTTCTAATCTTCAAATTCGATGGCATTCCTTTTCTTCTGGGGTTTCCCCTAATAAAACATGCCTATCTTTTATCAGCTTTCTCATCTCTTCTCTAGGCAGCCAATCTGTTCATTCTAAACACTCTGCTATGGCTTCTGCCTTCAATATTACGCGCGTCACGTCCTGTGCAACAGAGTGTTTCAAATCTTCGACAAGCTGTGGCTTGAATAACTATTTTATTTCATCAGTAAGCAGTAGAGGGGTTCTCAGGTGTAGGGAAAGGCAGTGAACACATGCTGCATGACACTCGTGACCCCACCCCGTGAATCGCTGCGGTAGATATTTTGGTCTATACTTAATCTAAGGGATGGAGAAGAAACACTTGCGTGTGGCTGAGGGCAATTATGGAAGACAGTCTCCAAGCACTGCTGCTTAACTCCTTGACAAACAGCACAATGACCACATCATCCATCATTATGTAAATTGAGATCTCCAGCTGGAGAGTAACCCGAGATTGAACCTAGAGAGATAAAATTAGCAGCTGAATATGAAGAAAGACTACATGAAGAGACAGAGCGAATACACATTTCACATCAATCACTTTTTAGTGTCCTCAGTAAAACTCAGCCTGTTTGTGCGTGTTAGATACTCATAGGGGGGGGGTGTTGTGTATTCTTTGTCTCCCATGCGGCCCATTCTTCAGTCCATTGCTCAAATTGCTCACTCCAAACCACCTCATCAGTTTTAATATGTTCTCTGTGAGTTGATACACCCATCAACCTGGTCAAGGAGATACACACATATTCATGTTTAATGTCCTCATTACCTCAGTCAAGGAGATCCAAACACCTTCACTGTGCACCTGAACACAGACGTCCTCATGTCACCACTGGCAGTGCTCGTGTCTCTAGATCATGCTTGCTCAGACTACACGCGTCTGTGATGGAGTGCTTGATCAATACATAATACCTGATGGCAACGGACCCAATACAAACACACACTCATCTTAAAGTCCTTGTTGCAGATGAGACATAAAACCATCAAAGGGTGTGTCATATGTTGTGATGTGAGTTGTAGCTGTAGCTATTGTGCTTATTATCTCCCCTGACGGCTTTACCAGCTGGACGTTTTCACTGCTTTCATTCTGCTCACACTGTTTCCCAAGAGTTTTCAACGTACCCCAACGGCATTACGTGTTGCATTTTAATCGATCTAAACACTTTTGAAATGTGGATTGTGGCACCAGTGCCTGGAAAAGCTGAACGCATTCTGATGAATCATAATTAAGATGAATTCTGTTGCAAAGTTGTGATATTGCTGAAGCAACTAATTTTGAAAACCTAAAAACCCTCCCCGGTGCCTTTGCCGCTTCCGCATTAGTCGAAAACCAACTTATAACCGTGGCTGAGTCTGAGACGCAAGTCGGACAGCAATGATATTGAGTTTAATCTTTTTTGAGGAAGGTAGACGAGGCTCTTGGGTCTGAGTGCCAATAATCCATTACAGCAGAAAGAAAAATGGGTTTGTTGAAGTGAGGAAGCGAGTGCTAAGTGCAGAAAAAAATGATTGCATCTTCTTGAAGACGACCCATCATTCTGCTTTTGGTGTTGGTGCCATTTTTCTGTTTGTATCAGTTTGGATTAGCGATGCTAAGAAATGTCTGTTCGTATCAAGCTCTTGCTTAAGGATCTTGCTGCAATCAGTCCCATAAGGTCTACAGTTGAAAATCCAGCTGTTATGAGGCAGAATGCAGGGTACACACTGGACATGATCCCGGTTGATCAGAGGTGCTCTGCTTTTATTTCAAATGTTTACTTATATTTATATTTGATGGTTTTAGTAACATGATCTCGACCCTTTTCCTCTTCTGTGTTGTAAAATCCAATGAATGTCAAATTGATTTTTAATTTTGTAATTTCAACCTAACTGTGACTATATTTACTTAAATTAAAAATTTGCCTTTCCATCTCTGGACCAATGCACTGGTAAAAGAGATATTTCTTCCTGTGAATTTAGTGGCAACGTGCTCTTCATCTGCATTTCTTTGTAGAAGAGATGCAGCCGATCTATAAGAATGAAAGCGTATGGAAAAAAATAAATTTAGTCATATTTAAATTATATTTTGGTTCAGGATGTACTTCAAAGAATGTTTAAATGTCATAAATCTACGCAATAACCAAAAGAAAACTGTTTTCACACTGACAGTGGCTCTATTTATTACTGCCATTTGATATTTATGAGCGAAGCCATGTAATCCAAGATGAAAAAAATGAGACAGCGTTGAGATTTGATTAAATGTTATTATCATCAGGTTTGTAAAAGAACAACTCGTAAAACTCGTATTCAAATTTTGCCCCTTCAATCTGAATTCATTTTGGAAAAAAACAAACGTATTAATCACCTATGAATTTTGCCTTATATGTCTTCTCTCAATGTTTTCACTACAAATCTGCTTTTCCATTTGAGGGCGAGGTTAGTCTTTTTCTTTTTCTCATTTAGTTCTTTTGTTTTTTTAATAAGTGCTTGTTGGCAATATATGAGACACTGTACACTTGCACAGAAGTGGCTCATAGCCTCATGAAGACAGCTCCAACTTTCCAATTACATATAGAAAAATTCCTTTATAAGTGGTAGAAATCACGGGATGGTCACAGTCTGCTTCACTGTTTTGTGAAACCAGGCAGTAGCAGAAATATTAATCTGTAAGGAACATTTCAATTTTCCAACCATTAGTTTCCAGAAATTTTAATTAAGCATAAGCTATAAATCTCAATTTTTTTCTTAATTTCTCTGCTGTCTTATTTTAAGCTGTACAAGCTCAGTCAGTGAGCTGCACGAAGGCCAGAATCCAGAGCGTATCCAAACAAAGTCCTTTACTATATTAGTTTCACTACACAACTGTGATGTAGTATTAATTTTGAGTGATGTATAGTTCTTGTGCCATCACCATTCTGAACTACTAACGTCTGCCCAGCCGGCATCTTTAATATGTTTTGCTCTGTAACAAGACGGATTCAAAATGATGCAAATCCTCACTGCCAAAGGAGTAAATGAATTAATTATGAATGATCTCATTTGTGTATCTGGTCTTTAAATGACCCATGTAAGTGGCATAGATCATTGGACTAATCATGTATGTTAATGTCATATAAATTAAAATACCAATATGTATATGTATATCCCATCTCCACTGTACAGTCCAATATAATCTAAAAGGGATGCAGATGACCTACGCAGGCGTGCAGCTCCGAAGTGGATCTCCAAAAGTAATGGGATTTAAAAACATAAAACCACATAGCATGGCATCAAGACAAAAACTCGATTTGAATTCATAAGATTTTATGAGTCATTTATCTGACTTAAGACTTCCTAAAATGAGACTACTCCGTTTTAGGGGGCTTGTTGCAGTAAATTCTGCTATGGTGTATTTTCATATCATCTGGGTTTTCTAGTAAGTTATTTGCACGAGAACACTGATTTCTATCCATTTATTTAATTTAATACTGGTTTGGATGGTTTGCATGTCTCAGCCTTCCGGATCATAAAACATAGAGCACGTTTCCGGCGGTTTCAGGCTCAAAAGCCTGCTAAAAGCAAACCAGTTTTGTAATCATTTCATTGTGTGAAAATTTTAGAATCTCAAGGTCTTATTTTATGTATTATTCGTTTATTGTATCACCATTTTACTGTTTTATTGTATTGTGTATTTTTATTTTACCTGCCTTGGGACTATGGAGCAAATTAGCTTGTTTGCTTTAATCTGCTTATATCTGTCGTTTATAAAAGTCAATTAACATGTACTGTCCCTGTCAAATAAACAGATGAAATTAAATTAAATTAAAATAAAGAAAGTTGAGCGGTAATAAAAATAAAGGGTGAGGTGTTTAAATGCTTCTTAACAACAGACGGTGGAATCCAGGACATGTTACTGTGAAGGAGCATTTCTGCATCCCAAATTAACTGTTTCTTCATTACCTGTGTTGTTTTGGTGGCGTACATCTTACTATCAACTCCCGGCATCACTGCATATGATGTCCGCTGACCTGTTGCTTGTCTGTTTGACACCAGAACTCAATAAACTCTTCCTCTCTCACACTACTCAAAGCTGCAGCATACATAATGTGTCTTTACCACAGTTAGAAAGCTCTCGTTTTCTACCGCCATAAACACGTTTCTGTGCGCAAAGCTCTATTTCCCTGTGTTTAGCTCTTCTTTTCTGTTCCCTGTGGGGGTCGCCACAGTAAATCTTCCACCTCTGTCTAACCCTATCCTCTGCATCCTCTTCTCTCACATCCACTAACTTTATGTCCTTTGTCACATCCGCCAGTTTTTGAATTTACTAGATATCTAAAACATTCTTAGAGTTGGTTTTACAAGAAAAATTACTGGATTGCCATAATGGCATTTTAGCTGCAAAGTTTGTCCATCACACAAGTTAAATAAAGCACATATTTTTGACTAAAGAACTTATTTGCAAAGTTTTCTTGATAAATGGCACATGCCTTTCACAATCTTTGGCCAATTTTAAAACCTAATGCCTAAATAAAATGGTTTAAGTTATTGCGCAATTTATAATCCAATTAGTCAATCAAGGATTTCAATAATGCATAGAGTAATCGACTATATAAATAGACATGAGTCGCAGCCCTAAAGTCAAGTTAAAAAAGAGCAAGGAGGGGTAGAGGGAAAAAACCTTAGCGCAACCAGCAGCAGACTCATCTCATACCTATAAGTCGTGGATCTTACTACTTCACCATTGTCTCACTCCGGCTTCACAAAACACTGAATTCCCTTCTGTCTCCCTCTCCCACCGGTCCGTCTGCAGCAGTCAGGTGAAGAGGCAGCTGAAGAGACGGCCTTGTAACTGAAATACTCTGGTGGGACCTTCAGAAAGCTGTTCACAAACAAACGCCTGCCACCTAAATGAATTAAAGCAACACTGTAAAGAAAAGTTGATTTGAAAAAGATGAATGGAAAATATATATATTTCTCCATTTCCATTTTCCTTTAATTCTCATATAATTTTTTGAATATTGATTTTATTTCTTTATTTCCATAATGATAAAAATGACCATTTACCCAGAGGTCAGCTTATAGTGTTATGTAAAGCAATTGTCCTGGACACGAAATGTGCTATACAAATAAACTTGCCTTGCCTTTTTTTAACACCCGGTCCACACGTAGCCGGGTATTTTTAAAACCGAATATTTGAATGAATGAATGAATGAATGAATGAATGAATGAATGAATGAATGAATGAATGAATGAATGAATGAAAATATATTTATTTCGGTCAGGTCATTCATAATGTAGTCACCACACTGAAAGCATTAGTTCACATAAAAAAACAAACGAGACCTAACCGAAAAGGAATAGGCTGAAGCTATTGCTTATTTACGCCTACCCTTCTCACATGATCAACTTATTCAGATCAAACATACAAAACATAATATAAAAAAATAAATCATATTGTTTACACAATCCCAAAACATAATTCCGTAATAGTTTCATCTACTGGATCCCTCATATTTTTCAAACACTTTAAACTTAAACAAACGTTTGAAAGCATAAATCCACTGGCACATCTTCAATTTATCATCAAGTGCATTCCATATATTTACTCCCCTTACAGTAATACATTGATCTTTAATTTTAGTCCTAGACTTTGGTTTTTCAATCATACGATTCCCTCGAAGCTCATATCTACTTATCCTTATTTTAAACATGCTTACAATTTTACTAGGTAACAATCTGTTGAACACTTTGTACATTATCAGTGCTATTTTGTATTCCACTAAATCCAAGAATTTAAATGCCCTTAATTTAATAAATAATTCATTTGATGGTTCTCTATAATTTGATTTTGTGATAATCCTTACCGCTCTTTTTTGAAGAATAAAGATCGGTTTAGTATGGGTAAAATATGCACTCCCCCATATTTCTAAACAGTATGTAATGTATGGAAAAAACATAGTGCAATACAAAATATACAAAGCACGCTGGTTCAACATATCTTTTACCTTATATAATATGGCTATCGATTTAGCTAATTTAGATTTGACATGATTAATATGCATCTTCCAATTTAATTTATGGTCCATGATGACACCTAAAAATTTTGTCTCAAACACCCTTTCTATTTCTTTATCTTCTATTCTCAATTTAACTACCTTATCTATTTTACGGTTCCCAAATATCATAAACTTTGTTTTACTTATATTTAAAGATAACTTATTTACATCAAACCATTTCTTTACGAGTTTCATCTCATTTTCAACAGTAGCTATAATTTCAGTTAACTGGTCCCCGGAACAAAAAAAATTTGTATCATCTGCAAAAATGATACAATTTATACTTTTAGACACTTTGCAAAGTTCATTCAGATACAAATTATCTGTATTTCCCCCCTCCGTTTATAAAAAAATTTGCATCCACATTACATCGTTTTAAAAAAAAAAACCCTTCCACACGTAACCGAAGATCTACGTTTTCGACCACATTCATAAGCATTTCAAACCTGTAGATAATCTGCGGCTCCGCGGCTCCGCTTCCCCGGCAGGCGCGTCTCCTTTTCCCCCCCATGTCCCGCCCGCCACGGAGCGGCCGCGTTATCGACGCAGCCCTACGCCGTAGCCTACGCCGTAGGGTACGGCGTAGGGCTGCGCGTCGCCGCGTGCCCTACGCCGTAGGCTCTGTGTCGGTGTAACACAGTAAGCGGTGGTCAAGACCAGAGACCATTTATTTAATAAATAGCTTGGAGAACAGATGCTGGATCATCAGTAGTTCTGTAGTAAACAAAAGGCGCACGTCAGAGCAGATTTGTTGTTGTTTTGGCGCATAATGTGACGTTCGAAAACGCAAAACTCCGGTTGTGTGTGTCTACACGCATCTACATAAACGGAGTTTTCAAAAATCTTCACTTTGCCCAGAGTTTTTTCAAACCTTCGTTTATTTGCGTTTTCATGTGGATGACAGGTCAAAACGTAGGAAAATATCTCCGGTTTAGCAGATATCCGCAGATATCCGGCTACGTGTGGACGGGGTCTAAGTCAAATTAAAAATATGCCCTGGTCCCTCCAAGAAGTCCAAAAACAGTTGCCAAAATGGAAATGTACTTTTAGATCTTCATGTTAGCTTACGGTTTAAATAGTTTTTTTTCTTTTAAGAAAAATCAATAATTTGACAAACACATTGTCTACTTGAATAGATCTAACTCTTCTCTACAACACTGACATGTGATGACCACATTTTAATTTGACGCTTTAACCAGCAATGTGAAGTGTGTTAACCTTATTTCCCTGCTCAGCTGACTGTGTTCAGAGTTTCTATCTGGCAAAATACTCTTGCAGCATATATACAGCATATTCATCTTATGAAGCGCTGGTATTGCAAATCTGAGAATTTTCTTAGATAAGCAGCTGACATACCTGTACTGGTTTTCATTATAACGACCATTTACCCAGAGGTCAGCTGTTATTTTAGCTGCTTCATCCCTGTTTGCAATAGTACTTGGGCAGCACTTCATGAATAATGTGCATTCCTCTGATAACCACATTCTGATGTTTTTCCAATTATTTCATAAGCTGTAATTCTCCAGTGCTGCAGTTCGAGCTGCAAAAAATAAATTATAAAAAAGCTAAAACAAGAGGGGATGGGTGATTTACACGCTTGATTTTCCTCATTCTTGGCTTACAGCAGTGTTTATTGTGATTTTGCTCTCAATCTTGGAGTAAGTCTGTTTTGTATAAAATCAACTCATTTTTCTATTTTGTTGTTTATTTAAAGCAGCACTCTGTAACCATTCCACCTTCAGTCATTGTCATTGTGATGGTACATGAACTTCCAACAGGTTTAATGACACCTCTGTCATGGTCTGGGGGGTCTGTATCGCCTTCACTGGCCCTATGTAACTTTGGGGTGCATGGTAGGAACCCTGCCACACTAAAAATCTACACATTTTTACGGCTTTGACTGCTTTACGGCATACGTCACTTCCCCCTCCTTCCTGATTCGTAGTGGAGACCAAAGCTGGGCGGGGCGTGGAGCGCAGAGCTCAGCAGAAGCTGGTGTTGAGCTAAACGCGGAGTTGTTATCATGGCCGAAGCAGTGAAAAAAACGAAGAAAATAAAAGTTTTATCGGAGGAGGCAAAAAAAAAGAAAGCGAGAGAGTAACAAGCTAAATGCGATGCAAGAATAAACATTGGTCCGGCGTTCACTCGCTGGCGTGAGATGAAAGACGAGGAGGGATGTCCGACAAGAGACACAGAATTGTTATGATACAAATGTAAATGTAGAGTTCTATGTTCAATAAGAATCAAAATTGAAGTGTTTTCACATAGGGGATTCGTCTTGGGTTCTAGTATTTTTCCTGAGAACTGTAAATTTGTGCAGGGCTGATCTAATAAAATATCAAAATATAAGGAATGGGCATTCAGTTATTCACAGGTTATGTGAATAATAAGTATAATAAGTATTTTTTTATTTTGTCAGTTAGTATGTTGGACTACTAATTTATGACGAAGTCCCTCTAAAAAACGTGACAGGAAAGAGGTGCAGTAGTAATTTGGGGCGCATTATCTCGCTGAAACAGTCTCACTAATAAAACCAAGTTGAACTTAGTGTTTTTCAACATCGTCAATCATATTATATTGTTTAGCCAAAAGTAGATACATTACCTCTTCGCTATCCATCCTGCAAACGACCGCTGAAAACAGAAAAGTAGTTTTGAAAGTCTGTGCCGTCTTATTTCATTCACTACCAAAACAAATGCACGGGACGGGGACAGGATCTTTCCGGCAGTACGCGCTGGTGCTCATGGGAAACGTGGTGTTCTTTTTGGTAAAGCACTACCGCTTTTGTCCAAAGGAGCCGCCAAACTCAACAAAAGCTGAAAGTTACGTTGTGCTGCTTTAATTTTTTCACATGATCTTAATTCTCTTGCCTTCCTTTTCTCTGCAGCACCTCCACTCCATCATGATACCCTCTTTTTGAGCAAAGGATTAATCTTCATACACTCCACCAGAAACTTTCCCTCAGTAGAGGAATCAGCGTTCCGCTGACCCTCCACTCGACCCAACCCTTCCCATCTCCTCCCTGAGTAATGGGCTCCAATCTGAGCTCTCTGGTGACCCATGAGGCTCCTCAGTCCTCCTGTTCCTGACTACCTGATCCCAATACTCTCTCTCTCGCACTCTACTGCCAATTAAAATGCAGGCTCGACGGTGACAGAGGCCCCGCTGGTGCGAGTGATTGGACGAGCCCCAGTCTGCTCCTGGCCTGCAGCGCAAGTCGAAGGCTCGTCCGTCTCCTTTGATCTCCGCCGACTTCCCTATGTCCAATAAATCATTTTCTCAGCGACTGGAGCCTCTTTGACCAAAGCAATCAAGAAATTCCACTTTATCTGCCGCTGATATCAAAGCCAGCTTTGCCGTTAAACATTAAATGGTGATTGGGAGATGACCCGAAGGATAGGCCGGGCAGCTTGGTGAGCTGAGTCAGATGTGATTTATTTGTGCTTGCGCCAGAGGAGGGAGGAGAGAGGCCCGCTGAGCGGTGCAATCACACAGAGGAAAACAGATTTACACATCCAGATACACCTGGGCCATGAAGATTAGCTATCATATATATGGCATTTTCAAAGACTCCAAGATTTTCCTCTTTTGCCACCAAGATAGTCGAGCAGTGCAACTGCAAAAAGCCATAGAGGTATCAAAGGATAAGTACTATATCCTGAATACAGCACAGAAAAACAATATAAACAGCTGCTTTTTCAGCCATGTTTTACAGTTCTGTTCATAATTGGTGATTTTAAGAGGCGGAGTCAATTACTCCACCCTCCTCTTTTATGGTTGACAAAGCTTTGTCTAGCAAATCCAGCACTATTAGAGGTTTTGTGGGGATAAAAAAAATAAATTAAATGTTAATAGAAACTCTAATTATAGTTGGTTAATGGCTTGGTTTTCAAAACAGACCTCAGCCTCATTTGAACTGAAAAAATATTATCTAACGACAGATTTGTCCATAGCATGTCAGAAAGGAATGAAACAAGATTTTTATATATCTATTTCTTTAATCCTATTAGTATAATGTTGTGACCTAAAGCCCAAAGATGTTCAGTTTCCTGTCATAAGTGAGGAAATTCCAAATATTCCCACAGGGCAAGTCCTTTCTTGAAGCAGTTAATTCATGATCTACAGCTGTTACTGATCATTTCAACACTGCAAGAACAAGCAGCCAACTTGTGGAGTTGTAAGAGAAAAGATTTTGTATTTGATATCCAAGTGTCATTCATCTCCTTTTTTTGCCAGCAATTTTTCACTATTCTTGAATAAAGCACAAATTTATATGAATGAAATATAATGAAAGTCACTGATAAAATGAGATTAGCTCTATATATGACAAATAAAACGATGGTATCTACATTTACTTTCAGTTAACTGAAATTTAAAAAGACATCACAAATTGAAGAAAAAGAAAACTATGTGTAGGCAGCACTAGAGCTAGATGCGAATATTTCAACAGCTAACAGCTCTCTTTACAAATGCAATATTTTTGAGTTCCCTGCATTTTTAATCATGAGGGAAACAGGAAGCTGGCTGCAGACTCACCGTGGACCCAAAGCCTTTTAACTCTTTACACTTGATAACAAAGACAGTAAGAAGGTGCCAGTGAACGTTGGATGGGGAAAGCAGATCATTTAAACTCAGGGACAGTATAATTAGGGACTGTAATTTATATTTCTTGAATTTATGACGGTGATGCAAACAGAGATTTATTACGTCCATTTAGAGCCACAACTGAGGCTGATTGGGATTAGGGGATGTCTTAACTCACTAGGCCACAAAACAGCTTTCTTCATACTGGCTTTCAAGTGTTATTTATAATGAATTACATTTTCTTATGCAATCAATAATTTTTTTTACTTTAGGTTATTTTCTTGTGTTTATTGGGTCTAAGATTAACTACATCCTACAGCTGCATCCATAGATTGTTCCTGGTATGAAGGAGACTAATCTGGCTGAGAAGAAGAAAAAATCAGCCAAAGTCAAAGTCAGGCAAACCTACAAGCAACAGGAAACGCACCCGTTGAGCTCAGTGGAAACCTCCCAGGGTCGGACATTCAGAGTTATTCCTGAAGTACAAAAGCAATTATGATTTGAAAATCCTACTTAGAAAGTCTGAACTACAGTACACTTGATACTGAACATATGAGTCATTAATGGACTGACCACATTTCTTTGCTTGCTACCTTATTCAGATTTTTATGGTGATAGTGAGGCAGCACTTCTGTGGTCATTTGATTTGTATGGCCACTATCAGTCTTGAGTCTTCTTTTAGAGTCTAAAACTTAACAAAAATGAAAAGTGTAGATATTTGGCATCAGTGTTGTCTCTAAACATGATCCACCATGTGGTTCTTTTGATGCCATGTCGTGAAAAGTGAAAGAACTATATTAAGGATGTCACCTTGCCTGATTCAGCGGCTGCCTTTTTACAGGATTGAGACTGGATATCAGTTATGATAAATCACAAAAAAAAAAAAGTGCATTTATCAAGATAAAAGAAAAATACTCACTGTGTCTGTGTACAGAAAACAAAGCTACGATCTTCATCAGTTCAACTCACCATGAAGCCCTTTCAGCACCAAACAAGCGTGGCTTTTCCATCACGAGGAATTTGCTCAAACAGACGCGCCCACAAACAAACCTATATCACGTATACGCCGACAAATCAGGACACATACCCACCCGCACAGTCATGCATTGATGAGCTACATTTGTCACCTCTGCACCGTACAGATCCAGATTTGATGCCACACGCAGTAAAAACTCCCATATTTGCACAATTAAGCACACAGTCCTGCATCACCAGTGACTCCATCTCCTTCCATGCATGGATCACTTCCCGTCAATAGCAGCAAATCCCCTCGCCGTTTTTTAATCAGATGGGAGGCTGTTGGAGCTTAGCTAATGAATGCACTGGAATAATATAATCCAAATAATCTCTATGAAGCCTCTAATTGAACCATATGCTAAATGTGATGTATGACTTCATTAGGAACTGATGTCTTCTTTTATGTGATGCTGTTAGTGACCTTGACTGGCTTATTATGTCACCGTCGAGGCGAGGGTCCAATCCTGTTAAAGCTTTTCAGTGGATCTGGCACATCACGGAAGACTGCAGGATCAGGCCAGACACCACGTAGAAAGTGATGCCACAAACTTGGAACGACTTCTGATACGGGAGGGGAGGAACATAAGAGAAAAGAGATTTCCTAGTCTAATAGATCCAAGATAATGTCTTAAATACAGCAGTAGCATACTAAATATAGTGTGATTAACCCGCATTTGCCTTCAGGCATTTTTAACCTTGTTTTACTATAATTAAATTAGATTAAATCACCTCAGTTTAATGTTTATTAGCTGGTTTGACTTTACATTCATTTGGCAAATAGCTTTTATCCAAAGCAGTTTGAGGGTTCCATGACTTTCTCAAGGACATTTCACCACATAGCGTGTCCGCCAAGATTTAAACCAACACCTTCTGAGCCGGCACTAAAGAATCTATTATGATGGCAAATCTATCACTGTCCATGAGTAACAAAGCCGTTATGGAAATGTGGTTTTATTAAGAGACTGTTTTTCTCTTCACTGTCTAATTGCCTGGAAACTTCAACCCCACTTGTTTTGTGACTTAAAGCACATGTTCAGTTTCTTTTAATGAAAATTAAAAAAATCTGACATGTGATTGCCTTTCTTTTGTGAAATAAAAAGATATTGAAAAAAAAAAAAAAAAAATCTGACATGGGACGATATCTTTATCGTGTCCTGGACCTGGGTTGTTGGAAATACTCTAGTAACCTCGGAAAGGAAGATGTTTCAAATTTGTATTCCAAAGTTACAAAATCACAAAATACTGAAACAAATTCAGTGAAATAAATTGCAACATAAGACCTCTCTGGGATGTATAGTTTGAAGCCCTGCAGCAGCCAGGTGGATAATGCCATAATCCAATATCCCAGTTGGGTGTGAATGACTGAGTTAACAGGAAAAACTAGTGTGAGTGTAACCCCAAACATCAGTATCTTAGCTGCATAACATTTCTTTAAAATAATGTGGCAAAGCAAACATTAAAAACATTATTCTCTGTACAAAGACTTTTTTTTTTTTTCCAAAGGTTGAGACCATTCGTTTAGGTCTTAATGAAATGTGTGTGACATTCTTTGGTTTAGACATAAAAGAAGCAGTTTTCACAAGTTCTAGGAGTTCCTCTTTGAATATAATAGCCTTGCACTGCGCACTTCTGAGGCATAGTAAATGCAATATGATATGAAGTTAGGTGGTTATATATAAATAAATAACAATACACTGCAAAGATCTGTACTTTATTGAGATGCTTTCTGACCTGCATGGTCCCAAACAATGACAGCATGGTAATAATTTCAAACTCCCAAACATATGCCCACAGGCATAGTAAGTATTATGGTTTTGTAATATCTCCTCATTAATCCGATAAACAATAAAATCATTTACACAACTTAACTAACCTATTATGATCTCTTAAGCATAAAGAGACTTGTGTGATATTAACATTTTCAAGACAGGCACAGTTTTTCTTTTAAAAGCGGAACGTTCAACCTCTGAAATGTTTTTTTAATTCAATTGTTCCTGTTTTTCCTCAGAAGCTGAGAAGTTGAACTGAACAGCTTTTAGAGCATGTTTTAAATTTTATTTTTATTTTTAAAAAAGCTTCTCGTATAAATGAGTTATCACCAAATGTTTGTCAGCATTTAAAAAATTAGATATGCACCTCACAGTCTTACAGTCTTGAAACTGAGAATGTTTTAAACGTCCAAAAGCCACCCTTTATGCTATTTAGGCTGAGGTTCCTGTTCGAGCTCCCAGTGACTGTGGGGTCAACTAATCACCCAGTAAAGGTCTGCAATCCAACCCGATCACAGACTCAGACAGCGCCTCACTCTTGCGATTACAACCGTGGAGCCGTGTCTCTGTTTGACAAAAGTGCTTATCACTGCAACACAATTACACATGTGGACAAATTCATTGGTAGCCTTCCATTAAAGAAAGAAAAACTCACAATGGTCACTGAAATAATAACTACAAATTGGTCAGTTTCAAATTACTGAAACCGACAAATGTAATAACAGATTCACAAAAAATTGACTAATGAAAATCAGACCTATTAAGTTGCAGTCCTATCATTTTTCTCCAGGCGTTTTTCATCAGTTTGCTTATTTTAAATTATCCTGCTAAACCATAATTTAAAAGCAAAGTCTAATTGTCATTAGTCAATACTCATTACATAATTACTTACAACTACTTTTGTCAGTTTCAAGTAATTTTACTGTCCATTATGGTTTCTCTTTCTGTGATGGAAGGGTACCAACAAATTTGTTCACATGCTCCAAGTAAATAAACGTTCAAGAATTTTCTCCTCGTTGCCATCAGTGTCGTCTCAAATTACATGGAGACTAATTGATGTGTTATTTATGTTTAAAACCCTTAAAAATAATGATTTTTCAGAAGTTCTATTTAATTCACTCTTTACAGAAAGCACATGCACACACAAACAAGCTGTATGTGCGCTGCTTTTCATCATAGTCACCCCCATGCGGAATGAAAATACATCTGCATGCCGTTGGGGCTGTAAGATGCAAGGGGATATTCATGTAAGCGCTTTCTCAACACCCCATGCATGAGTAAATCAAAAGCCCGTGTCGGGATAGTGAGCCAAAATGGGGGAGGTGAGGGTCTGTGTGGGGAGAGGGGGTAAGTAGATTGCATTTTGGAATGTCTTCTCATGAATTAAATACGTAATCAGGCATGCAAACTGAGCCAGACAAATTTGGAGTTTTCACTTCTCAGAACCAAGCCAATAAAAGAAGAAAAATGCCTCTTCACAGCATAAATTAGCCTTATTAGAGGCATGGTAATTTGGAACTCATTTCCTTCCCTTCACTCTCAGGGATTTCAGCTACTTAAGTATCACATTTCACCATAACTGCAAAAGAAAGGCAGTTGAACTATTGCTGATACTCACTCTTCAACAGATAATGATAAAGACAAACCCTCTACTGTATTGTGCACAATCTAACTCTGGCCACTTATACCCTGATGAAAATGATACCTTTTGGATTTGAATGGACTCTTTCAATATTCTTCTGTAACCATGTGTGAATTGGTATAGAGAAACACTTTTCAGAACTTAAATAACGGTAAAAAGCAGTTATATAAGTGCAGATTGCATTCATAGCTATGGTCTTGTTCATTTCTGGATAGTTCACAAAAGGTGTGATCTTTAGATTTTACCCTACTTTTGTCCCCACGGGGGAAATCGCTGACTCTTTTGGAGCAACAGTACAAGCTTCAGCATTTTCACAAACCTTTGTCCAGATGTATTATCATGTGTCAGTTGAAAAAAGAAAAGAAAAACGCTATTCATATTAAAGCACTAAGCACCCACAAATTAGCAAAATTGTTATTTTTCACTAAAGAATCATTCATCTGTATATCTTTATGTTATGTATCTTAAATATATTTCTGCTTTCCCCTGCTTCACATACAATACAATATGTAACCATGGCGACAGCATGCGTTCAGTGGTACCGAGAGGACATGATGAAACAAGCGCGGAAACTATTATCACTTTTTCCAAAATGCCAATATAACTGAGTGATGTATTTTCAATAATCATATCGAGTCCTTATATTTCATTCCACTTTGAATCAACTCAGCCAGGCTGCGGGGAAATTGACAGGTGTTTGGTTTTGAAATGGAGTCCAGGGGAATTTTCTGTTGTAGTTTAAGTTCCTTGGCCTATATGCATGTTGTTTAACAACATAAAAAAGTAAAGGGGGTGCGACCATACTCCTACACCATACCTCTTCTTCTTGTACTATCAAAACTATGTAAATCCTCATACAGGCACCGAGCACATCAGTTCTTAGAATGTGGGTCACAAAAACGCAATTGTTAATCGGTACATTTCTGCAGCATTACCTGTTTGACTCATGGCAGGATGTGATTGTGTAACACGGAGCCAATGGCGGGGTGGAGGGTAGGTGGGTTAACTCTCCTTTAACAGCAACAGTAAAAATCAATGTGGGGAGTTTGGGTGTCAGAGCCAATGAATCCAGATGATATAGCTCAATACGCAGATCAATGCCTCAACATATAATCATTGTATTTCTCGCCACTAAATGCCTTTCCTAATCATTGTCGGGAAGTGGAGAAGAGGCAAAAGGGAAAGTGGTTGGGTTGAAAGTGAGGGAGAGAGATTCTCATGCAGTTATGGGATGTAATAGGACAAGATACAGTACCTCATAAAACATTAACTGCTTTAGCGCTGAGAGGGTTTGGTATTCCTAAATGTTCCTTCCTCCAGCATCTGACTGGGACCTGGGTGACGTCATCAATTATAGATTAATGTAAAACAACAGCGCACTAGATTTTTATGCAAATGAGTTTTTCTTTTTGTGAGTTTCTCTCCTTGACAGATAGCAGGAAGTTGTAATTAGGAAGTGAACATGGCGGGATGTCTGTCCAGCAAAAACCCTCAGACTCAGAGACTGGTGTGATTTTTGCTACGCTGCAAAAGCCTTTTTTTTTCTTGGAGATGAAAAGAATTATGGTTTGTGTCAGCATTTCTAAACCCCAGTCCTCAAGGCCGTCCTGCCCTGTATATTATGCATGTATTGCCGCTCCAACACACCTGTTCAAAATGAATTGGCCATTATCAAGCTTGTGCAGAGCGAGACAAACCCAAGAATGGATGAATGAATGTTGTAGTTTGGGAAAGACGATGCTCCATGTATTCTTTCCCCTTCTGGGAAGTTTATACTAATCAGTAAAAAAATGACGACTCACAGATTAAACTAATAACACTGATTAGCTTGTAAAATGTTGAATGTTAAGGTCTGAAGCAGTTGGCTTTCATAATCACCAGGTTCAACAGAGATGGGCAAGCTCACAGACCTGAACGACTTGGACAAGGGCCTAATTGATATGACCTGACAAGTGAGGCAAAGCATTTCTGAAACATCAGGACTTGTGAGGTATTCCCAATTAGCAGCATTGAGGGTCTTGCATTTGATCTGAAGAGGAATAAACCATGAACTTTACAAGTCTTCAAGGACCTGCTGCTAAAGGTCTTGGAGCCTGACAGTGGTCTGACACCTTTCAGGGGCCTTGTAAAGCTCATGTCATTATAGAGCTAAGATATTTTGCCAGTACCAAAAGAAATTTGCAGGAAAAATTATAAAATGTTGTGGCTCATTAGTTGTAACTCTAAAGCAATGCACAACACTATTTTCTTGAGCGGTTGATCAGAACAGCTAAACACTGTACATACAACAAGCTCTACGAATCATTGTTTCAAACTTAATTCAGCTTAATGAATTACAATTACAATACAATAAGAAAGTAACTCACAAATCCCAGGCACAATAGTTTATTTTTAAAAAAGCATTAAGCATGACACATATTCAATTTATATTTCATGCTCCCTAAGTTGATCATTATATGATTTAGGGACAAAGACTTGATGTATCAAGATGGATTCAAGCTTGAAGACCTACAGAGGGTTGAACACTTAAACCTCATGAATTTAAAAGAAATATCTATTTCAAGAATTCCACATGATGTTGCTTTGGCATTGAAAGTTTCTACGCTTCCTGACATGACATGATTTGAGTTCATTTGAGGCAAATGTGTTTTAGGCACAACCTCAAACACGAGAGAACTATTGCAAGCAAATCAAAAGAGACCAACCAAGAGATCAGGAAAATAACCGTGGGCCTTCACAAGTCTGGTTCCTCCTTGAGTACAATTTCCCGATGTCTGGAAGTTGTAGGTGTATCTGTTCAGACAATAATATGTGTATAAAGGGACTGTTGTTTTAGGTGGGAGGCGAGCGTGATGAGCGCGCTTTGCTAGAAAAAGAGCAAATGAACCTCAGAACAACAACGAAAGACCTTGTAACTATGTGGGCTGAAAACAGCAGAAGGTATCATTATTCACACTAAAACACATTCTGTACCGATGAAGATGCTACACCGTGGGACAAAGCTGCTGCTCCAAAACCACCATACAAATGCCAGATTACAATCCGCAGCTGCAAGGTCTTTATTATTGGAGGCGTTTTCAGTGATATGATGAAACTAAGACTGAACTGTTCAGTCATAATGATCATTGTTACATTTGGAGGAAAATGACGAAAGCTTGCAGGGCTCAGAATGCCGTTGAGGTGGCACCATTGTTTTGTAGGAATCCTTTGCTTCAGGAGAGATTGGTGCACTCTACCCAAACAGATGGCGTCAAGGAAACTGGATATATTGAAGCAACATCTCAAGACTTCAGTCAAAAATTGGCCATTCATGGGTCTTCCAAATGGACAATGAACCCAAGAATACCTTCAAATTAGTTTAAGACGACAAAGTAAATGTAACAGAGTGGCCATGGCAAAGTCCTGACTTCATTTCCATTTAAAAGGTGTGGGCGGCACTAAAAGGGCATGTGTGGAAAAAAAGAGACCGACAAACTTGACTTTGCTCCACCAGTCCTGGTCAAGTCAAAGAAAAAATGTGGATGGCTTCTTAAAACATTTGACCCATGTTCTACAAAAAGAGAATGTAAACATTTGACTTTTTGGAAATTATTTGGGAGGAAAAAAAAAAGAATTGCTCTCATTATTATGACATTTGACATAAATAAATCTCAAATGTCAAATGTCAAATCCTGACTCCTCAGCATTACAGTCAGACATGAAAAGAAAAGAAAACTTTGGAAGAAGATACATAACATATCCATATCTTGCAAACACAGTCTTTTTGGACCGCAGCAGATTATGTCCTAATGCTTTGATTGGTCAGATTCTACCATAGACTTAAGAGGTTGTGTGTGTGTGACAGCTTCTGGTCACGTCGGGATGTCTGTGGCCTCGACAAATGAAAACATCGATACAACCAGCCTAGATAGGGTAGAGACGGGAAGGAGTGATGAGCCTCTGCTTTGTTACAAACTGTTTTTGTTTTTATTTCCATGTCTTGGAAGAAATGTGAATTTGGTTATGAGGATGCAAACATTTTCCAGCGTAAGCTGGTTATCTTTTACAGAGATATCCCAGGGTTGCCAGGATTACACGCCATTGTCACGCTTCGTCTGGTTTATGAATTTCTCACTCGATCTGATTCTGGCTCAAACATGTATTGCTGGATTTCTGGACTTGTCATAGTTGAAAATGAACATAATCTCTTGAATTTTTGTTTATCAGGTTTGGGGCTCCGACTTCAATTCCTGACTGGTAACAGGAGTTGCACATGTTCATAACGCACACCACCCCTCATGGTAAATTTGTAGGAATTCTGCCAATAAAAAGAGACTTAAGACAACATCATTCAGTTTTCAGGGAGTTGTTTTTTACCTCTTATATCCTTACTGTCTAAAATAATTACAAACTGTTCGGAGCTATGATGGGTGTAATGCTATCATAGATAATACCGAAATTGCTGCAACTGACCATCTGATGTCCACTTTAAGGAGAAAAATATTTTTAAATGTTTTAAAATAAAAAAAAACTCTGACCTCAAACATTTTATATTATATTAGAATTTCTAGAAATTATCATTTGGAAAATATAAACAGCTAAGATCATTTTGTATGATAAAAATCCTATAATTCAAGATTTATTTATTTTTTATGTATTTATTTATTTATTTTATTTAATCTTTATTTAACCAGGTAAGTCATGGGGAGGCATGGTAGTCTAGTGGCTAGAGAGGTGGGCTTGAGTCTGGTTCAAGCCCTGGAATGGCAACCAATACAAACCACCTTGGGCCCCTGAGCAAGGCCCTTAACCCTAATTGCTCCACAAATGGTGTACATGTTCTCTCAGTAAGTCACTTTGGATAAAAGCCTCTGCTAAATGACAGTAGTAGTACTAATAGTAGTAGTAGTAAGTCAGTTGAGAACAGTTTCTCATTTACAATGACAACAAGATATTTTGATGATGATGCAAAATATCCTTTTAAATAATTCCTAAAATCAGTCCTGCATGGTCAGTGGGCATCTTGCTGACCTTGAATCATCTGCTGTCCATTGTAGGGTCCATTATACTATATATTCAATGGTTCCATACTGACAAAAAATAGTTTTTGCAAAAAAAAAAGCAGTTCTGGTTAAAAGGGTGGCACTGTTCAGCATGATAAACGCATGTAAGAGTCTTTAGGAATATAGGATGGTTTCTTGGAGAGACAGAACAATGATGAAGTAGTCTTTTTTTTGCCTAACCTTCCCTTAACATTCAGTAAGACCATTTTTGAGCATTGTGCAGTCCCTTTCTTTTTCTAAAGCAATGCTCATTAATGAGACACATTTCTCTACATTACTCAACAGCTTAGTCCATAAGAATGTTCACAAGCAGCTTATATAAAAATAAATAAATAAACAAATAAAAATCCTTGGTGGATTTAAAAAAAAACAACAAAGAACCCGGAAGTTTCATTTTCTCTGAACCGCGGTAAAAAGGACATTAAGGACACACACCCACACAGATAACACATAGCAAAAAAATAAAAAATAAATCATCTCCTGTCCCCACCCCCTGTGCAGATTTAAATGTCAGCAAGGCTTTGGACTGCTGCAGTTCATGTTGGAGTCTGGCGCAGGATTAATGTACATATGGAGAACAATTGAGTGCTCACGCTGCTCACTTAGGCCTACTGTTTGCATGCCCTCCCACAACATCTGCAAAGGGATGCAAAAGGCTTCTCCTTAAGAACAGACGAGCTCTTTGATGTACAAAGATGAGAAGAAAAGGGGCAGGGAAGAAAAAGAAAGAGAGAGTTTAACCGTCTAGCTTGTCCCTCCCTACTCTCGCTCCAAAGCTACGCTGTTTTGTCTTAAACAAGCCATTGAAGTCAGGCACGCCTACAAGGTGGCCTAAAGAGAAGTGTCAGCGCTGCAGACAGCAAGCAGCTGTAAAAGTAAAGAAAATCTGGGGGGAAATTTATTGTGTTTGCAATTGAAAACTAGTTTTAAAAAAAAACACATCAATGCACAAGCATAGAGAGGTTTTGTGCCTCCCCATCAATCAATAATCAATTACTAAAGGCCCTATTGCACAAGAGCTCCTCCCTGAGCCACTTCAAAACATTGCGTGAACATTTGTTTAACTTGCTCATCACAGTATGGTGTACATAAAAGTCTCCACGTCGATCAAATCTGCAATTGTAGGTTGGTTTGCAAGCTTTGAAGTGAGGCTTGTACATCATGTAGACCCGTGCATCCTACACTTCTGCACCAGAATGAACGAGTTCAATCATTCATTGGTGAATTTTGTCAGTAAAATGGCAAATAATTAGTTCAGTCAGACAACTCACACAATACAATACATTTCATAATCAATATCATAACAAAAACTTATAATTTGGCCTTGAGTTCCTGACCTCATCACACCTCACCTCACATCACCTATGATGAGAGATTTAGAGAGATGAGCAGGAACTCTCCACCCTGCCGGGATCCTTTCCTCCCCTCAGAGCCTCCAGGTGGAGGCTGGTGTTTAACTGCGGCTAAAATGGCCTGCCTGAACTAGTGGACCAGAGTGACGCGTTCAAAAAGGAATAATAATACATCTAAAACAAAAAAAGAAATACAATTTTCGTAACATACTGACATATGCAATTCAGCTTTTGAATTCAATCATAGGTTTTAAGATCTAATTTAACAACACAATGAGGATTTTTTTTTAAAGTAAATAGCACTAATATTATGGTCAAAAATATCAAATGTAAATTGAAGACTGAGAGGAAAAAATTGATGAAATGTGCTGATATCCTTTCTTGCTCTTTTTTAAAATCACTAAATGGTCATTTATCTTACCTGAAATAATGTCTTTATAAGACAGATTCTTCCATACTGTGTTTTGATCGTCTTGACAAACACATCACAGATGGATCCAGTTATGAAGCAGATGTTTTAAAAAGTAATCAGGACTGTCAATTAGTTTTCAGTTAAACAGTTGCCATGTAAATGCCAAAAACTGTCATGAACACAAATTATCAAATGGCTCATCTGTTGCAGTTCAATAGTTACAGATAAAATTGGGTGTTCTCTAAAATCATATTCAAGAAAATTCCTTGTCATGCTATAGACATGTTTTTCGTTTGTTTGGTTCAGTTTTATTATGTATCGGCAGCAATTTTTAAAACCTCCTGCAACAAATACCTTGAAAAGGACAGCTAACAATGATATGGGATGACTGTTGGCCAATCTAAGCACACTGCCACGTATCAGTCTTTGTATGCAAGGTCAATCTTTTCTAATGCACTTGGATTTTGAAGGTCAGAACTGTATTTTACAGGATGTTCTAGTCAGTCATTAAAGAGCATATGCACTGACAAATCATATTTTCATTCACAACACACACACACATTTAACAGTTAAGCTTTTCTGCATAGAATCAGAATCAGCTTTATTGGCCAGGTTCAAACATTGTCCAACAAGGAATTTGACTCCGGTAATTTAGCTCTTTAGGTAGTAAAATAAACAAATAAACAAATGTGGTATTTCTTGTCATATGTACGGAATAAACATTTAAAGGTGCAGCAGTTTGAGGTAGAGAAAGGGAAAGTTCTGAATAAAAAATAACCTATTTACAAATAGGCTCATACTTGTAATGAGAGCAACATCAGATCCAGCTTCAATTCCCTTAATTATTCCACCTTGGGTTGTAATGAAAGGCAGGAAGAAATTAAACCTAAGGATTTTTTCTTTAAGAGGCGTTTCTATCCTGAAGTACCATTTTATTACTTGATGAATGTGCTTGAGCGAGCGTGCTTTTACACCAACAGAACAAACAAGGCAAGGCCTAACTGACATCATTAAGACGTCTATGAAATATGTGTGACGAGGTCCTTCTAGTTGAGCTACGCATCATTACAGCACAGAATAATGTACTTTTGCACATTTGCATCACTTCTAAAATTCAGACTGTGATGAGTCAGAAGCTTTTAACTGGATTCCACTCAGTCGAAGGCAAAATAAGAGGCATTTTTATTCCGCTCTTATTTGACTGGCTACCCAAATGTTACCCAGGTGAGACAATGGATCGCGTTAACTAGTGAATCATAGGTTTCACGCCAACGACTGCAAAGTTTTGACTCTCAACAAACAGCAAAGAAATTGAATTAGAAAAGAGCCAGGTTTCCATCTACACGTATAACAGTTTAATGTGTGGCCTAATGCCTTGCTCCAGGCAGTGATTCAATACCCAGGCTGGGTCTTATGTAAGTGCTCTGGGATATATTTGCATTGAGAGGGAGGAGAGGCCAAAAAGTGAGACTTATGATGTAATGTTTATTCAGTGTGAAACTTTCTATATTTAATCTTCCAAAATTCGTCATTATCATCCTCTGTATCTGACCAGCTTGGCATGATTCTGTAGATGCGCCGGATCTCGTTGAAGCGTCTTCATAAAATACATTATACTGTTTTGTCATTTGCAAATAATCAATGCTCTTTAAGTACATTTCTTAAAGAGTAAAGGACTGAAGATTCTTGAGAGACTTTATTCAAACTGAACATTTGTTTGTACCTACTTTCAATTCAGTAATGGACATTTGATGCCATGTTGACTGCATAAAGGATGGAGTACAGTGACAGCAAACAGTTTGGACACCCTTTCCCCCATGTATTTTAACTAGCAGGTGTGTCCAGACTTTTGAGTTATACTCCATCAGTGGAATCCAAAGTGGACACGTTCTTTTTTTATTCCAGTAATTCAGTATCATTAGAACGGCATCAGCTTTCAGTTAAAATCAGGACGGGGAAACATGATCCTGTCATATATTGATGGAAAAGCTTTAACAAGCACTTACTGCAGCATGACTGTTTTTGTGTGAACACTTGTTTAAAGTGGTCCACATCAAACCAGCTCCTACATGGGACAATGTTTTGATATTTAGTGCAACTTTGCTGATGTTTCTCATTGTGTGGTAAACTGTACAAGTCAGGGGGGGTTAACCTCTTCCATTACTTTTACATCTCTGAAATTCAAGTGACATCATTTGGATTACTTGCTTTGGGTTTGTGGATGACACAGATTTATCAAATGGCTGGCAGTGCAGATCAACAGATACCTGCATCTACCAGACAATATTGTTGGATTATTCGATGAAATGTAGAATTCAGCATATTTTGGCCCTTTTAAAGAGGATATCAATGATGATTTCTTGGTTTCTTTATATTAGATATTTTTAAAATCATATTACTGATTTCTTCCATTCCTACAAAACATTGTTACAATGTACTGTGTTGAGGATATTTCAGAAAAATATAACACTATCTACATTTTTCACAATAAAAACAAGCAGCTCAGTTCATGTGTGAGCTTTACAGTAGGTTTTACAGTCGGCCTTTTCAATCTTTTCACTCCCACTTGACTGCATGCTGTAACGGATAATTCCACGGCATTCATTACTAGCTGGAGCTTTCAATATTCCTTTGCAATCCAGTCCTGAGGTCAGCACAGACGCACACTTTAGTTGCCATTAAACAGTGTGTCATAAGAACCCTGTGTGCCATGCAGTGAGCCACTCATTTACATACTCTCAAAGCTACAGTTCATCACTGAAATGTCTATTCTCAGCACATCTCACCCCCATTTAAACGCATAATATGAGGGCGGTAAGAAATCTCAAGTTGAATATCAAATGTTTGAGATTTGATTGTTGTGGCATTTCTAGACAAAAACGCTAAAACTTTCCTGCTTGTCAAATTGACTTTCAACTTCAACTTCCCATAATCTTTTTTTTTTTTTAAACAAGTCCTCCTTTAGAGGAGAAGAGGACCACGTCAGTGACAGCGGGTGTTCAGTATAAATCAGAGGCGGCACATCCTCTTCTCAGAGGATTTCTTGCAACCGCATGCAGCACAGTGGACAAAGTAGCTGACAGGTAAATGCTGTGCTTACATGGTTCAGTGAATTTGTGAGAAATTGTGCAACCCGTAGCAGGCATTCAGGGTGACTGATGGAGCAACAACATCTCACACAGGCGTGCCTGCAGACAGAGACGTTCAGCTATGAGAAGGGCAGGCAGATAGGCTCTCATGGGTTAGGGGGACGGCAGCAGGAGCTCACACAGACACAGCAAAGCAGAGGTTGAAGCCCAAGTGTGGGGAAAATGAAGTGACAGGACTGGACTGTTGGGTAGAAGACACACACACACACAAACACACACACTGACTTGGTTCTGAAGTTAAGCGGACGCACAACAGTTAAACAATGACACACATTTCCAGATATGGGATGCATTGTTATAGTGTGCTGCTTTGATTGCCTGAAAACATGTGGAGACTTTTTGAAAATACCAAAAAAGACCGAGGTTTGACAGTGGAGGACTACTCTCGTGGCACAACATTCTTTCTCCTCCCCCGAAAAAAAAAAAAAAAAAAATCCGATCAAGCGCATCCCTTAGTCATGCGTTATTATACTGAAACAGGCAAATGAACTTCTCATATGATTCATGTGGATTGTCCTCTGGCTCCTCTGCTCTCCTCTGGTCGCTCATGCGTCACTGGCTGTCCTGAGTCTGCATCGTCTTGCACAGATCGACCTGGCGGCGCGCTGCGCGTAAAAACGCGCATGGCACGAAAAACGGAGAGCAGCGACACCTCCGTAAATCTCCCCCGCCGCTTCACACTCACACAGTTTTTTCTTTCCCCCCCGTCTCCACACGGCCGAAACAAACACACTTCAACTCACCCAGGGTGTGAACGCGCTCCTCCCCGCGCGTCCCTCGGTGCTCGTCCGGGAATCCGGTAAAGACACGTTGGAGGAGCAGGAGCAGGAAAATTCACCAACGAGCAAAAGTGGACGGCAGCCAGAACCGCTGCCGACTTCCCTCCCTCTTCACCTCCTCCCTCTTCACCTCCTCTCTCCCCCTCTCTCTGCTCTCCTTCACTCTCCCCCGCTTCCCCGGAGCAGCTGCGGAAATCCAGCCGTCGTCCTTCCCATCACTACTTTGAAACCCAGACCAAGTGTTGACTAAACAAGAGTGTGGTTTCAGCACACGACTTTGGGAGTTTTAGAGGGGTTTTCTCTGGAGAGATGCGGTCCAGGGTAATCCGGGGTAAAGTCTGACAGAGGAGTCCACGAATTTAGTTTTTGAGTTCTGGTGTGATTGTGTAACAACAAAAAGGAGTGAGAGAAAGAAAGAGAAAATCAGCTTTGCGTGAGGTGGAAAGCAGGGAATTTGGAATAATCCCGGTAGGATATCTTCTCTCTTTTCCCTTTCACCCAAAACAAATCCCTTTAGAGGGGCTGTAGCGCACCTGCAGCCGGGTCGACCCGCAGGTTCTCCCCCACAAGTCCGCTCTGTCCTCTCTGTTAGTCCCAGACTCTCTGCGCCACGGCCATCACTCACTGTCAAAGTCTGACGCTGCTTCTTCAAGGAGCTCGGGAAAAACGCTTCTGTTTCACGGGCGTTCTTCTCTCCTCTTCTCCCCAACAAGCTCCGTCCGTCCTCCTGACGTGAAAGCACACCTCCCTCGGCAGGGATTGGCTGGACTCCGGAGAGGGATGGAGGTGAGAGCTGCGATGATGATGCGCACTGAGAGCGCACAGGGAGAGAGGAGGAGAGAGGAGGAGAGACGGGACCGTGTCGAGACGCATTTTGTAATAACGGTGCATTTTGTAATAAACCTCCAAAATGTAATAAATTTGTAATTTCCTTTTGTAATAAAGCCGGATTTTGTAATACACTGCCGCATTTTGTAATTAGTTATTACATTTTGAGAAGATTATTACAAGATGCACTTGCAACTTTTTTTATTCTCTAGAAAATGTAATAACATGGTGCATTATGTAATAACAATTATAAAGCATAGTTTATTTGTTTGTTATTCGTCTATATAATTCCAAACTTCAAATAGGCAACTAAAGTTATATTTGGAGAATAGATTTATTGGGCCACATAGCTCTAAGGGAAATTGCATTAAAAAAAAGTCACTCTTGTATAAATTCATTGTTAAACAAACAACAATAATAGGTATTATTACATAATGCACCATGTTATTACACTTCCTAGAAAATAAAAATGTTGCAAGTGCATTTTATAATAATTTCTCAAAATACAATAACTTATTACATAACGTGGCAAAATGTATTACAAAATGCGGCTTTATTACAAAATGAAATGAAAAAGTTATTACATTTTGGACGTTTATTACAAAATGCACCGTTATTACAAAATGCGGCTCAACAGACTGGGAGAGTGGGCAGAGAGGGAGAGCAACCTGGATGGGAGCAGAGGAAGAGGAGAAGCGTGGGATGCAAGAGAAGTGGACGAAGAGGGAGAGCTGGCTGGGAAAGGAGGGTGTGTGTGGGTGTCTAAGAGGGCCAGTTCATGAGCGGGGCTCTATGTTCTTGAGCCCAAAGGGACAGACTGGCTAATGAAAGTGAAAAACCCTCTTTTTATTCATTTAATTATTTATTTTTACACTTTAAATCACTGGCAGTGCTTTTGCCAAATTTGTCTGCTGCAAATCTGCTTTGACTCCTGTCAAAACTGAATTCCTACTTACAATATGCCCAAACGCTCATACACTAATGTCTATCTGCCTGTCTGTCAGCTGGGCCTCGCTCCCTTTGTGAAACTGAGTGTGTGTCAGCAAAGCAGCTTCATTGGCGAGCCTGTGATGAATAAGTAAGTGGTTAAAGGGAGGCTAGAGAGTAACGAGCATGTTGAATATGCTGCCCAGGGGCCTCAAGAGGAAAATAAGAAACAGCCCTCTGTAATAGGAGCAAATGAGGTGATCCGGATATTGTTGTGGCGCAACCACACACAGAAGCAGATGAAGGCAGGAAAAAATAAATAAAATAAAAATCGCTTGACAGCTCATGGGAGAGGCTTTGATTGATGCCGACGCCCCAGGGAGTGTTTCAATATGAACTTGCTTAACTTGGAGCTACAAGATGCATTCATCACGAGGTGCCATGCAGGAGTGAGATGCAGGTTAGGCAGCATTTTATTTAGAAAGGCACAGGGCATCTTCACAGGTGAGGCAGCTATTTTCTGCTATTTCAAGGCTCAATCTAAAATAATTCCCTCAAATCAAAGTATCAACAATGAGAAGGCAGCAACTTTAAGAGACTTATCAAGCTAAACAAGACCCAGGACAGGGGGTGTCATCACCACGTAATACAAATGTGTGATTTTAAAATGTAACAGTGGCTTTGCGATAAATTATGATGGTCCAGTGACTTTTGATTCCAGTCAAACGTTTGAATAGACCTACCTAGGGGTGCCCACATTTTTTGAATGATACTATATGCTTTAAAGGGTGAAAAAAATAAAAATAAAAAAAACAACATGTTAGAGCTACTTTTAGAGACTGACTGATTTTGTAAATGAAAACAATTATTATGAATGTCAACTATTTTGCTGTTAATAAACAATTACTAATAAAACAATTATCAAATGCTCTGGTTCGGCAAGTTTCAATACCTAAAAATATAGTTTAAATATGTTATGCACTTGGATAGGTTAAGGTCATACCACAGAGTTAAAGAAAGTTAGACTTTTTATATCTTCCCACAATCTGTGAGCACATCTCTTTATCAGTTGTTCATAGCGTTGTGTTTCTTTCCCTCTGTCATCTTCTTGTTTATGTGAACCTTGTTTCTACATCCACTGTCTCTCTTCTCTCCTCATTAATTTATTCATTCAATCTCTAGAAGCACTTCAAGATATTTTTAAAGGTAGGTGACCACCAAAAACATTTTTTGCATGAAAAAGTTACTGTTGGTTTTCACTAATGAGGCACATCGACTCGTTAGCACCTGAAAGTTGAGGAAACAATGTTTTTGTGCTTAGTCCTGTTGTACATTATGGTTTTTTTCTTCCCTATACAAACTATGTAGAGGGATTTACTGAGGTTTGTGTTATGCCATTTACTGCTGAATGTGCCATTAATAACTGTTGACAAAAAGGCTTGCTTCAGTTCACTTAGTCCCCATTCCTGCTTCAATCCCTTTCAGAGGTCACCAGTCCATCACAGAGCCACACAGAGACTAACACCCGCATGCACAGTCTCTCCCACAGAATTTAGAGACGCGACTCAATCAAAATGGGTTTTCATATTGTGAGAGGAAGAATACTAGGAGTAAAACCACACATGCACAGAGGCATCATGCCAATTTCACACAGAAATCCATTCAACCGGGATTTAACCTATAGGAGCCTTTTAGCTGTTAGGCAACAATGCAAACTGCTGCACCACCACTCTTCCAGGGTCCATCCCGTTATACTGATAATGTAAACACTATCACAGCAAATCGTGGTTTTGTTAATGTCATACAGTCACTTGTCTTAAATTTTGCTCTCGTGAAAGTCAGTGCAAGGAGAAGGTGCTGCAGGGAGTGGATAACTAATTTTGTGCTAATTCATCTGGAATGCCAGAGGATGACCTTATCAGAACATATTGATTGTCAAGACATGTTTTTCTTAATTTGCTGCAGGAAATCTCAGAGAACACGAGACCTCCATCTATGAAGGTGATTATAATCTATTTATAGCAATTTCCTCACTTCTTTTTTTTTCTTTTTTTAAAAGAGGATTTTCAAGTGTTTTGCAAGAGCACAAATGTCTGTTGGAGCAATCAAATGGTCAGGAGGTTCTCTACATTCTTTTTGGGTCAATTAAATATTTTAGATGAATTATCAGATTTTAGAAAAATTCCACTTTGCGCCAAACACTTTATACATGTGAACTGCTTTGTGCCCTATAAAAGGCAAAGTTTAAGTGCCAGTAAGACTAGCTTCAGTGCAGTTGTTTTACTACCAGTCCTGCCTAGACTGAGAGGTGTGCTGGCAGTCACCACATGTTGCGCTGATACTAGGTTGCAGTTTTCTCAGGAGAAACAAAAATCCTGAGGTTTGTTTTGGCCAAGCTGTTTTGATTCCCCGCATGTCACATAGTGGTGTTCTGTCACAGTCTTGGTCAGATTTTGGCACCAAAATGACTTGGTTATGTTCAAGAAAATACATAGTTCAGGTTTACAATACAGCCCTTTTTCATGTTTACTGTAACACACTAGGAATTCAGCCATTTTACCTGGTGGGCTGAGAAATCACCCCTTTCAGGATATGGGACAAAATGGGAGAATATAACATGTCAAAGGCAAAATGGGCAAGTCTAGCATATTAGCAGGTGCAAGGTCCACTATTTCTTATTTCTGATTGATGCAGCAATTCGTAGCTCTACCCCCCACCCCAGATCCCTGGCTGAACCAAAGTCATTACAGATGCGAGATGAATGGTGCACATATAAAAATATATGACATTCACTGCAATAGAGTTTAAAAAGTTTAGTTCTGCTCGATTGTCGGGGCAAACCATTTTGTCTTGTCCCTTGTCAAGTGCCCCAGAAAACCATCTCTGTAAACCAGAATGAGTAATATCACGATCCTAGAAGTGGGACAACTAAATTGAAGCCCATCGCTGTTGATGTGATTAATTACACCTGTGCTTCTCCTGCAGGGGGGAGTGGGATGTCAAAACGATGAGTCTGAAAAGGAACCCTTATAGCAAAGTGGTTAGTGGCGAACCGAACGCCCTGAATCCTCTACAATGAGTCCCCTCCAGCTGGTGCTTCCGAACGGTTCAGGAAATTCACACCTGACAAAATGAGTTCAAGTCATGCAAGAGTCTGGGACAACAAAGACGTTACAGTACGGAGAATAAATGGTAAATATGAAAACCATTGCTATGACACCACATCAGGGATGTTTTCGTCTGAGTCTGTGGCCTCTTTGCTGAGAGCTATAAGAGAACATTTTACTGTCAGGATGAGCATCGTTAGTATGAAGGCATGTCATTCGATGGCACACTCAGACAGGGATGCTTATATATGTCTTCTCATCAGGAGATATAGCGTGGGATCCTTCATTCCTGCACTTGTCGCACCTCCACACTTCCACCCCCCCACCACGCACACCACTCACCCAAAACAAATGAGGGATTATAACAGCGTCGTCTGGAACAGAACACTGTGCTGGGAAAGGAACAAGAATACGCTGACAGCTGCTCACTGCAATCTACAGGATATGTCTTTCTTTTGTCTGAGGCTGTAGAAAGAACAACACCTACACTCTAGTGCAGCTTAATCTCTCTTTTCTTATTTTTATCAATGGCCTTATGCCTCTTTAATAATAAATACTGGACAGAATAGATTATTTATTTCAATCAATCATCAAATAATCATTACAACAGGGCATGTTTTTGGTATCCTTTTTATATTCTTCTTTCGTACTTAAATATATTTGCACAAAAATCTATGAATAGGAACATAATGGGTACTGTCCCTGTTCATAAAAATGCAGTTTAAAAAAAGACAGAGAAGTGCAATTTCAATGGAGACATGTGAAAGTGTCTTCGTCTGGATGAAAGAGTTTAGAAAATGAAAAGAATAGAAATCAATTATGATCACCAAATCAAGATAAAGTCCAACTTGACAAACAAATACCATTTAAATAGCTTCAAAGTACCAATCCATCATCCCGACATCTTTCTATATAACCTTTTGAAATTAGAACATTTAAAAAAGATTTCCAGAGGAAATACATTTACTTTACATGGGCTACTTTTGTGCTTCCAACAATGCATGGTAGGTAACATATGGGAGATCCTGCTGTGAAAAAAAGCTGGTACACACAAATACCGGTAGGTTAACATGGTGCTGGGTTTTGCCCTACGCAGTCAAGACAGCAGCTGAGAAGACCAGATATTTTACACACAGCTCCCATGAACCTCAAAGTAGAGTTTTAACTTTTCAACTGCTCAACTTTTTTATTTAGTATTTTTTCTACACTCAACCAACACTGTTTTTCTTTGATAAAACTTTACCAGAAACTAAATTAACTACAGCACAGCTAAATAAAATAGTTTTCACACTGGATTTGAACATTGTCAGAGTTGAGGCCATGTCTCACATCTTTTGGTAGGCTGTTCCAGATTTTCGGAGCATAAAACGGAAATGCAGCTTCACCTTGTTTGGTAATGACTCTGGGCACCAGCAGGAGACCACTCCCTGAGGTTCTCACAGTCCAAGTTGGTTCATATGGCTCTAACATATCAGAGATGTACTTTGGCGTTAAAGCTGAGGCTGGAAAAAGTGCTTTTAAAGTCTATTCTGTGGATGACAGGACGCCAGTGCAGAGACCTGAGGACTGGACTAATATGGTCATATTTCCTGGTTCTAGTCATGACTCGAGCAGCAGCATTCTGGATGAACTGCAGCCTTACGCCTCATTGAGAGAGCCCAATGAGCAGGCCTTTACAGAAGTCTACTCTGCTGGCGGCAAACGCATGGATTCATCTTCCTAAATCTGGTTTAGACATTATTCCTTTGATTCTGGCAACGTTGTTTAGATGGTAAGAAACTGCTTATGTTATTGATTTAATGTGGCTGTTAAAGTTCAGATCTGAGACCAATTACCCCTAGATTTCTAACCTGATTTTTATGTTCTAGAGAGAACATTGCAAGGTAACTCTGAGTTTAACTGGAGAAAATTGTTTTGCATCCACACACTGATCAGTTTGATGCAATGAAACAATGAATCCACAGGCCCATGTAGATGTGAGTGTCATCTGCATAGTTGTGGCAGAACACATTATAGCTGTGTATTAGCTGGCCTGATGGAAGTATGTACAAATCCCAGGATTGACCCCTGGAGAACCCCGCAGGTCATAGCCATTTGGCCATCTGGTCTCACTTAAATGTGTGCCTTGTAGGGGTGTAACGGTACACAAAAATCTCGGTTCGGTACGTACCTCGGTTTGGAGGTCACGGTTCGGTTAATTTTCCGTACAGTAAGAAAACAAAATGCAAAATATAAACGTGCTAGTTGTTTATTACACACACACAAAATAACATTGGCTCTACGTGTGCCGGCGCTAGGACCGCGCGGACGCATGGTGTGTCGTCGGGCTGTGTTTTCCTTCATGCTTCCCTGCAGCGTCACATGCAAACACAAACACACGTACCTGGCAGAAACATTTCTTTATATAATGTTGTCTGTCGCCTGCATTATTTTTTCTTTTTTTGGCCGGCGCCATAGTTGGCTGGCTACAAACTCTATACATCCTATAATGTATAATAATATGCCCGCGCTCTCAGCAGCGGTACTCGCATCGTTAAGGCTGATTTATGGTGCCGCGTTACACCAACGCAGATCCTACGGCGTAGGGTACGCAGCCAGCGGCCGTACGGTGCACGTCGCTGCGTACCCTACAGCGTAGGCTCTACGTCAATTTAACGCCGAACCATAATTCAGGCTTTACTAGGCAACGAAGCAGGTTGACTCACGTTGCAGAACAGCGCTGCAGAGGCGCTCATAAACGTAAATGATCATCGTTTTTTTTTTTTTAGGCCTGGCCAGGCCCCGCCAGGCCTAAACAATGGTAGGGGAAACACTGGACTTGTCACAATTATGTGCTTAGTCTTTAGTTCTTCATTAGTTAGTGCTTTTTTCTTTAATCTTAATACTTTCTCGGTGTGAGCGCAACTGCAGCAGCGCTCTGCTCCACAACGTGCGGTCCTCTACTTAATATGTCCGTGTGGAAACTCGTTCGGTACGCCTCCGTTCCGAACCGAACATGTACCGTTACACCCCTAGTGCCTTGGTGTAAAGTGACACGAGATAGCCTTTGCTACTTTTGGGTCTGAGGGTCCCTCTTAAGTATGGCAATCCAATATTAACTCTTGTTCAGTGTCTTGCTCATTTTCCTTCTCTTCCTTCATATCTAAATCTGTTTTTGATACAACATACTACGCTATGTGCACATGTTGATTTTACAAAAATGTGGTTGACCGTATGCACAATCTGCAGTATGCAAGGAATTCCCAGAAGGTGTGTTACATCCATAAAGATTTCTAGTGTGCAACTGGTTAGTGTACCTCTCCTGCTGTATCCCATAATGCAATGTGTCACTGTGAAATCAACCATGTAATAACGCCTGGTGACTCTGCTATGTGACTTCTGCTGTAACCTGTGGACACCTCTCCAGAAATGCAAGTACACGTAGGGTCAACATGGACCGCATCAAATTCAACTGGTCCATGTGGTAGCATGGCATTTTTTTATTCTGTGGTTTTCCCCATACTACTACTTCTTAATTAATTATTAAACTGAAAGGCTATTGCTTAACACTAACCTAAGACTGTATATTAAGGCTATCTAGGGGGGGGAAATGAAAGACAGTCTTGGGTAAAATGTGAAAAAACAAGAGAGAAAACTCTTTTTTTCCAAACTTGTAACTCGAGGCTACATTCATAAAGCTTCCTGAAATCATATCTGCAGTCTGGGCCTGCCGGCTGATCAGTAATAATGTCACTCTGAAACACTCAAGCAGACACAGAAATGTAATTATTGCACGATAATAATCTTTCTTTTCAAAATATTATATTATCTACTGAACCAAACCTGCAATTTTACTCCACTCGTGTTTGTAACTGAATAAGTTTACACAAAAATATCCTCTGTTTCTTGTAATAAAACATTGTCTCCAGTGGACAAGGTCCCAGTCACTCCGTATGCAACAAAATTTCAACTCAAGTATCAAGTATCAGTCAACTCTGGTGGTGAGTGCGTGTACATTCCTGTTTGTTGGCCATCAGGTGCGTGTCCGTGTGTGTGTGTGTGTGTGTGTGTGTGTGTGTGTGTGTGTGTTTCTGTGGACAGTCAAAGTCAAAAGTGATGTCTTAAAAGTTTGAAAATCAAGGTGGAGGGTTTATTCAACACTGAACAGCAAATGCCGTGTCCTCTTTACAGAATGTTTTTCATCAAGCCAGCAATTCATCACTGTAAATTTCTCAGAGGTAGTTATTTCTGATATTCAACAATTTAGCCTGCCCCTTTGTTTCTTTTTATCATCAGTCAATGCAAGATAGGATCCAAACTGCCACTCTATATCGATCAACTTTTAAAACATTCTTGCAGTTTCTAAAGTTTCTCAACTTTGATTAACAATTAAGAATAGAAGCAAATGTGTATACATTTTGCACCACACTAAGACACACTAAATGAAGGCGGAATATTCTTCTTCTCGTATGTAATGGAGACCATATTGTTTTTGTTTGTTTCAACCTTACACTTTTGCGTGCAAACAATCTCATTTCAATCAGTTTTCTTACAAAAAAAAAATGTGAGATCACAGTTGCAGGACAAATTGTTCAGTATTGTAGTATCCTATATAAATTAGGACTAGGTAGATGTAGGAAAGCATCCAACATCCGTTCTTTTGTTGTTTTCTAATGAATGCATTCACTTTTATTATGTGATTTTAGCAGTGTTGGCACAGCTGCAGTGCATTTTACACATCATCACCCTGCAGAGTCTTTGCTTGGGTGGCAACAAACTGTGAGTGTTTAAAATTCTTGAATCATGGGGTGCTTTTACAGTTTAGTTCAAGTGGTGGAATATGCCCCATGTTCAGGCCTCAGTAAAATGTTATAAAGCACTGAATTACAGATTCTATCCCTTTCGCTGCCATAGCTTTAGAAGATCCTCAGTGTGTTGTCCGTGATTGAGATCATCAACTAAAGGCTAGTCTTCCATTAATTCTAATGGTAGCGCTGATCTGTGCTTCCCACTACATTTCCTGTTATGTTTGAACAGTCTGCAGGGTAATATTTTATTGATTTTGATATGTAGGCAGAAAAACAAAGTACACATCCATTAATTCAGATTGGCAGAGTTTACAACTGCTTCTTGCATCATACATTCTTCCGTAAAGGAGAATCTGCAGCAATATGAAAACTGAAATAGCAGCAGAAACTGGATCCAGGCCAGATGAGCAGCAGACATTACATTGACAGCATTTCCTTTGTGTCATCACTTACTATCAGAAATCATATGTTAGTTTCCACCTTATGAAACAGGAATGTAAACATTTCTTGGCACATTGAAACTCAGAAATTGCTGAGCAGTGTTAATGCCTCATTTTCTTTGCTGTCTCTGTGAAGCTGTTTCTGAATGCAACATCTTTATAAGAGTGATTTTGCCAGAGTGAATAATCTGCACTGGTAATTAATCGGTTTCTTCTGGTCTCCAGAAATACACTATGATGACAAATGCTCCTTGTTTCCATCTTCTTTCAAAGGTAACAGTCCATATAAGACTAAAAGTCAGAATAAAAAGGAATGAAATTCAGCAACCCAGCGCAGAACTTTTCACAGCCAACCCTAGATTTTTCTACTGTTTATCACAAGGGCAACATGCCAAATCAATACTTCAAAAAGTGCACAAGTACAGTGCAAAAGGTTTAGGGCGCCCTACATGTTTGGATTCGTATCAGTGATGCAGCACTTTTGTGGAGGCTTTTGACTCTTCAAAAATGTATTCTGAATGGGCTTGAATAATATCAGCCCTTTCTGATGAAGCTGCGCAACGGAAAGACATTGACACTAAATGCAAATCTGGGGAAATAAAAACCCACAAATAAGTTTGCGCTTGCCAGTAGAACTTTTTTCACCTCCGCTCTTGAAGATGCTTTTTTTTAATGATTTAGTAAAAAGATTCATGAAAGAGTACAGAAGCACCTACTGCAAATCACTCCTAATGTGGCAAAACTTAACTTGTGACAAATCACATGAATAGTCCTAGAGAGTAAACAACTACAGAAGTCAATGATGGGAAACAAGAAAACACAACAATTCCAGTTAAAACTAATCCCTCAAGACATTTTTTATGCAGCTAATTACTTCTACTACTCATTTGACACAGCCATGCACATACCGTAGCTACTGAAAACACCAAGCAAGCTGATTTTATTCACACAAGAGTGGTGGAAACACGTCTTACGGTCATTGTCTGTTTCATGTCTGTTTCATGAGATTTTAAAACACTTTCTCAGAGTTTCCCTGACAATTAAATAGAAACTTAATTTACTACAGCAACAAATTACAGCCAGAAGGTGGGACTGAAGACAGTACTGAAGACAGGCACTTCATGTATTTGTTAGACAGTCAAGTCAGCTGAAACAGGAGGGAAAAGAAAAATGAGATTTTGCCAATATCAAGTGGTATTGCGCCCTTTCATATTCAGAATTATTTTTAAAAAATTGTCCTTTTTAAGTATATGAAAAGAAAAATTCTGAGAGACATGAAGAGATCTAAAAGATGTAAGAGGATCATACTCAATTTATCATGAATGATAGTAATCTAATCACTGGAGAAGGTACTCAATCAACGTTTGCTCTTGAAAAAGAGTTACTATTTAATTATTGTGACTTGGGCATTTACCTTTTGTGGATAACGATGTAAAATGAGATGCAACAATCTTCTAAACAGATTCACATGAGGGACGCTATTATGGCCAAGCACCAAAACCTGGGAACAGTGATTCGCTGAAGAGGCAGAGCTACTTGTTAAGTTTGTAAGTTTGCTATCAGCTGTCAAAACCAGTAGTTATTCCTTGGTGCATGTGTGTGTGTGCGTGTGTGCTTTGGCTCGAAAAGATAAGGCTCTGGATTGTTTGGCTTGAAGTAATCATCATTCTCTGATGACTGTGCACTCACAGAGTTGGCTGCAGTTTGCAGTCGTTAGTCGCTGGCTATTGGTTAGTTAAACTGTTCATGGAAGTTACTAGAGGGTTTTGGGGGTGCTGGGTGTGATCAGTGCATTGCAAAAACTGCCCCTCTAGAAAGAAGCCTAATATTAGTAAATCAAGTCAAAAATGATCTTATTTTAAGCAAAAATATCTCTGCCAATCAGATAAGGTAGAGTTTGTAAAACCAGCAAAATAGACTAAAAAAGCGTTAAAATTACTTTTTCTTTTTTTTTACCTTCTTATAAATGTTACTAAAGGGTACTAAATAAATTTAGTTTCTTGCACATATTTTTGTAATTATTTCTACAAAAGGCAAATGCACAAGCCACAGCATGTAAAAATAAAATATTTTTGGATATGTTTAGCAGTGTATTTTCTCACTTAGTCTTGGTGGAGTAATCCCTTTCCAGCAAGTGTAGGGGTTTTGTCAGATTGGACTAGTGGATGCACAGAGAAAAGAACGGCATATACCAACTCATCAAATCTGAAGTTGAAAAGTCAATAATTCCCATATGCCGGCATGTCCCTTTAAGATACAGACAGAAAATGCAGGACCTGGCTCTCTTAAATCTAACCAGAATGGAATCTTAATATCATTGCAAACAAGTGTGTCAGATGGTCTGATTCAAAAGAGATAAATCTGTGCTTGGTTGTAGGTAAGGCCAGGCTAAACAGAATAAATACAGACGGCTCAGAGTCACTTTGTTCTGAAAATTTGTGATTTATTTAATAATAATAATACATTTTATTTATAGAGCGCTTTTAAAAGATCTCAAAGACGCTTTAGTGCACACATTTCCTTTTTTTAATATCTTTAAAAAATGATGGTCAAATTCTTAGCAGAACAGTGCACAACCACCGAGACTGGAACAATGTAATTATTCTTCTTTCTTTCGTCTATTTTAGGATATTGCTACTCATATTTTCATAACTCATATATTCCTTTTTTTATAACTTTAATTTCCAGTCTGTTAAGTTTAGCATAAAAACACTTAAAGGAGGTTGGGAAAATGCATGGCTGGGGCCAATGGATAATCCCAGGGAAATGACTATAAAGCTTGATTACTATTTCTCTCTGAATTAATGAATTTCTGACTTTTTCTTAGATGTAAGAGGTGGTCATGACTTCTTCAGTTAACGGAGAAGGTGCTTATTAGCTGCTAAGGTTCTAGCTAGCCCATAATTTTAAGACATAATTGGCAAATGCAAGTGTACAAACAATTTGACCCTTTTTTTAGCATTAAATTACTACTGTTAGGACTGTTCAAATAGGCTTCACTGACTGCCCACTGATGAAACTCAGAATTATTTTTTGAAGTCACCATTTCTTCTCAGCTAAGCAATATTTACCCATTACTTTTTGGGATGTTTTTAACTTCCCCTGATTTGACATTATTTTGAAAAGAGCCGTGCTCCTCAAACACTCGGAAACGTACTTAGAGTAATCTCTTGTTATGTCAAAACATTTCAAGTATGAATTTGTTTGTTGTCTCACTGTGAGGAGACTGTGTGTACTTTACTCAGCAGCTGTGCATACCGTAGCAGAAAAAATATTCTGTACAGGATCCATAATAATATATATATCTTTTTCTTTTAATCTCACAGTTTTGTATTTGTTGTTTTTTAAAAAACCTCTTAGACTACTCATTAACAATGTTAATAATACAAATACAATTCAGAGTTAAATTTGATTTCATAGTTTGTAACAGTCTCTTCCACTCGGCACTCCTCCCTCTCTTTTCCCTCTCCTCACACGAAACTCTGGCGGCTTCAATGTCACGGCACCGAGGCAAAGACAATTAAGGTGTATAAATATGTAAATATGGTCACGGCAGCTCAGCAGGAGAAACAGCGTAATGACATTTTCTGCCCTCGTTTGGCTAATCCCCAAGACACCTCCAAATTAGAAACCTTAATGACAACCAATAACGCACAGATGGTCAAACTCTGGGGGCACACCGGCCCTTCTGATGCTGCCTGGGCTCCGTGTGGCTTCGCTGCTCGAGCCAACAATATGCACACAGGCAAAGAAGCACTGAAATAAGCACATGGACTCTTGCTGTTATGCAGAGAAGAAGGCATATAAAAACACATGATACAGAATACACACATTACACACACAGACACACCTTACATAGCCAGATGTCACCTGTACCTTCGGGGGTAATCATGGTTGTAACTAGAAGGTCAGGTCTTGGCAGGCCATTTAAGGCCAGGCAAGGCTCCGCTTCAGCGTCTTTTTCTTATGTGTGTGTGTGTGTGTGTGTGTGTGTGTGTAGAGGCTATTGTTTGGTGTCGCAGGTAATATGTCCGGTGAGGCTCAGTGGCAGATGTCGACAATTCATCTTGCGAAAGCTGACACGTAAGAACGCTCTCTGCAGGCGTATCTCAAGAGACGTAGTCAAAGAGGTATGAGAGCAAGAAAATACATGCAAAATAAAGAGAGTATGCAAGAGTACCAGCAAAGCAAGGTGCTTTGGCTGGCCTCCTCCAGTAATTAGCTCAACCGGCTATTTGTTCTTTCTGTCTCAATTAGATGGGAAAATGTTTCTTTGGGGAGTAAGCAAGTTTTTACAAAGGGCAAAACAGTGTAAGCCTTTACAAAAAGTCTTTTAACATACTTTGATTTCTGAAAGTCAGGAGACAATAAAAATGTACAATAATGGGGGGTTTTATCCATGTAAAGACTGCTACACAATGCACGATTTTTCTCTATCTCAGATGACAGATGGTTGTCACGAAGGTATCGTGGGGATATCCTTCATCGCAGGTCCAAATCCGCTGTTTCATGTCATACAATGTGACACACTGGTGTCACACTGGTCTTGTGCCCAAAGACTGACTGATTTAATCTTCTGACTGTGGCTGAAATCCCACAACTCTGTTTACATACTGTGTATGTATGTATGTATGTATGTATGTATGTATGTATGTATGTATGTATGTATGTATGTATGTATGTATGAATATATATATATATATATAAAAAAAAGCAGAGCTGGCTGGCATGCACATATATATATATATATATATATATATATATATATATATATATATATATATATAAGCAGATCCAAGTCAAAACGGTGTGAAATGCTGTGATTTTATAAAACTGCAAAAATCGCGCAGTTTGCAAAAGCCTTACAATTTTGAGAAAGAAAAGTTTTATTTTCTGCTGGCGTTCAGAAAGCAGTGGTAACTTTAGCTGGCAAAGACGGGATTTAAAAAATACAAGGCCACTGACTAAAGTAACTAATTTCTTGGTTTGGAATTGTTTTAAAATTGATGCACGTGTTCTAAAATGTGAATCTTAAGCTCAGAGGATGGACGCTGGTCCGGGCATCTGCTCCTCTAAAAAAATGCAAAAAAGAAGAAGAATTGTTTGATGATGGGATGTTCAAAACCGACGAGGCAGAAGGATCCTCAAAGCAGAACTCAGTGCAAAAGTTTGATCAGGGTTTATTGGAGAGTAATTGAGATGGAGTGAGGAAGTTATTAGGTTGGTGGGCAAAGACTGAGGAGTGACGATGGCTGACGGCTAAGCTGCTTGTAGAGCGAGCTGGGAGCAGCACGGCTGGATAAAAGAATAAGAGGCAGGCAGACAGGATGTAGCTGAGTGGAGCAGCCAGCACACTCCAGAATGTAATATCTATTACGGTAGGGGACCCAAATGCAGGACACATGAGGCAGGTATAGCAAATAAAATACTTTAATGAAAAACTTACTCAAAAGTCCTGAAGGCACTACGATGGTAGGCTTATTCAAAAAGAAACTCCACATAGGAGATCCAGGTGCACCAGATGAAGTAAATAGCCAAGGGGAACAAATGAACAGTCAGAGGAAGAGGGAAGGACAGGAATCTGTCACCGTCTAATGAGATACAGCCTGATACAATTAGAACAGACCATCACAGGGAATAAAAGGAGATATCCCACAAGAAGGAACTACACCCTCATCATAAAACTGGAAATAAATCAAACTAATAAACCACAGACTTTTACAGGACCAGCAGAGGAAAAAGTAAACTTCGACTAAAACTTAATTCAAGAACTTAACAAGCCTCAAAACACACGACAATCAGTGATCATTATCAACAGTAATCATCATCGCAAAATGTTTCGCTATCAAGTCTCATAACTGACAAAGTTACTGTATTATCTCCACTCAGAGATCATTGCTTATTCACAAATGCATAAACTTTGCATTAAGTGAAACTGTCACACATTAATTATCACAATTCTAAGGGAACCACATGTTCATGGCTTCAATAATATTATAGCCTTTTGTTTTATCTTGCTAAATATAACATACCTGCCTTTTACATACTGTGAAAATGATCACAACACAGTCTGAAAGGTGTTTTAAAAAGTGGGTGACAATAATTATGAATAAATATAAAGAGATCTTAGTGCTAGGAGTCGTCGTCGATTTACTATATATCAAATCGTTTTTTAATTAATTACAGTACACTCTACGCAACCTGTCAAAGTTAATAGGAGCAATATTATTTATATAAAACTATTGTTTTGTCATGTTTTAATAATTGACAGACGCTATCATGTATGTATGTATGTTGCATACATATATATATATATATATATATATATATATATATATATATATATATATATATATATATATACATATATATACATATATATATATATATATATATATATATATATATATAGGGATATGTATGTAGTTTAGATAGTATAGATTTATATAATATTTGTGTTTTCTATATATTGATATAATATTTATGTAATATTTATATTTTCAATATGGATAATGGATGTAGTAATAGGCATGTTTACGTGGTATGTTATGGACTATATTTATGTGGATATTGTGTAGATATAATAATAGCAATAATGTAAATTCATAGAGTTATAAAGGGGTAAGAACTAGGGAAAAGTGTACACTTCTTCCTACTCCTTTTTTGAACCTATGTGCATATGAAGATGTTACTGTTTATTTTTTATATACATGTTCGAAATAAATTCATTCATTCATTCAATCATGTTGCACTGTGGCGGCGAGTAGGCTATTTTAGTTTTTTTTTTGGTTCAACTACAGTGGGACTAACACTAAAAAAAAAACAGAATAATAAAACAACAGCCTCCCACCACAGCTAGAAACAGGCAGACGCACAGACAGAGAGAGAGAGAGAGGACGCTAATTACGTTAACAGCACACAGCTGGGTGAGTGAGGTGATTAACACCCAGCATCAGGATGTCGGCGTTGTTGCGGGTGCGCGCTCAGTTACAGAAGTATTATAGAACTACAACATTGAAATATGTTCATATTGTCAGAACGGACGGGGCAAGTTGGCTTACCGTTTCCATCTGATAGGCCATGTTTGATGAGGAGGTGTGGTATCTAAACGTTTGTTTACAAAGTTTGCATTCAACTTTTTTCCATTGTCTATTTTTATGAAGTTCTGCCACACTGCAGGATGTCTCTGATATGATAGAGTTCGTCAAATCACCGGACCTTACAATCTATCCGTCTCTGGTCAGTGGGTTGGGATAATCCAAAATAGCAAAAACAAGGGGGTGTCCATAGATAGACTGTTACCTGTGGAAAAGGTGTGCTCTGAAAACACCCCCTTTAGAACTTGGTACTTTCCTCCCGATGAAATAAAATAAAATTAAATTAAAAAATCGACCGATTTGAATTTTAATCAAGCCAGGCCGCATTGACTAATAAATCGAGAGATGTATTTATTAGTATCCAGTCAAATTCAGGCTAGTGAGTTTATGCGCTGCGACTCTGGGAACAGCTGTACCTGGATCTTTGTCAAGCCCCGCCCCCGTTGCCAGGTCGGACAAACCTGTCATCTCCCCCGTCCACTTCCATTGTAAAAACTGGGTTTTACATCACTTTATTTATAATTAATCTACCGGAGAAAATCAGCAGCAGGGATATAGGTGTATTGGTGCAAAAATATATAGAACTAAAGTATAAAGATAAATTATTGATTTTTACAGATGGGTCAAAAGACCCAAAATCCGGGCGAACAGGGGCAGCAGTTTTCATTCCACAGTACAAAATAGAAATGAAGGAAAGAATAACAGACCATGCATCAGTTTTTACAGCTGAATTAGCAGCTATTAGAATGGCAATTAGGTGGTTTAAAAGTGCTAATGAGATGCATGGGTTGGTGGCCTCAGACAATTGTGCAGCATTGGAAAGTTTAAAAAACATGAAGTCATGCAGACAAGACCTAGTGCTGGAAATTCACCAGCTGATACATGAAATGCATAGTAGGGGGAAAAGAGTTAGTTTTGTGTGGGTGCCAGCTCATGTAGGGGTGGAGGGCAATGAAGAAGTGGACATTCTGGCAAAGCAGGCACTCAGATCAGAAACAGCCAATATCAATATTCCGATAGGGAAATCAGAAGGGAAGTCAATCATTAAAATACAAATGTGGCATGGCAAGAGAATTGGGACTCAAATGAGACAGGAAGACATTTTTATTGCATTCAGAAGCAAGTGGGAGAAGAACAGATACTGAGCAGGAACAGGAAGGAGGAGGTGGTCATCACTCCACTTAGACTGGGACATACAGGGTTAAACAGCACATTATATATGATTGGGAAACATCCTACAGGCCATTGTAGTCAGTGCAATCAAAAAGAAACAGTAGAGCATGTTATGATGGAATGTAAGGAGTATGAGAGGGAGAGGAGTGTATTAAAGGCAGAATTGAGTAGGGGAAAAATAGGTTTTACGATAGGTAACTTGTTGGAAAGGACAGAATACATTAGAAAGCATGTAAGGAAATTCCTTAAAAGAACAGGGTTAATGGAGAGGATTTAGGTTTTGTTGTATTTTGTTTGTTTGGTCTTTTGGTCTATTCTCGACCTTATTTAGTCTGTAACTGTCAATCAAATGTTCCACACTCCAGTCCGGTAGGTGGCGGTAAATGCACATTTAAGTTGGTGCCAGCCGCTATTAAACTCCTAAAAGAAGAAGAAGAAGAAGAAATCAACAGCAACTAGATATAAATCAAAAAGAACACTTCAAGTACCGCGTAGTGGGTTTAAAAAACTGACGTTTTCCCTGAAAACGAGATCTTTTGGTTAATTTAGCTGATGGCATGGTGGAAGGGTTGAACTGCTTTATCCAAAGCAGACATTTTTTGTAACTTACTGTTGTTTTTGGGATGAAATGTATTCCTGTGATTCTCTCTGGGTAGTAGGTGTCACTTTTACAAGTGCCCCAAGCACACCGCTTAACCATTCTAGGATAAATAAATAGAACTCTTTTGCCGTTGTAGCTATAGGTTGTAGCCTGCTGTCGAACTGACTTTGTATTGGTTTTCTGCCAGTTTGGGGATAAAAATACGCTGCACCCTCACTAGACTGTGTGCAGTGTGATCTGAAGTGTTCCTTTTACTAATACAAAGTTTAAAAAAAATAATCCAGGGATTTAAATTTCGATACAAGGCAAGTAAAAACTACACTTCCTCCATTGATGTGAATGAGAGAGACGGCTGTTTTCTCCAACCAGATATTCTGCCCCAGATGTAGCAACGGAAAATTATTTTTCCGATTGATTTTTCAGGACCAATCAGAAGGCTGAAAAGGGGTCAATTGGTGCATGCAGACAGAACGCTGTGAGTCAGTAGTCTCTTATTGGCTCATTTGGCCAGTCACACACACACACACACACATGCACAGAGAATTATTGAGACAGTAGTCTCATATGAGTATCTGATTTGCTTTGCCGACAGAGCAGGAATCTTTTTTTTTCTTTCACCCACCCATTTTTTTTCATAATAATCGCTAAATTATGTAATTTTGATCGTGGGAAGCCACAATCAAAATTGTGCAGCCCTACAGGACATTGAACCATCCTGAATAAAAAGAAGAAAGCATTCAGAGATGGCAACAAGGAGGAGCTGGGGGTCATTCAGAGTGACCTGAAGAAAAAGATCAGGGAGGCCAAGGAGTGTTACAGGAGGAAGTTGGAGTTCAAACTCCAGGTGTACAACATGCGGGACATCTGGAGTGGGATGAACACGATCACCGGCTACAGACCTAACAGGCAGCTGAACAGGGCCAACAAACTGAATAGTTTTTTCAACAGATTTGACACAGCAACTCCCAGCAGTCTCTGTGGGTGTCAGTCCCCAACATACTCCCTTTGAAGTCCTGACACCTACTGTGAAAGACTCTCACCACCACTTCACACCTTCACTCATCTACCCATCCCCCACTTCACTCCTCAGCAGGCAGAACCCACTTCTTCCCCCTCCCCAGCAAGACTACTCATGTCCCTTATTGTTGACCAGGTCAGGAATCAACTGAGAGCCCTCCACTCAGCCGAGGCAGCTGGCCCCGATGGCGTCAGCCCTAGAGTACTCAAAGCCTGTGGCCCCCAGCTATGTGGAGTTCTACACCAACTATCCACTATTGGCGCTTTTCCACTAGTACCTACTCAGCCCGACTCGGCTCGTCACGCCTCGTCTCGCCTCCACCCGTTTTGTCCCCGTTTGTTTTTCCACAGCCTGTGAGAAGTGGGCAGATTGGGGTGAAACTGCTGTGACGTACTCGGTTGCGCAACCCCTTTGTTTGTGTCGGCCCTGATCAGAAATCAGCTGGAGCCGCGAGCAGCTGAGAAGAAAACAGAGCGCCTGTGCAGGGGCGGATCTAGGATGTCAGGAGATCCGGGGCTTAGCCCCAGGAGGGGGCTAATTTTTAAATACACCTGGTATGTACAAATTTTGGGAGATTTCTCTCCACTTTTGTCCCTTTTTATGGAGGTCACGATAGGCCTGCAGTCTTGTATCCCACAACTCCTCACACAGACGCACAGCCAAAATGATTTTTTCTTCAATCTTTTTTCTTCAATTATGCTACCCCTGAAATATTGATTTAAAATTGATAATATGGGATGTTGAGTATTTGATCCTTCAAAATTCACTACCCATGACATTAATTGCATTACTTTTTGTGAACATTATACGATAAAGAGGAAAAATAAAACAATTCTATCGCTTTATTTGATATTCATTCAGTCAATCTCGTTTATTTAACCAGGCAGGTCATTAATAACACATTCTTATTTACAATAACGGCCTGGCAAGAGACAAGGACCACTTGGGGGGAAAGGAAGTGGTTTAGGGAGTAAAATGCAAAAGGTAGAAAACCATTAAGGAACTTTTTCTGATAGGGTAGCAAAACTCGACAGATAGACGCTATCGGTTTATGCCATGGTAGCATTTTTCGACGAAGCAGCAGAAATCGACAGAACAGCGGCTCGGTCTGCGCTTTGCGCCCAGAGCGGACGCTTCCCCACCGAGCTTGGCGGCGCGAGACGGCACCTGCCGCGGTGTTTGCGCCCCAATTGAACATTTAGACCAGACGATTTTTTTTTGTTTTTTTCAGATCTGGGCACCTGCGCCGTCTCTGCGCCGAGTCTGCGCCCAACCCGGCGGCGTGCGCTCTGTTGCGCACCGCCGACCCTGCGCTCTTGCGCGGAGGCAGCAAATACACAATAAATGGGAAAGCCGGCAGCGGCTACCGCTGTGCGCCCTCTGCGTGAAAACCGCTTTAGCCAATCAGTCATTGTTGACATGGGGGCTCGCCTGCTCGGCCCTCTCCGTGGGCGCTCGGGCCCCGAAGCACCCACGGTTCTGGCGCCTATGGATCCGGGGCTTTTGGAAAAACATTCGGGGCTTGAGCCCAAGTAGCCACCCCCTAGATCCGCCTCTGCGCCTGTGGATCTGATCGTTCCTTATCACCCGTCTACATCCCTTTTTTAATTCTCTCGTCAGCCACCAGGTTTATGAACATCTGCACCTCAGAGTTGGATCACCAAACAGACGTTTGCGCTGTATAATAAAATCGCCGCGAGCTGCTAGTCGCTCTCGCGCTGACTCCGGCTTCCTGATTCAAACGTCTGACGCCCCCGCCCCCCGACCAATCAGTGGCGTGGAGGGTGGTGACGTCAGATATAGTGCCGGCTCAGCCCGGTTTGAACCTCGGCAGAATGGTTACAGAAAAAGTATCTGCTTGGCACGGCTCCACCCGCCTTGGCCCGTAGTGGAAAAGCGCAAAACGGGGGCGTGGCGGGTAGAAGCGAGCTGAGGTGGTACTAGTGGAAAAGGGCCATAAGAGTCTTGGCCTTCAGAGGGTCCCTGTGCTGTGGAAAACATCCTGCCTGGTTCCCCGTCCCGAAGACTCCCCATCCCTGGAGCCAGAAGGACTACAGACCAGTGGCACTGACATCCCACATCATGAAGACCTTGAAACGTTTAATTCTGGACCAGCTCTGGCCTATGTTCAGCACATCTCTGGACCCACTCCAGTTCACCTACCAGCCCCACCTGGGAGTAGAGGACGTCATCATTTTCCTAAACCGATTGTACACTGTGCCAGCCAACCAGCTATGTGAGGATCATGTTTTTTTACTTCTCCAGTGTTTTCAATACCATCAGGCCAGCTCTGCTGGGTGAAAAACTGACAGACATGCAGGTTGGAGCCCCCTTTGTGTCCTGCATTATTGACTACCAGACTGGCAGACCACTGTATGTGTGCCTGCAGAGCTGCATGTCAGACGGAGTGGTCAGTAACTGGGGCACCTTAGGGAACTGTGCTCTTTCCCTTCTTCTTCACCCTTTACACCACAGACTTCAGCTATTGGTCAGAGTCCTGTCATCTTTGAAATTCTCTGATGACTGGGCCATATTTGGATGAGTATAGAGCTGTTGTTAATGACTTTGTCACATGGTGTGAGCTGAACCCCCTGCAGCTCAACGTGACAAAAGACAAAGAACTGGCGGTGACCCCTGTTTCCACCCGGGGGGTCTATATGGACACAGTGGACAAATATCTACAAATATCTGGGAGTGTACATTGATAACAAACTGGACTGGGCTCAGAACACTGATGCCCTTTACAAAAAAGGCCAGCACCTCTACTTCTTGAGGAGGCTCAGGTCATTCAACGTCTGCCGAACTATGCTGAGAATGTTTTATGAGTCTGTGGTCTCTAGTGTGATCTTGTTTGCTGTGATGTGCTGGGACAGCAGAATGAGGGTTGCAGACTCAAACAGGCTCAAGAAACTGATAAAGAAAGCTTGTGATGTTGTGGGGGTGAAGCTGTACTCTTTAGAGGCAGTGATGGAGATACGGATGCTTCAGAAATGACAAAGCATCCTGGGTAACACCAGCCAGCCCCTACATCAGCTCCTGGTCCGACACAGGAGCAGGCAGACTAAAAGACTCAGATCACCCACCTCAAAAAGTGAGCGCCACAGAAGGCTTTTCCTTCCTATGGCAATAAAACTGTACAACTCCTCACTGTGAAAACAATTTTTTACCATATAGAGTAACTTCAATTTTAATGGGTATACAATCTTTTTTACAGTTTACCGATTGTTTGCACACTGCTACATTTGCTAATGTTTACAGCTTTTTCTATTTATTTTATCTATCTTAAAGTGTTGGTTGAATGGAGCACTGTGAATAATAGAATTTCTCTTGGGGATAAATAAAGTATTCTGATTCTGATTCTGATTGACTCTATCATCCTGTATTCATGAACCCACCAATGAACCCGTCAGTTTCAATGTGGGATTCAGCTTCTTGTCTCGGGGCCAGAGCCGCCTGGGAGATTTGCGAGGCCCTGTGCGAAACGGCCTGGGGGGCCCAGAATTTTGGGGTTTTTTGGGTCGGATCGGGTGTCTATATGCGCAATTTTAACTCTCCAATTAGCAAAATACTGGATACCTTCCCCTGCCTCATCATCATTTGACTTGCCTCGACGCGGGGCCCCACGGCTGCTTGAGACCCGGTCGGATTGGTGATTTTTGTAACAAATTTATCAAACAAGCCTTTCAGAGAGACATTAAACTTTTCCATTTACTTTAGTTTTTTTCTTTTTTCATCCCCTGATGGAAATTTCCTGAATCTGTCTCGTTCTCTGGACATTGTGTGACAGTTTGTTCCAACTCCCCCGTCTGGATCAGAGCAGCTTGTGTCTGCGCTTGGTCTGATCAGTTGTATTGAACAACAGACACGCGCATCATTGCACATATATTTATTGATATGCACAGACTAGTACATATTTAGGTCTGTAATGGAATGTGACTGTTGATATTTATAAGGGAAAAAACGAAAAAAAAAAAAAAAATTTTTTTTTTTTTTTTTTTTTTTTTTTCAAAAACGGCCCATAGCGCGAGGCCCCTTGGGGCGCGAAACCCGTGCGGTCGCACGGTTCGCACACCCCTTGCGGCGGCTCTGCTCGGGGCAATTCAACATATGGATGGAGGAGAGCAGGGATTGAACCACTGACTGTAGCAGACGACTACTCCATCTACTCTGCCATAGTTTGCAAGAGAAAAAAAAGTAAACACTTTTTTCTCTCTCATCGAGAGCCTGGAGAATCCTGTTTTCAAAGTGACTCAGGAACTGAGGACTGAAACTCTGCAAACAGTATCAAAGGTCCACATGTCCAAGATAGTAGTAGTATCACATTAAAGTAAAGTTGGAGTAGGCTCAAATTCAGAATTCTGGCACGGTAGTCGTGTAAAACCATTTTTCCTCCGCTCCTCTATTTTCAGTTTTGTGCTGTTTTCTTGTGTGAGACTGCTCGTACAAAGCATATCTGCCAATGTTAGCTTGTCAGTGTTGGATGAAATCAGTATCATTTTAACACTAAAAGTCACACCTTAAAAGTACATTTCATCCAGTGCATATTTTGGGTATTTCATGCTTTCCAACACCTGCAGTGTTAAATTGACCACACCCTAATTTCTGGTGACGCTGCCCCTTTCAATTTTTGTAGACACCATTTTGACGTTGCTGCTGCGGTAACTTTTGATCCATAAAATACCAAGTTTTAGAGAAATATTTGCTGGTACAATAAATAATTTTAACTGGATTTGTGTAGAAATATTCCACATACAAAAGTTAGTAGTATTTTAGTCTGTATTGTTATGGAACTCAAGGTTAGCCACCTGGGCTTAATTGTGAGCCTTTTGGTCAAACAGACACCATACAGAGTTGGAGTAACTTTGGTTCAGTGTTAGATATTTAACTATTTTAAAATAATACTCAAAAGAATGGACACATATGCATACTTATCTAGTGTTATATTTAACTTTCTCAGTGTTTTAACAATGGTGATGTTGCTGTGAATTTGCAGTAGGTTTAATTACCACACACAGCTTAAGTGATGCTGGTGGGTTTTTTGTAAAGAATAAGGTGACATTTTAACTCATAATTTTCTTTTTCCTTTTGTTTTGTTTATTTGCATTTTAAAGACACATTCTCAGTGTTTGAATAGGTAGTATAGAGGTTTGATTAAGTGCAGCAGACCATAAGACTCTCTACTCCTGGTGTCCTGCAGCCAGCCACAGGCCAAACACCTCTGTAAAAGGAGCAATTGAGTGTGGAAGATAGGGAAGAGAGCCAGGGTAAGAGTTATGCTAAGTCAGCTTGGACCTAAGGCTATTCTCCTACTCACCCTACTTATGGCAGATGTCCAGTTGCAGGAGAATTGAGTGGATATGATAGGACTCGCGCTGCTGCAACAAGAAATGTTATGCCCACATGTTAACAAGAAGATGAGTATGATTACTTGTATGTCCACAGTGTTGCTTTTATAATAAATCTAATACAAATCTAAAATATAATAAATGAATAGGGGTATATGACCTGACCTGAAAGACTGTGATGGTAATTTTATTATAGCAGACCATTTTAATAAATTACACTTCAGAATAGTTTCACTGAAATGCCACTGTGTGTGTTAACATTCCCACCTGAGACAGCAATACTCTGAAACATATTTATTAATGCCAAAGCCCTCTTATATCCTTATTTTAGCCTTGCTTTTCCATGAAAAAAAAAGAAAAATATAATATTCGTGTCCAAATGTTTTTGTGAGCTGACTGCTTATTTGTATGTTACTGTGTTTATTGTGAGGGGATAGTGTAGCATTTATTGTACAATTCATTAACACACTTTCATTACATAATGGTACATGTTGTCATTGCAAATGAGCTGAAATCCTGAATCTTGAGGATGCAGATCTGTCAAGAAGCTAATTATAATCTCATCTCTCCAGCAATTACCGATCTCACAGGACCCTCCAGGTGCGTCCTGTCTTTATCCCTCATTTTGCATTTTCAAGCTGCTGCACAAAAAAACAACACTCTGCAGGAACTCAAGTGCATCTTAAGCCCTGCAGCATGTCAGTCATGCAGAGATGAGAGAGATGCAGACTTTGTAGCATTCAGGCCGTCTGCCTTCTCGCAATCAATGTACATCACAGTGATATAATGTTATTGTACATGAGGAAGCCTCATACATGTGCTTATAAATTAGTAATGCACACACATCAACTTATCCATCATGAGAATTTTCTTTTAAAAATGTATCTGAAATATTTTTATGCACCAGACATGACTCATAGAGCATGTGCTCGTTCCACTGTCTGGCTGAGTAACAAACCTCGGACTCAAATAAGAGATTCTTCACCAAAGAATATTTGCTGATGGCTGAACGAGGGTACTTACTGTAATGTGTGGATATCTGCAAGAAAACCAAGCACATTTTAAATGCTGTGTCAGATCAAAGCCTTAAACACTCATACACAATACACACACACAACAGTCATGGGTTTGGGGGTGAACATTTGGTACTGTATGTAGATCATACCATGTGCATGGATGTACACTTGTGTGAACTAGAGTAAATGAGTCCTTAAAAAGAAAAAATAATACAGTTGCTTCACCAGCAATGCAGTGGAAGTAGCAATACGAGTGGCCATGTGGAGGCGGTACTTCATCCTCCTATCTGTTGGTTGGATGGACCATTGTCTTATGTCCACTCAAACTGAAAACACAATTCCAAGTATTCAATTCCTGTGGTCTCATTTTTGTCAAAGAGGGAACTTAAACACTTGACAAAAAGTCTACACACCCTGGAAAATGTCTTTGATGGTATGTAGTCTTACTTTAATTCATATTATTTCCCAGGTTCTGGATTCTGGTCACAGCATGAAACTACTTTTTTGCTCTTCACTGATCTGTGAGGTCTCTGACACAAAACCTTCTCTTTTCAATGTACTCAGTGATCTGGGTTTTCTTTTCTTTTTGTCATGAGCTCTTGCCATCTCCAGTAATCTTTCTCAAAGGACTTATTCCCATGCTCTGTGTATTTTCCCCCAGCATTTTCCCCTTCATGATATAATCTTTGCATGAGGCATTTTCCTTTCAAGTGGCCTTTCCTTTTCACGGCCAGGTATTTTCTATGTTTCTATGTGCTGTTTTGGGTGGTAAATCTATATTTTTTTCTTGTTGCTTCATGGTGTTAGTCGGATAAATCTGGGTGAAACTGAGGGTGGCACTTACTCTGATATCTTGCTGCCATTGTGGATATTTCTCTGTAAGAAAGCTTTACAAAAATGACATTGACAGCAAAGCTGCAGGTGAAAAGGGATTAAGTAAAAGGAGAATGTTTAATTTAAAAGACATTTATGAATATAATAAAGGATGATTTTACCGTGACAAATACAAAACGTCAGAAGAGATCTCTTTAAATTAGTCTAGTTTTGTATAGGTATGCAAATTAAAAAAAAGAAAATAAATGAAATTGTACCACAATTTTAAAGCTCGTCATAACATGTTTTTAGATGTTTGAAATTAATGGTGGAAAAAAGTATTCGGATCTCTTTCACAAGTAAAAGTCCCACCTTAACAATTGTGGTAGAATTACTGGTTGGAGTCATTTCACAGACATGCTCCATCTAACATCCTTAGATCTTCCATTCTGAAGATGTTAGTGATGTCTTCGATTGTTTGAGGTCTAGAACCCGGAAATGTACAAATTCTGACGATCTCCAATCAGCATGCTCTGCATGGTCGCCCTGACTGACTCTATTTCTTTACATCAAAGACTTTTTTCGTGGTGTTTTATGGGAAAGTCTAATGTTCTTTTCCAGTTCTTGAATGTTGACATTGTTGTAAATTCTTGAATTCATGAATACATCGTTTGACTGTACATTTTGATAATAAAACAATGACCTTTTTAAGAGTATATTTGACATCTGATGGTGTTGTGAAGGGCTTTTCATGACTAAGGAAAAGATTCTGTTATCATTAACTTCAGTTGGCTTCTGTGCTCTTCCAGGCCCTTTTCTGCTCTTGAGTTCATCAGTGCTTTCTTTCTTTTAAAGAATGTTCAAAACTGCTGATTTTGCGACACCTAAGGGGTTTAATTTTGTCAATTATAGATTTATGTTGTGTTTCCAGCCCAATGATGGAGGCTTTTACTGGGATTGCGATCTCTTAGGGCCTCATATTGGTAGCTCCAGTCAATCAGCTGCCAGATGCTAACTCAATACCTGAAACCAACTCCAGATCTGCTTCATTTGCTTTAAAGTAATGAGGGAGTGGACCACAGCTGGCCAGGTAACTTATTTACAATCAATTGTCCAAATTGTTGAATATATAAATAGAGAGAATTTTTGTTAATAAAGACAAAAATAATAAAATCCTTGTTATCCGAATACTTCTGGACCCAACTGTAACATCAAAAGTTTGGAAATGATGAACTTTTAATATGGATCAAACATTTAGATTACTTTGTCTGGAATAGAAAATACATAATTTCCATGTAAGATGCAGTAGTGTACAAGTATTCAGTGGCACAAAATGTAAGTGCTGTGTTAACTATGTGGTAAATTGTATGAAGTAAGTACAGTGCTTTAATTAAGTAAATTATTTACTTTTGTTATGTTTTACTTTTAACATATTTCATAGCTTCTTCCTACCCCTTTTCAGACACGTTTAACAGGATTTATGTGTAATGTGTATTGTTATGCGTATGCATATATATAAGTATGTATATGTATATAGATAGGTGTGTGTACATTGGGTATAGATATATTTATTTTGTGTACATTAATTGAAAACGGATTCATTTATTAATATAGATTTATTTACAAGGGGTTCTATATGTTCAAAATGTGTGTGTATACACGTGTATATGTATACTGTTTCTATTTGTATATAGATACATAAATTCATACTAGTGTTAACATTGTTATGATCTATACAATGGTTTTGACATGTCTGTAATGATTCAATGAATCAATCAATAGCTTCCTAAAAGCTCCCGTTTAGAGTAGATATTTGAGTGAAAATTTACGGTGGAAAAGATATGATTGTGCATTGCTGTTTATTTTTATTAAATACAGATGATTTCACAAAAATAGGATAAATTAAATGTAAGGTCATAGTGTAATTAAAAACTGAGTGCTTAACGGTGGTCTGATTGCGTTGCCTCAAGAACCATAAATGTGCAACACTGGACCACACTCCCGAGTGAGCCTACAAAATCAAATTATGTTTGTTGCCGAAAGTTTGGCTGGATTCTAACGAAATGCAAACCCATTCTGATAAATGCCTGAAGATAAACAACAACTGACTGCAGTCTATTTTTATTAGATTAATGTGCTTTGACAAAATAACACCAGCAGTAATAATACTCATAATAATTTAAAATTATTAATTTGTGTTTCTGTCTTTTCTTTTCTTGTTTATTGATGTTGTTTTTTGCATTGACAAAAACTCCGAACAGTCAGTGTTATGTAACATTTTTGTAATTCTACAGCATAGCGGCCATGGTTTGAGAACATTTACCCATCGCCTATGAGAATAGCTTCTCCACAGACTCATTCACAACAAAGCCATGCTGTTGTAGTAGAAAATAAATAAATAAAAGACATCATGATACAGAAGATTTAGCTTTGACACAGATGCAGGATGGACAGCCGCAGAGGGCTAAGGTTGCAAGGCCTTCACACTTTAAGTGTCTCATTCGGCAGAAGAGCTCTCTAAATATTTCACCTTGCCAGGGCTTTACACCGTATCTGTTTCTTCTGATAACCGCTATACTGTCGTAAATGACTTACTTGTTACCATGGCAGTTGTTCAGTCTGCAGGTATTTGTTTGGCTTGAAAAGTTAGGCTACAAATTATCTCCTGCATGTACCTTACAGTCTGTGTGGACAAGAAGTGACTGCAGGCAGAAGATCATTTAATAAAGCAACAGAAGAGAAACCAATCAACTTCATCCCAAGTGGTCAATTACAAACCGTCAAGCAGGAATGTCTGAACTGCAGTATTCTTGCAACTATGGCCAGAAATTGTGAGAATTGACATTTTAAGTGTCATGTTCTCGGGATGTTGATGTTGGGGTTTATTTGGGTCATGTTTGGTTCTCCTGTTTCATTAAGTGTGACTTTTTTAGTTCCTAGTGTTTAGCTTGTTTGTTTGTGTTGTTTTGCCCTTGTGTGTGATGTATGATTTTACTTCCTTTGTTGATGTAATATAGCATGACAACGTGGGTTTCCATTCAGGGAGGTCTGTAGTAAAACCTAGGTGTATGGACCTGTATCAGTGTAACCGGTGGGGTCTGTAGTGGTGTGCGTTGTGTTTAAACTGAAGGGACTCAGACCAGCAGGACTCTTTTGGAGGCGATCTCCATTTATTTCCTGACAATGGCATAAAATAACATTTCCTCCGGTCAACATATGTGGTGAGTTGAGCCCCTACACAGATAATAACAAGAAATATCAGCATGCAACACAGGAAACCCAAACCGTGGCCTATCAGACTTCACATGACTCACCTCTCCCATTGACATCAGTAACAAAAGGGAAGAGGTGAAGGCGGGAAAAATCATATATACAGTTGGGGGATTCACAGGAATGTCCGTAGGGGAACAACAAACTAAAACACAAAGGTTCCACATGTTTCTGGAGGTTTGACATGTCAGGTATACTATATTAACAGATTTTCGTGATTATAAACTATAAAATAAATGCATATACACTAATGGAAAATTGACTCTGTTACATCAGGACCATCTCCTTCTTTTTCTTTTTTTTTTTTTTTACCTTGTCTGCACACATATTAATGGTTGATACCATGCCGGTAAAAACCTAAGGCATATATATGTGCATTATTACTATATTTAATATATATACATATCTCTTCCTTGATCCTTGTAGCTGTTGTGTCTCAGTAGGATTCACCAACATGGCAAAGTACCACTACATACCACTAGTTGGCAGTAGTGTACCACTTTGCCTTTTGCAAACCACCAATACATAAAAGAAGAAGACGTTGCCTCAGAAGGAGAATAATAAAAGAGCACCAAACTAAAATGAGGAGATGGTTGCTGCTTTCCTGTTTGCTTACTTTGGAGTTGGTGTTGATAAATAAGAAAAGAAGACACAAACTCAAGGGAGACTGAGCTAACTGAACAATGGATATATTTATATATATATCAGCACCACATGAATACTGCACATAAGTACTTAACCCAAGGCAGGGACTTGTTTTGGGGTTGTAGAAGTTCTTGGTACCAAGCTCCATAAAACTACCTCATGTCATCACAAGGTAGTTTCACTTGATAGTATTTTTCTGATTCCCTCTTCTTTGCCCCATCTTGTTGCTCTGTCTGTTCCACAGTTATGTTTCTTGTCTGTTCATGTATGTATTTTTCGTTTCCGTTCCTTTGGGGCCAGTTGCACAAACCAAGAGCGTGTGACTAACTAAGCAGCTGCTTCACACAGTTCTGCCTAACACGCGACATTTCAAAAGTTAATCTCGGCTCTAAGTTGAACGCGTTTTTCTGGGCTACATCAAGGACAGGTTTAACCGATCTGCAGTTAAACATACTGGAAACTGGTATTATGCTACAATGTGAACATTAACCCTGCTAGAGTCAGTACAGTCTATATGAAATCAATGTCTTTTTTCATCCAAGACTGATTACATATCTAAAAATATTATTTAGTCACTTTACTATATAAAGAAAATCTACTGAATTCTGTCCTCTTTAAATTATTTCAAAGGTAGCTGATGTGATGATTTCATCTCCACCAATTCATCAACCTCTTGTGCTAGATTCATAATTATAAGCTAAAAGCAGAATCACCACAATACAATTATCAGGCCAAAATTAACATCGACAAAAGTGACACATGATATCATATCTGCCCTTAAGCACAATATGAAATTATTTCAGACAGTCAAACTTAAGCAGAGGTGTCAAAAGTATTCACATTCATTACTCAGGTAGAAGTATAGATACTAGAGTTCAAAAATACTCCTGTAGAAGTTGAAGTATCAACTCAAGTTTTTTACTCAAGTAAAAGTATAAAAGTACTGGTTTCAAAACTACTTAAAGTATAAAAGTAAAAGTAATGTAAGGGGGAAAAAAAGCAATTAAGGACAAAAGCCATTGAAAATGAATGCAAATATATTAAAGAACCATATATGTGTACTATTGAGCATTAACATGTGTTTCAGAGAGCAGGAGATATAATGACTAGTTGCCTATAAGTATTGTAATGGTGCAAAAAGTCAAACTTCAGAGGCATGTTATCATTTATCCTAACCTTTATTGGAATGTACATCCAAGTTTAGTTGCAGGAATCTGAGGGATGTAAGAACAAAACTGGACAAGAACATCCTTCATTGTGCCACAACCACAACCAAATTCACAATTTAACTGGATAGTTTTTATTTAAAGGCCGAAATGAAAAGTACAGATAATTGCGTGAAAATGTAAGGAGTAAAAGTAAAAAGTCGTCTGAAAAATAATTACTCCAGTGAAGTATAGATAACCAAAATTTCTACTTAAGTAAGGTAACAAAGTATTTGTACTTAGTTACCTCTGAACTTAAGACTATCCACCAAAAGTAACAGCCTTTGGTTTTTCCATTTGTAGAGGGTTGCCACAGCTGATCACCATGTTCTTTATGTTGATCAACCAGCTGTTATAAATAATGTCTAACCATTGCATAGGAGAAGGTATAACTTAACAGAACAAAAGTCCATATATAAGAGAGTGAAAATTATTGCTGAAGATGACTAGGGCAGCAAACTACCACGATACCCAGAATATCTGATCATATTTGACTCATTACTGCTGCCCTTCATGTTGTTGAGGTTAATCGAAAATGCTCAAGTGTGTGGCTGTATGCTGAATCTTGACATCTTGTTATCATTGACCACAGGTTTCCTGAGCGCAGACCCAGCAATGATGACAACTGAAAGGCCTTATGGAAGTTCATGAACATTGGTGGAAAAATGTTCAATGACCAAGAGCACACTATGGAAGATCCGGAGTCAGAAAGACACTTCAACATTAGACATTTCAATGTTCCTAACGAACGTCAATGTCAGACACTCAGGACAGTGACAATCTTCCCAAAGCAGGTCAAATCATGTATTTATGTTAACATTATCATTTTATGTGTTCATGTGTCCCGCTACCCGGGAACGGATAAGCGGAAGAAGATGAGTGAGTGAGTGAGTGAGTGTTCATGTGTGTTTCCACACAGTGTACAGTAGGCTACCGATCGGCCTGAATAGATAGTGTGCACCAAAGGTTTTTTTCTAACTTCACTTAATGACTGTGTCCTTTATATTGAATTTGTTGCAACCAATTTGTTGACCAAATTGGTTGCAACATTTTATTTTTTGACAAGAATGCAATTGAGATCAACTTAAAGCTCACCTGCAAGTTTAACCACAGGTGGAAACAAAAGTGCATTGTGGTTTAAGGGGACAGGTGTCCTACACCATGCATAGATTTGATAATAAGTGATAATGCAAATAGCCATTGATTTCTAGAGCACCTCTTAAGTTAATTATCTTCCTCCTACCCATATCCTGCATTTGGATCATCTTCCTGAACCACACAAAACAGTAAGCTGTTATTGTGTTATAAGACTGGGGTGGAAAATTGCTTAATAATTGAAAAAACAAAAACAAAACTAAAAAAAAGAAAACAGAAGAATTGTGTAATTAATTTCTTTGCTGACTTTTTTTTTATCTTGTTAGTACTATTGATCACTGTCATACAAATGACCTTGTCATTTACTAGATACAAAACCCCGTCTTGTGTAAAACCTCTTTGGCTAAAATCAGCAGTTTCTCAAAACTGCAGAGTTCAGCTATGCCTAACCCATCAGCAGCGCCATGTTAAAACCTAATTTTGAAAGATTTGCTATCCAAAGCCTTATTTCCAAATGCACACAGTCAATTAAAAAGAAACAGACACACACACGCACACACACACACACACATATATGAATGCCCACACACGCAATTCTACAAAGAAAATTGTGTTTTCTGCAAAGGAAATTGATATTAAACAGTGGTAGGCCCGTAGCATTGAAAAAAAGACATGTACTGTAAGTCATTAAACCTTCTGAGCTCTTTTCTGAGGGATTTGCTCATTTTAGCAATCTGTTTTTTGTTTCTGTTTTTATTTAACACACTGTCCATGCTCAGGATGTGAAATTGAATATGATTAAATATTAAATACAGTCCATCGGTTCCATGTCTATGCTATGTTAAAAAAATTAGTATTACATCAATACACTTGAATTGAAATGCATTCAGTCTGACTGAACTGGATTAAAATAGATTAAATGAATTGAAATGTATTCGTTTTGCATTATGTATAAAGTGCCGTAAGACAACTTCATCTAAGAATAGAAGCTCTCTCTTTCTCTCTCTCTACATATATATATATATATATATATATATATATATATATATATATATATATATATATATATATATACATACATACATACATACATACATACATACATACATACATATATATATACATATAGTTTTAAAGATTATTTCTGGTAACACAGCATCTTTTTCCATTCAAGATTTCATCATTATCCACTCAATTGACTTACCTACAGTATATTTGTTCTACTGCATCATTGCCTCAAGAGTTCGAGGAAAGTTTCTGTCGATCTCAACTAAGATGAAAACATATCACAACCTAGAACCATACCAATTAGTGGTCATAGTCAATGGCTGATTATAACTTCATAATGTTCGTGTGGAAATGGAAGCAAAAAAATGGTTCATTCATTTAAATGATGTGGCACGATGTGAGCTGCTGTACGGGTGAAGAAAATTGAGGTCACACATCTCTTTCTTTCCTCTGTTTTAAAAAAAGTTGCATTTCATTATTGTTTCAAATTTTGTGTCACTAGGGCACTATTCATATTCATATTCAAACTATTTCAGACGGATTAAATTTAGTTGAATTAACTAACATTTTTGCAACTGTTCAAATGAGCTCATTTGCAATACCGTTGTGCAGGATCATATTTTAAACATGATCCTTTCTAAACTTAAGTCTGAATCATGAATATAGTGAACTTCAACAGATAAGAAAAGTTTACCGGTACCTGGGTGTACTGTATGTTTCACTGTTTTAATGCATTAATGCATCTTTGAAATGTTCTTCCTTCTAGAAAATGAAGCGTGAAAATACAAAACAAGATTAGAATTTGTAGCACCTTATGGCACTTTTGCACTAGGACTTACTGAGCCCGACTCGGCTCGTCACGCCTTTACCCGCCTCTACCCGTTTGTTTTTCCACAGCCAGGTGAGAAATGGGGGGGTTGGGGTGAAGCTGCTGTGACGTACTCGATTGCGCAACCGCTTTGTTCATGTCGGCGCTGATGAGAAATCAGCTGGAGCCACGAGCGGCTGAGAGTAAAACAGCCCGTCTACATCCCTTTTTTAATTCTCTCCTCAGCCACCAGGTTTATGAACATCTGCACCTCAGAGTTGGATCACCAAACAGACGTTTTGCGCTTTATAATAAAATCGCCGCGAGCCGCGGGTCGCTCTCGCGCTGACTCCCGCTTCCTGATTCAAACGTCTGACGGCCCCGCCCCCCGACCAATCAGAGGCGCGGAGGGTGGTGACGTCAGAAATATTCCCGGCTCAGCCCGCAAAGAACCTCGCCGGAATGGTTACATAAATAGTATCAGCTTGGAGCGGCTCTACCCGTCTCAGCCCCTAGTGCAAACGTGCAAGACGGGGCTGCACCGAGCCGAGCCGAGCGCCAATAGATACAACAAGCACATTGGACAAAGGCTGGTCAAAAGGAATACTTGTGTTTCTGTCTCTGAACTGTTATAAATAAAATGTACTAAATCTGTGTAAAATTGAAGTGAATATGTGTTGCAGAATAAACAAGGAAATGTGCTGTAATGTCTGCTATGAATATGTCCATGGAAGAAGCTGATTGTCAATTCTTGAACAATTTCAATAATAACAATTTCAAAACAATTTAAATGATAATTTTACATCTTATACGATGTAAAATAACACACTCACATTGTGGCTGTAAGGTCATTCATACTTTCAAAATCTGGACTAAGTCACCAACATTAAAAAATTCTCTATTTACATTCATTTGCACCTGATAGGTAAGTTGTTACAGCTGTTTATCTATTCATCCAAGATGACTTATAAAAATGTGTAAAACTACATATGAACACGAGTTGGGTTTTGAGGATGACCTTCAACTCTCTCTCAGATTACTTGCTAGAAAACAATCCAGTGAGCACAGTTCCCTCAGTGAACCAGCTCCCTAGGTTGGTGTGTACTCTTCATACCGTAGTAGTCCTCAGCAGACCATCTCCAGAGCTGATCTCCTTCTTAACCATCAAACACAGTCTTCTGAAGTGTGACATAACCCAGGGGGGCTGTTGAGCGTGTAACTGTAGCAGAAGGATTCACAGCTCTCCTCCCTTCTCTGCATCTGACGAAATACACAAATAAAAAGGTGCTGATAGGAAATCTAAGCAATTGCAATTGGCCACAAATAAGCCAATCTCAGAGTCTTGTTGTGGACACCTGCTGGCCACATCAAAGCAGTGTGGATACCAGAGAAGAAAAACTTCCCATAGCTGTGTATATTCCCACAAAACCTCTCACTCCCACGTTTTTTTAGATGAAGGCTTTGCAGTATCTTTAGCTGTGACCAAATTTATGAGGGAACCCTGGCCAAAACTCCCCCGAGTCTGCAGGCACGCCTTATCACAGACTGAAGATATGGACTTTAATTTGGAACAAAGGCGGCTGCTTGTTCTTTGTTACACCTCCTGAATTTATGACCAGACCCTTTTATATGAAACATTTCAATGACAGTGTTTCTTTTCCTTTAATTTGGACTCTTCTGATATATTGTGAGTAGCTTTTTCCTATCCCATAATTGTTGAATTATGGTAATGTAGCTGGTAGGATTACTTCATTATAGTGTAATCTCACATTCATTTGTAATTACTGTATTTACTTTAAAGGTAAATTTAGCTTAATGTCTTGAACAGTAGTTGTGTAATATCATTCATTCATCATGGTTTTTATTGTTTTATATTTTGCTATGCAACTCTGCAACACACACAAGCAAGAAATCAGTTTTACTCCTTTGTATATAGGCTATATATGTATATATACGCATAATCCAAGATCATCCGTGGTAGATCTTTCACTTGGCCCATCAGTCCACAAAGCATACATCTGATACTCTTAGTTGGTGTGCAGCTCATCTAACATCTTTGGCACTGTGTTTTAAATGTACTTTTATCAAACTTAAAGCAATTCCTCTGTAATTAAAGGTGACATATTATGGCATTTAATGTATATTTTAAACAGGCCTTGTCTTAAAAACAATCTAAAGCTTGTTTTTTCTACATAAATCAGAAATTCAGCCTGTGGGCCGTGTCTATAGTTTTACCGCTTCTAACCCCTTTTTCTGTGCTCCATTCTAAGGGAAGGGGGGGGTATGATAATGAGGCTCTGCGCTGATTGGCTGCTTGAGTGACGTGTAGCAGGGGAGGAGACAAAGCGTTGCTCCGGGGAGAGGAGCAGCGGCTGCGTAGCAAAGCGTGTCCACGGTTCTGCGTTAAATCGATACGTACCCTACGCCGTAAGCTCTGCGTTGGTGTAACGCGGAACCATAAATCAGCCTTTAGTCACCTCGTCTTCAAACAGGAAGATTGAATTTAATTCTAAACAGGTACACCATGGTTATTTACTCCAATTCCTCATCATTTCACTTCTTATGTTACCAGACAAATGAATCCTGTTAACTGTGAAGAAATCACAACACTGAATTTTCACAAGTGGCAACTTTATTGTTAAAATATATAAATAAAATGTATGCACTATTGCTGGCTCAAGGAAGGACCACGCGTCTTCTGAATGTGAACAGCTCCAGGTGCTTGGAAGATCTGAAACAACAGAAGAAAAATGTATTACGGTATTGAGCCGCTGGCTCCGGGGGAGCCGGCCCCCCGGAGCCCCCGGGTTCGGATCTCCGGGCTCGGAGCTCCGGGTTTGGAGCTCCGAACCCGGGGCTCCTCGACGGTCCGCTCCGTATGCGGCGCCGGGGCTCCGGAGCTAAGCTAAATACTTAGCCCATGCAAAGATCATACAAATAACATTAAAAAAAACGGAACTTACCGCTGACTCGTGTGCAGTTGCCGGGTCCGTGCTGTGGGATCTGATCCTTTTATGAGGGTAAATGTCGATGCAAAACCTCATTTCTACTCTCCCTCGCTGTTCAAACAGCCACCGCTTCTAAACAATGGCGGACGCTCCGGCTGGCTGAGCTGGTTGTGGGCGTGGTTTCAGCAGCGGAGGCTGAACCTCTGCGCCTCGGGTGACGTCCCCCTAGGCGCAGATTCTAATCGGCTCAAAAAAAATCACGTGACACTGGGGGATTCTGTCGGGCGGGGGTCACAGACCTTGCAGAAATTCATGGGATTTCGTCTCCCCTGTGCTGGCAGGGTGAGGGGAGACCACTTTATATATGTTAAAACAAGAAAAAACTTGTTTTTCATAATAGGTCCCCTTTAAGAAATTAAAGAGTTCTGCCGGCTCTGGAGCTTGGGTCCGCGTTAAATCTACGCAGAGCCTACGGCGTACAGCGCGCGTCGCCGCGTACATCGACGCAGAGCTTACGGCGTAGGTTACGTAACCTACATCGTAGGCTCTGCGTTGGTGTAACGCGGAACCATAAATACCTTTATTCTGGCGTGATCTTCGGCAAATTTATCTGAAAGTGTGTAAATTACCCAGATAACAGCTGGATTACTTTGTGGTTTCTGAAAACTATTATATCAGAAACATCCAAAACAAATCTGACGAGTCACAGGATTATTTCTCTCTATTTCTCTGAGACGAGTCTGCCTGTTGTCCTTCGGTCGGCGAGTCAAATCGACGCAGAGCCTATGGCGTAGGTTACGTAGCCTACGGCGTAGGTTACATAACCTACGGCGTAGCTCAGCCTTTACTCCGGCGCGATTCTTAGCGAACAACAGACAAAAAAGGGATTATGTACATTCACTGAGTGAATATTATGAAAGTAAAATATAGGTTTGTCACAGGAAATGTAATCAAAACGCATTTTTATGCAGAAACTAACTCAAAATATTGATTTTATTCACAAAAAAAATAAGAAATGTCCGCCATGTTTTTTTTTGGATTCAGTCCGCAAATGACGACGAAAAGCATTCTGGGATATTTTCATACCCCCTCGCTCGCGAAGTCAGCATGTGAAAACCCTCGATTTGAAGGGGTTATCCTCAGCCCCTCGCCCTCGATATGCCCCCTCCCCCTAGGTGAAAAGAGGAATTGGGACACCACTACCCTCACGGGAACCCGCAAAAGTTAGGGGGAGTGAAGAAAACGAGGGCGAGGGGGTCAATTGGGACGCAGCCTAAACATTGACTGTGCTGGGGGAACTTAAAGGGATCTTTGACATTTTTAGCTGTCAGACCTCCTTCTAAGTGCTTTAGGTATCTTTATCTGGTTCTGGATCAGACCTCCGTGATGTTAAAGGTAATTTTATGACCACTCTGCTCTACAGAACTGTTTCATCTTAGACACATTTGTACAATGTTTGGTGTGGATTGTTCTGTTGAAGTCAAGTATACCAGCATCTCCATATGTCTGGATTCTGCTGGGTCATTCCAAAAGGTAGGTATTTTTCTGAAGCCATTTTGTGGTGGATTTACTTCAGTGATTTATGTCATTGTCTTGCTGCATTACCCAACTTCTGGTAAGCTTCAGATGGTAGAAAGCCACCCTGACAATATTCTTTAGGATATTTTGGTAAACATAGGAATGTATTTTCCTCTTGATGATGGCAAGTGGTTCAGGTCTCGAGGAACTCAATAGATCCAAATCATGATGCTCCCTACAACATACATTATCACGGGGAGGATGTTTTAATGTTGGTAAGCTGTACTCTTTTTGCTGAAGATTACCAAAGTAAAGTGCATATTAAGTAAAGTGCCCTTATCTGTCATAAATAGAGATGTTCACCAGTTCCAATGATATCTTCAGACTTTTAGCCATTACCCACGAGCTATTTACCCTCAATGAAGACTGTGTTTTGTGTTTTTAGATACTGTATCCTGCCTGCCACTTGTACAAATGGCTACAGTCCTAAACTGCCTCTATTTATAGACCATTTGTCTGATGTCTAATGGAAGTTTCGGCATATTGAGATTAATTTTTAAACCATTGCAGCTTTATGCAGATCACATGTCTACTTTCATATGTCCCTTTAAGCGAGGCATCATTCAGATTAGCAGATGCTTCTTATCAACAGAACACTTAAAATGTGAGGGTGTGTTTTGTCAATCAAAATACCTCTGCAGCCACCTGTACAAATTAATTTTGTAAACTGGACTCCAGGCAGTCAAACTACTGACACCAATTAGCTTCTGTTGATGTATTTAGTATTTGATTTGCTTAATCTTTTGTCTAGTGCTCTGAATGTGTCATGGGTGTACTCATCTAACACATAATTAAAGTTGTTTCTACGTAATTGTTTATATATTATTTTTGTCAGTTATTTTGAATTAGATGAAAATCAGATTACATTTAATCACATTTAACCTATTTTTTCTGATTAGCTTTTAACATCATAAATGTATATTGCATTTTGGTGCAAACATCATAAATTACTTTGCTTATTATTAAAATTGATATTATCTAGATAAAAAAATTGGGGGGATTTCTCCTTACGTAGCTGCCGGAAGTTTTAAAAAATGTATTTCTTCCATACGAATCAAATCAAACCCACAGCATTTGCCTTTGGCTGCAGGTTTGCAGCACTATGTTCAGGTCACATTGCTCTCACAATACAGTCCCTTTCCATCTGTTAAGCTGTTCTCTTCATGGATTGCTATGATTGTCACAGCTGTTGCAATGTGATGAGACCAGTGATGCGATTTTCAAGGAGTAGATTTATGTACTGTCACACTGTCTGATTCATATTACAGTTTGGTCCTTCTGGTATTTTTACTGAATCCCCTATATAACCCAAAAGTAAAGGACTACTGGGAGACTTCCATGACTTTAGAGTAGCAAAGACCGACCACTTTTTATTTTATTTTACTTGACATAACCAAAAAAGAATAATAGCTGGGTGACAAACAACTTTGAGGCAGGGATTTTGACTGCAGAGGTACATGAGCACAAATGATAAAAGACATGGGTATGCACAGAATCACATCACCAACAATTTTTGGGTTTTTCCATCCCACAGCAAGGTGTTAAAAGGCTCTGCTTAATCTAGCCCCATTTGTCTGAGGTGGCATGTTTACATCACATGCCCAGCGTTTGAAGAGGTTATAGCTGTATCTGCTGCAGCATAATTCGAACCAGCTGTTAAAGCTCCAGCAGCATGACGACAAAGGCCTTTTCCTGGCTGTAATCAACTTTGCTGCCCACGCAGAGGGTGAGGGGCAAGTGAAATGAAAAGATGAATCTGTTTGCTTCTGATCACAGAACAAGCTATATAACAGGCCAAACCCAGGCTAGTTTGGCAGCAGTAAGAGTCTCAAGATTAAACAGTGAGTTCTTTCTCTTGACGAGGCTCTCAGCCTGCCCTCCCCGGCAGCACCTGCTAGTCTCAGCTCCTGATGTATGTGCTCTCTTCTTCTCACAACGTGCTCTGACGTTTTATGTATCTCAACTGTCGCTGACGGTCTTTCCTCTGCCACCACCTCCTCATCCCTTCACAATTTTCCCTGCTTTTGATTATATGCAGAGACTCAGAACTTGTGCCTGCACAATTTCATCTCTGCTTTGCTTGCGATCACATGCATGCACACTACAAATCTGTTTGCACTTACGTTCATTATCTAGTGTCCATCTCTTTCGGTACTCTGTCACACCCACAGTCACAATTGCAACAATCTTTTTTGTCTATTGTAGAATCCAGGCTACATTAAATCTGGTGTGTTTTCTCTGTTAATTACTAGCCATAAATTACATGGAAAGACATGGGGAATATCATTGCAGTGGTGAAAAAAGCAAAACAAGTAACTGGCAAATAAGTTGAAGTCAATGAAAGATAGTTTTACTCTTAAATAGGTAGAACACACGTTGAAAATTGGCTTATGGTATTTTAGGAATTCAGGCATTGTGGATCCATACTTGATTACAGACAAAGTCAGGGAAAACAGTGACTAGTTTTTAGTTTGACATCTGAAATTTAGGATACAGCATGGCAACTCTGAGTTGTTTTCATTTGCCCATGCAGAGTTGCAGATCAAAAATCCACTTTACTGTTTAAATGCCTTTTTATGTCATGCAAATCAAATAAAATATGCATAGTATAGTGTATAGTATACATGTAGTGTAAAATTATTGTAGCCTTTTCTATAATTAATAAAGGACTTTTCCCCAGGAACTGCCGGTTCCACATCAACAATTGGTGGTTGTCATCCTCGGTTCAGGAGCAGTAATCTCCAGTGTGTTTATTGCACACCTCTATTTCTGGATGACGACTGTGCCATTACTCTATGGACCCTCGCTTGGCCGAGGCTGTTGGCAGAATTAACTCCCTCCTGAAGTCAGGACGGTACAGTTGCTTTCATAAGCTGCAGATATTTCTTTGACTTTTCCACTTGAGAAAAAAAAGATTGCATATTAATTATGACCAAACCTTGGACTCTAAAGACAACAGACACTCTGGAGAGTTTAGAAATACTTCTTGTTCCCTTTACTAAGCCAGACCAAGGACCGAAAAGCCTGAAATACTGTATCTCTGAGAAGCTAAGTAAAATTGTAACACAAAGTAAAACAGAATTATACAATGAGGTTGATATGACTGAGCCCTTTTTGAAAGTTTTCAGCTGCCATTAACATTGCCATTGATGTGATTCAACAGAATTGAATTGAATTGTATTGAATGTCTTTTATGATCATTATACATTGTATAACAAAATTGTAGAGCATCTCCTGTGCTCAGTGCAAAACATTAAAGTAAAAAACAACAAGTAAAAAGTGCAGATATGCAAAATAATAAAATAAGAATAAAAAGTATAAAGTCTTTAAAAATGTATTGTAACTGTACATCTTTTATCTTGCATTTGTCCAGGATGTTGATGGCTTATGTATGTTTATTCTTGTAAGTGCTTAAGAATTTTTTTTGTTCTTTAAGGAATCAGGGTGTTAAATTCTACAGATACTTCCTTGGTTAAAGAGGGTGAAAAGCAAACCTTTTTCTTCCAGCCATCTAGTCACTGAATTATATCATAAAGACATTTATTCATTTCATTCAATTTACTTCAGTTCAGCTTTATTTCTGTAGCGACAAATCACGACCAATGTTATCTAAAAAAAACACAGTTCAATTCATTCCAATTTAGGTAAATTAATACAAAGCCAAAAAAAATAACAATAACACGTATTTAATAAAAGCAATTTTTGCCCTCTGATTGATATACATTTGGGACTATGTCAACAAGGGAAACCTCATGTGTGAGTTTTATTTTGCAATTTTTAATATTGTTTTGGGTAAATGATCTTTGCTTCAGATTTCTTGGTATATGAAGAAAACCACTGCAACACACCTGTATTTTACTTTGCAAAAATGTCATTTCCTTTGAATCTGACATATATAGCATGAAAATATTCCAATCTTAGAAGTTTCACTCATGCCTCAAGGCAATATAGCAGAAACGTTTCATTCTGCCTTCAAACTTCCTGTCAAAATGGTACATTTCTACTGTCCAAGAGCAGCATGAAACTCAAAAAATAAAAAAATAAATACAAAAAGGTCCAGAAGAAAAACCTTTAGAGAAAAACAGTATATTATTCTTAGTTTTTGAAAAGCACTCACATTTCTTCCAGCATTGTTTTGGAGACTAAACAACTCCTCATGAATTATGAATACATGTCCAAATTGTTCTACTTCTTTTATATCATCAATGTTCAGTTTTCAATATTTCTATGCGGGCAGAGGCGACCAGTCCTCTTTCCTACATTTTATTTGAAGCTTTGATCCAGAGTGTTGCCCTATTTTGGACTTTTAAATAGTTTCTGCTGAGGACAGAAAGAGTCTGGGAGAAATGGCAGTCAACAGGAGACCACAGAGCTGCTTAAATATTAAATGGATGGACGGGGGTGACACAGAAAACGCAATCTTCTTTTCTTACGGCTTTGCATCCAAATCCAAATTGCAATTGTGTGGTCAACAAAGCAGTCAAGGGATTTAGAGCCGGAAAGCCCTCTGCAAATGTTAGTCTCAGTGTGACTTAAACGGAATTTGTCTCCATGTTTGTATTCAATTTCATTGTTGAAATATTCTTTTTAATGTGAAAACAGTTTCAAAACTAAAACTTAACAACTTATGCAATTACTGACAGGAGAAAGCAATTTAACAACACATTTTTGATTGATAAATAGTTTGTGCCAAAAATCAAAGAAGTGATTTATGTAATATTGAAGATGATGTGAGCAAAGGAAAAAGCGGGTATAGATAATAGACGGATGGATGTGAGCATTTTACACAGATTTAAAAAATAAATATGTAATCATTTGTTACTTTAAATATCTAATAATTACAAGATTTGAAAGAACATTTTAATACCTTTAGGCTGTATTGGTTTCACATAAACGGGCACATCGCCAGTTATACTCTTTTATATGCACACCATGTGAGGAAAAAAAGCATGAAATTAACTTTTCTTTAAAGATATTCTTACCCAATATTTCTTTATATCCAGAAATATACGCATTTATTTATTTATTTATTTATTCAACATGGATCTGTCATGTAACTTAATTCCCAGCAATCTAATCCAGTTTTTTTTAAATAAAAGTGGATGACTGTCTACAAAAACATTGCTCACATTAATGGATATTTCATTGCTGTAGTCATTACTGACACTATTAATAATACACACACTTGCTGCATATGAATAGCTAATAAGAAACAAAGCACAATGGGTGCGTCATTCACACAACACTGGCAGTGCCTAGTGCTGTTGAGACCATCCATCCATCTATCCATCCATTTTTCAGTGAAAAAATGTCAGAAGGACAGAAAAATGAAAGATTCAAGATTTTGGTTTGGCCTGGACAAAGTGCAGACCTAAATCCAAATGAAGAACCGTGTGAATACCAAAAACATAAATGGACTGAAGCAATGGTGTAATGTAAAGAAGAGCTGATTGTAAATAAAGAACACATGATTAAAATATGGTCATATCAACTTTTGTATGTAGGCTACATGATTGTATGTATTTTGAACAATACAGACTGTCAGTACTCTGAGTATTCAGTCAGATTGTCCCTTTAAACCATCAAGTAAGAAACTGTATATACACCCAGTCCAATGTCCACCAGATAAAAGGGTCCAGGTAAGCCAAGACAATCAGGGCTACCTGTAAGGCAAGGCAAGTTTATTTGTATAGCACAATTCAACAGGTCATTCAGGTCATTCAAAGTGCTTTATATCAACATTAAAAGCAGCAAGACACAATTAAACAGTAAATAACAAATTAAATGAAATAAAATGATAAGAAAATAGGTAAAATAATAAAAAGCACAAGTTGTTGTAAAAAAAGTAAGGGCAGTAGAGTACAGCAGGTAAGTATTTAATTTAAGATTAGCTTCAGTAAACAGTAATGTTTTTAGGCCTGATTTAAAGGATCTACAGTTGCAGCAGACCTCAGGTCTACAGGAAGTTTGTTCCACCGGTGAGGAGCAGAATAACTGAACGCTGCCTCACATTGCTTGGTTCTGGTTCTGGAACCACAACAAACCAGATCCAGATGAAGCTCAGGGGTCTGGGAGCTTCATAGGAACTAACAGATCCAGCATGTATTTTGGTTCAAGAGATGATGTGCAAATTTGTTTGAGGGGACAAACAGTTAACTGAAAACTAATGAAGCGTGTGTTGATGCTACCCTCAGGGCACGCTGTTAATAATCTATGTACAGCCATTACAGAACCATTTAGACAGTTTATCGATCAATTACAGTAAGGGGGTCAACAGCATTAAAACACAGCCACAAAGTCAATGCCCAGCGCGGCTTCCACAGAAACCATGTGACTTTTTTTTTTTTTTTATTACACCAAGTGGACATAATGCAAATACAAGATACAGAGAGTGGATATACAGTACAAACAACAACAAAAGACAACATCGAGTTACAATGATATGTATCTAGATGTGTGTGTGTGTGTGTGTGTGTGTGTGTGTGTGTGTGTGTGTGTGTGTGTGTGTGTGTGTGTGTGTGTGTGTGTGTGTGTGAATAATATAATGAACGTAAATAAATAAATTAAGAATATTAAAGGGGACCTATTATGAAAAACAGGTTTTTTCTTGCTTTAACATATATAAAGTGGTCTCCCCTCAGCCTGCCAACTCACAGAAAGCAACCAAATTCTGCAGTGTCTGTACAGCCGCCCGGATGAGCCGTCCAGTGTGATGTGGATCTACGAGCCGTTCAGATTCTGCTCCCGTCGTTACATAACCAAAATGCGATTTACATAGGTTGGCCTCCGCCCACAACTAATTCCGCCGGCCGGAGCTTCCGCCATTTTTCCGTAGCGGTGTATCGCGTCATTCAGGCAGCCAATCAGCACAGTGCCTCATTATCATAGCCCCGCACACTCAGAATCCTGCATAGATAATGAGGTTAGAGAATGGGATGATAAAAACATGGCTCAGAGGCTGAATTTCTAATTTATTTAGCAAAAATAATCAAAAGCTTGTTTTTAAGACATTCAAGGCCTGTTAAAAATAGGTATTACATGCCATAATAGGTCCCCTTTAATTTGAAAAATAAATAAATAAATAGATAATTATCATATAAAGTGATATAATATAGCACTTAATAATATAGAGTAATATATGTAATACTATAATAATATAATAATATCCTAATATAACATAATAATATTATAATATTATAACAAACTTATATCACCATACTATAATATATACCAATATAATAATACTATAATATAACATCCCATGAGATCTCATAACATAATAATACACTATAAAACAATATATCATGATAATGCCAAGAATACCAGACTTCAAGTTGCCTGAGCGGGATCCCCAGCAAGAGGCAAGAAACCATGTGACTGATTAGGAGAAAACAAGAGGCGTTTGTTTCCCCACACGGTGAGAGCCCGCCGGTGTACCGCCGCTGATTTATGCTTCCGCGTTACACCAACGCAGAGCCTACGGCGTAGGGTCGCGGGCACTCGCACGTACCCTACGCGTCGCCGCGTAACTACGCCGTAGTTCTCGCCGTACCCTACGGCGTAAGCTCTGCGTCGATTTAACGCGGAACCATAATTCAGGCTTCAGCCTCTCTCTCATCCGCCGGGCTGCGGGATTCAGGAGGAGGAGAGGAGGAAACGCAGCGACGGAGATGGCGAGCATCAACATGCGGCTGCTGGGGCTGGCGTGGCTGCTCTCGGCCCTCCGACCCGGCTGTGTCCGGGGTCTGAACGGCGACGAGGACCAGAGCCAGGACTCGGACTGCAGGATGAAGAGCGTGACGGTGTCGGCGCTGCCGTTCCTGCGGGAGAACGACCTGAGCATCATGCACAGCCCGTCGGCCTCCGAGCCCAAGCTGCTGTTCTCCGTCAGGAACGACTTCCCCGGGGACGTGGTGGTGGTGGACGACCTGGAGAACACGGAGCTGCCCTTCTTTGTCCTGGGTGAGGGTTTCATATGAACCTCAATTACCGCTCATTGAGCCTATTAGAGCCCGCTCGGTCTTTATTATTACACACAGCATCTGCCCATTAGCTTAGGCCAGGCTACTACACAGGTTTATAAAAGATATACGAGCAATTAAAACGTTACGGAAGAGATTAGCGCCAGGCAGGAGAAAAATAAAAATAATATTTAAGATTTAAGATTTTTTTTTTTCATTGTGCACTTCGAGAAAAAAAGTCGAAATGTCGAGAAAAAAGTTGAAATGTCGAGATTAATGTTGAAGTACAATTTCGAGAAAAAAGTCGAAATGTTGAGAAAAAAGTCGAAATGTTGAGAAAAAAGTTGAAATGTCGAGATTAATGTTGAAGTACAATTTCGAGAAAAAAGTCGAAATGTTGAGAAAAAAGTCAAAATTTCGTGAATAAAGTTGAAATGTTGAGAAAAAGGGCTAAATTTCGACATTATTATTATTATTTTGACTTTTTCTCGAAGTGCACATTAAAAAAAATCTTCCCCTCAAATATTGTTTCTACTCCATGGCTCTAATACTCTTCCGTAAAACGTTCACACATACAAAAGATGTGCTTTTATGTGTCATAACCGACACACCAGTGGCTGATAATTACCCTATCATCTGAAAGACCAACACTTACCACTTCATTGCAATATAAGGCCTGGTAGCATACCAGTGATAAAAAAGTATATCCCTTTTATTCCATTTTAAGCAAAAATAATGAGATTAGTAACAGTAGTTCCATGCCTTGCATGTGAGTTGACGACTGTTTTGGGGAGCTAACAGGTGTGGGAAGCTGCATGCTGATTGCCTCATTAGCTCATGCACCGCCAAACTTTTCTCACTTCAGTGAAAGTTTAATATGCAAGTGTAAATGTTAATATGAGGTTACTCTATATGTCTCATATGGTGATCAACTAATTAAAACGCTAAGCGTTACGCCCCCTGTGCCTCTTCTGGCTATATTAAAGAAAAATAAGTGTTCAGAGTGTAGACCAGGTAAGAGTTGGGTGAATTGGTCATGAATTGGTTTAGTAACTGAGTTTGTAAGATGAGCATGAAGTTCAGAATGAGGAAGTTTGTTGGATGCTGTCCATGGTGCTGAATCCCTGTCCCTGTCCTGCTCCTGCTGCAGTGAGGAGTCAGACTCTTGTCTAATTTTGTAGAAGATATTTTGCAGCTTTTTCGTGTCTAGAAATTGTTTGAGAAATATCTCTGATGGTGTTGAATAACTCAAGTTAGCATCCAGCATAAAAAACAGCTTTGGCTGTTATTAGATTGAGAAGCTTTTTCTTTTTTCTTTCTTAAAAAAACACCACAACTTTTTGTTCAACTGAAAACAATCTAAAAAACAAAGGAAACATGTGTACAGCAGTAGACCAGCAGTAGACCAGGTAAGAGTTAGGTGAATTGGTCATGAATTGTCTAAGTAACTGAGTTTGTAAGATGACGAGCATGAAGTTCAGAATGAGGAAGTTTGATGGATGCTGTCCATGGTGCTGGATCCCTGTCCCTGTCCTGCTCCAGTGAGGAGTCAAGAGCGACTCAGACTGAGAAATATCTCTAATGTTGTTGAATAACTCAAGTTAGCAGCCAGCATAAAAACAGTGTTGGCTGTTGTTAGATTAAAGGAACTTTTTTTTTTCTTTCTTAAAAACAACAACAACAACGTTCTGTTCAACTGAAAACGATCTAATAAAGGAACAATGTGTACAGCATCGCTCACCAATCCCCGCTGTGTGAATCCACCTGATTGCACACCTTAACATGTAGATGAGGTAAAAATGGCTTGTTTGTATTGCTTTTAACCGTTCACTGTAATTTGCAGTACAATGATGGAAGCCCTCGTAAAAAAAGCGAAATGTTTTGAGGATCTATTGAGCATGAATGAAAGAGACTTTTCTGACAGAGAGTTGGTGTAAATGTCATATTCATTGTACCAAAGTGTTTTTTGCCATACAAAAAAAGCAAATTAAGGTTTGTTTTGTGGTTCTTGTGACTTTAATAAATCCATGTTCATACACTTAAATCAATCTGGATTCTCTAGCATTAAAATACAGTCTCTAGAGTATACGTATTTGACAGAATATTATACAGGGTTTTCAAATCAGCATTTAGAATTATTTACGATCCGTTGAAGCATCTAGCTGTGGCTGGCCAGTTTGTAGGCCATTGAAAGCAACATGTATTGCAATCAGAGAGCTATTTTGAAGCAGTATTTCAAACTCAGCAAATTCAAGAAAAACCATAACAAGCTATGGCAGTACTCAATTATCATAAGGGAAATTTGACTCTGAGGGAGTTATGGACTTATTCAAATTATTTTATTTCACTTTCTGAAATATCAGGGTCTGAGCCCCTGGCCACAATTTTTGTTATTATGAAAATGTGAACAAAATAATAAAACATGATGTTGTAGCCAGTGCATCTAGCCCGTTATATACGTCAGGGTGGGCTGGTAGATGTTTTTGGTGAGCAATATAGTAAAACTCTGGAAATTGTTCTTTTTTTGTCTTGTCAGAAATAGAAGTAAGGTTTCATTCATCACAAACTATATAGTCTTTACTATCTATTAGATAATTTGGTTCAGGTTTGAGTTGTTTAGATTTGTGGTTCTAAGGTGGTTTCAATGCTGAAAGAAGTAGTGCCCTATTGTTTTCTGCCAAATCAGAGGCTAACCTCAGTGTTGTCTTTGTAATAATTGCTTTGGGGTTATGCTCTGGGTCTCTGGAAAGTGCCCAGAGACAACTTGTATCGTAATAAATGCTATACCTGTTTTAATGAAATGTAATTGAATTGAATTAAAATGAACTCTCACATGATGCTGGAGCACACCAAACAAAACAATACATCTTGCCGCAAATATGATTGTTTGCCATTTGTTTCATGCTGTTCACGTGATGTTTGGTGCTTTCCAAAGCCCATAGAGAATCCTGTAGAGCTAAAGGTCATGTGACTGCAAATATGACTGTTGTCTGGTGACAGCAAGCATCTTGCAATGAAAAATAAAACTGTCTGTCTGTGACTAAGGAGGTGGGCTGTAATCTACCCAGTACCTACCAAATCACAAGTTGGAAATGTGAAAAAAATTCTACTGCTGATTGTGTGATCAAACTTTAGCCACTCAATCAGAACAAGGAGATTGAAGACAATCATCTTTTAATTGGGTGGGTAAGTCGCAGATTTGGGTGGGCTGAGCCCACACTTGTGCCCTGCTGCAGCAGCCCTAAATGGTATGATTACAAACAAAGTAATGCTTTCTGATTAAAGTAAAATTTGCAATTATATATTAAAGTATGACAAACTCAGAAGTTACTTTTTTTTAAAAACAAATACAATGGAACAAAGCCAAAAAACAGAACATTTTATACAGTACAAAAAAGAAATGCTGTTTTATGGTTTCAGAAATTTCAGAGCATTTAAATCAAGAGAGAAACAAAGACAAGTTAGCAATAAGAAAAGATTACTTCAAATACACAGTTCCAGTCTCTGTCGAGGAGGATGTCTTAGTTCTCAGTCACAATCAGTACCTCCTCAATGCGTACACCCGTATCGTGGCAGCTGGATGCAAGTGGAGGCATAGTAGTGTTGGTTCATAGTGAAATGCTGTGTGTGAAATGTTTCAGGCTTCAGCATCCCAGTTAGAATTCCATCAAGCTCTGGTTACACAACCCAGTAAGCACCGTACACAACATAGTTTGCTGTTACATGGGTGCCAGAAAGGTCCCATCTCTTTGTTGGTGCAAAATGCACTTGACAGGAAAGGTTGCACTTTTACGTTAGGAAAACTAAAGACTCTATGGCCTGAAAGACTGTAGTTTATGGATTTCCACTACCATAAACTTTAGTTACTAAAATCCCGCAAAAAACAACCCAACTTTATCACAAGCCTCACTATATCCTATATTAAAAGCTATTTTCCTTGTTACCTTGTTGAAAAAATATGCATTTTTTCAAGCACAGCTTTAATGTCCTCTGTTTGTCTATATATCAAAAAATAAATTAAAATGGTCGGCAACTTTTTAAATGCATTTTCACTTAATTGGATGTATGTAATTTGTGAATTTAGGCAACTTTCAAAATGAGGCTTAACTTATAGTAAATGCTAAACAGCAAGCCACCTGAAAACTCATTATTGTCTTTTTAATTGCTTTCTCCTTATTGGTGGGCATAATCGTTTTTATATTCAGAAAGATACATAGCTGCTTAGAAAAGTTACTCCCTGCTAACTGTTGGGACAAAATATAAGCAGTCATTCTCCATAAGGAATATGCCATGCTCCAAATAAACTCATTAAGGTCTTAGAACATTGTAAAAGTTATGAGGGATACCCAAATATTTACTTGGTGTCCTTTTCCTTTCTTTATAATAGTAGTAAAATCTTGCTTAAAAAGTTGAAAAGAATATTTCAGTTTTAACTTCATGCCTTTTGGAGATCAATTCATCTTCACTCACTTAACTCTTCATACAAGTAGAAACTTTGACCGCGACACTCAAATGTTTTCATGCCTATTTTAGTCTGTCTTTCATTCCTTGCTTCAGGTTTGTAAGAGTAAAGCTGATCACAGGTTTTGAAATGCACTTGCAGTTAAAAATTTAAAACATTTGATAGACTGACAGACTGTAATACACTTGATTTATTTCATTCTTTTTTTTCTTCATCATAATGTTGACATTTAGAGCTAAAAAATGGCTGCCGCTACACAGCACACCTGATGGATTTACCTTTTTAAAAGACACACCTGATGCCCTGATCTGTTGGAGGTGACAAACTTATGAAATTGCTTAAAATAATGCTGATATCTTTTAACTAGTTTATCATCTTATGAGCAAAACTGTCTATTTTCTGCCAAAATACATTTTTTATTAGTGTAGTTATGGATAAAAGTTCAGTATTTTACACATCTCTGTCGTTTCCACTGAACTGCACATGCATCACTTCAGAGTGGAGCTAGTTAGCTCCTTGAATCTTGTTTTTGTAAGAGCTTTAAATCTACAAACCCAGTGTACATGTAGGTTCTTCCTTTACACGATTAGATTGGATTTTATGATCAGTTTCTTCTGTAGAGTAGTGGTCTCCTTCTCAAAATCTGAAGGCAGGTATGCAGGTTGATCAGTTTCCTGACAGCTTATGTGCCACATTATTGTTGAGTTTGTGCAAGGGCAAAATCTTTGTCCACACAAAGAATGGCACCTTATGTAACATGTTGTAAAGGTATTGGATTCAAATATAGGAAATAGATATTAAGAGGTATTAATTAGTAAAGGGGGATGCAAAAAACAAAAATGCAAACCAAATGAGAATCCAAACAAGACAAGAGAAATAGACTGAAGTAATGCAGAGAACAGTGACAAGACAGGCAAGAAGAACAGACTACAGGGAAAACGGGTCTATGGGAAACAGACAGAGAAACAGGCTGGTTGAACACAGATGGACTGACAAATGAAGGAAACCCAGGACCGACACACACACATGCACACAGTCAGAGGTTATGAAATACAGAACAGACCAATATGCAAAGTAAAATTAGATTTAGCACACAATTTAAATACACTTAACACTTAAACATACAAAGTCTATCAGGAAATAAGACAAACAAGCTAAACAGGAATGACAAAACTAAGAATACAGATAAAGAATAAATAAAAAAAAGAAAGTATAAGCAAGATTTCAAATTAAACAAAGCACAAAATGTTCTTTTTTCTTATTTTCAAACTAAGACCACTGGTGATTCCACTCCTTACTATCAGAAGAAATGTTGGGCTATTTTGTTGCATGAGAGTTTGAATGATCTTTCTTACAGTAAAACAAAACCCCCACACTGACTTCAGAGTGCCTACTGAGTTGATAAAGAACAGTAACAATCTATGCACCACTGTTTACACTTGCTGTGGTTATGACTTCAGGCTCAGATTTGCTATCATTTCTTTCTCTCTCAGACCTGAGGTGCACACACTCTAAACTGTTGCTGTCTCGTGGTGTTTCATTTGATTATGATAAGCAGTGGGAATTACATTTACAAGTTGCACTGATGTTACTTTTCCTAAAATTTATCGGAGGCATCTCAAAAACAAGTTGCAAATGCGAATAAATGGCGGCAATATTAGGTACTATGAAATACATCTCTCTCTTGTCACAAAGTAGAGAATGTTTGCAGCTTTAGAAAGCCTCTGCCTCTATTGATTGTCCCTATTTGCACTGTAGTTTAGTTGATGTATTTCTTTGCCTGTTTTAGTTAGCAGACATATGGATATGGGGAATAGACCTACATCATGACAGTCTTGAATAATGTTTATGGTTTCCCTGAGTGTATATACCAGGAGCCAACTAGCAGAATAAGCTAAATAGTTATTTTAAAAGCTTAATCTAGACAACATTTAATTCATTACAAGTTAGAGGGATCTCTCAGGACTGATGCTGCATATTGAGTCTCAATATTAATGTGTGTAACATTCTGTTCCAGGACAGAAAACTTTTAATGAAAATTCACACTGGGGGGCCCAACACAGTTCTGCATTTGTGAGGCAAGTAACATCCCTGCCGCCCACACATAAACAGTGCAACAGCTGCAGCGTGTTAGTTATGTATTTTTTTATTTATTTTCTTGCCCTTTTGTTTGTTGCTTGAGTTCTTTTGCTATTTAGCAAAGCTTCCCCAGTGAATTAGTTTTTTTTACTTTGATTTGTAAACCAGAGTTTTTGTCCTTTATTTACATGTCTTCTTAGGAAACAAAAGAAATGTGAATTTTCAGGTTGTAGTTATATTGATAAAAAAAGACATCTACTACATTACAATTAAACTGACGAGTGTAATCAGTTTGGGGATCAAGGATCCTTGGGTCACACTATCCCTCATTTTAGTATTAGGCTTGCCATAGCCTCTTTCTGATTAATATGTATTTCTCTGAAGATATTTTTTATCAAGCTTGACCTTCATACATAAGGCTAAGTGCAACCTGAGACGCATACTTTTAAAAAAACTCCCAGAGCACTCACTGAACTAGGTAAGACTGCATTTTCTCACTTTGCTCCATTGGCATGGAATGGTTTACAAGACCTAATGCACTTAAGCACCCTGGTTTCGCTTGGCGAATTTAAATCTTTGTTACGAAACAATTTACTTGAAGAATGTAGTTGTTGTCTGTAGGATGGATATACTGTTTGATGTTGGTTTTTGAGTGATGTATGTTGTATTGTGTATTTTATTGCTGCTGTTGTCTTGGCCTGGGGCCTGTACTACGAAGCGGGATTTGGGGTTAGCGAGGTAACTTCAGGTTTAACCCTGGGTTTTCAGGACTACCACGGTGGTTCACTTCTTACCGGGGTACATCGCCATGGTAACTTATGCTGAACAGCTAACCTGCTCCGGAGCAGGTTATGTTCGAGATACAGATCGCCGGGTATAAAAGCACCACCCACTGACCAATCAGCTCTCTTGGAAAATGGCATGCCCTTTCGAAGAGAATCCAGTGGAGCTCGGGGGGCGGATCGTGAGAGGAAAAAAAAAAGAGTGGGCTGACTTTCAACAAAAATTGAATTAGTCAAGAAACTAAGCAATTCCTTTCATACCCAAGTATCAACACTTTATCATTTCTTTTCTCCTGACAGAGAGGTATGCGAGTACGTTTGTCTTTGCTGTAGATACCCTCACTCCGTCTTTCTAAGAAAACTACTTTTGCAAATAAACCTTTATGTACAAACTGTAAATATACTGTAGAAACAAGGTATGAGTCATTTGAGAGAGGATGAAATGTCAGACCTCGTTTAATTTGAACACGACATGAACTTTTAATTTCAAGTCTAAATATTAAGTTAAATCACAGTGTAATTTATCCTTTGCTCTTCGCTACTGAAATAAGCGGCTCTGACAGCGGACTTCTCCATGCTTGCGATTGGTCATGCGCTGAAAACACCGCCCCTTTTATGTGCACGCGCTCATATCCAGATTGGAGAAACCTGGGTTGATATACCGAGTTGATAACCACCGTCGTGTGACCGCTTAGCGTGATTGCAATTGTCCGGGTTAGTGAATCTGGATAAGGAAAAGATATGAATGAATGAATTAATCTTTATTTCGGCTTGTACAGAACAAGATGAAAAGGAAGAGAAAAAAAAATCAACATTTCTTTTGCCGAAAAGGTGTAGGCTGAAGCCGTAGCTTATAGTGCCTACCCTTTTTTCTTTTGATCAGCAAAAAATATGAGACATTAGCTTTTACTCAGTGAAAACAAACAATACATAAAGAAGAAAAAAAATAAATAAATAAGTAAGACAAAATATAAAATTGACATTTCACATCCTAGAATGTTTTTGATAGTATACTTTGTAATTATAGTGTTTTATATTTATTTACAATATTTTCTTTAAACAATTTCTTAAACTTGACGATAGAGCGACACATTTTTAGGTTGTTATTACAACTATTCCAAATTTCTTTTGCCTTAACTGATGTACATTTCTTTTTAATATTTGTTCTTGCTGTCGTCATCCCAAACATGAGTTTCCCCCTCAGATCATAACAGGTTTCTTTTATCTGGAACAGGTCCTGAATGCAGTTTGGAAGCAGTTTCTGCTGGGCTTTAAAGGCAAATAAAACAGTTTTCTGCTCTACTATATCATGGAATTTTAAGATATTATATTTAATAAAAAGATTATTTGTTGGTTCATAATAGTCGGTTTTATTAATTATCCTTAACGCTCTTTTCTGTAATAGAAAAATAGGGTTTGTATTTGTTTTATATCCTGGGTATGTTGAACTTGCTTCGTAGTACAGGCCCCAGTTCTCCCTTGCAAAAAAGATCTCGTATCTCAATGGGACTTCCTGGTAAACAAAGGTTAAATAAAAAATAAAAAAATAGTCACCCTTTGGTTCAGAACTGGCATAGTTCACTGAGCCATTATTTATTCAACAAAAACTATGCAGAAATGCGACTTTGCAGGACTGACTTGAAGAAATTGCTTTCTTCATGAAGTTATGACTCTTTGCTATTGTTGTAGTGGGATTTTGCCCAGTGTTCTTTACCATGTTGGTCCGTTCATTGTGGTTTGAAACGAATTGTTTATGCACAGTTCTCTGAAAGCCTTTTAGTCAGACTGAAGGATGACTGCTGCATTGCAACACCTTGCAATGCAGCAGTCATCCTCTGTCAGTCACACAGTGACTGAAAAAGGTTTCTGAGTAACATATATGACCTAACAATTTATTTTGCTCAATGTAATTTACTAAAAATAGGTACGCAGGGGAGTTTCTGGCTGATTTAATGACTGTATGTGTCTTAATGGTTGCACAGACAACAAGCCCAGGTTGTCACCCCTCCACCACTGTGCTTTAGGGTTGGCATGAGGTCTTTTTCCTGATTTGTTGTATTTGTTTTTGCTAAATGAACGCAGTGCATTATGGCCAAACATCTTCACTTTTGTCTTGTTCAATGCAGCTTTAGAGTTGTTGAAATGCAGTTTTTCAGACCTGTGCTGCCATGTTGTGGCTTTTGTTTTGACAATCATACCAAACCAGACACACTTGTTTGGTCTTTTTCTTCTCTTCTTCTTCTAATAGTACTTTCATGACCTTTAACATTTCACATGCCAACTGTTGCCCCTAGAGTCTGGGATGTAGGTCTGGAGTTATTTTATTTTTTTTCATTTTTCTGAGTATTGCATGGTTTGACCTTTTGTGTGAACATACTGGGACATTCACTCCAGGGACGTTTGGCAACTGAACTGAATGTTTTCCACTTGTGAAAACTGTAGAACTAGCCTTACAAAGCATGCCAGAATGATGGGCCGCAGCGATGGCTTTTATAAGATTGCTGATGTCTTTCCTCCTCAAAAACATGTTAATAACACCTGAATGCTTCAGACAAGTAAACTGCTTTTTTTAGAAGTGACCAGTTGGTCAATTTGATTAGGAACATTTGATCCAGAGTACTTGACTCCTACTTTATTCCAATGGAAACATGGAGAATTTGGTTTAAGAAATGCTTCTCGTGCATTTTGGCTATTTGTTTGTTAAATTAATAATGACTACAATATGTCATGTTCATCTAGAATAACACTTACTTTGAAACCTTGTGAGGAAGAGACGTTTTTTTAAAACCCATTATTTGATATATAAAACTATGATATGTTTCCTTTTTCATAGGATGTATGAATCATAGGCGTGAACCCGATGGCGTAGGCTGCTGTGTACCTTGATGCGCACCTTTCTCCAGTATTGAGTAATAAGGTGCTGCATGCAACTGAATTCCTCATGTTTCACTTTTTAAAGTAGTTTACATTCTTCTCGATGCATTTCCTCTCTGTGGAACATGTGAGAAGAGCTTTGAAAAGCAGAGATTCTGTCTCTGACATAATTTGAGCTGCAGGACTTTAGGATTGTAGCACTCGTTAGTTTCAATGAAGCTCAGCAATGTAATTAGAAATTTACCATTTTGATGTGTTTTAAGTCGTCTGTGGTTCTAAACTTCCCCTCTGAGCAAGTCTCAAGTTATATTTTCTCACATCTGGGCGGGAACGCTTGGAGGGTAATCTGCCTTCAGATCAACTTCCTAGAATAATAACTCGGTTTGTGCCATTCAAATCCATGCCATAGCAAACAAATACTGGTATCAATTAAATGTTTATCAAACTGTTAGAATGGTTAATTTTCCCTTTTAATTTAAACATTTATGCCAGGGATGGGCAATCCTGGTCCTAAAGGGCCGCTGTCCTGCATGTTTTAGATGTTTCTCTGCTTTAACACACCTGATTCTAATTAATCATCATAATCAGCTTGTCATCAAGGTCTACACAATTCTGTTAACGACACCACTTGTATCATGGTGCAACGAAGCAGAGAAACATCTAAAACATGCAGGACAGCGGCCCTGGAGGACCAGGATTGCCCACCCCTGTTTTATGCAGATCAAGCAAAAGATTTACATTCCATTGCTTGCCTATTTTTGCAGTATTTTGTGACAAATTAGTAGGGGTGTAACGGTATTTGTTTTCGTCCTGTCCCGTCCTGTCACGGTTTGGTGCACGTAGTCACACGACGAATACATCTGAGAGAGTATTTAAAAAAGGTAAATCCTGACATCAATCCAGGTGGCGGTTGAGCCTGAAAGCTGCCGGCAACCGACGTTACGGAAGAAGCAGTGGAAGAAGCAGCAGCAGCAGAAGAAGAATTGAGAGTGTGGAGTTGAAGAGTTCGTTTAAATCACGTGTATGGGAGCACTTCGGTTTCCCAGTGCAATATAACGGGGTTGGCACGCGTGGTGGACAGAGAGCGTCTGTTGGCGTTGTTTCACTGAGGTGCTACTGGCAATACATCAAACATGCTAACGCACATAAGACCGCATTACCCCGACATGCCAATAACTGGCGTGAGGAAAAAGACGTGTGCAAAAACATATTGCCGCTGTTCACAAGCAGCCCCCTTTTTTTTTTATATACAGTACAGACCAAAAGTTTGGACACCTTCTCATTCAAACAAATGAGGAAGTGTGTCCAAACCTTTGGTCTGTACTGTATATATTTTTATCCCCTGATTTTTTTTTCTCCCATTTTATCACCCAGTGCTCCTACCTAAGTGACAGTCCTGGGCTCTACCAACCCTGGGAGGGCCCTAAACTGAGCTCAGGTCTCCTTCTTAACCTGAGGAGTGAGCAGCTTCTTTTCACCAGACAGGGTGGGGTTTCTCCGGCTGGACGTAGCGCGTGGAAGGATCACGTTATTCCGGCCGGATCCTCCCCACCCCATCTGGAGCCCCGGCTGGCCAGAGGGGGCATGTGTAGCCCAGGACTGTTGCATGTTTTTGTGAGGGTAGCTCACATTAGCTATTCAAGTTAACACGGGGAGAACATGCAAACTCCACACAGAAAGGCCCTTTCGCCAACCCCACTTATATATGTACATACAGTGGGGCAAAAAAGTATTTAGTCAGCCACCAATTGTGCAAGTTCTCCCACTTAAAAAGATAAGAGAAGCCTGTCATTTTCATTACAGTTATATCTCAACTATGAGAGACAAAATTAACTAATTATAGTGGAAAATAAGTCAATAACATTTGGTCAATAACATTAATGTTGTAATTATGTTATATTCTATTTATTTTTTAACTTTTTATAATAGGAGATGGTAGGGGTGGGCGATATGACCTTAATATCACGGTATTTTTCATCTTTTGAACGGTGACGGTATAATATCACGGTATTTTTTGGTACGTTTTGGGAGGAGTAGCCTGTCCTGTCCCTTTATGTGAATAAGGTTAATATTTTTATAATATAATAAGTAAATGATAGTATCCTTATCAAAAAGAGACATGGGAGAGTATTATGCATTCTCAACATATTTATTTGGCAAAAAACCTAAAGATCTTACATATACATATATATATATATATATATATATATATATATATATATATATATATATATATATATATATATATATATATATATATATATTATATTTATTTTTATTATATTATATTTTGTAAACCTGTCTTAAAATCTAATACTGGACCTCGGTTGGGCTGGTTGGACAGCGGGTGGTGGAAAATTTCCCTTAATTTTAAATCCAAAACTTGACAGGTTTATGCCATGAGTATTCATATACAGTAATCCCTTGTTTTTCGAGAGGGTTACGTTCCAAAAAGAACCCGTGATAAGTGATATTCACACAGTAGCAACCCTTTTATTTTTATAATTATTATACAAAGCTTCAAATTGCGGAGTTCAGCACCGCCTCGCACGTATTTCACTGCTGTTCTGAGTCGCTGCATCCCGACTCGCGCTGCAGCGTCTTTTTCTTCTAAAGCCTGCGGTACAGGTGTGTTTTTTCGAGAGAAGAACATGGTTATGGGTATTTTTTTGTCACTCTTTTTTTCTTCTGGGCAAAAAGATTCTTTTAAACCGACATTCATTAATTTTTTCTCCATCTTGAAGTGGGTGACTGGTATTCCAGCAGGTTGAAACAGCGCTCTGCGCTCCGCTGCCGTCAAAGACCCACCCAGCTCCACTTCTGATTGGCTAGTGTTAGTTTGGTTGAGCCAGAGCTGCTTTCCTCTCATTCCATTGGTAGACGAACTCGGTTGACTCAAACTTTTTTTTCTCTCTCAAACCTTTTTTTTTTTTTTTTTTTAAAGCAGTCAAACTCGCACGCCGAGAAAAAAAACTCCGTACGCCGGAGATCCGGCACGGTGCCGGAATACTTTAAGCCCTGCATTTCTTACTACTCTTGTCGTAAGGTGTAGCAGCAGTAAACGATGCCTGCAGTGAAAGCTTTGTAGTCTTGAGACCGCTGCTCCGCTGGTGTTGCTCAGCAGCACCAGCGGAGCAGCGGTCCCAGCAGCAGCTGCTGGTCCCACTTGCGCTCGTTTTGGCCCGGGTTGCCTCTTCATATTCACGGGCGTGCGTGTTTTTTAAGTGATGAAACAGGTTGCTTGTGTTTCAACCTCTTGCTGTCACAACACGGCAGCAAACCTTGCATATCACCGACGTTTTTAATGCCTTATTTAGGCTTATTATTTTATAATTGATTTATTACGGTATTGACGGTATTGCAAAATCCATGTCGTGGCGCAGTTTCACACCGGTGATGACTATGACACCGGTGTACCGCCCACCCCTAGGAGATGGTTTTTAGTTTTGCAGTCTCTTTAAAATAAATGGAAAAGGCTAGTCTTACACATGCCTCACTTTTTGTTGCTTTTTTCCCGTTGTACTGAATCCTTACCGAATTGTGACCCTCATATCGAGGTACATACCAAACTGCGAACTGTGTGTACCGTTACACCCCTACAAATTTGTAAATAACACTCACCTTGGCGACTCTTATTTCCATCTTTGAAAATGAGCAAGCTAATTTCTGTTGCTTCTTTGCTCCGGTTGCTTTAGTCGGGCAGATGGTACACCTTGTTGGCTGTTGAAATGGAAGAAGATAAGAGAGTGATGAAGTTAGATAATGCATGAACTGATGTCAGTGACATTTTCTTCATCTACTAATTAAATATGGTAACCCTAGCTTGGTCATGTGCTGAGAGCATCTTTTTACTTTGAACAAACTATGTTCTTGCTTGAGTCATTTTCTGTAGCCATTCTCACTCTGTGCGGTGACGCTTTTGATTTGTTAACCTGTGAGGTAGCAATGCCAGGTTCTGCACAATAACTAAGGTTTTTTAAAACCAAAATTTAGAAAAAATACTGAACCATTGCTTACGCCACATTTCACTGCAGGGTTCAAGGGACTCACCTGATATTTTTCCTACTGTGTGGAGAAAACTGAATATGACCAGTGTATGTATTAAAATGTAACAAAAAAAACATGGATTTGAATATTTTCAGATCCAGTTTGTGTGATGGAATTATTTAGATACGAATCAAATGCACGCAATTGCAAAAGGCCGGTGTGCCCGTTGTGTATTTCTCTCACACCATTGTGTGTTTCTCTCCCTCTCCCATCCCTCTTACATATGTTTAAGAAAAAAAAGAAGAAGATTAAAATGCATATATATGCTTTAAGTTTTACCAAACTTGGTATTAACCATTAATATATGCAGACAATGACAAAAAAAAAATGCACGAAATTGCATCTGATGTCTAAGTGTACAGATCTGGGGCCTTATGTACTAAGAGTGCGGCGCACAAAAAACGTGCGTACGCCACTTTCAACGCTCACGGTCGGATGTACAAAGAATGACGTGAACGTAGAAAGCTGCGGTCCTTCACTCACGCATCAAGGCTTTTGTACGCACTTTTCTGGGGTTTTGTCCGTTGGCGACACTCACTGGTGATGCAGTGAAGTGCAGAATATGAGGAAACTTAACGTCAACAATAAATTCACGACCACGTGAAGGACATGACAGTCCCGACATCACCAGATAATTTACACAAGAGTGGAGCTACAACAATCTCACAATCAACCACATGATCTGAACAAACAACTAAAGGAGCTCAACGATGGAACCCGCAAATCCTGATGGAGCTTTGGCTCCGTTAGAGGAACATGGCAGGATCAGGAGCGAGTCCTCAGGCACCAAACTGATCTGCTGGTCAGGACTAAGACTGAACCATCAGCTGGTTTAGGTACCAAGAGGATCCTTCTGGATCTCTGCCTGAACTGGACCAGCTGCTCCGGTTCAGACCAACATGATGCTTCAGCTGGAGCTGCAGGTCCGACATCTGTCTGTCACCATGACGACCGTATGGGAGGACTACTGGAGATAAAAGCCAGATCCTAAAACATCCCATAACTGTGTCTGGACAGAAATACATTAAAATTAATTTTGAAGCAAAAACCGGTGTTGTGCCAAAAAGTGATTGCCTGCCAGAATCTGATTTCTTCTGATTTGTGGCCGCGGGAGCGCGCACAGCAGCCCGTTGAGCGAGAGCGCTAAAACGTCAGATTTCAGATTATGAAGCTCAAGAATGAGATCAACTCATATTTAGGCAGAAACAACCTTTCATTAACTGTATTTGGCCTTCAATCAATATTTGGCAGGTAAAAGGAGCCATTTTCAGGGGAGAAATCAGATTCTGGCAGGCAATCACTTTTTGGCACGACTGTCTCTCCTCCTGCGGATGCAACACACCGAGTTACAGCAACTTTGCTCTTTATTTCTCACGTTTGCACCTCGATAATCCCGTCGGCACAAATTGCCTTTATTTCCGCAGCAGAGGAATCAGATCGTAATGCTTCATGTTTTAAATATAAATGTATTTTGTTCACATTGTTATACTTATGAGAGTGGTGATCGCGGACATCCATAATGTGTAAAGGCTGAATTATACTTCTGCGTCAAAACGACGCCGTGTCTACGGCGTGTGGTTTTTGGACACGCAGAGGACACGCCGTCACATGCGCCGTCAGTGACCTGCACCTCCCGAAAATTGTAACTACGCGTCGAGGAGACGCAGACCACACGCAGACCGAGAGGGCTGTGATTGGTTCGTTTGAAAGCGAAGCATTTCCGGTTTCCGGTTTGAATCAGTAGTGAACTTCCAGGGCTTTTTTCTTCGTTTATATGTGATTTTTTTTGTTTTTGTTTTTTGCACAATAGTTGTCCTTATTTCTTTGATTTACTGTGACCGGAAAAAGTCGGATAAACCATTCAGAAAAAGATCGCTAACTAGTGGCCGCGGGGGGTACTGCACCGCGACCAAACGGAGAGACGGAGAAGTCTGAACGATTCGTGACGGCACCACGGGTGCGCCGTGTGCTCTGCGTGTGTGTGACGCAGAAGTATACCCGCACCTTAAGACTCAATAAACGTGTACATTGGTCTTAATCCATTAGTAGCCTATATAATATGCATGACAATAAAGCAGAACGAGGAGCCGTTTTTCATCCACCAAAAATTCTGGTGTCGGTTCTTAAATTACAAACAAGAAAAGCAGAGTGTAATGATGCACTAACGCTGCCCATAAACATTCACAAACCCGTACGATCATAATAAAACCACAACTCTTCACGGAACGCAACGCAACGCAACGCAAAGCAAAGAACAGCATAATTGTAGGTCTCAAACTGAATCCCAGAAGGGCCGGTGTCCTGCATGTTTTAGATGTTTCACTGCTTTAACACACCTGATTCTAATTAATCATCGTCACCAACTTGTCATCAAAGTCTGGACACTTCTGTTAATGACACAGTCAGTTGTATCATGGTGCAATGAAGCAGGGAAACATCTAAAACCTGCAGGGACACCGGCCCTCGAGGACTGGAGTCCGACACCCCTAAATGCCCCAAAATGAATTATTTATTCCAGCTCAGAGCATTTTCTTGTTAGGATGAGCGGTTTTTAATGGATAATTATCTTCATATCATATTCAAACATATATTTGAGGGAGGAGACAAGGCGGAGTGTTGTGCTCCCGCATGTGCGCTCAAATCCACGCTGATTGGGATGTACAGAGAAACCTGCGTGGATTTGGGCGTACGCACAGCTTTGTACATATGAATTTTTGCGGTTTTGTTAATTCCACGCACGGATTCACGTTGAAATCCACGCACTCTTAGTACATGAGGCCCCTGATTTTCCCTATTATTGCGAGACAGACATACTTGACAATCTGTAAGAACAGGTGGGGAGGGTTTTAGTTTTTTTTGTGTTTTAAAATATGCTAATCTTTTACAGACCTCCAAGAATGCTTCAGAAAGCAACAGCTTGGCTCATGTGTGGTGTGGTGTTTTTCAAAATGTAAAGTATAACAAGGCAGACAAAGGGCTTCTGTTGTAGTAATGAACTTTTACTGAACCAGCTGCCGGCATAGTAGTATAAATGTGCAAATATTGTGGCATGCTGAGGAGAAATGTTGATGTGCTAATGCAAATGTAGCCATATTACATCTTTTGTTTGACATGTATTCATTGGGCCTCATTCATGAAACGTGGTTAGAATGCATTTGTGAGTAAATTGTTCAAACATGTATTGGCATTCCTTATAATGTTAGTAGTTCTGAGCTTGTCATAGGTATGAATGAAATCTTGCTTTCGACCACATGTGGAGCTTCACATAAATTTTAACAAAAATATTGCCTTGTCTCAGACTTCATAACATTGTGTTATATGGACTGTTATTTTCACAGTAGGTAGATACTTTTAAAACATGTTTTTTTAAACATGAGAATCACTTAGAAATATAACATTTATCTTAATTGACTGGTGTGTTGCATGTATAAGCATCACTTTTTAAGGTTGCAATTCTGAAATGAGTCAAAACAGCGCTGCATCAATTTACTGTTGGCAGGTGGGCCATAGTTGAGATCATTACCTTCGGCGTGGAATTAATGCCATAATAACTTCACTTACTCTACCATCAAAAATATTCAGCAAAACAAAACTCAGCAGCGGTTCACTTACCAGTCTAAAAGAACTTTATACTGCATTTTAGCCCATGAGCGGCTCTATTGGGAGAAAACACTGCTCTGGTTTTTGTCCTGTTTTTATCTGCTCTTTTTTTGCTTCCAAGCGAGGCAGCCATTCTTGTTGTTTGTGTTTACCGATCCTTAAATGGTAAATTGGGGGCAGTACCAACATGACTTGGAACAAATTCCAGTATGCTCACAAACCATGCAACTTCTTGGAATTATCACGCTGTGGATGCTAAGTTGCCCGACTGCCACATTTGGCAGAATCAGGTATTACGATACTGGAAGGACTGAAGCTAGTCATTAAGCACGTATACATCAGTACATATCTCAGCAGCCAAATACATAGGCATCATTTTTGTGCCATGACTTGACAAATACAAATATACTTATTTGTTCTCACTCTTCTGCTGTTTCTAGGTTATTTTGGGATACAGTCTTATAAAACATAACATAACATGTATGAGCTTACCTTTGAAATTTGCTGTTACCTCCTGTGGAGGCATCAGTTTCTATCAAATATGATTTCCTGTACCGAAGTTCCTTCAATTAGATGGCAACAATGTCACTTAACTTTCTGAGGTGCCAGCTTTTCTGACTCCTCATTTCTGCTTTGGATACAGATATCTTATTGTAGAGTATGGGCTGCAACTTAGACACAGAAAAGCTCCCTGGCTGAAGGATGTGTTGTCAAATGAAAAAAAAACCTCAACAAAACATCACACACACACAATTTCTGTTTTCATATTTCCTTTTAAGCCTTTACCAGTTGTGTCTCCTTACTGTAAACAACCAAATGGTTAATTCAAGGCTTTCTTATATAAAACATTAGCTCTGTGGCTGTGATCCAAACCTGCCATATTTGTCACACATGCCTAAACTCCTTAAGCCTGAGGGCACATTTCCACCTGAAAAAAACACAGGGTAGAATATTGAAATAAAATACATTCCTGTATTCAATTTTCCCAGTGAAAAATAAGATTTGACTAACACTAACAAAAACAAGCACTTTAAACCTCCTTTTATGCTTCACATCTCCACCACCATCTCCAACTAATGAGAGCACACAGCTTCATTTTGAAAAAACAGACTTCACACAATGCTGCAAGAAGAATAGGTTTGTAAATCATCACAATCATCAATTATTGGTGAGAAGAGCTCAACAGCTCAGTTTAATAACTGGGATTTTTATTATTGAGTAGAAATTTCTGCATGAGATGAGACTCCGGTGTGAAACAATGGGATAGGACTCTGTGACCTGGAGCAATTAAAACCACCTTCACAAACTCCTGCCATAACAAATATGCTATCAAGACATCTAATTACTGTTCATGTAAGGTGTCAGAGACACTTTGATAAGCTTAGTAAGCACACAATTAATTTATTAATTACATTTTTTTGCTGAAGGAAGTGATTTTCCTAAGCGTAGGTGAGCTTCGTATTCATTGCTAAACGGTGCAACTATTGAACCAGAGCCATTCTTTTTTTTTCTTAAAAAAAACAAACAAGAATTTAATTAGGTTTTTCTGTGATCCTAACATGACAGGTAGAAATAAAGAACGTTATTACATACATGCATAAGAAATGTGCTAGATCATAGGGATGCATGCTTTATATTACAACATGTTGCAATTGAAAGCCTAATACTTTTATCCAAGGCCGCAAAAGGGCTTGTTAGCTGACCCATGAGGAAATAAATAACTATAGTGTTTCAGATTGGAAAAAAAATGTAATTGATTGTGTACTCTCTCTTTGTGAATTTCAAGCAACTTTTCACAGGTTTTAACAGTCTTAGGGCCTGATTTACTAAAGGTTTGCGTGCGTAAAAACGTGTGCAAACTTGACATCACCCACAAACCAATGTGCAAGCTGATCTACTAACAGCGTGCAAAGAGGACTGCGCCTCTCAAATGAGCAAAATAGCACACGCTGTTCATTTAGTACTTTTGCCCTGATGAATAATCAATATGGGGCGTACCCGCCAGAAATCCTAAATACTGGGAGGGGAAAATGCAAATAGGTTCATTTACCACACGCAATGAGATTTACCAAGCCTGAAAGTAATTGCGGGGATTGTGATTGCGTCTGTATTTAATACGTTCGAAAGGAAGGTGCTAATCTGCCCAGCATTACTTTATTATTTTATTACTTTATTATATATAGTTATTTTGGCAAGGAGGCGACATCGCCAAAATCAAAGAATACGCAGAGAGAGAGTCTTTATTCTGCTGCATGCTATTTTAAAAATGGTTGCACAAGTTTTATTAAAGGCCACTTTTTCTTTAGTTCTTCGCCTTATATCTTGCCACCTTCTTTTAACCTCATCTGCCGTTCTTTTTGTCTTACCAACTGCATTTATTCTATCTCAGATTTTCTCCCATATTGCGTTTCTTTTGGTAATGTTTAAATTTCTTTGCTGTAGTTCATGAATGTGTTTATTTGCCTCTTCCACTCGTCAAATTTCATTTTGCGCTCGCAACTATCCTGCTTTCCATCCAGACTCTCCATGGCGCAAACCGTAAGACACGCAACACCTCATTTAAATACTGCGGTTTGCACCTGTAATCAATTGCGCAAGCATTCTTAGTTGATCACCCGCAAAACACACAACAACAGCACGTGCAAACTTTTTCAGTGCACACGCAATTTAGTACTCTTTATTTAGGATCTTAGTAAATCAGGCCCTTAGTGTGTCTGCATAGTGGTGAGACTAGAGAACTTGTGTGTGTGTGTGTGTGTGTGTGTATGTATATATATATATATATATATATATATATATAAATATAAAATAAATGAGAATGATCTAGTTAGTTCTTTTGGCTTTTGGCTTTTGCAATTCCATTGCTCTTGTGAGGGGTTTATCAGCGGTTGTGATATATTTTTGTCTGACCTTGCTACCCAGAAATTGTGCTGCATGTTCGTCTGTTTAATGCTTAACCACAATGCCTCGCATTATAGTCCACACTCTTTGACTATTAATTCCCTGTTTCAGCCCTGTTTGGTTCGCTTTAAATGGACTGCAGTTTGTTTGCTTGAAAAGACTGGTTTGCTCCCAGAGGGGAACTCTGATTTGGGTCAAAGAAGCAGACTCTGCTCCACCTGGTCTCAGTCTGCTTCTGCAAGTTTTCTTTTTTCATTTTTTTTTTTCACGTATTCAGACATTCCCCTATAGTTGCAAATATGCAGACTCTGTACTTTCTAACTACTAAATTATAATCAGTAATCATACAGATGCAGTTTGATTTTTGTACAAATCCCAGGAAAAGTTTTCAATTATAGCTGGGTTGACTTACTTACACTTACTTTCATATAAAACTTCTATAATCAGTTTCAAAACATTAAAGCCCCATCCATACGAAGACAGGTTCAGGGTTAAATGCAAAAGTATTTTTTAAAACCAGCGTATCATCCATATGAAGGCGGCGTTTTGGGGGTCAATGAACGAGGATTTTTTTTAAACCAGGTTCCAGAGTGGGAAGCATTAAAGCCAATATTTACATGGCTCCGTTGTTACTTCTTCTCCGCGACCTTTCTTAGATGCTTACATTGTACACATCACTCGTACATACGCGAGTGCGCACGCCCAATGTTTTTGCCCCCTTTTCCTGCTTGTTTCCGTCATAGCATCACACCACCACTATCAGGCCTGAGATGTATTTTACAGCGTTTTCAGGCCTATTGAGTACATTCATGTGGACTCACGTATTTACTGACAAATTATAAGCGTTTTTTCTTTGTGTGGATATAGCCTTAGATTTCCCTGCATTTGTCACAGTTCATGACCAGAGACAGCTCATGAGACTGAGTTGAATCATCAATTAAGTCATCCTCATGTTTTAGAAGTTGTAAAATGTTTCCAGCTACAAGCCAGAACCAGAATCTTTCATTTTTGGGATGATATTTTGGCAACTCTTTTCATAAATCTTATATTGCCTTAAATACTTATTTGATTTACTGTAGGGCCTAGGGGCTAAGGAATACTAGGAATCTTACTAAAACTAGAAATCTGTAAAAAAATAAGATAACAAATCATTACGCAAAAATAAATATGTACACGTAAATATAGACATAAACAATTTTTGTATCTATTTTTTACCCTGATTTTATTTTTTAGTGCATCAAATTCATTTGTCCTTTTTTATTCTGATTTCTTTTCCATTGTTTCCATTTTGTCCTTGTATTCCCATTTAGCTTTTTTAAAATCATTTTCTGAATGGTTTCATATCAAATTGTCTTCACATTCCTTTAGTAAATAATGTGCCCTTCAATCAATATATTCTGATAACGTGAGCTGCTGGCATTTATATGTGAAAATTCTTTCCCCTTCACCACATCCTCTTTTCTCCCTGCAGCCTCCTCTTTGCAGGAGATACCACATTTAATGTCAAGTAAAAAAAAAAGTGATTTTTATTTCCTCAGTTTTGCACTCTGAAAAGGTTAAGTACCGTATATTCGTACGCAATAAAGCAAGGTGAGAAATGCCAATGTTCATGCTTTTCATGTGCTTACTTATTATTGTCCTTGTTCGGTAAATTGCAATCGTAGTTTTTATTCCAGTTTTTTTATTAATTCTTTTTTCTTAACATTCAAAACAGCATTTGTATTAAGAACTTTAAAATGCTATGATACATCACTTATTTCTGCTTTAGAAATCAGTTAAATTTACTATTTTCTGGGTGTTTAAAGATAGATTAAATTAATTTTAACTGATGCAGTTGGCAAATAACAAAAGGTCACAATAATTTAACCAGGGTCAAAATTGATTATTTTTTGCTACTCCATGAAGTAAAACAATGATCTGTAGAAGCACCATAAGCAAAAGTACAAGTAATGTGCAGCAAACTGTCAGAGTGTGGTGGATATGACCCAGATGCAGGAGACCAGGGGCCTGTACTACGAAGCAAGTTCAACATACCCAGGATATCTTTTCCTTATCCAGATTCACTAACCCGGACAATTGCAATCACGCTAAGCGGTCACACGACGGTGGTTATCAACTCGGTATATCAACCCAGGTTTCTCCAACCTGGATATGAGCGCATGCACATAAAAGGGGCTGTGTTTTCAGCGCATGACCAATCGCAAGCATGGAGAAGTCCGCTGTCAGAACCGCTTATTTCAGTAGCGAAGAGCAAACAATAATTTTACGGAAATATGATGAGTATAGGCATATAATACAGGCAAAAAGCAACACAGTTGCAGCTGCAAAATGCAGGAAAGACAGCTGGCAAAAGATCGCTGACTGTATAAATGCGTAAATTCATAGGGATATAAACATATATTTGAATATTCTGGGAATCTTAATCTTAAACTGTAAACCATGATCAGCAATATTAAAATAATAAAAGGCTTGCAATATTTCAGTTGATTTGTAATGAATCCAGAATGTATGACATTTTTTTGTTTTTGTGTTTGCATTACAGAAAATCATATTCAAATTTTCTGAGACAGTCCTGTATATATTGGTTCTATAACTATTGTTGTTGACCGATAACTTGTGCTGATGCTGTACCAACGAATTGTTTTTTTTAATTTATTTTATTTAATTTTTTATTTTTTCAGGAGGGGGGTATTTAGTATTTTAAAGTGACTTCTCAGAATGTTCGAGGGACGAAATTGAAAATCCCTTTTTTGCTATCCCCTTACAAATGCATCTTCTTTTTGATTTCTTCTTGATTTATTTATTTAATTGGTATTAGTTTTGGATTGACTGTACATCGGATTTGGGGTGATGATTTGTTTTATTTATTCATTGATTGATTGATTTTTTATTTTCTCCTCCACCTCTTTTTTCTTTTTTTCCTTTTTTTTTGGATCGTTCATACAGGTAGGCTACTCATCAGGGAAAGCAAAGGGGTTTTGGTAGTCCCTGAATACGCGTTCTCTTCGGAGGGATCCTCTCACGATCCGCGTACCGAGCTCCACTGGATTCTCTTCGAAAGGGCATGCCATTTTCCAAGAGAGCTGATTGGTCAGTGGGCGGTGCTTTTATACCCGGCGATCTGTATCTCGAACATAACCTGCTCCGGAGCAGGTTAGCTGTTCAGCATAAGTTACCATGGCGATGTACCCCGGTAATAAGTGAACCACCGTCGTAGTCCTGAAAACCCAGGGTTAAACCTGAAGTTACCTCGCTAACCCCAAATCCCGCTTCGTAGTACAGGCCCCAGGAGGCAGGAGTTCCAGAAAACAGGTGATTTATTAAGTAAAAACGAACCAAAAACGCTGCATAACAGGGTTAACAAAAACACAAGTGCTTAGACAAAAACCTGACAGGGCACATGGCGGGAGGAAACAGTACGGACCAGCAGGGAGCAAAAGACAAGACCAGATATACACAGAGGGGTTGACGAGACACAGGTGCAGACAATCAGGGCAGATGGGAACCAGGGAAGTCAAAACAGAACCGAAACACAGACACAGGTTTCAGAATAAAACAGGAACTGAAACCAAACCGTGACACAAACAAGGAGCACAGAAAAAGTGCTGGTCTAGTTTCACAGATTTTTAAAATTATTATATACTGAATAAAGATCTGAGGTTTGATTGCGGATATATATTGTCCCTAAAATGTTCAGTCCTACTACACTGTTGGAATAATTCTATTGAAAAAAACAAACTCCCATTTTTTTTTTGCTAATCATTTCATGAGAAGAGGTAAAGGAATGTTTCATGTCAAACTTAGGGGCAACAGTTTACCAGGAAAAACCCAGAAAACTGTTTTTTAAGTCAACAAAATTAAGTTAAGTAAACCACTTCCACATCCCTAAAATAACCTTTCTATTCTTTTTTACACATTAAATGACCTGAAAGCTTACTGAATGCACAGTATATTGTAAAAGCAGTCCTAAAATAATTGTTAGTACCTGTTTACTGATTTTTAAGGAATTCTTATGAAATTCATTAATTCATGCAGAAACTTTACATTTTAAAGTAGTTCAGTGGAAACTCTGCAAGTTGGCTGTTGAGGTTTATATCAAACAGCCTTGCATGCAGTATTCGCATCCAGTATCCAGTCATAATACACCTCTGTCGATAAAAACACCCTCACAGATCATTATATTTAATCACCTCATTCTGCTTGGCAGAGCTTTGGCTAATATTTTTTTAAACGTTTATTTTATTAAAAACAATAGTATGGATCAGAATTTTGGATCACTTGTGTGGGCCTTCTCGCTGGGTCTTTTTTCCTCTGATTGTGTACTTTTCCCTCAGCAAAGAATTACAGTTTTTTTTTTTTTCAGGAGTTTTCTGACCTTTTATCAGTTATTTTTCAACAAGGGACTAACCCGGACTGGCCTGATCTGCAAGTGTCAATCACCAATCACACAGAATATGTGTTGTCTTTGATTAATCAGTTTATTTTCTTTCTTTAGTTTTTTTGTGGATAATTTACAATTTTAGCAACATTGTAAGGTGTGCAATAAATTCAGAGATGATTAACATCTGTTTAGTTACTGGCATGCAACATATGCAACATATTCTCTTAAAGGAATATTTCCTTTTACTTTACTGCAGTAGACAACAATCACTATGCTCTCAGTTATGAGAAACACAGAGGAATTCGGATGAGAAGCTAGGGTGACAGTAAATCAGAGTAAGGCACAATAAGCCTAATTTCACCATCTAAAATTGTTCAATCACACAAATGTCATAGCAGTTTGAGCGAATACTATAAGGTATATTTAAACCATGTCACTGTTGTTTACACCATTAAATTACGATGGTAATGACATAAATTAGATTATGCATCTAATAGTGTAAATAAAAACTAATAAAAAGATATTTCACATTTATAGTCATTGAAGGTGGAACTGAACATTTCAGACTGCAAATTATCATCACTGTGAGTGATTTAATGTTTTTTTTCAGTTGATTTGGTTCAAAATCTAATAATCTCCTATTTCAGAGAGACACCCTCAATGGCAAAAAAGAGACATACAACACAAGCAAACATGCTTGCTTTTATCTCCAAGATAATATATATTTCACGGAGTACAAGCAAGCATTTCTGCTGTAATTCTCAGTAACATTTAATCCTTCATCTTTTTCCACAATATTAAAATATGCTGGTAATTATCCCATCCATGGCAAAGACAAAAATGAAACTGGAACAGGATAGTTAAAGGAGCATGAGGCTCCTTTTAAGAAATGAGACTCTCTAGCGCCACCCTTCGCCACGACGGCCGTCGGGGGTACTGCAGCCAACAGCGAAGCCGGCACGGGAGAACGGGGAGAACGCGCATGCAGCGTCATGTGACGTCACATCCGCAGGACAGCACGGGAAATTCGGGACCGAATTGCAGCACATTTTGCAGCACACAGCCTGTTCAAGGCAACGGAGAGATACACTAGAGGGCTCATTCTTTTTGGTTTGGAACGCTTCATCTGACATTATTACTTGAAAACTTAAAACGTTTACAAATTTTTTTCATAAATCCTGCCTCAATCCTGCCTCAAGCTCCTTTAACTGTTTTCCATATTTTGTTGCACTCCTATGTACTGAGATAACACATAGTAAAACTCCTTATATCTGTTCTTAGACAAACAATGTTCAGATTCAGTGAGAGAGGCGGTGGGATTGATCAGGAAAAATAAACCAATGCTCTTGTCACTTAAATGCCACATGTGTTGAACTGGGTGCAGTGCACTAGTTGGAGTTTCTTAATACTGAAAAAACTATGTGGAGTGTTTCATAATTGTTGGCAGGTGGGAAGACTGGTTTGTGTGCACTATAACAGCTAACAAATATCCATCTGTTCTATGCTTAAAACGTAACACTATCACTTTCCCTGCTGGTGAGGACAAGAAGGTGAGATGCAACAAAGAAAAGAGAATGTGGGTACGTGAGATTCTTTGGTCCAGGGAACAGTTTGGCAAATTAAAACTTGCAAAGCAGCTCTATTTATTTGGCTCAGAGTCATCTTCCTAAATCAATGCCTTGCATGCCTCATTTCTATTGGTCGCACAGCTGTTTTTTTTTCTCAGTGTATCACCCTTAGTTTGATCACTACGTGTGTATCAGATCGCCATACTCCCTGTTGTGGCAGTAACAAACTATCTGGACAACTCAAGTCACAGAAATTAATGGGTTCTGCTGGCAGCTTCTGTTGAGAACGTGATAGGAAACTTTAAAGATGGGCATATTTAATGATGATAAAAGAAAGTAGTTGGTCAGAGGAAGTTGGTGCAGTGGTTTAATTCACAACTGCATGCTTTAAGACCTCAGACCTCAAGAAAGCTGAGGGAGAAGAGAGAAAGTGTTGTTGACTTAGAAAAACCTTGCTTAGTTTTTGAACGCAGTCTGATAGTATAAGAGAAAGCCCCTTGCAAAGCCATAAGTGCTCATTTTTCATCATTGATAGTAGGGATGTCCCGATCAGGTTTTTTTGCCCCCGAGTCCGAGTCTGAGTCCTTTGATTTTTAGGACTTGCTGATACCGAGTCCCGATCCGATACTTTTATAAAACAATAAAAAATGAAGAAGAAAAAAGAAAATTATGCAGGATGACCCTTTTATTATATTTTAACATGTGTACTGTAAACTGAGCACATAGGAGGTAGGCAGCTTGAACATTCTTAAGTCAGTATAAAAAAAATTTATTTTATCTTTCTTTCTTAATTATCTTTTCAGTTATTTTTTTCGCCTTTTCACTGTCGCGGGGCAGTCTTTGTCGCTTCTGGAAAGCTTCATCCACTGTCGGCTGGATAGCCTTCGGCTTGGTTGCCTGTGTAAACTCCGTGTATTGCGCTGGGTGTTTGTTTTTCAGGTGTCGTATCAGGTTTGTGGTGTTAAAAGCAGCTTTGTCCTTGCCACCCCTCGAAATCCCCATTTGACAAATCTTACAGTTTGCGACAGCATTGTTCTCCTCGTTCACTCTGAAGTAATTCCACACAACAGACATGATAGCATAGGGCTGCTTCAGCTTCAAAACAAACAGGCGTGCTCTGCGCGCATGCGGTGTATGGCTGCCGCTCCGAGCCCACTACTCCACGTGTGCGTTGATTTATGGTCCCGCGTCACACCAACGCAGAGCCTACGCTGTAGACGTTGTAGACTCTGCGTCGGTGCGACGCGGAACCATAAATCAACGCACACGTGGATGTCGGCGCCAGTGAGTATTTTCACCGGACATTTTGACCGGAGAGATTATAAAATACCGGACTTCGGCATATTTTACCGGACAAAGTCCGGCAATTACCGGACAACGGAAACCCTGATATATATATATATATCCGATTCCTGATCGGCTCATAACGTCCGAGTCCGGATCGAGTCTGCAATCACGTGATCGGCCCCGATTTCCGATCACGTGATCGGATCGGGACAACTCTAATTGATAGAATAGAATAAGAACAATGCCAGGTTTCTGTTCAGCACCGTAGCAAGGCTAAGAGTCCTAGCTCTGTTTACCTGCGTATTCCGTTACCTCTCAGCCATGACGACTTACAAAACTTCTAGAGCTGGGTACCACCACCAAGTTCCTGAATCAATTTGATTTGATTCTCAAGAACCTGATTTCATTCGATTTCGAGTAAGTCCGATTCGATCCGATATCAATTCATTTCCAGATATTTATATAACACCAATTTTTCTTGAACATTCTAGAGATTTTCAGATAACCACTTTTATGAAACACTGAGGCGACCTTTCAATTGTGTATATACATTTAAAAAAATATTCAAGTTTACATTAAAAAATGTCCAGGAGCATGGACATGTCACATAACTGTAACATTTATTTGTGAAAATAACCAATGTTACATGTTTAACACAATACAGTCTTACACAAACATTGAAGTCAAAAAGAATGACCAAATAAAATCAAGGTTTCTAGGTGAGAAAACTGTCCACCTTAAATGCAATTGTATTACCGGTGCATTGGGTGTGGAGGTTACTTATTGTAAAACGTATAGTGTGTTATCCAAAAGCTGCCTGATCCCTGGGCAGGTGTTTTTTTTTGTTTTTATTTTGTTTTTCTTAAAGAACATGATAAAGCATAAAAACCATGTGCGGAAAAATAAACTGAGATCTTAAATTAAATGAGCAGACAGCTAGTGGAGATAAAGTCAATAAAAACAAGTGAACTTATACCTGAGGGAGAACATAGAATACCTTGCTCTTTTCACTTTTTCTGCTTTCTACTAAATTTACAGGGACGCCCACTCATATATGTCTCAGATCACCTGGGAAGTGACCCAAACAGATAAGCATGTGAGAAGAATATAGAAAGGCTCCAAACTAGCTTTAAAATAGTGCAAACCAAAGAACATAACTTGTTTTTCCCCCTGAGAGGGCATTATATGAAAACTGCAAACAGTTTGTACTGTTAAGTGTATGAAACTAAAGACCGCTTTATGATTACGTTCTTATTTCTTTGAAATGGTAGATTTTTCTCCAAGAAATTGAGCTGGGCTATATGTTGTGGAGTGAGGCAGCTCCTTTGTGCTATTATAATGTCCCCATTGTAAAACAATTTTCAGAGAGTAGGATGAATTTTACCTCCCTATATCTGCTCACTTCTTCCTGTGCCACTTCATGGACTCTTCTGTGAGGGTGCAGGTTTATATGTATAGGCACGTCCAAGGAGAGTTATCAAGGCTGATTCCTTGGATCTCTTTGGTGAAAGAGGGGTGGCATCCACTTCCTTAACGGGACCAAGAGGGATGTATTTCTCCTTTCCACCACCATCAACTTGCTGTTAAAATATGAAAAAAAGAAAAAGAAAAAAGCTTCTATGTACAGTAATTCACGTTAGATGTGTCCACTTGCTCACGGCCTGCTGCTTCAGTCACCAGGCAAGAGAAGGTTTCATCACAGGCCTCACTGGACTAGAAGGGCAGTGTCTTGAAGAGAGGATCTTATACTGTTGCTACATACAGCTTGTCCTTCAGGGTCAAACATTTGAAAATATTATGCATTTTATGTAAATAACTTCTACATCATAACATCTGTAATTGATCTTGTTATAATGTAGATATACTGTACACCATTACACACACACAGTGGGGCAATAAAGTATTTAGTCAGCCACCAATTGTGCAAGTTCTCCCAATTAAAAAGATAAAAGAGGCCTGTAATTCTCATCACAGGTATGTCTCAACTATGAGAGACAAAATGAAAACCAAAAAATACAGAAAATCACATTGTCTGATTTTTAAAGAATGTATTTGCAAATTATAGTGGAAAATAAGTATTTGGTCAATAACAAAAGTTGGCTAGGCTATAATGTATATTTAGATATCCTACCTTGAGTTCAAGTTGTTATACACAGCAGCCTTAAAGGGGACCTATTATGGCATCTAATACCTATTTTAAACAGGCCTTGAATGTCTTAAAAACAAGCTTTTGATTGTTTTTGCTAAATAAATTAGAAATTCAGCCTTTGAGCCATGTCTTTATCTTCCCATTCTCTAACCGCATTCTCGCGAATGCGATACACCGCTACAAAAAAATGGCGGAAGCTCCGGCCGGCGGAGTTAGTTGTGGGCGTGATTTCACGCACCGGAGGCCAACCTATGTAAATCGCGCCCATCATTACGTAACGACGGGAGCAGAATCTGAACGGCTCGTAGAAGTCACATCACACTGGATGGATCATCCGGGCGGTTGTACAGACACTGCAGGATTTGGTTGCTTTCCTCCTCCTCTGAGTTAGCAGGCTGAGGGGAGACCACTTTATATATGTTAAAGCAAGAGAAAACTTGTTTTTCATAATAGGTCCCCTTTAAGGTCTTTGATGACAGCTGAGTCATGAGTTGCACCACTCATCTCCAGCAGCAGTTGTGCATGCAGAGGTGGGGCAACTGACAGACCGAGGGTCTTCTTTTAACACAACCAGTGTGGCTGCTTCCAGGGGCTCAAGAGCCTTCACAACATCTCCTGCCATTGTTATGTCTGCCTCACTCAATGTGCAGAGATCACTCTCCTTCCTGCAAACTTCAGAGCCGCTGACGTGGCTGGCTGCTGCTCTAGGAAGCGCCCCAACATATCCAGTACGCTATTCCACTGGGTCACCACATCAATAACCAGCTTATGCGCAGGCAGATCCAGCATCCGCTGCTTTTCTTTTAGCTTGAGGCTGACCATAGCACTTAGATGAAAGAGTTAAATGATGTGCCTTATTCTCCCGAGCAGGCATGCAACAGCTTGAATCTTGAGAGCTGCTTGTGAGGCGAAGTTTAGCGTGTGTGCAAAGCCGCCGATGTGTAACAGACACATTAACTCCACAGCTTGGAGTATATTAATGGCGATGTCTGTCACGATTATGGGTTCTTTGTCTTTTAGTTCCCACTCCTGTAAAGCATCATACAGTAGGTCTGCCATATTTATTGCTGTGTGACTTGAATTTGCCTGGTTTGCAACATGAGACAATAGTAGTTTGTTGTCCTAAACATTCGCTTAAAAGCTTCCAGCTCTTCTGAAATACTACAGTCATGTCACATGTCACAATTAGCAGGAGAGATCACATTTCCCCAGTTTTAGCTTCTCTTCATTGGCAACCTAAAAGATCCAGAGTAGATTCCCAGATATAAAGCTCTTCATAACCAAGCTCCATCATATCCTAAAAAGCTCACAGTTCCAGATTTACCAGGCAAAGCACTTGGCTCTCAGTCAGACAGCAGTTTGACTTGTGATTCTTATGGTTCTAAAAGTAGAATGGGAGGTAGAGCCTTCAGTTATCAGGCCCTGGTTATGCTAGACATTTCTTCCTGTTGAAGTGGAGTTTTTCCTTTCCACTGTCGTCTGGTGCTTGCTCAGGACAGGGCATTGTATGAAAACAAAGTTTTGATGCAATCAAAACAAAGCAATAATTATTGTTGTTGTTTTATTGGCTTTGTATTAATTGTTAAAATAGGTCAACTGCACTGTTAAAGTGCTTTGAGATGACCTTCAGTGTGATTTGTTGCTGTATAAATAAAGCTGCATTGAATTGAATAACCTTGTCCCCTTTGTGCCCACAGTCAAGTAAGCGTACAGTAGTTTCTTCAGAAAAGATATGGATTAGAAAAATATATAAAAACACACATGTTCATACATTTTGTAATTTAATGGTGCACTGATGTGAAAGTAACTACTGACATTGTTATTTTTATATTAGTTGCTGTCATTGAAATCCATCAATTTATTTCCCCCAGATTTAGCAGAAATATCCATTTAAGGGTTTACTTTTGAAAATAATTGTGGGGAACATGACCCCAGGACACCAACTTGATTTTCTTCTGCTTCATGCTGTTTGTCAACCAATGACCTCACATTTATAAGGCCCAAGTTTTCCCTCCGTACTGTGTCCTTATAGAAGTGAGCATCCTTCTAAGTTTATTCCATATAAAACTTATATCAGACTCCATATGCTTGTGCAGAATCTGCTTAGGAGCGGTAATTCAGCACAGCAGAGTCCTTTATTATTTAATGGCCTCATGTCATCTTTGTTGAGGGATAAATCTGTTTTTAACACCAAGTGCAGATCAAGTATTGTTTTGGTGTTTGCATAAGGCAAGGACTTTGTGCTGTGGAGGAGAGCGTGTGAGGGGGAATTAGACTTGAAGAGAGCAAGGAGATAAAGACAGAAAGAAGGAGAAAAAGAGATTGCAAGGCATATAGCAGTGAGTGAATGGTTGCCATGGTAACATGATTGGGTGCTTTAGACAGGAGCTCTAAAGAAGGGTGGCGCTTTTATCACCACAGCAGGAGAAGACAGGAAGTAAGGAAAAAGAAGCGTTTGAGGTGACACCGTTATCTTCACACAGCTACTGTCTCAATAATCACGACTATCAAGGAACATTAAAGAATCAAACATCAAATCGTCAAATATTGTTCAGCTCGGGGACTAGAATACAGCTTTTCACTCTTCCTTCCTGTTCTATTGTTTCTCTCTATGATGCAAGAACCAAGTCAACGTTTCTTCAGAAGTAAATAAGCAAAGAGAACAAAAAGAGCACTTTGGTGTCAGTTAAACCGCTTGCGTTTCAATAATATTTATATCCTTGAATTAGCATCAGAATGATTTGCTTTACCTTCAATAGTTTAATAACAAGTGCATAAATAAATGGAAAACATGGCAACATAGCTTTTAGCTAAAACATAAAGACATTAGCACAAATGGAATGCTGATTAATGTTGTTCGTGGAGATTCCTTGTAAACAAGGATTTCCCCAACAAATAAAACATTTTGCAAGTACCTAAAATCTATCTTTTTTTTTTTCAATCTTAGTCAATGACTTTTTTAAAAACTCCTTTCAAGTTTGAGTAAGGTTCATGTTTCTGATTAAAATTAATCTGTTTTTGTTTTTGTTGTTTTTAACATCAGCCTCCAAACAAGTTCCTGTAACATTAGTGAAATATAATTTGGGAGGTTTGTTAATATATTTGAAATAAAAGACTGAAAGGCTCCAGAGTACCTCAGTTATGATTCCTTTTGTAAAGGCAATTGCGTGTCATGTGATATTGTAAAGTATAAGGGAAAAACTTCCATTATTACTCTTGTTGAAGGTCGATTTTAAGGAGAAGGCACTGGTAAACAGATAAATCAAAAACCTGTAATATCATAAAGGTACACTCAAATACATGGCTATTTTTTTGCTCACTTCCTTACAGGCTGTGGATGTAGTTTTCAAATACAGTGCTGCTGCCCACATGCGTTTTATTAGCCTGTCAGGCCAGGAGAAAGATAGGGTAGAAGGAAATTTTAATTTGAATGCAGGCTCACAGAGACCAGTGGGAGAGGGTAAGGAGGTGGACAAACAGTCAGACTCTGCCTGGGAATATTTCTCCTTCCTTGTTTGAGTGTAGTAATTTATGGCATCCCATGAACAGGCTGTGTTCAAGAGTTTTTACTGCAAAAAAGGAAACATTGAGGTCCCCTTTTATGTGCATTTACAACACATATATTTGTGGATACAAAAATAAAAAGATTGTTTGTTTAAATTGCCCTCTGTTGAATGAAACATGTATAGATGTTCCTGTGTTAAGAGCAGCAGATTTTCTTTTTCTTGGATTCCCACTATGATGTTCTGATTTCATCATCTCGGAAAAAGCGATATATCTTAATTTGCCACTGTCACTACAGGCTGGCCTTGATCTGTCAGTTTCTCAAACACCGCGGAAAGGTGTTTCACACAAGGACATCAGTTCAAAGGCAATACGACATTTCAGCAATCATCTCTTTTTAGATCTGGTTACTTTACCGTTAGAATATTCCCTATGTGTTGAAAGGCTTTGGGTGTAACAAAACATGTTCCACAACACCAGCCTTTGATGTTATAGATACATTGATAATCATTTTAGCATTGACTTTAATCTCAGGAAGCAAAATCATTGAACAGATACTGTACATACTGTACATATTCCCATTTATATGTAAAATAAATGAATAAAGTCATGTCAAAGCAACTTTATATCCAATATTTATATCATATAATTGCTCCCGTAATCCTACAAAAGTTACCCCACTGCATTTATATTCGTCCAGAAATGGTAAAAATATTGTAAATTATTATCCAACTCTTCTATTAAAAGTATGGTAAGCTCATGAAAAAGGCACAAAAACACAGCAATTAGGCTACATAAAATGTGTCAAGTTGCAAGATTGGATTTTAAACTCTAGGTTGATTTTAATACTTTGTGTCATTCTGATATGAGGGAAATTGGATAATATCTCTTAAGATTGTTTATGCCAGCTTCCTAAGGTTTGTAAATGTCTTTGCCCAGTGAGTGCAAAGCTGAAGCTTTTTGGATTTTGGATGTTCAGAAAGACTAAGACAGACAAAAAAACGCAGTACCTCCTCCACTGTTGGTATCCTCTGCTATGGGAGTGGAGGACAGGTAGCGCGTGGGCACAGGTCTAATATTTACAGCGTTGCCAACCAACGGTACCCCTAACATTAATTGAGCTGCTGGTTGATGTAGATTTGCAAGGTCATTTGCAATTGTGAAAGTATATTCTTGAATAGCTTGTTTTGTCTAAGTTGTTTATAATTTAAAAGAAGGTAAAAAAAATCAAGGAGAGGCAATATTTGTTTTCCCAGGCATGACCTGCTCTGCCTCTGATTGGCTCATCATTCCTCATGCCTAGACATAACTAATCTAACCAACAAAAGCAATGAGTATTAGCAAAGTAGAGGCTGTGTAGGGTGGGTAATGCCCTCACCATCCTATGAAAGATAACTGGGTAATATGCCTTGCAGTCACCACTGCAGGGTTACCAATGATGCGCTTCAGAGGGGATTGAGAAGTGGGTTACCTAATGCTGACAGAAAAAAAGAATGTATACTCTTGTATACCTGGTATACTCTGCATTACATCCCTGATACCATGAAAACAACATCCAAAACAAGTGCTGCCAAAGCTAAAACAAGGACTAGCAGAGCTCCACTGGGAACTGTGGTCGCTCTGCCTGCCTCTCGCAGGGTTTATACCCTACTGGTGTCGCTGGATGACCTCTGCTTGAAATGGGTCCTGAATGATCCACTGTGGTTCCCTCAGTTGATCCATGCCAGAGGAGCAGCAGAACTGCCAGCAAATAGGAAATGTCGTCCTCCAACCCTTCCAGGCAAACCCACAGCCAGTCACGGAGGTCTGTTAGTAAAACGAACAGCATAACATAACATATTCTCTTTAAAATGTGAATGATTGTGCTCTGTTAGGTCTTTATTCACAGCTCAGAAGTCAATACAGTGATAAGAAGGCCTGGGCGATAATACGAAAATTTACCGTTACGGTCATTCACTGCGATGGCCGACGTCAATTTTCTCATGTCGGTAAATTCAGTAAATGTTTTAATTAAAAAAATAAAATAAACGTCTTTTTGTCTGTTTTGACTGTGTGCTGATAGACTAGTTCCGATTGGGGGCAGTATGCAGAGCCAGAATTAGAAAAGTAATAAAATATTTCGTAGTAGTGTAATAAACCAGCTGGTGGAATAAAGTATAAATAAACAAGACAGCAACACTGGATGAAGAGGAGATCACTGCACTGCTTTTCTTGTGATCTTGGTAAAGAAAACGGCGCCATCAGAGATGGTTTGTCGGCCGTTCAACCAGAGCCGTCGAGAGACTGGAGAGCTCATTCGTCCTGCAGATGCAGGCAATTGATGATGAGAAACAGCTGCAATATTTCCGCATGACCTCTGTTTCGTTTGAGGACTTGTTACATGGGATTGTCCCACTAATTCAGCTCAAAACCAGACACGGCGAGTCCGAGACCGCAGCACAGCGGCTGGCTGTCATCATGCGCTACGTGGCGACAGGTACGAGCTATCGAGCTGGAGCAGCCAGTTACATGCTTGGAGCGTGCACGCGCATGTCATCAGGAGATTAATTTACTGAAATATCTGGAGTAAAGTCGTGTCGGTCGAGCAATAACTGAAGAACCTCTGTATCCAGCTCAGACAATTGATGATCGGTGAATAAACACCCCACCAGCACCATCACCGCTGGGTTTGCCCTGCATCTTCCGACGAGCACGGACATAACGGTCACGACTCTGTATCTGCACCCAGGACTGTGTTGATCTGCCACCCGCTGTTTTGACATGCATGTTTGTCACTGTGCGGTGGCAATGTCACATCATAACTGTGAGGATAACAGTGCACCTGCTCAGCCTCTCTTCAAAACAGTCTGCAAGTTTCTGACCTCCGCATCAAGTCAGTTGTGGTCAGTTCATACACTCTCATGCCACACATGGCATTTCTCATGCTGAGAAATTAACTTCAGCTCGCAGTAACTCCAACAGCCCAAAAACAACTCATGAAACGAATAAAAAAAAGAACGAGCAAGTGCTTATGTATATTTAAGGTCAAGTTAAAACCTCTTTCTGACCATCCTGTACTTCTAAAAACCATAACCGCTAGACCGTTTTAAGATGTCTAGACAATTTATAAACAACCGGAAGTGAGGAGGATGGAGACGATAGGGTTAGGTGGAGGCTGATGATTCGTTCTAGCAATCCCTAAAGGAAATGGCTGAAAGGAAGAAAAGTAGAGCTTTGCCTACATGTATATCTCTTAACGGCACCCACAGGACTTTTGAGGTATGACCCAGACAATCACAGACAAGATTCACCCATGTGTCACACACATATTAAGTCTATGGTTCCATATTTGTAATGTTAGCTTCTCCCTACAGTTACTACTAAATGGTTGGTGCAAATCAAGAATTTAAATGCTTTTTCAAAGTAGAAAACGAGAGTTTTCTGACAGTGTACTGCACCGTACACTAGACTGCACAGTAAATGTACGGTGACCAAGCAGTTGCAGATTTGAGTGTGAGAGTGAGAGAAAGAATTGACCTTATGGAGAGTTTTTTCAAGTTTTGGAATGCTGTTTCTGAGATATTTGAGCCTTGGTTTCAGAAAAAAACACCCCAAGCATTTTTATGGTTGCACGCTTACATCTCAATCAGACATTTTCATCTATAAGTACTTGACTGTCTTTTTTTATTAATACCAAACTGAATATAGAGTATGCATATTTCCTGCAGAATAACTTTATGAGCAAAACAATGCTAGTGTAACCTTCAACTTTGCTATTTTACCAGGAACTGCATGTTGATTTTATTATGTGTTTTAGTTTACTTGTTATTTGTAGCTAAGTTCTGGCATATCTCCTTCTCCCTTCGGCATTTCCTGACCTTGTTATGTCAGTTTCTCATATCTGAATCAAGGGAAGTATGGTTACTTAAGATCAATCAGCCAGAACCCAAAATAGGACACTGACTTTCTCATCTTGCCTCTCAACACAGCTATGTAAAAGTAAAAGTATGTTCATTGGAGTTTAATACGTCAAATTTGGGTTGTCGGGGGTTGGGAGCAGAGCTGGCATGCTTCATATATATGTTCTGCTCCTTCTTCATTTTGCCACTAGTTGAATGGACTATATTAATCTGTTTAGTTTATATACACCAAATTTGCAGTATGCTTGTATTACAATAATTGTTATAACGATCTGAGGTGAGGTCTCCTTCTCTCTGTGAAACAGATGTAAATTGTCTTGCATAGAAAATAATTATGGTTTATTCAAAAAGTTGCTACTTTTTGGCTAGGTTTCTTTTTATTTGAAAGGAAATGGTTGCTAAAAGTTTCTAAAAAATGTCTAAATGTGATTCAAATCTAGTTTGCAACATTCCAACTTAACCTGCGTGATTGTGTCTTGATCTGAACATAAAGTGCATAATGAGGGTAGCACGCGATGGAGACACTGAGAGAGAGAGCGAGGGAAAAGATGGGGTTATCTAAAAAGAAGCACCGCAGGGAGTGCTGGAGCAGTACTTTTTTTTTTGCTATTTCTGGATAGTAAAAAAAAAAAAAAATGGAATTCCATATATCTTTGGGAGGATGTTCACTTGCATTTTAAACTGGCTTGCAATGAAGAAATGGTTATTCTAATTAAGCCCTAAAGTCAAGAAGAAATTTGATAGAAACAGAAAGGAAAAAAACTTTCTTGAAAGGCTCAGTCTTAATGTGAAAGGTGAGTAATCCCAGAGATTACTCTCATTCTCCCTTCTCTTCTGACATTCCACAAGATACAAAGTAGCCAGTGGCGTCTTAACCTTCACAGGAAACACATTTTATTCACTTAAGAAGCAACAAAATGTGCTGTAGTGGAATGTTTCATTCCCACCTTTTCACCACAAAGTCCAATGAGATCACTCGTGAAATCATAACGGTCAAATGTGGATTTAGCATTTTATAATTCAAATCCAGACGCTAGTTAAATATGTAGATGGTAATGAATTTTCATTTTGGATTAGGTTCCTTGGGGGGGATTTTGGCCTTTAAATCATATAGGATGTAATAATAAAGTGTCTTTGTTATCAAACTGACAGTGGGATTGGCTAAGCTGTCAACTCCTATACCATCAAGCTTCAGTGATATTTTGTGAAAACACATAATGCTTTAATGAAAAAGTGGGCCATCACCCCTCTTTATGGCGCAGTTTTCAATTTTTGACTCCAAATACTCATTTGACCAGCCCAGGATGTACCTGCTGTGAGGATAGGCTCTAGACTCCTTACTACCTTAAACAAGATGAAGTGGGTGTAGAAGATAAATGGATGGAAATACTCATGACCCAGGAGTAATCTTTAAAGATCTAGGGTTAAAAAATAAATTTTCTTTGCAACTGTACTTCAGTTACACAATGAGCAGCTCTCTTAAAGTCCCCCGCCACAGTATTTTAGTGTGGTTGAAAACTGGACTTTGATTTGGCCATTAAAAAAAAATTATTATTTAACTTCTCAGCATTTCTGATGATTTGGTTGTGTGCTTCATTGTGCTGTTGCATGACCCAGTTTTGAGCAAACTTCAGCCATTATACAGATGAGTTCCAATATGTCTTTAAAATCCTCAGGTAAACAGAGGAATTCAATGTTGTCTCAATGTCTACATGGTGCCCAGGTTCTCCTGTGGCCACAAAAAAACCCATTTCATTAGCCTTTCACTGCCTATCTTTACAGTGAGTATGAGGCACTGAAAGTTTGTGTTTGGTTTTTGCCAAACATAGTGTTGGTCCTTAAGGCCAAACAACCCGTCCCAATTGTTCTATGATCGTGCACATTTATATGATATGCCGGGACATGCACTCCTGGGATCCACTTCTTGAACACTTTCCACTTGTAAATAATCATTTTCATTCCACAACGATGAACTCCAAATTGTTTGGAAATGGTTTTTTAATGCTTTTCAGTCTAATGTGAATGAACAATTGATTCTCCAAAACCATTGTTTGTTTTTTCCTTGTGGCATTGTTATAACACACAGCTGAATGCCCCAAACCAGAAAACTGCCAAAATATCTGCTCTTACAGAGGTCTGCACACCTGCTGCTGGTAAATTTGTCAAGTGCAATAAGACTTAAGGGCATCATGGCTTGCTGTGCCACCTTGGTGCTAGATAAGATATTACTATTTTATTTATTTTTCTCCCAGTTTCATTTGCAGTGTTTTTTAATACTTCCTTTTTTTGGCTCCCTCTGTAAATATCTGCAAACATCTTTTTACCCTTTTTATCGTACATGGCCTCACTACTATTACAGAATGCATTCCTGCAATTGGCATTCTTTTCAATCATTTGTTCCTGTGCTGACTACTCTCAGATTAACTTGTCAGTTGTGCTTTACAATCCACGTCAAGCATCAGGTTGCCCTTCATCACTAATCCTTGCCCAAGTGATTGTGCAACCTTAATGTACCTATTGATTATCAAACATTTAACAATTTAAAGTTAGCATACTGACCATAGCTGAGAAGTCTGCATGCAAAACTGCGCCACATTGTTGGGCGTGTATTCAAAGTTGTTTACTCAGAGTTAGAAAAGAAAGTGGTTGACAAGTGAGAGATCACTAACCACAGGGAATGTGATCCGGCTATACATGCATGTGTTTCCAGGCATTCCTTAAATAGGGTATGACATTGAGCTGATTATTAAACCCCCTGAGGATGACAGGTGGGGGAGGCAGCAGACAATGTTGTGAGATGGTGAAGGAGAACTGACAACAGGAATAGGAGAAAAATAGTAAGAAGACAAAGACAAGAAAAACCCTGTGAAAAATGAGAGGTGAGGTCCGTGGGAGAAAGAAAAGGCAAGTCAGGGAACGGGAAATGAGTTTGCATGGGAGTGAGATTGAAAGACAAGCAAAGCAAAAGATGAACTAGTAGATGTATTAGATTAGTGGCTGTAATTGTCAGTAACTTACAGTGCTGCTGCTGATGAAGCTTTGCTTCTGTTTTGAGTGTGTGGAAATTAAATTAGCTTTTGATGCAGCTCTTCTGAATATCCAAATGCTAGAGATTTACCAAAAGTTGCACCGTGCCAGTCACCTAAAAACACCAGTCTAAAGCAATATCTAGCTTTCATTTGTAGAAATATATATGTGATTAATTTGATTTAAAGCAGCACAAAGACTTCATTAACAGATTGTAATATCGGTTTCAATTTCATTTGACAGAATATTTGCTTACTTTCAGGAAACATTGTCGAACTCCTGCTGTCTTTTGTCGCTGCTATTTGCAAAAACAAGCCTATGTAATGTTGCAATTACCGGTAGGTCGTTGGTTTCCTCATGATAACTGTGGTACTGTTTGACACGTCAGAAATCATGACGGTAGTTCACAGCCCTACCGTGAACATTAGAGTAAGAGGATCGAGAAAGTGACTGAATAAGAGACTAAACATGAATAAATCTTGGGCAATGCTGTAAAAATGATGACAGCTGATCACGGCTAAAGGGGATCTAAATAGATAAATAAATAAATGAATGAATAAAAGGGACTTAACCTCCACCCATATAGGGAGACCTGCTTAGCTTAAAATTGCTTGAGTTCCTTTGTGCTGCTTTAAGCATTACACCCACATCTATATTCAGTGGGGTGGAAAATGACGGCTTGTCACTTCCAAGTCCAAACAAAGGAACTGGATTTCAGACTCTGCAGGCCTCAGTTAGTGTGTTAGATTTAAAAGTTCTTGACAGAATATTTAGAAAAAAGATTGAACAAGTATGGTTTGGTTTTTATTACCAGGGGAAAGCCCCTCTTCTCTAAAAAGAACATGGCAGCAAAGATTAATTTTGCAACGTTTCATCTGAAAATTCCAAAAGGCAAATGGAACAATGCTGAGAAAGGCTATCTTTAATAGCAAAAAATTCTAAAAATATAATTTTAATGAGCTGGTATAGGCTCCAGAAAACCCCTGTGACCCTGTATAGGATTAAGAAAGTATGCAACGATGAATGAATGAATATATTAACCTGCAAACTCAAGGTGGTCAATTGCCAGTTAACCAGCTTCTACATAACAATGGCATCAGTTCCTCCTGTTATTTGCTTTCACATCAATTTTACCTTTTAGCCATTTTTTGTTCATTTAACCTACTATGTGCATGTGTAACAAACCACAAAATAATTTAGTGAATTAAATTGACAAAAATAATCAAGATTATTTAAAGATATATGCTGTTTAGTTTTAAGATGAAGAAAAAAAGTTTAAATTATGATATATACAATCAAACAAATAAAATGCACTGGGAATTTAATCTCTGGAAGGAGATTAAGGATATTTCAAGTGCAGACATGTCAAACAATTTTCACATAGAATGCCACCTTGCTTTCTTGATAGCAACTCATTGTTGTGGATCAGTAGCTGCATCTACCAACATAATTGCATCAAATAATTAACCTTCAACTGTTTTATTTGAGCCCCAAAATAAATTCACTGGGATTTTTGTATTTTTTTTTAAAGATTTTTTTGGGCTCTAGTGGCCCTTTATTGAGTGCAGACTGGAAAGGGGTAGAGAGAGAGAGAACGGGGAAGACACGCAGCAAAGGTGCGCAGGCCGGGATTCGAACCTGCGACCGCTGCAGGAGGAGGACTGTAGCCTCAGTATATGAGCCGCTGCTTAACCCACTGCGCCACCGAGCGGCCCGGGGGATTTTTGTATTTGATTTTCATTCACATGACAATCCATGTTTCAAGGGCTGCACCACGCTGAGGTTGAGGAACACTAGCTAAAAGTCTTCTTGCAGAGTTTGTGTTACACATTCTTAAGGTTGTCCATTACTTTCTCCGAGGGATTTTGTAGTTTGGATTTTCTGCTTGAGAAGTTAATTATATCCAATTATACATAACAAAGACCACCTGTGTAAATGTATCACTGTAGCACATGCCTAAAAGAAAATAACTGACCAACAAAAATTTAGCCAACTCAGGTTTTTCTCATTAGCTGGAGTTTACTGTTAGGGGGCAGCTCCACGACAAGTTATTGCTGCTTTAGGTGTTCACACAAGAAATTAAATCACTGGTGCACAGAGTTGCCACATTGTTTCTGCATTTAAGTTTGAGTTATGGTAAATAAATAATAGCATTATGTAATATGATGTTGCATTTTTGTATCAGTTTAAGACCTTGTAAGGACCAGGTGACCTTTTATCACATCTTAACGTGTAAAACCTTACAAGTGAATGACAGTGATTTTTCTTTTCTTTTTTCACATGGCTGCATGTCTAAACACTTGGTGGCTGAAAGGTGTGTCCCTGAACATGAGGTATTTGGCTGTGATGGAGTTTGTTGTGGATCTGTGGCTCATCGGTAGAAGGTTAAGCGTGCATCTGTTGGTCTCAGAACATATGGCCATTAGACTGTGTGAGCGCCAGCGCAGGGTGGCATGTGGAGGCTATTACTATTTATCAAAGACTGCCCCACAATATATCCCGTCTGCAGAATTCAAGAAAGTCGATTGGATCAACTTTCATACTGACAAACTTGTGCTCTTAAAGTATCTGCTCAATTTGAATCTCTTCTCAGTTTAGATATTGTGCATCAATTCTTTACTTGAAGGTCTCATCAGACAGGGATGGAAGAAATATTTTATTTTTTCAGTAGAATTATTTAAATATATATAAAAAGTTTCTCTAAAAGCCTGGTCATTGTTGGTCAGAGGAGAGCAATACAACAGTAATGTAGATGTTATTGTACCTACATAAATACACACGAACAATGTCACAAGTAACACAAGATGAATAGCTCCACTTTTAATCAGCATATGATTTTTGTCCTGCATTCACCATCTCTGTTGTAATTTCTTTCTGTTAGATTTTCAAACTTTGTCTTTACTCATGTGCCATATGTGCAAACAGATGTTATCGTCTTGGTCCAGGCGGGAAAGACGGATGACCTGTCGTCACAAGTGAAGCTGAGAAAATTGTTTGTATGTTTTTTTCTCTTTTCTTTTCGGTGGAGGTAGTGTGTGCACGGAGGGGAGGGTTGAATTTTGCACCACAATTTGCAGTCCAGCTGCCGCCTGCAACATAACAATGTTTTACTCTTCCGTGCCAGGAGGCTTATTTTTCAGCGGGAAAACATTTTCATTTTTGAGGTAACCTACTGTAAGATGGCTTGTTTTTACTGAAGGCATATGCCCTTGTTCCTAAGTAAATGGATTGAGACATTCTCCTCACACACTGCCACCTTGATTACAGCTTTGGGCAGGGACGAAAGAAGAATTTTATAGATCAAATTATCAACAAACATATGAAAGCACTTCCCCAAGTCCCAACAGAGCTTGATTAATATGCCACAATCTCCCAGCATTCTTTCCGGACACTATGCCAACATTGCAATTAAAAAGCAGCTTGCTTTATTTACAAGACCATCACATTTAATTAATGTGCTTACAATTCAACAGCCCAAGCACCCCTCAAGAAAAGAAGTGCCGGTTTGCCTAATTACTGCAGAAATGAAATTTTAATAAAGCTAACAGAAGAACTCGACATGCAATCAGGAAGCTATTAAGTAGATGAAGGTAATCCTACAGGACTGAAGTAAAATTAGAAATCAACTGTGAAACAAAAAGTGGGGGAACATCAAGGCCAAGTGCTTTAAAAGTGACATTTGAATAAAGCTTCCAAGGATGTACTGAAAAGCATGAAGAGTTGCTTCTCCCCCATTTATTTTTCAAGCAATAGAAATATAAATCAATCTATCTTTAGCTTTTATCATATATTCTGTCTTGATTTCTCTAATAAAGCGTGACAACAATGATCAGAGTAAATGCTACCATTACAAACCATACAGAGCCATTGCTTGTTTGTGTCTTCTTATTTTTTTAATTTGTAGTTTTGAACAAGAATCACATCCCAACTAAGTAACAAAGAATCCTCTGGAACGTCTTATATAATAGGGCTTGTTAAAAATGGCTGGGGCCTTGCTGCTGCTGATCTGTGTATGGTGATTAGGAGTGAACACTGGCCAGTCCTCACACAAATGAGGATTTATATTTGCAATATGATGACTAGCAGGCATAATTTAAATAGATATGGCGCAAGTTCAGCTTGTGCTGTCAGGGCGAAACAAGCATTTTCACACAGGAGAACGCAGATGTGCAGCATGGTAATCATTGTTTTGGAAGTGAGTTCTGCGTTGGCCCACAAGACAGCCCGTTGACAAAAGCAGTCGTGACCTGTTCAACCGCGATACAGTTTTCACAATATTGTTTAAATCGGGCATTAAGCGTAGCTGTTTGGAAATCACCAACAAGAAAATGAGGCTGAATGCTAAAGACAGCATGCCACTGTGGTATCTCAGCTCTGCCAAAAAGAAAAAAAAAATAAATAAAAAAATCTGTCACTACGTTAGCAGGGGTCTTTCTGTGTGGAGTTTGCATGTTCTCCCCGTGCTTGCGTGGGTTCTCTCCGGGTACTCCGGCTTCCTCCCACAGTCCAAAAACATGCATATTAGGTTAATTGGTGATTCTAAATTGCCCGTAGGTGTGAGCGTGAGTGTGGTTTGTGTGTTTATATGTGGCCTGTGATGGACTGGTGACCTGTCCAGGGTGTAACCCCTGCCTCTCACCTGAAATGAGCTGGGATAGGCTCCAGCAGACCCCCGTGACCCCGCAAGGGATAAAGCGGGTATAGATAATGGATGGATGGATGGATGTCAGTCACTACGTTTGAGTGTATGTCTAAAATGACATGTTTAGGCTTAGCCATTGTAGCACAGACATGGTTCTGAGTTTTGACTCTCCATATTGGGTTTGATAGCTAATAATCACCATTTTGTGTTGATGTCACAAGTCGTGTCTGTCTTCCACAAACTGAGGCTGCGGCATGTTGCCAAACTGAACTCTCTTAAGTTGCAGAGTTGCAACACACGGAAAAAGCTCCACAAGGCTGTTCTGGCATTTATTTAAACCAAACCAATATGGGTTAGCCCCACTGTAGTTGAACCAGAAAAAGATGAATAAATCGCCTCCATCGTGTGCAGTGCAAAATGATAGCGTCGGTCAATTATTAAAACGTGACAAAATAATTGTTTTATATAATATTGCTCCTATTAATTTTGACAGGCTGTAGTGTGTGATTCATTTCAGTGCAAAACATTAGATCAAAAACGATTTAATATATAAAAAATACGTTTTTAATTTTAGTCAAAATTTGAGGGCTTTAGTCGACCAAGAAAGTTGATTACAGTCTTAGTGGATACGGTCTGGATTTGTGGCAAAAAGAGAAGTCGAAACAAAATTTAAATGTCTGTCACAATAGAAGTCTGTCACAAAGTGCTTGTCGCTCGACGCAGGTCATCATCTGTTGTCTGGAAATATTTCAGATTTAGGTCAAGCGAGTTAACCAGGAACATGTAATATGCAAAGAGTGCTCTAAAGGTGTTTCGGCGCCACAAACCAACACAAGTAACTTGTTCAACCACCTAAAAACAAATCACAGTCAGCTACGATGAATGCATGAAGGCAAAGAAAAACCTTGCATACGTTGCAAGTGCGAGTGGTTGAGCATCATCTCAAATGTCCCTTAAAACAAGCCTGTACACCGTATGCATCCACCTAGACATGTTGAGATCACTAAAGCGATCATGTTCCATTTGGCCAAAGATATCTGCCCAGAATGAACAGAAACATATAATGTTAGTGAGTGTAAGCAGTGTCCCGTTTATTTAATTTTGTGTTACATTTATTTTTATTTCTATTTCTATTATGGAGGCACTAAAATTGGGGTGCAGAAAGAGCACCAATTTTATTCTTACATGAATACATCTTACATGACGGTGCAATGAAAATAATCATGCACCCCTACTCGGGACTAGGACTTAATTTGTGGCAGGCTTTTGTATACATGTAGTACTCATTATAATTCTACTACCTGTCTAAATGCGCCATGTCCGCGCCGTGTAAAGTAAAAATTTGGAAACCACCGATATCATGAGATAATGTTAATCCCATCCAAATGCACAAGATTAATTTGGTGATCTGTGGGTTGGAATGTTGTTGTTTTCTTCTAAATCCTCTTGTTTGCCTTTTTGCTGATGTAATTTTGGCAATTACAGTACATAGTGGGATATTTTATTGCAGTTTTAGCCTATATGCACCTCATATAGTGTAATAATCTGATATTTTTAGATGATAAACATGCAGAAATTGATCTGCATTAAGCTTCACATGGAGACTAATGAAACAAGACGTCCAGATCAGCGGAAGAACGACATTGAGATGAAGACATGCGGTGTGCATCACGTAAGAAACTTTTTCTCTTTCATCAGGCTCAAAGCCTCTCTGACACTGTTAAGCTTTCTGCTACCATGGTAACCTAAAACAGGCCGATATACCATTTACAGATTTTGTCACTTGTCAGAATGTGAGGTGTAGTCACTGAAATCTAACTATTTGGTGTCTGATCGGATGCGTTTAATTCATTATTGAAATTTAAAGGGGACCTATTATGAAAAACAGGTTTTTTCTTGCTTTAACATATATAAAGTGGTCTCCCCTCAGCCTGCCAACTCAGAGAAGGAGGAAAGCAACCAAATTCTGCAGTGTCTGTACAGCCGCCCGGATGAGCCGTCCAGTGTCATGTGGATCTACGAGCCAATCAGATTCTGCGCATTTTCGTTACGTAACCAAAATACAAACCACGTCCACACATATAAAACCGTGTAACTGCATGAGAGCGTCCGACTATCGCGTCGCACTGCGTGACATCGGACGCTCTCTGTCCATCTCCCTCCAGCAGCTGCCACGTTATTGAGGTTTTTGTAGTGAAATGAGGAGGTATCATAGAGATAACTTCTCATTTCAACTAACTGGATCAGCCGTTCCTCATTTCCTACAGCGCTTTCAACGCGAGCGACAGGAAGAAAATAGAAGCCTCCGACAAATGTTCAGCTCAAAACGCTGCACCGCGTTGTGCTGCGCAGTCCTGCGTAGCGCTGCACGTCGCTGTGGCGCTGCAGCCAGTTAGGACAGTCCAATAGAAAATAAAGCAATGGAATTGATTTTTTTCGCTAACGCTTGCGCGCCTCGCATGCATGACAGGGTGTAAAGGCTGATTTATGGTTCCACGTTACACCAATGCAGAGCCTACGGCGTAGGGTACGCGGCGATTTAACGCAGAACCGTAATTCAGGCTTAAAACCGCCGGCCAGAGCTTCCGCCAATTTTTCAAAGCAGTGTATCGCGTCATTCAGGCAGCCAATCAGCACAGTGCCTCATTCAGTGAGGCACTGCCTCCAGTCGAAAATTATTCCCTGTGTCCCGCTGTGTCAGTGCCTCCCCGCCCACTCAGAATCCCTCATAGAGAAGGAGGTTAGAAACGGTAAAAATGAAGACATGGCCCAGAGGCTGAATTTTTAATTTATATAGAAAAAACTATCAAAAGCTTGTTTTTAAGACATTCAAGGCCTGTTTAAAATAGACATTAAATGCCATAATAGGTCACCTTTAATGTTAAATAGGAGGTTGCTTGATAAAATGCTAGGCCTCGACGACACTTCCGGGATCAGTGTCTGTAAATATCAGTAAATCACAGACTTCCCTCGGAACTAGAAACAGATGTCGGGGAGTAATTTTCGAATTATTGCAGGTACAGAGGTAATTTTAGTCCGTTGTAATAGTACATAAATCAGTAAATGAGGGTCTCGGACCTTGTTCATGAGACCCTGACCACAACCTTCCTGCCAGCAGAGGGCAGTGGCCTGTCTTGTCTCTTCAGACTTGAATAATTTAGCCGTGTTTGAGATAGAGAGCGGTTTCTAAGATAAGCTCTAAATAAATGATCCAAGGTTGCATGCATGTTGTATCAGAATGGTGTATTATTCACGTCCTTGTCTTGTTCAACAATATGATAAACACAGCAGTAATAAATGTTATTTCTGAAGGACTGAAACTGATAAAGTCCAAAACAGACATAAAGAGTGAAAAAGCATCTCTGCGCTGTTATCCTCAACTAATGGGTGAGAAGCTGACCCCCTGACACGCAGAAGGCAATTTGTTCTTCCACCTCATATAACTTGAACTGCAACTTCACCTTGCTTGCTTCGTGTCTAAAATACAGCAGAACCACTGCTCATAGTGAACAAAGACCAGCCTTATGCGTTCTTTCTCTCAGTTGCGTTGCGTAAAATATGCTCCTGCCAGGCAAAAGCAGTTCTCTGTGTTTTCTTGAGATGGAGAAATCAAAATCTAGCTGCTGTTTCCAATGGGACCACAGCCTTAATGAAGCCCCAAAGCTGGTTAACTCAAATCTGTTGAACCTTTTTATATAAAATGGTACAGATAGATGGTGCACCTGGTCTACAGAGGGGTAGAACAGGTGTTCCAAGTGTGTTTACAAGCTTGGAAGAAGTTCTGTCTGCAAAAGTACTTGCGTTTCACACTCCTCTCTGCAGATGACTGTTTACTGAGTTTTCCATCTCTTGTGAAGATAAACATAACTATGAAATGCATCACTATGAAATGGTTAAATAAGATTGATCTGCATGGTTCAAGAAAAATGTGCAAACAAGTGGCGATGTGGAGATGGGATTACGTCATCTTAGTTTTAGGTGCTTGAATTGAATATATTATGTACCGGTACCCTGTATAATGAAATTCACTCGACAAAACAGATCAGAAGTGACATATAATGGCTGCTGGGCTTGATGTTTGGATTTAAGCCTGTTACCCAACGCTGTAGTTCAGTTGAGAAAACTTTGACATCTGACTTAAGACCTAATGCTTTTAACTAGTAGCATAGATATGACCTCAATTAAGTGTAAGCTGAATATCTGCCTATTTATTGCAGCTGCTTCTGCTGTATTTGGACCTGTGTTATGGTTTTTCCCAAATAAACACAAAGCAAAACTTTTGATTGCTTCATTGGGAGGCTTACAAATAACTGATCAAATCAAAGAGAAACTAAACTAACTAAAACTAACTGACATTGTTTTTAAAAGGAAAGTTTTTTTTGCACTGTTTCTTTTTTATTTTCAATGTACTGTATATACTGTTCATATTTTGTAATTATATATATTCTTTACTTTTTACCCCTCCCCTGCATGTGTGTGTTATGTGTACTGCTGCCAACAAAGTGAGGCCCCGTTTACACGGAGCAAAAACGGTGGCGTTTTCATGCGTTTTGGCCGTTCGTTTACACAAAAACGGAGCTCAAAGCCCCCAAAAATGATAATTTCTGAAAACTCCGGCCAAAGTGGAGATTTTCAAAAACTCAGTTTTCACGTTTGCTTGTAAACGGAGGAAAACGGAGGAAAACAGAGATTTAGGCTCAGAACGCCACATTATGCAACAGACACGTCACCAGCATCATGTGTGCGACCTGTGTTTACAATTTGTTTGGCCACCGTCAATATTTTCTTGTATTTTACCTGTTTTATATTCTAAAGTCACACTTAAAAGTAACTGCACTTCTCTGTCACTCCAAACGAAAGACTCTCGTTCCGTCTTGGAAGTAACTGGCAGTCCAGGCTGATTTATGGTTCCGCGTTACACCAGAGCCTACGGCGTAAGGTACGCGGCGACGCGCACCGTACGTAGGCTACGCCGTCGATTTAACACGGAACCATATTATTCAGGCTTCACACGTGTCATTTGTTGATGTTTTTTTCCAGGATTTTGATTGGCTAGCATGACTTTACGCTTCTCGTTACACTGCCCCCTGCAGGTTTGGCTGCTCATAGCACCTTAACAGCGTTTTCATGCGGGTTCGTGTAAACGAGGATATTTTTGAAAACGTAGAGGGGAAAATATCCGTTTTTGTAAATACCCGGCTATGTGTAAACGTGGCCTGAGTTTCCCCACTGAGGGAGAAAATAAAGGATTATCTTATCTTATCTTATCTTATCTTATTACTGCATCCCAAACGTATTTACTGTAGACCAACTGAGCAAGTGAATCAAACAAATTAAGGACAACTGGAAAACAACAAAAATGTAAAATTTAAAGAATTGCATTACTTCTCCTCTGCTGTGACTAATATTAGTTCAATTATTTTTGTTAAACACTTATTGTGATGCACAGAAAGGTTTAGCCAGGGGATGAAAAATCACACAGAAACAACAAGCAGCCTCAAATATATTTAGCTAAAATATGATACAATGTCTTGTAACATGACTAAAGGTCTGTGTCTTAACTGGTAGCTACTGTTGTAATGAGATGTGTTAATACTGCTCAAATGGAAGCATGGAGGCAGACCCCTACTAGTCTGATCAGGTATGCCTTTTTATTCACATAAGGTCCTACAGGTACAGGAGCACAGGAGCAGCAGATATAGATAATAGAGAGCATGTAGCAGCCAAAACTGCAACTGAGAGGCAAGTGAGGATGCAGATGGTCATTACACCTCTGTATCATGTGATTCAATGGGTTGTAGTAGCACAATACAAAAAAGCTACCACACTGCTAAAATTGGGAGTTAAGTATAGAGACTGAAAGTTTCAAAGATATCCATTTTGTAAAACAAATGATAATAGTTTGTTGTTCTTAGCTTTCATTTTATAACGTCCTTCTTTGGTTGACTTTGCTTATTTTGTATGTCTTATCTGTGTTTTTGTCTGCTCCTCCTGTCTTCTTTCATATGAATATTCCTCCTTTTTTCATTATTCTGGAGCTAGATGAGTTTGTTGAACCAGTGCCAGCATTGTTCGCACACATCTGTCTTATCACAGATGTTCATAACTGAGATTAAAGAGGGTTGCAACTTTGTGCTCTCACTACTTTCATTCTCGCGCGTATTAATAGTTAACTACAGCACTGCTGCTGCCGTTGACTTTGTGCCTCAAGTCTGTCATCGTTTCTCACCATCAAGCAGCCACAGATTCTGGAGTCAGTTTGTGTTCTGAGTCGTGGAATTCAAGGTTACTTATATTTCTGCTGTGAAAATAAGATGCTCATTGAACAGGCACATTGTGTCTTCATAAATCAAAAGGCTTTGATCAATCCTGTGACAGTTGGTGGCAGCTGTTTTTAAGTATTTTCTTAAGCCATTGAGCTCCTGGATTTTCACCGAAACCAACTGTGGACATAATTACATAACCAAAAGACAAAAGCTGCAGTTCTAGAAACAAAAAGCGCCCTCTTGATGTGAAATGTTAAAGGAAAATTACCAGATGTGGAAAACAGTGGAAAGGATTGAATACCGTTTGTAGCTGACAATGTGGAACCCTTTATGGCTACATATAGGATTTCATATTCATTTTCAACAAAATAATAAGCCAAGGCTATCCTAAACTGGTTTAATTCTTGTGTTGATTACTTGTAGGTGGCTAGCTATATGTCTTAGCTATATGTGGATTAGAATCCACTAGAAAATGATTGTGTTTTATCACTGTATTTGTAAGAAAAGAGGTATTATGTCACATTAGAGATTTCTGAACCCAAATCTACACTCAGACTCTAAAAGTTTTAGACTCAAGTGGTTTCATTTGCAAAAGATGATTAAAACCAAAGTTGATTAATTTGCAGGTTGCGATCATCCAAGAGTGGGAGCACAGGTGGCAAGTTAGAAACAAAGGTAGAGAAACAAAGGCAGTACGTAGCAGTTGTCAGGGGCCAGTGAATCTGGAGACTAGAAGAAAAACAATTAACCTAGATTCAGGCAGGTGTAGATTTCAGAAATGCCTGGGGAGAGAGTAGCCCGGGAACCGGGCTTTTATAGAGATGATCTTGAGTGGCTCGTACTAACACACACACGCAACAGGAGCTGCTTCCAGCCACCAGTCAAACAAGGGCGGTAATGGGGAAGGAAGCTAGAAAAACAGCCCCGGAAGAGAGATACGTTTTGCAATTGTTTTAAAAGCCTCAAAATAAGACGGACACATATACACATATATATTTCTTTCATTTAAGTTATATTATTTTCCAATGAATGGGTATTATTTGCTGAGGTTACCATAATAGTGCCATAAAAGAGACCCAACTAAAATTTGATCCTAACAATGGTCCACTTTAGATACAGCCCACAGTCACTGAGAGCTTCAGATTCAGTCTAAAGTCGAAGAGAAGCTTGAGAATCCCACATAACTGGACTTCAGGACTCTAGCCTGACTCCATCTGAATCTGCAGAGGTGAAGCACTGTGATGAATCATGTCATCGTGAAGCAAAATCTTGTTCTGGAGTCCAAACCACCAAGAGAGAATAAGGACCTTGTCTAGTATTAGTAAGGGTTTACTCATAAATTGTTGGAGAAGTGAGAAAAGGGTTAGTAGGTGAGAAAAAAAAGAATATTGTGACTTTAAGTTTCACATTTTTTCAGTTTTGTGGCTGAACAATCATGAGTTGCAAGGTTCCAACATCACCCTTCTCTTGATTAACGTTTTGCACTGTGATTGTAATTGTTCACAAAACATTTTCTTTATTTTCCTGCAACTGAGCGTTGCACATCAAAGCAGAGCAGAGGGAGTGACGAGACGGATACAAGCTTGCACCTCCTGAGAGTCACAGCCAGTAAATATTAGGTTAATTGCTGAAGCACATTTGCAGTTGTTCCTCACGGTTGTCATTGACTTCCATTAGCATCAATTAAGATAAGGTTTCCTTTAATTCAACAAGACGAGGGGGGACTGGGTTATGTTGATGAAAGAAATCAAGCTTGGCTTCCTGTCACTCAACAGAAGCAAGGAGACATGAACTGATGAGGCAGCTGGAGAAAGGCAATCAAGGTCTAACAGCGTCACATCATTAAGTTCTCAATGCCCTTCACGAAAGAATGACTTCAATTTTTAAGGTAGACAACAGTGTATGCTGGGAAAAAGCACATGTATTTCACTCGAAGAGAATTACATTTTTCATAGAATGATACAGTTACTAGATTTGTTACAAAAATGTCTTGGAAAGTAAAGGACAATTGATAAAATGGGGAATCATTCTCTTCTTGTATTCGTGAGTCATTTAAAAATACAAAACTAAAGTACAGTAGGATTCTAGAACAGGAGTGTGTGGCGTGGTCACCTTTATCTCAGAGGCATTATGTGCAGCCTGTGCTCCGAATATTTTTTTTTCTCCAAATTAGTTATCACAAAATTCTACCCACTCCCCATACACACACACACACACACACACACACACACACACACACACACACACACACAGGCACAGGAAAAAAAAAACAGTGAGTGTCATTATGAGGAATAATTTCTTTCTATCACAGCAGAATCTATCAAAAGCAGAAAACGTCTCAGACACCGTGGACTGCTAGAAAATTCCTTTAATTTCCATTAAAGCAAAGAATCATGGATGTTGTGTCATAAGGAACATTAGGCTTGACATGCCATCATCCTGACACGATGATGATTCTGCCTTTGTCCAGCTGTTGTTAATGAAGGTTCTCAGCTTTGAGGTTGAGCAAACATGTGACTGATTCATAATTTAATGCAGTTTAACTAGTTTTGAACTCATACTTTGAATGTAGTGATGTTCTTGTCTTTGATTAAAACAAGTCCAAATGATCAATATTTTAGTCCCTCTGTATTGTTGTTCACTTACAAAAAAAAAAAAAAAAATCCATCCAGTGTACAAAAATATAAAACTCTACACCAGTGTTTGTATATTTATTTTTTGCATACATTATTGACATCCTTGAAAAGAAAACTGCTGTACTGGCTTCTGCCATTGAGTGGGTTTGACTTGCTTTTCCGGGCTTTGACTTGTTTTCTTGGTTTTTGAGTGAAAAACTTGAGAGTCCAATGAAAAAAGTCCACCCACCTTATGTCCAAGCTGTTAAAGTTCAGCAGCTAAAAGGCGATTCTCTGGGAAGCTTGTGCTTCATCAACTTGTTTTTCCTCAATTAACACACCCTATTATGTTGAAAGTCAACTTTATCCTGTAATAATTAACATTCACCTTGGCTGCTCTGAGCGTGTCAAGCCCAGCAAGGATGAACCTGACATTCAGTTCAAAGGAGCACCAACGTCAGGGATGTAAAGAGCACATGGTCAGTCCAGCAAATAGATGTCAGCATGCATGTTGCTGATTGGACACCTGACAACTGATAAAAAGGTGGTAAATTAGATTCACCTATTCAAAGATTCAAAGGATTAGGGCTGAAATATTTTTCCCCCCGGCTTTCTCATTTTTGAAAGGTCCTTTGCTATGTGGTTATGCATAAATATTTTCAGAGCCAGAGAAAGAGAGCTTTGAAAAAAAAAAAAAAGCTCACTTGAGTGCTAAATACTTTTGATAGAAAAAGTTTTCTGTACTTTAGCACAACTACAAGTGTGACAGCTGTGTCATCCTTAAGAAGAAGAAAAAAACCCTTTGGCAGATGCTGAGATAAAACCATGTATAAACTGTGACAAAAAAAGAGGGAAAAAGGTTTATCACATAGCAGTACAAAATAGCTGATTATGAGGAAGAAGGAAGTATAAAAAGCTCTCTCTAAGGTAATTCCAGGCATCCTGTTTTCTATTCCTGCTTCATTTATTTCAAAGTAGCATATCTCGGTGGTCACGCGTGAGAAGTGGGTCATATGCTTGACAAATCCCATGTTTGTTAATGGCGCCACAGAAATAAGTTAAAGATCCCAACATGCACATCCTTCCAAATGCTTCCAACAGGAACCTTAAATATAAAATGAATACCAGTGATGAATATAGTGATCAAATGCCAATATCCAAATCACACATCAGCCAACAGATTACTTGTAGAGCAATGAAAAAGAAATAGGTTGTCTATTATAAATCTGTTCATTTACGTGTTATGAACCAATTTCAAACCAATTTTAATGTTTAAATATGTAGTTTTCCTTTTAAAATGTAACATTTGGAAGGATAGTTGATCTCAGTCATGTTTGGAAGTGCAAAAAATACACTTGTTTACAGATGGTGTTATTTTAATGAATTGCAACAGAACCTAATAAGAGCTGAGATGTGCGTATTTTTTTATTCAGGATGGAGGCATTAATTAGGTTTTTCAAGAGAATGACATGCCTTTTATTTGCATTTTAATCATTGTCAAGGGTGTTGAGTGTATGACTTTGAACCAGTTGGTGGTATTTGTGTGTAAGCTATTACTGTAGCGGCCTCTCACCATGCAGCCTTTGTTACTGCCATGCCCCTGGCCAACACCATGTGAGTGTAACATAAGGCAAACATCAAATACAAGCTTGTTGACAATTTGTAGTGGAATAAAGCTTTGCATGTTATTAATTTTGTTTGCTAAATATGTTTAGATACGATGGCTTCCATGCTAAGTGTGATGCGCTGTGCAGATTGTTATGAGACAGGCAATTATTTTGGTGTCATGGCAGCACGAGTGATCTGTCCTCTACAATAGCATTTTTACTTTGGCATCAAAAAGTATAGCATAAAGGGGAAATAGTCCTTACCCTTGGTGCCAAGTGCATTGAGAAGAACTGCACACCCTCTCTCCTTTGTCTAGCTATCCCCAGTAGCTTTGAGACCCATCAATGTCTTTAACTAAGTAAGAAAATATACACCCAATATGCTTGGGCAACAAATGTGCAGGCAAATGCCAAGAAATGGCTATGTTCTTCGCCAAGATTGGGCATCCTACACCCATACTAATACATGAGCACTTTGCTCTCAACTTAACATTGATTTGCCATAACTACACAGACACACAAAACTATTGAAATGGTAAGAGTATGAAGTTTTCTTTTGGCTCTAATTCACAATACCATTAAAGAGAAAGACGACTATCACGAAAAAAACGTTTTTATCACACCTGCACCATCATATCCTTGATGTCCTGGGAGGAAAAAGGCTCTGAAAGATGACAGCTTAAAGATTTTACTACGATTGCCATAAAACACAAGAACATCAGATCTTTTCCTGTATAAAGCTTGTCAGATGGAAAGAATGATCTGATCCACCTATCCTTGCTCATGAGTGCAGTTATTGAAAATAAGCCTTAATTTGCTCCAGATTTTTAGATTGTGATGGGAGAGTCACCGTGTTCCGTTTGATGTGACGCTCACTTCGATCATTCCACAAGACAAGACGGAGAGAGTTGAGCGTGCGGGAATCAGGATTAGTCAGTGAGACAGTACAAAGGGGTTGGATAAAGGGATGTCTTTGAACATGGAAGGTGGCTGGGGATGAGGGTGTACTGGTGCAGATGACACTAGGGTTAGACCCTTTGGGTAGCTGATTGTAGAAACAGATATGACAGACACGATGGAAAAAGAAATTGAATCCAAAAAGGCTTTAAATAGCTCTGATTTGGCAGTTTTCCTGTACAGTCTTAATGATTTCAGTGTATTCATTTTACAGGCTGTGAAATACAGTAACCAATATCAGTTACAGTAAGTGTGCCTCAGCACAATGCATCTGTCTGAGTGTCAAGGTAACCCTGCTGTTTTGTTATTCTGGTCATAAAATCACATTGCCTGCTTTAGAAATTGCCTGTATGGGATGGTACTTCTTCATTTTCACTCTGACACCTCATCTTTGTTGCTGTTTTCAAGACTTCACAGCCAGCAAATAGACTGAGACTCATTTCTGTTTGTATTGCAGTTTCATGCCACAAATAGAGATTTTTTTTTTTTTCATGACCCCTCAAAAGCTCTCCTGAAAGTTTTATGTATTCTTGTGGCACAATAACAGATTCTGCAACAAAGAAAGAAGAGGGAGTAGAAAAGCCCTGCTGCGGGCTTGTGCAGAGTTTCACTCAGAATCTGGGACCTTATTGACATGCAGGGTGTGGAGGTCTCTGCAAAGTTATTCAACTTTTTTTCTTCAGGCCTTTTTTTTCACCCTCCTATTTTTTATTTATTTATTTTATTACCTGGAAAAAAAAAACTGTCTGTCTAAAGCTGAGGCTTGCCGTTCGAAAGGCTCACGGTCCCTTGATTAAGTTCTGCTGGTGTGTATGATCAGTGGACCGGAGCAGGCTCATGGTTGGAGCGGGTTGGTGGGGTTACAGCTACATCCCACCAAGTGACTGGATGGTGATAAGTTTATTGTTGTGCCTCCTGCAGGCCGTAGATAAGCCCCAGCATGCCATAAGTTTGCTGCTGCAGCTCCAACAGCGGCACTGGTACCCCCAGTGTGAGCAGGATACGGCTGGTCAAACTACACTGTTCTGATAGCTTGTCATTCCTACTTGTCAGGGCATTAATTTACCAGCCTGATTACACAGGAAAATAACTTTGATGCCTTAAACATACACTGCTTTTATTGACAAAGAGTGATGAGAGAGATTCTGCATTTCAACAGAATTAATCAAGTCAAACAACTTTAAACAACCTTAAAACAATGCAATATGACCTGAAAACATGCATGTAGAATCCCATAGTGAAAGAAATCAGTGCACTCGAGAGAAATCCTGCCCACACTGGAGGTGACACCAACCGCTAATTCTGCATGTCAAGAAAACTTCAAGAAAATGCCAGAGGAAATTTTGATATGTGCATGCCCGCTTGCTGCACATTTGTTGCCTCTTGCTGCTGCTGCTTGGGTTTGGGTTGGTTTTAGTTGTGTTCGGGGCAGTTCTAGGTGTGTTTGGGGCAGTTCTAGGTGTGTTTGGGATGGTTCTGGTTCTGTCTGAGGGTGTTCTGGTTGCATTCATTCCTATACTCCCTAAATAGGTTTTGCGTTGCCATGGTAACATTGCCCTTTTGAAATGAATGGGGCCATTTTCCATGAATTATTACTATAATCCGAGGTACATGCAACTCGGATTTTAAGATGCATGATGCCTTTTACAGTTTTCAGCGAACTATGTATAACATTGCAATATAATCACAAAATTTTGATATTGCAATATAATATGGTGACTCAAGTATTGTGATGTGTATTGTATCGTAAGGTCCTTGGCAATACTCACCCCTACAAGTCTGCATTTAGTGTAACCTCCCTCAAAACCAAGCACATCCAATGAGACTTTGCACTCATGAAGAAAGATTTGGTTATATTTAGAGTTATGTAACTTTGTCCAAATACTTTAGAGCCCCTGAAAATAGCATACTTTGCTCAAAGTGGCTGTAATTCATAAATGATGAAAAATATTTTTGTGAAAATTTTATTTTTAAAAATGTTATTTTTATTTCAAATCCATTATGGTGGTATCTATAGGAAAATCGTGAAATCTCTGTCACTGTCAAACTCCTTGTGGACCTAATTGTGCATGATCAATTTAATTTGTTTCTGCACTGATTGTGAACATTTCGTTCATCTAAACATTTGTACCTTGTGTCAAAGGCATGGTAAACAACGCAATGCCAAACTTTAGGTGAATGAATGAACCTGAATTCTTGGTGAAAACAGGGGTTAAGTATAAACTTTAAATGCATTTTATTCTTCATGAACACCACATATTGTAATCAATAAATGTTAAAACCTGCCATCTTCTTCTTCTTTTTTTATTTTTTTTGTAGTGCCAGGAACATTGAGCCTTTGAAGCCTCCAACACTCAGCAGCTTACGTTGTTAATCGATCCACACAGCATTGATGTTTTGTCTAAATCCAGTCTTCCAGTGAATGGCCATGCCTAACTCTTTTGTGGAGACTCAACTGAATCCAGAATCATGGATTAAACAAATCGCACTGCTTTTTCAAAGTCTTTGCTCTTTACTGAAGTAGGATAAAACACAGTGCAGAGGCTGCAGCTCAACTCAAGCCTCAGTACAAGGCTTTGAGATTTTGTTCTCTTCTAGAAGATGATTTAATCTTTTTGATTGTAAGATATCTGTCTTCCATTTCACACAAATAAGTTAAATATCTACAATTTGTAGTTTGTAATGTATGTTCTGTGTTTAATTTAAAGGCATAGGACTTTCAGGGGACATATCTAATCAAATTGTGTAATCTCAGTACAGTGGATTCAAAAAGCCCAACCTATAAAAACACCTTTAATGGAATATAACAACAAACTGAAATCCAGAGTAAATTAAATATTTTAAAAGAAATAAAACTTACCATGGGTTGATTGCATATCTAAACACCCCCTTCGCACTAATATTTCCGGAAGCACCCTTTGCTTTTACTATAGCATCAAGGTTTTCAGTGGGGTCGAGACTTTGAAGACTTTGATTTCTCTTTTCTGAAGCTATGTCTAGGTGGAATTTGATTTGGATCACTGTCTGTTGGAATGTGAATTTCCACTTCATTATCAGCTTTTTGACAGTGGACCGAAGGTTTTGTGCCAAAATGTCTTGGTATTTGGAGCTGTTAATTTTCCCATCCATCATGAGAGTTGCCCTTGGCTCGGTTGAAGAGAAGCAACCCCAAAGCGCAATACTACCCCCACCCTGTTTCATTGTCAGCATGGTGGTCCTTGGATGATGCTTTGGTGCTTGGCTTTGCACCAGACATAGACAAAAATGTTCAGACATTGTCTCCTTCAACACATTTTTCCACATGGTTTGAAGCCACTGAGTTAATTTTTTGGCATAATTCAGGCAGCTTTAGATATTCATTTTTGAAAGAAACAGCCACCTCACAACATAGCCTGGCCTCGTTCGCCATATAGGAGGTTGTGGTCACATGCACGGAGTGACCAGTACGTGTCAGAAATTCCTATAGTTTATTCAGTGTTGCTGTTGGCCTCTTGGTAACCTCCTTGATGAGTTTTCACCTCGTCCTCACATCATTTTGGAGGGTCATCCTGATCTTTGCAATCTTTCTGTGGTGTCACATTTTCTCTATCTATTGATGGTGGTTTTGACAGAGTTCAATGTCACATTCAGTGCCTTCAATATTCTCTTATATAGTCTTGAGTTTTCTTTGAAAACATTCCAGGAAAAAATTGATGTTAATTAACAAATTAAATAAAGCTGTCAAGAAAAGTCAAAGTAAATCTAAGAATCACTGTGTCCCAAATTTTCCTGGAGTTGCAACCTGAATTCCAATCTAAGATCATTATACACATGTGGACAAAATAATTGGTAACCTTCCTTTGAAGAAAGAAAGCGCACAATGGTCACTGAATCAACGTAAAACTGACAAAAACAATTACAACAATAATTTACTGAACATTGATGAATGAAAATAAGACATTGCTTTCAAATTGTGACCTAACAAAGTTATTTACAAAAAAAAAAAGAAAAGAAAAGACAAACTGGCATGGAGAGAAATAGGACCGCCAATTTAATATTTTGTTGCACAACCTTTTGAGGCAATCAGAATTATTTATATAACTCCCAATGGGATTCCTGCACCTTTGGACAGGTATTTTGGCCCACTCCTAATGAGAAAACTGTTCCAGTTGTCTAAGATTCGAAAGGTGCCACACTGCATGTTCCAGCTGTTTCTACAGATGTTTAATCGGATTTATATCAGGGCTGGTAGAAGGCCACTTTACAATAGTTCAATGTTTTCTTCTTAGACATTTGTGAGTGTTTTTAGTTGTGTGTTTTGAGCCATTATCCTGTTGGAAAACTCATGACCTGCAACTGAGACCAAGCTTTCTGACACTGGGCAGCACATTCCACTCCAAAATGTCTTAATAGTCCAAGATTTCATTGTAACTCTGCACAAACTCGAGACACCCTGTGCCAGATTCAACAAAGCATCCCCAGAACATTACTGAGCCTCCTGCATTTAGTTGACTGGGCAACTTGACTTTCATTTAATTGTTTTATGTGTACACATTTCTTTGATTATTGTCATTTTTTACGGTCATCTTAGCCTTTGTGTTTTAATTAATTTCATTTTAGTTTACTTCACATTTTAAATTAAAGCACTTTGTGATTTTATCTGCGAAAAGCGCTATAGAAATAAAGATTGATTGATTTGCTGTGGCGTTCTCCTTGGTCGTCTTCCATTAAGTCCACTTTGGCTCAAACAGTAGTGGATGGTGAGATCTGACACTAATATACCTTGACCTTGGAGTTCACCTTGAAACTCATTGGAAGTTATTCTCAAATCTGGTTTTGATTCTTATCATTTAACTCTTCAGTTTGTTGTCAATTTTCCTCTTGCGGTCACATCTCCTTATGGTCTTATTCAAATATATTTATTGGGAAACCACAAATTTAACAGAGGAATTAACAATCAACAGTTATGTTTCCTTTTTTTTTAACAGAAGGTGAGAAAAGTAATCCCTGACAGAAAGGGACAGATGACAAAAAATGAATAGCAAGTAAATAAGCAAAGCCCTGCATCAACAAAGCAGATGAAACAAAAATGGACAGGACAAAAAAAAAAAAGAAAAAAAAAAGGCACATCTCCTTATGGTCTTATAGCCTTTACCTATAACATGCTTCTCTGTAATTTTCTTTCTGACCTCCTCAGACAACTCTCTCTTTTAATTTGCCTGGTTCATGTTCAGTGTGGTGCATGCAATGATAACATAACACAGGGGGACGACTTTTCACCCTTTAAATTGGCAGCCTGACTGCAAAATCAAACAAGCGATGCTAATTACAGGATATGCTTTGGCTCAAGTCAATTTGTTTTCAATCTTTTCCAGCAGTCCTAGCTAAATTCCTCATGACAGACTTAGTTTTTTATTTTCTTTTTAAAGGTTCTGTTGAGCCACCATTCAGTTTCAAGTTATCTCAATGACAGTTGTGTGCTTAATTTTGTCTAATGAACAAGTACCAACAAATTTGCTGCATTTTGGCTCAGCATTGGCCTTTGTCAATGCAGCATTATATTCTGCTTCTGTTTAGTTATGCCTAATGTTTTCACATATTAGATTTTTTTTGGGTAATTTTCCTTTTCTTTTTCGTAATGCTAGTGAATGTATTTGGTCATTTGGTATTTGGGAAAGGTTATTTGTAATTTGGTAAGAATGCAGTTTGTTGTGCCTTCAGCCTCAAGTGAGAAGAACCATAATTCTTGTTGTACTACTGATGTGAGATTGTATCAAAACTGTCTCACTTTTATTTTTTGCTGTGTATTTGTCGTAAAAGGCTTAGAAAACTGACAAACTATGTATCACAGTGATCACAACATCTAAAAGAAAACCCTGGCATGTTTATTCTTTATATTATACATACCTATTGTTTTGAGTTGGCAAAGCTTTTCATGTAACTAACCCACGAGTCTCCTCCTTAAAGTGGATCCACTTTGTAGCATGAAGAGGAACAATTTGTTATTCATGCAGTGCTATGGTACCTGGGCTACTTGGCAGGCATGCTAAATTGCCCATGGGGAGAGCCGAGCGATCCCTCAGTATGTTAAACTATTCAAGGTGACTTTCATAGCAGGGTCATTTTAACCATTTTCATCCTGTCATTAAACTTGTATCTTCCAAAGTAACACTAAAGGGTATTTGAAGTTTGATCTGCTGGAAACTAGAGAGGTAAGATGGCAAAGTAAGGCCTAGAGATATATTAAAAAAGTCACTAAACAAATGAAATATCAAACAAAATTAACTCATTAGTGGTATAAAGATTAACTTGATTTTATTGAGGAATATCAGATAACTAGGAGGCAGGGTAAGAAAGAATGTCCTTCAAGTCACAACTTCGACGTTAGGTTTGAAGAGCATACTGTATGAAAGCTGATGCAAATGAAAGGTGGATTAAGATGTTTTCCCATCATCAACATATCTCTTACACATGGAGATTAAGTTGTTTTCCCAATCCATTGCTCTGCATAAGAACAAATGGGTTAGCCAATGAGACATAGCAGAAATCGTAATTGCTATTCGTCTCAGGGAAGCAAATGACTCTGGTGTTTGTTTGGTTCATTGCACAGCAAAGGCCTTTTTTTACAAGGGCTGACGTGCATGTTGAATTAAGTCAATACCAAGATGAGAGGCTGCATTACAGGAAAGGCAGTCCTGTTAATCTTATTTTACATGAAAGCAACGATTGAATTCCTGTTATAGATTGACACATTTATTTATAGGAGGTAATGGTTTCTTTTTATGGCAGTCTTTTTTTGTCAAATATTATAACAGGATTGTTCTAATAAATATTCTAATAAAAGATTAGGTGCTTGACAATATGTGTACTGTAGTTAATATTTATGATAGTCAACACATATTTTACCTCATTTAACAATTGGTATATGTTGTGAACAACAGTGTTTCCCCTAGAATATTTTTCAGGCCCGGTGGTACCCACCGAAAAAATCCTAAACAGACGAGGCGCGTGGGACGGCATATTGGACATGTAGCAATATAACAAAGTTTTACATTAAAAATCATTGTAGGCCTATATTGCTGAATGATATCACTTCAATGAAATAATAACGTCGTTGGTGTACCGCAGAACCATAAATCAGCCTAGACGCTCATACATGGCTGGCACTAGGACCCGCGGATGCCTGGTGTGTCGTCGGGCTGTGTTTTCCTTCATGCTTCCCTGCAGCGTCTCATGCAAACACAAACATACGGACCTGCAGAAACATTTCTTTATATCATGTTGTCTGTCGCCCGCGATATTTTTTCTTTTTTTTTTGACTAGCTACAAACTATACATCCCATAATAATATGCCCGCGTTCTACGAAGCAGGTTGACTCCCGTTGCAGAACAGCGCTGCGCAGAAGCTCCTAAACGTAAATGATCATTGATTTTTTTTTTTTTTTTTTTTTTTAGGCCTGGCGGGGGGTCTCGTTGGCCTGGCGGCCCCGCCAGGCCTATATAATGGTAGGGGAAACACTGAGTCACACATCCATTTGATCTCTTTTCAAGATTTGGAATTGATTCAGAAATGTGAAGAAAAAAGATATATCTACAAAATAATAATAAAAAAAAAACAATTTTACTTTTCTTTAAAAAAAAAAAAGCTAATATTTTTTTCTGTTTGGTAAAGCTGGCTTGTTGCTGATCTCCTCCGTAGTTGTTCAGGGAAAACCAGAAACCTGTTGCACAAAACCTCTATAAGGGATGAAGCCGGATTATGTAAAATATCCTGGTGGAAACACCGGCGGGTAATTTACCATAGAAATGTTTCTTTTATCGCCATTCTGGTGGAAACCAGGAATTTAACAGGTGGTAAATTTGATCAATACTTATTTATGATTTAATGTATTTATTACATAACTTCCATTCAGTCCGTATTTAAACTTTAAGTTGCATTTTTTGGAGTCGGATATGTTGTCTTCTCCTCAGAACTACCTTTATGAAAGATATTGTACTGTAAAAATGACTGATGCTCACATTTATCAAATCAAACAATTAAAATCTTTATTGTCATTGTTTAGAGAACAAGAAGACAGCAAGGCAACATAATGCAAATAAATAATACAAGTTGGAAAAAAAGAAAAAAAAAGAATAACGTAAGAATGCATATGAATAAGTAAAAAAAAAAATAGTTGACCACTCTGACTGCCTGTGGGAACAAACTTTGTTATTCTGGTACTTCTCGCTTTGATAGACCTGTACCTTCCTGAGGGGAGGAGGTGGAACAGGTCATGCCCCGGATGGAATGAATCCTTAATGATCCTGAGGGATCTGCGAGGGCAAACGGACGACAAAATGGAAGAAATGTCTGGAAGCTGGGCTCCATTGATCCTTGCAGCCATCCTTGCCACCTCTGCACAGAGTGCTTCTCGGCCTCATACAGCTGGAACACCATACACCAGGGGTATTCAACTAGATTCGGCCGGGGGCCACATCTACAAAAGGACTGTATGGAGAGGGCCGCACAATTTGAAAATGTGGGGGTTTTCAAAATGTATTTTGCACTCAAAGACGAAGACTTATGTAAATATAATACATTTGTATTATACATTTGAATATATCTAGTTTACATATGAATTATGTATTAATTGTCTCCAGATTTAGTAATTGTGAATGTTAAATATAATATTCAGATAAAGAAATATTATTTTGAATGCAAGTTCATTTTGAAACCATGCATTGTGCAAACTTAATGAAATTGATATTGACCTACTTTTAATAAAACACGCCATAATGACAAAGCACCACTTTCCACCAAGATTTCCTTATTTGAATATTATATTAAGCATTGAGCACAACCATTTTAGTCCATTGTAGCCAGTTATAAAAATATTATTTAAAAAAAAAAAAAAAAAAAAAAAAAAAAAAAAAATTTCAACAAATTTTTTTTTTTTTTAAATATGACCAGGGGCCACATAAAAGCTCCTGGCGGGCCGCATGTGGCCCGCGGGCCGCCAATTGAATAGCCCTGCCATACACCATCAGCTCCACCTCACGTAAAATATACTTGATTTGCTCCTGTTGCTATGTCTGAGCTGTTTTTTAGGTCTCACGCATTCGTCCGTCAAGAAGACTTTCACATCGTCATTAAAATTGGGAAACTCTGCAATTTGTGGGCTGATGCCAGTGATGCCAGATCCAACCCCCAACACAAATTATAGGAGCTATAACTGCAAAGTTGTTGTCATTTAGTAACGCCTCGTCCAGGGTCCTGCTGGTCCTCCAATGTTACTCATTTCAAATGTGGTTTTGGCGGGGACTTCAGAAATTAGGAGGATTGACAGACTTTATTGGAATGAATGTAAGATATTGTTCATTAACATCATAGGTCAGCATAAGATAATCCAGGTTAAAATAGCTAACTTGGGGTAACTGATCATAAGAGGGCATGAAAACGTTTGGGTGCTGTTTCAGGGGGTTGTCCAGTTGTCCAGGTTGTCCTGTTATTATATGGTCTATGGTACTCATTTATTTCCCAGTTTCTGGATTGTAATTCGTTTTTACCTCTGCAATTTATTAACTATAAATTTTACATTGCTTTACAGCCTCTTCTTTGTTTCCACATCGTTACAGAGTGGGTTACATAGTCTAACTTTAGTTTTTGTTGGTTGGCTTTTACGCGTCACGACTTATTTGAACATTTAGAGCAAGAAACACATTAATGTAACTAGTAACACTTGAATTTTTTCAGCTATAAATCATTATGTCTGCTGTGAGGGATGTTGATGTGTCTCTGTCTCTGTTGATGTGTCTCACAGTGAAGAGTTGATTGGAAATTTCTGCCAGTCTCCTCAAAATAAGTGTCTCTTGCTTTACCTGCTTGAATAAGTGGATTCTAGACCAGTAACTACCCAAGTAACAAGCCTGTAGACTCAATTTAAAGGTACAAGACGAAGAAATATCTTGAAAGTTTGCAGTCCCAGCTTCATTTAGTTTTCCTCGTCATTCAGTGATGCATTATGCCTCCATGCCTTTCATTTAAACAGCTAAGCAACCTGTCGAAACAGTTTTGAAGCCGCCAATCTTGGCAACAATGCGTTCCATCTGCTCTGCCTCGCTTTTAATAGGATTCATCTGTGTGATCACAATCGCAGAAACTCTGCTGGGTGTGTGACGTTCCTGGACTTGAAATTCTAATCGCAGCCAAGTGGGGTCAGTCTCGTTGAATCTCATCAAACAGCTCTCGATGTATTTTACAGCAGCTGCTGGCACAAGGTCCTGTGATCTCAGCTCACCTTGAAGTGGACCATTCCCCCCGTCCTCTGCGCTCGGTGTCTCATACATAATCATCCTACATTAAATTTTAAAAGAAGAACTTTGCAATCTACCACAAATTAACATTAACATCTTGGTTAATACAAGGAGTCCCATGTTGGGATGCTCATTAGGAAATGGACCGACTATGATTGATTACTCTTTTCCCTATTTGCATTCAAGTAGAAAATTGGCAAGGCTGAATGAAGAACACCTTTAAATGAGGCCAGAATGGTTCTCCTGGGGCGGAAGAGGTTTATGTCTGTCTGTAAATGACTTCTGCAGCTTTTCTTTTCTTCGTACCTTTAAGTCGGTGCCATGACTTTCAAGATGCTACCCTGTTAGTTAGTGCAAAACAAATATGTTAAAGAGCACCTTTTCTCTTTTTTAATTTACATTTTTATTTAAACCTGACAAAGTGTTTTCTCTCATCATAAAACTGCTAGAAAACTTTTTCAACATGTGCTTGGCGAACTCTATGCTAGCAGCCTCAGCTTTGCTGACTGTGTTGCAGTTTGTAGTAAGGATGTTTTTATGAGGACTTGGGGCATATTTAGGCTGCTGCTTACACGCGGCTGTATAATTCAGTTTTTGTGGATAGAGCTGGAGGGTTTTAGAGCAGCAGTGATAAATCTATACCCTGAAGTTTTGAATTTTGTGTCGAGTCCTCGTCAAAAGTCCAACTTTGTTTTCCCATCTACCTCATGTTTTCTTTTTCTCTCACTGTTGAGAGCATGCAACCTTTAATCCATCGCTCTCGCACTACTCAGCTTCGACCTTAACTCCCTTGCTCATTTTGAGTACCCAGCCTTCCCACTATGATGGTGAGAGAAGTGAGAGAGCGCTTGTTCTGACACTGCATGAGGATGTGATTAGAATAGCTTCAGCCACCTACAGCTTCTCACCAAAACACACACGCGACACACATAACACACACACACACACACACACACACACACACACACACACACACACACACACACACACACACACACACACACACACACACACACACACACACACACACACACACACACACACCGCTCCTGTGATGTTATATCCCTGTACAAGCAAAGAGCTCCCCAGCCATATGGTCTCCTCCCCACTTCTCCCCTTTCCCACTGGGTAAACAGGCCTAAAAAAAAAAAAGACAACAGCGCTCCTCTCAGATGGTTGCTTAGCTCCTGATCTCCTGTAAACGGATCTTTCGCCTGTCTCATTAGTTCTCAATGCATCAGTCGATATCTGCACATGAAACTCGTAGGTGCATGTGCACGGCCAAATTGAACATTGACATGAATCTTACGTATAATCTTTGTGTCTTTTGTCTGCTATCACCATGTGTTTTATGCTCCTTTAAGACATAAGACACAACCTTTGCATGCCCGATGCAGAAAACAAGATTGTGTGTAGAAATATAAACCATAAATTAGGTCTAACTCAAATTCAACTTACAGGCTTGAATTGCCTATTCTGATATTAATTTATCCAGTAAAAATCAAGAGAAAGAGGATCCATAAACTTGAACTTGAGATAAACAAGTCTCAGGTTATATTTTAAATCTGTCAAGGCCCTTGGCCTGTGTTGTAGGGCTGCGCAATTAATCGAATTTTAACCACGATCACCATTTTGGCTTCCCATGATCAAAATTACGTAATCGTGCAATTATTATGAAGAAAAAAAAAGTGGGCGGGCGAAAAAAGTTAAAAAAAGTTTCCCTTGCCCTCTGCAAAGCAAATCAGATGCTCATTTGAGACCGTCTCAATAATTCTGTGTGCATGTGTGCGTTTGTGTGTGTGACTGGCCGTATGAGTTTATACTATACTGCATGGAGCTTTTTTTTAGCCACTCTGTAGATGTGTGCATTTCCAGTCAGGGTTCCCAGCCAATCATATACCAGTTGGCAGCACAGCTTAGATTCCCATTAGATTCCCCCGAAGTGTCTTGAATGAATCACATTCTTCAGTCTGTGAACGTCATTGTAGAGGGTTATAGGCTACTAACTGACTGATGGTGTTTGAATATAAATAGAAGTTTAATGGCATGTATTTCTCTGATGAAAACAGAAAATAATTTTAAATGAAAATACGTTGTGTAGGCTTTCTGTAGAGCTCGAGGTTCAAAACGAGAACTTTGTGGACTCAATTGTGAATGAATCAGGCTGAACGTGAAGGAGTGAGAGGGCTGATGTGTTGTTCGCCAACAAAGTCAGACACTCAGATCTATTTATCTATCTATCTATCTATCTATCTATCTATCTATCTATCTATCTATCTATCTATCTATCTATCTATCTATCTATCTATCTATCTATCTATCTATCTATCTATCTATCTATCTATCTATCTATCTATCTATCTATCTATCTATCTATCTATCTATCTATCTATCTATCTATCTATCTATCTATCTATCTATCTATATCATGACTATCTTTCACTGTACTGGGAGATAAAAAAAAAAAATCCCCACCAATGTAGGTGGACACGTATGTCCACTTTGTTAATACCTTAAAGAATCTGACAAAAATAAAATAATCAAGGTCTCTATTTCCTCGTTACAGGCTGCACTGGATTTTATTGTTCTTAATTCTGTATTGTGAAGTTAGCTGTGAAAATTGTTGTTATGACTTCAGTAGTTTTGCAGCATGTCTTAAATGGGTTTCTAAATGGAAAAAAAAAAGTTGTTAGTTTTTTTTTTTACTCAGTTTTTTCTTTTTTTCCCTGAAGCAGTGGTGCAGAATTACAATTACAGAAAAGGCCTGTCCGTGCTGTCTCCTCTCCAGCAGACCACAGCATAGAAGATAGAAGAAGCTACCATAGTCGTAAAAAGTCTTCAGAAGTAGAGATGCACCGATCAGGATTTTGAGCGCCGATCACCAAAAGCAGTATCTGCCGATCCCGATATCACCGATCACAGCGTGAAATCCATAAATTCTTCAATATTGTTGTCTCATGTAGGCCTACACAACACTGACATAGGTATCAAAATTAGGAGATGAGAAAGTATCATGAATTGACTGTTTTACTGCAGGCTGACGCAATGTGCATTATACCACGATCTGTCTGAATACTCGATTCTGATCGGCTGGCAGGTGTAGGTTACTGTAAAAGTGATAACCTACACCTAGAAAACAAGTTCGGTCAAATTGCCTGATAACTTTAATATCATTGCGCTGGATCAACTGCCAGGTGGTAACCACGGCAACGGAGATTCAGAGAAGAAGAGTCGGCTACCGAAGGACGGCGACATGAATGATTTTGTTATATCTTTTAATTTATTTGGTGAATTTAACAATTTTGATGACTGGGATGCAGAAGAGGAGAGAAAAGAAAACAGCAGAGCGGAGCTGAGCGGACTAGAATATCTCCCATTACCAAGGAAACTGAGTTATGGCTTGTTAAAAAACTTTGTAACTTACCAGGTTACAAGTGACCGTGGTATAAGCGTGATAATGCCCGAGGTGTACATTATCATAAATATACTTCGCGTTGGCAAACGCCCCCGTGTCATCCATATATTTCTGATAATGTACACCTCGTCGGGCATTATCCCTTACATATTTCCCACTCTAGAGACTCTTGGAGATGACTTAGACTCATCTTACAAAGAGTAAGTGTAGCTAACTAGCTTAAGCTTTGCTGTGGCAATAATTATGTTACAACATAAACATGTGCATCAACACAGACAACAGTAGACATGTCACTCTCTTAGAGTTAATAAAAGTTGTAAACTATATACCTTAGTTTTCCTGTGGAAAATGGAATTAAAACTAAAATATTAATTTGCTTTGTGAAAGCTTTAGCGATAGCATCCGCTGCGTGTGAGGAAACTCTTGTGAGTGAAGCTCTACTCTTCACACTATAAACTCCAGATGTCACTCGTGAAGCCGACTGACATGATTGTCGACCTGCATAAGGCTGTGGATGTGACTGTATATAGTCTGGTATGACCCCGGCGGGCATTCATCAGTGAAATATTTACGACTTGGCAGCGTGAACCGCTGACCCAAGCAGCTAACGGTGCGTTTAAACCAGACGTCTTCTACAACAGAAAGCGGCTGATGATCAAGGCATATGAATCCATTACCTTATGATGTAGTTCTTTCTTTTTCTTGCTGTGGTTGCTGTCGTTTATAGGTCTCTGTTACGTTCAGCTGAGGTAGCGGGGTTGGTGCGCGCTCCTGTTCTGTCTCTGCCTTAGCAGCAGCCAACTTTGAAAACTTAATATACTCCTTCGTGTGAGAAACTTTCAAATGTCTTATCAGCTTCGTTGTGTTGAAATTATTTTGTAACATTCCTCCTCGGGGTATATCTTTTATACACACCTTGCAAACTGCGAATTTGTTGTCCTTTTCGGACATTGTAAAACTCCCATACCGGCAACACCCTTTTCAGTGTTGTTGCTCTGTAGAGACGGCCACGCCCCCTTAGGAGACCTCGGTCTGAGATGTGGGAACGCACGCCCTGGCTGCAGTCGTCATCGGATCGGCCTGGTTTGAATTATTATTTTGAGAACCCCAATCAAAACAGATCGGGCATTATCGGCCGATCCCGATCTGTTGCCGATCGATCGGTGCATCTCTATTGAGAAGAGACCTACACACTCCCAAGGACCTCAGTCTCCTCAGCAGGTGGACGCGACTCTGGCCCCTCTTGTACAGGGCGTGGGAGTTATCAGTCCAGTGCAGTTTGTTATTGAGGTAGTCAGCCAGAAATTTGTAGTTCTCCACTACCTCAATATCCAAACCCTGGATGTGTGTCCTTCATGCTTTTAGATTTATTACATATTTTTATTTTAGGATTTAATAGTCAGGTTTATTAATCTCATTCAATAATTTGTATTATTCATTCACATAATTCAAATTAGCATTTCATCTTGAAAATCCAAAATGACCATTAGCAAAAATAAATCATTTTTCAAATATTACAAAACTAACCTGCTACATGGAGCAATTGCAAAGATTTTAGCCGTCAGTTTTCAGTTTGACATTTATTGTATTCCTGCATATGATATGGAAAGAGGACATAGCCTCTTTACTTTTTTTTCCACATACAGAGTCCCCGCATTATCATAATCCGAATAACCTAATATCCTGTTCAAAAAAATCTCAAATATAAAAGCTGAGATGCACTGATATCATATTACGCTCATATTATGGCCTTTCTTTGTGAGTGATGGTTTTCTTGATCCATCCCATCAAACACTCAAACGAGGCAGGGAGAGGATAAAAGAGTCATGAATACAGTGTTGCATGTAAGGTAACTGACATTAAACTTAAAACTTTTATTATACAAAAGGGGTCCCCTTACCCTTTGTCAAGGCTAAACAGCAATACTGTGCAAAATGGATACTTCACAACCTCTTCAGAAATGAGCTCCGTTTTGGTGTCAATGGAGGACAGGCTTGGAGGACAGACTTACAGACTTGAAGGACAATCTCACAGGAGTGCGTTCACAGGAAAATGATCTGGAAGTTAGTGGCTTCTCTTTCCTTCACATTCTTCCTCGCTCAGCCATTCTCAAATTGAGAATGTCGCGTTGTCTTTAAAAGTCGTTTGTTACTGCAAAAGTTTGGAGAATTCAAAATCAAAACCTGCAAAGAAATTTGGAGTTGTCACCATGCCCTCTGGTGCCCGAGCAGTGTGACCATTGTTATCTTAAGCCCCTTTTACATCGGCAGATACCCTGTATTTATCTAGCGTGTTGCCTGTTCTCTGGGGGTGGGGTTGGTGAAAGGTCTTTCTGTGTGGAGTTTGCATGTTCTCCCCGTGTTCCCTTGGGTAGCTAATGTGAGCTACCCTCACAAAAACATGCAACAGTTCTGGGCTATACTGCCCCCTCTGGTCAGCCGGGGCGCCAGATGGGGTGGGGAGGATCTGGCCGGAAAAACGTGATCCTTCCACGCGCTACGTCCGGCTGGAGGAGCCCCACCCTGTCTGGTGAAAAGAAGCGGCCTGCTCACTCCTCAAGTAAGGAGGAGACTTGAGCTCAGTGTGGGGCCCTCCCGGGGTTGGTAGAGAGAGAGCAACGCCCAGGACTGTCACTTAGGTAGGAGCACTGGGTGATAAAATGGGAAAAAAATCGGGGATGAAAATATTTAATCTCATCATTGTGACTACAATTTTATTTATTCATTAATTTTTTTGATTGATGTTCAGTTCTGATAAAAAGCAAACACTTGTGACCAGAAGATTCTACTTTAGAAGTTTTTGAATACAACTATAATCTGAAAGTTTGTTCCACAAGTTGGAAAACATCCAAATCTACATTTATATACAGCATCTTGCAGATGGTTGGTCACGCTTGGTCAGATTTTCATTTACTGTGATGACTTAAGTAGGTGGAAGATGAACTATCTCCACCAGCTCCCTCTCTGAAAAGTAGAATAATGCATGCTCCCTAAGCAGTAGCTTGCTGTGCCAAGAAAGCTACAGTAAGCGTTTCCATGTAGCCATTAGCTGTTTAAAAGAGCAAGTAAGCTGCTCAGTTTTTCCAGCTTTTTGTTTGTGTATGGACATTTAACCACAATCTCTGAATCCTTTAAAGGTTTTAGCTTGAAGATTCAGTAATGATCAAATGTAGATGAGAAAATGCACATGTTTTATGCAATGAGACATTATTCTTGAAAATACATGTTTTCATTTTTACCCACACAGTTTTAGAGAGTAATGGATCCCTCTGCATCTTTACCTCTGAAGTGGTTTTATACTTAATTATTAACATTAACATAATTCTTACATAAAGTGAAAAACTAAAAGTTTCCAACTGTGAATTCTCTTAGCAGATACTTGCTGTCATGGTGCGGTTTGGGCCTTTTTGTGATGAATAGAGCAAAGCTGGGGACTGGATTTGGTCTCAGATTTTATGCTCTCGAGTAGACACACTTTTAAAAACTAATTTACTCTACTCTTTTCTTACAAAAGTGTTTTGACAAAACAGTAAATTGTATTGTATTGTTGATTATTGATTTGCCCAATGTATGTTATACTGAAGTATTGAATAGTAGGACAACTTTTTTTTTGTGTAAATGTAAACTTCATTGCACTGTACTGTCATTTACAAAGGATAATACAATCAGTATTTATTTGTGAAGCTGCATATCACTTAATTTCAAAAAGTAGCAGAGTGACAGCTGCGTTACAGTCTGTGGTTGTTGTCAAACGACCAGCTTTCACTTTACCTACTTAGCTTAATTGATTTAATTTGGCATTCAAGCTGTTATCAGACAGACCGTAGTTATTCTTATTTCAAAGATAATATGGGTTGTTATGTTGTTAATATTATTTTGGCATTATCACGCTAACCACTAGCTTGGGCAACAGCTGGACTGACTGGCTCCTCCAGTTGAGGCCACATTTGCCTGGACCAGGGGTGTCCAAAGTGTCCTGCATGTTTTAGATGTTTCCCTGACACAAATGACTGTGTCATTAACAGACTTGATGATAAGCTGATGATGACCATTAATTAGAATCAGGTGTGTTGAAGCAGGAAAACATCTAAAACATGCAGGACCCCCGTCCTCGAGGACTGACTTTAGACACCCCTGGCCTAGACCTTTCCAAATGGATTAACCGGACCACTGCTCAAGCATTGACTAGTTCCCCTAACTCCACTGGGACCCTGAGCTAGATGGGTTCTGCCCAACTGCACGACACTGCAGAAACACACCCTTTGGAAATAAGCCCAATAGTCCCAAATCTAGTCAGAATTATCTTATTTCGAGCAAAAGGAATCTTTGCCAATGTGGTAAGAAAAAAAAATCCTTGACTAGGATTCTTTAAACCTGAAAAAGAGTTTTTGCAGTGCAAGGAACCTGCTTGATCTTTACTGGAGGCCCAGGCGTCCTTGTTTCAGGCAATACTTGTAGATTTTTTTTAAGGTAGTGACATTTGAAAGGAAATAGATGGTCTTCATCAGAGCAAATGTGAAGCAATTTGAAGTCAGCTCCTGTAAAACAGAGACCTGAAAAGTGGGCTTCAAAGCACTCTTCACAAAAGCTATGGTTGATGTCACGGGGGTTTGTCTATCCTTTCAAGCTTTTGTATAAACTCTTAAGTGTTCCTAGTTACTGCACTAGTGTAGGTAAATTAAGTATTTCTATTTGATTCGAGAGAAATGACCTTACCGTAACTCTTTTTCATAATCATCCTGCAATAAGATGAAAGATTTTTTTTCCAGTACTGATGCATAATCGTCATGTTGCCTGGAACACAGCATAATGTCCCGACTGGGTCCTAAAAGAAAAAAAGCTCCACCTTTATTTTGCTGAATTCAACAAAAGCATGTTACCCTGCAGGGCACAGACACTGCACAAGACAAAATGCTTTGCTTTAATTTGTTTGCTTCCATTATGTGGCATTAATCCTACCAAATTAAGAATGAACAAAAACCCAATTCAGTTTCACAAATTCTTTAATTCTGACTGGCGACAGGAGAAAATCAGGTTGACAGAATGTATTTCATCACAATCAATCAATGAATCAATCAATCACTCAAAAAAACTTTATTTATAAAGCACTTTCATACATAAATACATTTGTGAGCCTTTTTTGTTTATGTTCATTTATTTAAAAAAATACAAATCCTGGGTAACTAACACTTCCTGCAAATAACATCTATCCATCCAACCCATCCATTATCTGTACCCACTTATTCCAGTTCAGGGTCACCTCTCCCAGATATCTTTGGCAAAAGGCAGGGATATGACCTGGACAGGTTGCTAGGCTATTACAAGCTGTATACATATATTAACATTATAATTCCAGTTTTTGTGAGGACAAATGGATGATTTTAAACCGTGTTGCATCAGGTTAAAACCAGACATGCATATTTTGGCAGAACATGTAAGCCAGACAGAACTTGACAAAATGTGTTGTACAAAAACAAAAGAGGATAAGAGGTATAAAAGAAAGAGAGGGAAAAAAAGAGAAGGCAAATTGAGAGCCTGAAAGCCTGGAAGTGTGTTTATTATCATAGTGGAACTTTTGTTTTGGCCTTGGCTTGAACAGCTGTGCTTTCACAGATGATGGTTTTTTGTAACATTTTACTGTTGCGGGTTGTTTTGAAGCTACATTCTTTTTACTGCGACTGAAGATACTGAAAGCATGAGCATGTCAAGCTTTTTGTTTAATCAGTATAGGAAATGTGGGATGGCATGTGATAAGAAATGAAACAGGCCCCAGACTGACCAATAAGTCTTGCAAGCTCGGATGCACTGTGATGGACACTGAACCTCATGGATTTTGGCTCAATGCTGACTTTTTTTTTCTTTTTCTTTATTACAACTGTTTGCATATATATTAATGGTTAGTACCATGATTTTGTAAGAACCTTTATCTATGAAATGTTTTTATGCATTTTAATCTTCCAGCAGACTTGATGCTGACTTTATATGCAACCCGCATTATTGTCACTTTTTTGTCTGTGGTGGTCAAGGAGTTCTTTTCAAAAGTTAATATATTTTAGAAAAATAAAAAAAATCTGTCAGACCTACATGCATCTCAATGGAATAAAAAAACGTTGACATTTTTAATCAAGCGCATTCAGTTCACTCCATTTCCTCTCAGTTACAACAGGGCAGCCAGGTCTCATAGGTCTCAATGTTTGTCTCTTCAAGCAGCAATTAAATTTAAGATTACTTCATCATGTATTGCCCAATTCTTTGATTGGTGATCAAGCCGCATAATGTTCCCCAAAATCTCCCTGAAGATTTTTTACATAATACATGTCTTAAAAAAATCCCAAAATCCATAAAACATATTGCAAAACCCTTGGGAATCACATGTGGGTTGTCCAAGCACTCCATCAGTCACTCTGATAATTTTAAAATGTGTTTTGTTAGGATGCTTTGTGATGGTACTGTCTATGTGCTTACGCTGCTATTAAAGCTTAGACTTACAAAATGACAATGCTTAATATTCCTTCAATTGAATTCCACAGCCCCTGAAAGTCCTTTAAACTCAAATGGTTCAGCATATATGCATTCAGTAGACGTAAACCCGGTATCTGAAATTACTATAATTCATTTTGATGTTAGTAGCTTGCCATTCCTTTCTTTTTCTTCCTCTTCATCACTCCCCCCCCATTTCTTCTGTGTGTTCTGTCCCAGCTTCCTTCCCTTGTTTCCTTCTTTCCCTCTTTCCCTCTATCTAGGTGCAACTGTGCATGGTTCCCTGCAGAAGTGGTCTCATTACTCAAGCTCCCTCGTCCCCGGGGGAGATAGAGCACACTTTTTAAAAAGTGCCCTGTCACGTTGTAGCACATGATTTGAATTTAGGTTAAAACAGTTAAGACACTTAAATCTTAGTTATAGGCAAAGGTATTCCCTTCTTCTCTGCAGCAGTGGGGCATCAATAATTGTAAAACTCTCACAATTACACACACTGTTATATCACAAACACTGTTATATCACAGTAAAAGCATTTAGTCTTTTGATTTGTAAACAGGTTATAATCTATGTATATCAGGGTTATGGCTATTATCCAGCATGCAAGTGCTTTTTTTTGGCATGTAATCAGTATAATGGGCTGTATGACAAAGAGGGTGGACCCATGCAGAGTGAGGTGAAAGGCTCTATTGTAATCTTATGCATGTACAGCTGGAACACAAAATATTAATGTTGTAACCTCTTATCATGAATAATTTAAGACAGGTAAGTGCTTACATAGATGGTGCAAAAAAAAGTAAGTGATTTCTGTTCACTGGTTGCTTTAAGAAGTCCATATCTTAACAAGCAGCTCTTTGAAGCTTAACTTAATTTTCACAAATGCTTCAGATGCTATTATCAACATGCTGATACATTACTTCAAAATAGTTTGATCCTGTTTAGCAGTTTATTTTGGTCAGTTCATTATCATGTAATACTTGGTGCTCACCTGCCATAGCCATATTTTTTATCGTACTCTGTAATGCAGTATACATGCTGCAGTAAACAGTACCTTCAATTAAGTAGTACAACTACAGGAGTAAGTGGAGGTACAATTCAGTCCACATTTTCTCCATCAACTTCCTTTCCTTTGTGTCTTTCACTACTTCTCATGACTTATAGGTCTACCATATTTCTTGCATACTCGGATGGCAGGTATCATTAATACCCAGTATGCCACTGTAAAAGCGATTTGTATAGAGTAAAATCAGTATTCAATCAAGTATTCAATTTGAAAATAACTGTGTGTGTGTGTGTGTGTGTGTGTGTGTGTGTGTGTGTGTGTGTGTGTGTGTGTGTGTGTCTGTGTGTGTGTGTGTGTGTGTGTGTGTATGTGTGTGTATATATTCAGTCACATGACACACTGGTTTCTGAAAACCATGTTGCTTAGTAGGCCGACATGCTTGAGCTTTGCTCAATTCAATTCAATTCAATTCAATTCAATTAAATTCAATTCAATTCAATTCCATTTTATTTGTATAGCGTCTAATACAACAGATGTTGTCTCTAGACGCTTTCCAGAGACCCAGAACATGCTCCCAGCTCTTCCAGCTGAAGCATGCCAAAATATCTGCAGAGCTGCCTTCAGACTTTTACAACAGGACACGTCGACTCAACGGCAAACTAAAAAATTACAGTGATAGCAGCTGGTTGCTCTGCTGAGCATAATAGCATGTAATTTACAGATGAAAACGTTGATAATGGCTAGCAATTTGCTGAGCCGCCTTTCAATCAATCATATTAAAAATAAATCCAATGCTTTATGTAAACTCTCCTGGCGTGGTACAAAAAATTCACCCCTCTCAGAGTTGTCATGGATGTAACATCAAACAGACCAAAATGTTTTTTTCGAACCAGGCTGTAAATATGTCTATTTTTGCTCTAAAGTTGAACATTTTAACCTGGGAGTCAATGGCGATTGACAGCCAGCCTCTATCGATCAGTCAAGGAACTGCAACGAACCGTAGTTCCATAATGAACGTGATGCAGAAGTTGAGCTGAGACGGCCAAGTATCCCAGAAGGCATTTCGCGCCAACAAAGGGAAAGTAATGGTAGCTTAGCCAGGGGGAGTGGTAGCCTAGCCAGGGGGAGTAGTAGCTTAGCCAGGGGGAGTGGTAGCCTAGCGGTTACAGTGGGCTTGGGTCTAGAGGACCCAGGTTCAAGTCCCCCGGATGGCAAAAGAACTGACCCACTTTGGGCCCCTGAGAAAAGCCCTTAAGCCTAATTTCTCCCCAGGCGCTGCAAAAGTGGCAGCCTACTACTCATAATCTAACTAATGATGTGTTAACAGAAAATGACTCACTTTTTGTTTTCATGAGATGAAAACTGAAACTGAAACTGAAATTTTTAACAGAAGAGGGGAGAGGTGTAAATATAAAATTCTAACTTTATTTTAGTTTGACAGAATGTTGTTTTAAGATGTTTTCATGCAATAATATAGTTATAACTTTAAACTTTAAAATCCATAAAAACACATTGTACAAAGTCATGGTTATAAAGACTTGAGCAGTAGTAATATATGATGGCCCATTCTCAGTTGTCTTAGTGTTAAATGTGTTTGTTTTTATAATCAGTTAAACTGTAGACGTTATGTGTACAGTGCAATTCGTGTTAGCCTGTTAGCTCAGAACTGACGTCATCAAGAACACAAATACGCTGCTGCTCCCATTTGCAGTAAGAGAGTGGTGTGTTCTCATGTCCTCCAAAGTACGTTCTCCCGATACATACTTACAAGGACAGACTTCTCAGAGAAGTCCATACTTTTGTTCTTGAGAATTCAGAAACAGGAGATATTTATGCTATGATACAGTGCTGTTATTTACACGACTCAAGCCTTGTTATTTTATGCTGATGCATGACATATTCCAGGACAAAACCACTTTTATCCAGTTTGACCACATGTGGCTGTGAATTTTAATTTGGCATATTCTGTAATTAAAAATACTATCCATTATCAGGGGATATACAGTACCATGGAGTTGGATCAAAACTAAAAACAAAAAGTGTATCAATGCATCGATTGTTTTTGAAAAGTGCTCACACTCCAATCAATTGTTACCTGACCTTGATGTAATTATTTCTTTCCTATGTGGTGAGGGCAGACAAAGCTTTGAGCTTAAATGAATTTTGTAATTATGTTGAAGCATGAACCTCGTGCTCTGTTGAATCAGACAAAACATATGGCAACTATGCAAATCCCTGAGATGTTTGAGACCTACAAAGTGCAGGTGTAAGCTACCTAACTTGATCTGAAGTTTTGCACACGGACTATAAAAGCCTGTGATCAGCAGTAATCTTGCTTGCAGCTATACATCTTAGGCAGTAATCAGTGTAATGGCCTTGTGTGGCAAGAGGTTTGCCAGTGTTTATATATAGATCTCCATAGAAGGTTTTCCACTGACAAGTAGGTTTTGTGGTGCAAGAGCATGAGCTTCTTAACACCATATATGCCTGTACTGCTCAGTAGTTTTCAGCTATGGACACTGTTTTTTCTCATCCCCCAAGGTGAAGAGTAAGTGCTGCAAGTACTGCTTTAGTCCCGTATTTCTAGGCTTTTACTTTTGATTTGGCCCAATCATCATTATTATTTACAGACAGTGGTTTCTCCCTGCAACCATTACTGCTGTGTTGCACACATAAAACATCATGTAGTATAGACTTTGATCAGTTATGGATTAGTCTGTAATGGACTCTATCCGGTTTATGCAGACACATTATTCATTTCTGCTCTTCATTATTATTGTTTATACCCTTTGTTACGTTTGGTCAGAACTATCTGGGAAATTAGCTTTAATATTTGATGGTTTTTACCGTATTACAATGGAGCAACAAGGATGTTTGGATAATACATTAGTGAACAATGGTGGGTCTTGCTACCAATCTACGGAATTGTCCGTTCAGTAACATCTCTTTCCAAGATTATCCATCAACAGCATAAAGATGCACATTGTGTTTCGTAACCTAAATGGAATGAATGCATTAAAGAACACTTGATGTACATATTCCTAATTGTAATTTTCAAATGGGAATAATGGATGTAGCCTGATGTAGACTGATAATCATTATGCGGATAATAAGCAGTGATTTTGCCTAAGTTTTATATAGTATTTAGTAGGAATGGGCGATATTTTACCGTTCACGATATACCGTCAAAAAAATTCCCCACGGTAAGAATTTGTCATCTCGCGGTAAAAACGATAAATTGACGTTTTTGTGTAAAGCTGGATTTATGGTTCTGCGTTAAATCGACGCACAACGTACGTGTGAAGGAAGGAAGGAAGGAAGGAAGGAAGGAAGGAAGGAAGGAAGGAAGGAAGGAAGGAAGGAAGGAAGGAAGGAAGGAAGGAAGGAAGGAAGGAAGGAAGGAAGGAAGGAAATGAGCCAGAAAGAAAGAAAGAAAAAAAGAAAGAAAAAGAAAGAAACAAAGAAACAAAGAAACAAAGAAAGAAAGAAAGAAACAAACAAACAAACAAACAAACAAACAAACAAACATTTTTTAGTCCATACCGCCCACCCCTAGTATTTAGTTGGAAATCATACATATTTGACAACATACATTTTTTTCAAAATATCTTCTAGATGTGTTGTGAAGCCACCATATTTGTCTCAAATGTAAGGTAGGGATTTTTTTTTTGCCATTTTGTTATTTTGCATAACAAGTCAATTAAATATTTCAACCTATGTCTGAGATTTATTCCAAATTCAATGTAAATAATATCTGTAACAAATCTTTTCTCAGGATTCTCAGAACTGTTATTAAGCAAAAAATTGTGTTCCGTACGTAAAGTATATCCAGCTGGAGCTTATAAAACACTGTAGTAGTTGCACAGATGGAGGTAGAATTCACTCAGCACTTCTTTCATCATCATTCTTTCAATTCATGATTTCATGTCTTCCAGTAGTTCTCATGGCTTCCAATGCATGCATCTTTGCAGCACTTATACATATTTAATTGGCATTCATGTTTTACATTTATGCACTCTATGTGTGTACTGGTATAGATACATTGTCAGGAGAATTGATGTATAACGTGAATCACAATCTTTTCCATACTTCACCGCTTCCTTTTTTTGTTGTTATACATGGATTCACAGGGCAGCACAGTGGCTTAGTGGTTAGCCACTGTTGCTTGCGTGGGTTCCCTCCGGTTACTCCGGCTTCCTCCCACAGTCCAAAAACATGCGTAGTAGGTTAACTGATGATTCTAAATTGCCCGTAGATGTGAGTGTGAGTATGCTTGGTTGTCTGTGTATCTATGTGACTAAAGGATAAAACAGGTATAGAAAATGGATGGATGGATGGATGGATGAATTCACAGGATGGCAGCTGAGAGAATGGTGTCATTTGGAAAAAAGAATAGTAGGATAAGTAATGATGACTATGCCCTTTTAATATGAAATAATGATTATTACATTATAAAGATTATAATTACAGAACTGCCAAAACATTCTTTGGATCCTTTGCCTACCAAGTATGTTTTGGGTGTTGGTGGTTTTTCCATTGTGCTCTGAACAGCAATTGTATATATTTTTCTGTTCTAGCAGAGTGAGCAATCTTGTTTTGTTTGCCTTTTACTTTAATATAGTTTGATTATTGTCTGCCTCTTTTGAGGGTGCAACTAGGTGCTAATTTCAATGGTTCACTATTCATTTATTATTTTTTAGCATTTTGAGATTAACATAAATTCCTCGCACATTCTGTGGCCGCTTGGCCCCTATCAATGTGCCATCTGTGGAATCTCAATCACTAAACGTAACCTTGCAACATGACCTGTTTTTCTCTTCTGGTAAAGTCCTGAAATTTGGTAAATTGGCAAAATTTGGTTGGATTCTTGCACCTTGCAACAACAACAAGGTTCTCAGTGTCCTTTCTCTGTTATGTTTGGCAGAGATTTCTGGGAACTCGGAGGACATCCCTCTGGTGCGCTGGCGACAGCAGTGGCTGGAGAATGGCACTCTGCTGTTCCACATCCACCACCAGGATGGCAGCCTGAACCTGCCAGAACCCACTGAAGACCCATCCAATGATTCTACAAAGGAGGAGCTCCGCATCCTGCACATCTCTGTCATGGTAAAACATTTGTGCAGAAATCCCGATACAGTTGCTGCGTCAGAAGAAAATAAACTTGCACAATGTCGCTGTGTATTAGAGTAAACAGTGTAGTAACAATTCTTTTTTGTTCCAGTTTTCTTAGTCTAAACTTTTTTCTGGCAATCTTCCAATTATGACTTTTTTCTGAAAAAGTTTTTTATCATTGTTTTTTAGTCTTTGATATGGTTGAAAGCAGGTTGTCCTCTCTCTGTCGCAGTTCAAATCTGAAATTAGTGCTAGAGTTTCTGGCATTTGTTTAATTAAAAACACAATTTTAAGAACTGACAGGATCAACCTTAAAATTTCAGATTTTAGATCCTTTGTTTGATTGTTACAAATTTCAGAATATGAAAGTGTCGTCCCAGATGGCGGGAACAGCATTGGTTTTCCCAAAATAATCAATTTAAAATAAAGTGAAGCATTTTGCAAATATAAACAGGTGCAGCAGACAATAAAAAGAGAGGGTTCTCGTGCCAGTGATTCCACGATTTTTCTCATCATAGCTCCAATGTTTGCTTTTTTTTGCCCATTGTTGATACCATTTAAATACCTTACTTACATGCAAATTAGAATCTACTTGTGATTTTTGTTTCAGTTGTACCTGCTGAAACAGATCATTGCCAGGAGTGACTTCAGTTCTCTGAGAGCTGTGTGCATACTTACAAAACTATTTAAAAACAAACTTTTCAGTTTGCTTCCTCCCAGGGGGAAAAGCCTGTAAACTGCTAAATCATGAAGGGATAGCAATACACTATACAGGCCACAGTGGGTCACACTTTTTGATAAACACAACTTTCTGAAATCACTGACCTAGTTTATTGCTTTTGATTAGACTGCAGATATCAGCTCAACACTGAGAGGAGAAAGGAGGGAGCTGGCAACTGTCTAACTGATAAATACAATCCACAAAGCTTGTCTCTTTTATTTTCTAGGTGTTGCTGTCAGTCTCAGAGCCCCTGTTTCAGACATAACGCCAGATTAACGTGTGTTTGACCTGTAGCAATTATTATGAAGTAATACACAAAAGACTTCTACAACAGAGAGCTATTGAGTCTATGAGTGCAGGAAAACATGCACTTGTGAGGTACAGTTGCAGAATTAAATTTAGATACAGAAGCATAGTATAAATGCTTGCACTGCATCAAACCCTGTCTTCAATGTTGCCAGAGCAGGAAATGAATCTTCATAACTCCTAGCGTCTTCCTCTTGTTCAAGGAAATGTATATTTATTAGATCTGAGATATGCCACACCCACTACTAGCTCTTTTTCCAGCCCAAAGACATTACAGTCAGCCTTTGATGGATGATATGTATTTTCACACATTGAAAGCATATTAAAACGGCATACACAAATGATTACTCAGCTTCAGAAGTCTTTAGCCAGCAGCTACAACCGCTAACCAGACTCAGGCAGACGTGTTTCGGCATCATAAGACCTTGATATAATGACTTAAAACTGGTTTTGTCGAGCATGTTTTACATGCTGTAGAGAAATATCCAGCACAAGTCCGTCTGCTGAGCACACAATCCAAGGTGGTGACAACATTTTACACGAGGATGAAATGACACTGTGCAGGTTTTTCTTCATACCTTTTTGATTTTGCATAACTCATCATCCTCAGATCTCTTTCTTTGTGCTTCCTGATCTGCTAATTCCTCATCCTGACAGTGCTGCGGTGGCAGGGTTGCTACAAAGGTGCTCTCCTGAAGGTGTGGGGAGAGGAGGATTAGCATGCTAATACAAGCAGACCGTAACGACAGATGGAAGCAGTGTTGCCACTGGGCTGCCCAGGCCTCACTGCAGCTTGCCACCCGGCTGGAGGTCTCGACCTATAAATCCAAAGCCCTGCCACTTGTTCAGCTCCTTGTGGATACAGAAAGGGTCCCGTGAAATCTGCTTTATGGGCTTTTTAGCTCAAGCCTACACATGTCATTGGACTTTTACTATTTTATGTCAATGGTCTTTATGGGATAATAGTAGTCAGCAAAGGCTGAACGCTAACAAAAGGCCAGACATGAAAGGTTACACAAACGTAACATATTTTTAAGCGTTCACTTAATCACAATTTAAAAAAAAAAAGTGTGGAAAGGACCATAATGACATAATTATGTGACATTCAAAGCAAAGGTTAATACCTGGTGACTTCAAATCTTCCCGGGGATGTTTTTACACTGAAGCGTTTTAGATTGGTCCAAAGGAACACTGGATATGACAAGAGTAAAGTCATGGACAAAAATACGCCTGTTTGCTTCGCAAACCTCTCATCGGAGCAAAGAAATCTCATCAGTGACAGCTTATCACGTGAAATGATGGATAATGAGACAGACAGTGACTGTACACAAAAGATAAAAAAAGGCAGCTACTGCCCTGGGTGCGATGATGAACTTGTTTAGGGAATTATACAAAACCAATGACTCCGGCAGCGACTTCGGCTTGCTGGAGATGCAAGCTTACATGAAAGAGACTTCTCTTTCAGCAGACAGCAACCCCTGCTTTGGTGGAGAGACATAGGGTGCAGCAGGTACCCGAAACTCTCCAAGCTGGCTCGTAAATATCTGTGCGCGCCAGGAACATCTGTGCGCTCAGAGCGCGTGTTCTCGTCGGCCGGCAATATTGTGAACAAAAAAAGAGCCCGATCACGTTGATGAACTCATGTTTCTTGCAAATAATATCAGGAAGGGACTCAGGTAGGCTAGTACAGTTTGACTGTTGTTCATTTTAACCTTGCTACAAAGCTGTCCAAGCGCCTCCCGTTATCTGTGATGAATGTTTGGTTGAGGGAGGCTTTTTCAACTGTTCTTCGTCCGGTACCGGTAATACTTTGAGACTTACAGTGACAGGCATGAAGGCAGTAAGTTCATAAAAATATTTAAACAAAATACTGATTATACAATAGCATTCAGCTGGGTAAATGCTTACTAGGCTTTGAAAGTCACAAAAAACCCAAAAGAACGAAATTGATTACAGTTTTTTTTTGGAGGGGGGGGGATATATTCAAACAATGTTATTCAGTTTTAAATATATTTGTATAAGTGACACAGCACTAGTAGGGCTACAGGTCTATGGATTTAATTAAATTGAACTAAAATAACTTTAAATCGATTGAACAACCCTTTTTCATCTTTAATCTTCAAAGGGAAATTATATTGTTGGAGTGTACGTTAAAATAAGCATGAGGTGAGACACTATTGGATAGCGGATGTGGTTCTTTATGAATGTGTTTTAGGGTGGATAGTTGCTCCTTCACAGTAACATGCCCAGGATTACAGCAGCTGTTGTAGCAAGCACAGCAAACTCTACTTCTTTCAGTCCATCAGGCCTGACTTTAACATTTCCTTCCAAACTAAACAATAGTTTCCTAAAACAAAATGTTACTAAATAACACAGGTATGAATGTAATTAGCTATTATGCATTTGTCACACATATAAAAAATTGTGAACCAGCAACAATAAATGCTTATCTGTTAGAATTTAAAATTCCAAATGAAATAGAAACAAACTTAAACAATACATCAGCAACTAACTGAAAATTGAATAGATTGTCTTGTTTCATGGTTATGTTTAATTTCTCAACAACCATTTTTTGTGAATATCCAGATTGGTATCTGGTCTTAATATCAGATCAGTACATCCCTACCTGTATCACATGATTAAATAGCTCAAAAAAACTAACTCTTGTTGCAACATAACTTCAAAGAAATTGCTTTTTGTATGACATTGTTTATCTATTTTCAGGTCATGTAGAACAAAGTAATTTGGAACAACTTAGAAACAGACAATGTGCTGTTTATGTTAGCAGATATGGATTCTTGTTGAAAGTGCTACTGTGACTCCTTTTGAATGTGGCTTTTGGACAGGCAGCCGCTCACTCCCTGTACCAAAATATAGTTTCACGCTGTTCAAGCCTACTCTCTTATGTAGAAGATAGACACCAAGAAAATGTCACGAAAAATCACATTTTACACGCGGCAAAGGTTGTTACTCGGATATAATTACTTATTTCTGTCCTACTTTGAAAACATCGGAATCTCCAGGCCAGACGTTTGTCAAAATGTGCTCATACTTGTTTATAAAATGCATTTGATTAGTAGCACCTAACTTAGCCTCTTAAGTGTCCAGCCTAAATGCGCCGTACCTTATTGTAACATCTAGTTTTTAATTTGTCTTGATACGTAAAAATTTACTGAAATACTTTTTCCCGATAGTTTAGATTTCCAGAGCTCAGAATAACATCATAACTTTTCAGTTCTTTCTTTCTTTCTTTCTTTCTTTCTTTCTTTCTTTCTTTCTTTCTTTCTTTCTTTCTTTCTTTCTTTCTTTCTTTCTTTCTTTCTTTCTTTCTTTCTTTCTTTCTTTCTTTCTTTCTTTCTTTCTTTCTTTCTTTCTTTCTTTATCAAGCAGATGATATGGACTTGAGCTGCTCCGTGGTCATAACCCGGTTCAGCTCAGCCAGGAACATCTAATCCGCCACAGCTGATTGCTCTGCTGTCATGGCCACAATGAGACTTTTTTTTTTTTTTCTTTTTCTAATGGATGACTTCTCACTCCAGGGCTTAAAACCTTGCAGACAAGCCAAACTTACAGCTGGCTACCTAACGGAAGACAAATTCTGTAGGTTGCAACATGGTTTGGAAACTTTGGATCTGAGGTATGAAAAGTAAATGTTATCTGTTACTTGAGCTAAGCTTTAAGACATGTTTTATGCTATATTTGAAATAAGAGACTTGAATGAATTGAAAGAAGCCTGCTTTCCATGGTCTACTCAATGTGGATTTTTTTAGGAGTTGGAGTCATCCTCATAAATGCTTCAAAGCCTCTCCTCTCGTAGTCACATCAACAAGGTGACCACAGTGTCCTCCGCTGGCTGCAGCTGGTCATCTATAATAGATGACTAACCTTGTGTATGTCTGTACTAACGCCAGGTGAGGCAATATCAATTCAAACACATGTCCAACTCCAGCTTGAACTCTGCCGGCTCAGACAGCTACATAGAAAAATTACAAAACCGAGTCTGAATCAAGAGAAATAACAACACTACATCATCAAAAATACAGCATATTTTCAGTGTGTTGTTAGTTTATCGATAGGCTTTATTGTCCCTCTGCCATGAACACTCCCTTTTTAATTTTCAAATTGTAATCAGTTGCTGTTTTGCTACAGGGCCTTGATGGATCAGTCCAATCTGCACATACAGTGTAGAGTCATTTAAACCAAACTGAGCCAATTACATTATATGATTGGCTAATATTTTCAAGCTCAGGGGTTAGTTTTGATGTTTCCCCCCGTTGACTCTATTTTAGCTCTATTGTATTTCCTCAGTGGACATAAAACTGCCTATATATTTGTGCTAGCAATATAGTGAAAGACAAACTAAAGCATAGGAATGAAGGAATAGTATGAAGCAATAATTTCTCAGAAGAATACTGCAGTCCAGGCCCTGATTACTTGTGGTATTGTTCATTAGCTGCATGGTGTACAGCAGGGGTCGGCAACCTCAGGCACGCGTGCCATGATTGGCACGCGGCGGCATAATCATTGGCACACTGGAAAAGGCCCGCTCGGTTGGTCTCAGCAAAAAATGTCCGCGGTTTCCGCGGAACGGGAAAAAAAAAATAAAAAAGTAGGGTTACGGCGTAGGTTCTGCGTCGATTTAACGCAGGACCATAAATCAGCCTTCACAGACAGACAGCCAGGACGCGGCAGCAGCAGAAATGAAGAGGAGCGGCAGCTCAGTTTAAAACACATTTTTGCAGCGGGACAAAAAAGCAGCAGCACTGCTTTTTTGCAGCAGGTAGGCTGTGCAGAGATGAGTGTGGGCTTGCCACCCGCCCCTTGAAATACGGAATTGTTACGTAATTGGGAATTAAAAGTTGCGTTCCGTATTGAACCAATACGGAACCCCTTTGCGCTCCGTTGCCTAGTTAAGCCTCATTTATGGTTCCGCGTTAAATCGACGCAGAGCCTACGGCGTAGAGTACGCGGCGACCCGCAACGTACGGCGTAGGTTCTGCGTTGGTCTGACGCAGAACCATAAATCAGCCTTTACCTCTCACTGCTGCTAACTGCACCGACACGCGCGGCTTTAAACAAAAAAAAAGTCAAGTCAAGATGTCTCCAGTGGCTCCAGACACCCCACCTCGTCCTAAAAGAGGAAACAGAGGTCTCCCGGAGGTGTGTCAGGCAGCATGCTGCAGGAACCTCCACAAACGTAATATAACGTCACAGAGGAACCAGGCATCTGTTGCACAGTTCCTCATACCTGAAACATCCCCTGAGCTTGATATGGTGTGATACGGGACATTTATTATGCTCTTATTTATTGGTCATAATATACAAGTGAAGGTCGGAAAATAAGAATATATTGCTAAACTTAATTAGTTTCAATAAATTCAACTAAAGGTGAAACAAATATATTATTTCCCACTACATGCAAAGTGAGATATTTCAAGCCTTTATTTGTTATAATTTTGATGATTATGGCCCACAGCTAATGAAAACCCCAAATAAAAAATCTCAAAAAATTTGAATATTTTATGAAATCAATAAAGAATTAAATAATCAAAATTATAACAAATAGTTCAGTGGAGCTCCTCATCACTGAACTTTGAGCAGATCTGTTCGGAGTTCCACACTACAGTTCTGAAAGACAAGGAGCTGCTTGTCTTTTGTAGTTTTGTCAATTAATTTAGGTGTGAAAGGGGGATTCTGGCCATTGTAGAAGTTTAAGATATGATTATCTTGATTTCAAGATTTATTCATGCATGAAAAATTACCCATGATGATGAATGCGTGTTATTATGTTATCAAAATGCATCATTCTTTGCAAAAATTCTGATTTTTTGTGTGTATTCTTGCATTGATAAAAGATGTGATTATGGAGCTTTGAGACCACCAGAATGCACCATTTTGAGTCTATTTTTCAAAATTTTCCGGGGGGGCATGCCCCCGGACCCCCCTAGAGGGTTTGCGATGGTTTGCGATGCGCCCTCACTCGTCCGCGTCAAGAATTTTCCTCTTTTTTTAGGACAAGCTGTTCTGATGCTTGTAAAATATGCTTGCATGTGGCCTGTATAGAATATAATTCCAGGTGTGTTGGAAATGTTTTTGTATTTTGTGTCATACCTTAATGTAACTTTGTTTTAGCCTGCTGTTGATTATGGCACATTCATTCACAAGAAAATTTCACACTGGCACTCCATGTCAAAAAGGTTGCCGACCCCTGGTGTACAGTATTGGTAATATGCACCGATTTTGCCTCAGCTGTGCCAAACCCCTTGAATTGAAGTTTGCTCTGGATCACTGGTGTGAAATAACAAAAATGTCTTGCTGTGCCCACTCAACCCAAAATGTGAGAAGCAGTCTCTGTGCCAGAGGCTTATTGTGGTTTGAGTTAATGGCAACAGATCCTGCCAGGTTTTACTTTTTTTTCTTAACTTTTTTTTTTTTTTGCCTGTTTTCATTGGCTTGAATAGGAACTTCAATGTACACACATTACAGACATCTATGGTGTGGGTAATAAAATCAGCATTATGCAGCATTAAGTGTTGATGCTACTAAATCTTGTTATTAATTTGAAATGAAAGGCAGGTAATGGCAGTCGAGTCAGACTAGGATCTGTTGATCTGTCAGTCAGCACTCATCCTCACATCCCAAACCACACAGACCTCACACCTTCTCTGAACTCTTTTGGTTTCCCTGTCAGAACTAGACAGTCTCGCCCTGAACCTCCAGCAGAGAGCTTAGCACGTGCTCAACAACATCCCGCAGATCAGACAATAGTGGATTCTAAGAAAATAGTGGATTCTTCCTCTAACAGTCAGGTGAAGCGGCAGCTGGAGAGACTTAACTGGAGCAAGACTGCAGGTCCAGATGGTGGCAGCCCCAGAGTCCGGAAAGCCTGCATGGATCAGCTACAGAGGATTTCACAGCAACTTAACCATAACCTGAGCGAGGAGAAAGTTTAGAAAGTTTTTCTAGCAAAAAAAATTATACACGAGCCTGTTTGCTTCAGGATGCATTTTGTTTATTATCATGGAGTTGAAGATGAAGATCATATACCAGAGAAGTAACTGCTTTTTGTTCTGGTGTGGGAACTATCGCCTCATCTTGTGAACAAAACAGTTGTGAATTTTTAGGAGGAACACGAATAAGCCACTATTTACTTCCAGGGAGAGGATAGAGGTATCTGTCATTCAGGTCAGGTTACGTGAGGCACTTTGAGGAAGTTTACAAAAAGGGCCAAAGCAGAATGTATTTCACATAGAAGTTGGGTCCTTCAGTAATTGCGACAAGATGTTTCCAAATCTTCTTTTAGTCTCTTGTGTCAAGTAGACTGACTTCCACAATGATGCAGCAGCAGCATGAGAAACCAAACAGACTGATACAGAAGGCTGAGTCTGTGCTGAGGACTGTTCTCAAGTCCTGGAGCTGATTGGGCAAAAGAAATGTTGACTCTGAGGCGAAACATAAGAGATAACACTAAACATTATGTACACACAAGGATTAAACAATGTAACGTCCTAAGTCAAAGATATAGTCAAGTTTTCTTCATTACAGACTGATGCGGAAGGTCATTCCTGCTACCTAATTCTTGAATTGAATTGAATTGAATTAAATCAAAAGTAGTAGGGGAGCATTTCTTATGAAAATATCTGCAAGTCTGAGAGGCAAGCATAAATATTCAGCTCTCGTCTCTGGTGTCATTTAAAACCGAGGATGCATATGTCATTTCTCAAGTCCTTCTTGCTTGACATTTGAGAATGAAGGTGCAAGTGGAAAGCTGGATTACACACAGCATCTGTGGAATTTCTTAGATTATTTTCTTTGATAGAGACAGGGCTTTGGAAAGTTATCAGCTTATACTTCCAGTCTTTGTTCTATATTTGACCTAATGGATATGTAGGGAAGAATTTATTTTAATTAGAGTAGTTTTTTTGAGTTTTAAGCATAAATCCTGTTAACGTCTGTGATAACAGATAGAGGAAGAAATCAAAGTCAGATAGGGTATAAAAGGAGATCAAAAAGTGCAAAAATGACATGAAACAACAGGTTTTATACTAGAATATACTGGCATGCTTCCTCCGGACCTCTTAGTTCTTTTGGTTATCTTTGTGTTGTTTAACTGTGTTTCCTGGATTATCTCATTGCCACTTCTTTTGCATCCCAAGATAAGGGCGATTGTTTTTTCGTTTTTTTTTTTTTTTTTGTCTTAATTGTCCATCTCTTGTGGGAGTTTAGGAATGTAAGCACAATATTTGCAAATTTAAGCACGCGTTGAGAAGGAAAGAGAGAAGACAACACATTAGTCCTGTTTTAACAAGTTGAAAGACTCTTGAGATTTTCATGAAATATCTGTGACATTCTCGTTATGGTTTCTGGCTTCAGGTGTTTTGTTGATTTTCTGGTTTCGCTAGATTAGTCAAATAAACTGAGTTGTCGCTCTACTTTTCCCTTTATCAGTCTGTTCCCCTGCCTATTCTGCCTGTGTTTTATTTTTGTGATTAGCTCCACTCAGTTCAACCTTTGTAACCAAATTCATTTTTATAATACCCTCGCAAACCTCACTTTCTTTCTTGGAAACAAATTCACTCACTGATATTACCTAAAAGTTTGTCCAAGGAAGCGGGTCATTGTGACACTCCTCAGTTTGTTGAATATCGACATGGTGACCCTCCAAAGACCTGTGCTGATAACATTGATTATATAAACCCTGAATCAATGCAGCCCTTGCCACTTGTAAAGCAGGAGGCACTGCAGGTGCCTGTAAAGAGAGCATCAGCTGAATCCCAGCCTTTAGAGCTGCTCTCCAAGTATTAACAGCATGGTGTGGTTTTGAAAAGCCTGCTGAATAAGACAAACCAATCCATAGCATCACTGTGGGCCTGTCTGCAAGGTTTCAGTCTCTGATGCAAACGACAAACCTTCACAATGGGACAAAGGAAAGCATCAATTTGTGTGCTTTAATTAAAAAAAAAAACAACTACATACATGTCTCGTGTTAAATGAATGTAATTTAATTTTGATTACAGCTTCCTTGCCTGCTTCACATGTAAAAATAGCCACTGCTATATAGCTACTTGTGTCAATTGTATTGTATTGGTTACCCAGAGCAGTTTCAAACGAGCAAAAATAATTTTCAATATCAGCATTCTGCACTTTTTATTTCTTTCAATGATTCTAATATAAATCTGTTTTGTTGGTTTCTGCACAGCCATCTTTAATTTCCTTTCTATTTGCAGTAACGCAAACAGAACTACACTGAACTATCAAACCACCAAGTTCATGATCCACATTTTTTTAATGTGGGTTTCTCTTTTCTGCTCTTTATTCTTAAAGTTGCTGCTGACCTCAAAGAAAGTTAGTTGGACCTGATATGATTTCATTATAAAGTTTAATTTCCAAGTTTCCAAGTTTCGAAGTTGGGATTTCAGCCAAAACCATGGTCTTACAAAGCAGACAATATGCCTGTAGTAAATTAAGCTTGGATAGGAACTGCAATGTTACATGTCATGAAGCTGGTTTATTGTTTCTTTGAAAAAGACGAAGAAACACTCGCCTCGTGCATATGAAGCAGGAACTTGAAGGGTGTTCTTTTCTGTTTTTGTTTCTAGGTTGTCGACACTCCTGAGTCTTGACACATGTCAGTTAGTAGTGGAGTTGTTCAAATTGATACAGATCAGATTTTGCAACTAAAGCATCAACCCAGTTACATTGCAGTTAGAGTTGCAATTTAGTCAGCTCAGTACGGTTGATGTTTGACATGCGATACATGCCACATTTCTTTTTTCTTAATACTGAAAAAAAAAATGCGGTTTTCAAAAAAATTAGTTAAGTCTCTAAATATGTATGAAACAAGTTCTTTTTTAACTCGTACAAATCACACTACAAGTTTTGTTATCTGTTGCATTTGGACAACACCTCTTTCTATGGAACAAGACATTGCGTCTTATCTGAGCTCTGCAACCACCATGACTCCCCATGCTAATGGAAGCTGACTTTTATTCACAACATCTACGCTATTATTTTTCTGGCACTCTACCATAAACTTTTAATTTTCAGAGTATTTGTAGAAACATTGTGAACTGCTAGTTCTCATTCACTGCTACCAAAAGAATTAGTCACACATGAGCAAGTGTAAAAATGAGTTTTGGATTTGAGTTGATGAAACTTTGGAATTGATAGTTATTTGAAACAGTTCAACGTTTGTACCAAAAAGAAATTCAGAACATGAGTATCTACGTGCACATTCTGAATGCAGAAACCTGCTGAAACGTAGCATACTGAGAAACACTATTCAGAAATGTTCTTATATACCATCTATCAACAGAATACCATCAGGAGTATGTGATTTGATGGCTTTGTGAATAGTTTGCACAACATGATTGTGTGTTTTATGCAAAAAGTGCATTATCTGGGTTCTTTCAACCTCATCTCATATTGCTGGCACATTGTGATGTTAAATATTTACAGTAAAAACAAAGTAAAGTCATCAAGGAAACTTTTCATATACTATTTTCTTTATATTACAGATGTAAATTGAAAAAAGAGTACATTCTTTGTTTTTTTTTAGGGGATGAAATAGATTTTTTTTTTTTTATGTAAGATTGTTTAGTTGAGTAACTGATTTAGCCATTAAGCCCCCAATACTCAAACTCCACTATAACCTTAGTTACGGTAGGGCCATAGCTGGCCATTCTCTCCCCATATATACACACACACACTGTACAGACAAAAAGTTTGGACACACCTCGTTCATGTGTGTCAGAACTTTCGGTCTGTACTGTGTGTGTGTGTGTGTGTGTATGTGTATATATATATATATATATATATATATATATATATATATATATATATATATATATATATACTGTGTGTGTGTGTGTGTGTGTGTGTGTGTGTGTGTGTGTATGTACTAACAGTCCTTTTCAACAACTGCTGGCATAAGAAACCTTTTTTATTTTGTATATAGTTTGATCTTGGAGCAGATGTAAGTTTTCTTGAGCATATGTGAGAGTGAAGGTGAGAGCGCCCTACACCAGCCCTCTTGACAGTCTAGCTAACTTTATTAGGACCTGAGACAGATCCTGTCAAAGAGGACAAAAGGACAAAAGTCACAGACAGTGAAGTACAGAAAGACAGACATGAATAGAAGATCGTGATGGATCTTGTATGTGTCATTGATGATGATGCATTAGTGTTTGTGTAGTGAGGTATGATGTATGTAGATGAGTGTATGCCCCCCATGCAGAATACCATGCACTGTGTATTCATGTAGCTTTCACTGTGGAATTGTGTTTTTCTAATTTAATGTTGAGAAAGATTTTTTTTTTAATAAATTAAAGATGGCTGCATAGAAGAATTTATTTTTTCAGATTTATTTTTTAGAGAACAACAGAAAGACAGAGTCATTTTGTTGAAAATAACTGTGTACGTGTGGAATAGGCCTTAATTTATCATGTCTTCAAATTGTCATGCATCACAGTTAGCACACCTGCTTCCACATCTCCGATTACCTTTACCCGTATTAAGCCTGCAGCTTTCTTCACGCTATTTGAGTGTTTCCTGGTCTTGCTTTGTCTGTCTTCTTACAATAATATTGATAATTACAGTGATCACAGTGAAAATGCCTGTCAGATGGTGCACTTTGGTCCAGACCTGCTCACTGCCATAACTTGTACATACAGTATATGCACTTTATTTTATAAAAGTCAACAGCAGTCAACCACAATGCAGTTCAGATTAGTATCTGATCACCATATAGAATCTAGGCTATCATAGCTTAAAGTTATTTGAGCTTTTATTGAATACACCAAATTGAATCAAATGATGTAAGCAGGTTCTGTCATTAATTCTCATTTCCTGTGGTGGAACATTTGTGTGACATGTGTGAAATGGGCTTTCGACTTTCAAATTTATTCAATGTCAAAAATCAGCGCTGTGTAAAGCCGACTGCTAAAATCCCCGACAGTCTAAATTAGTAGTAAATCTTGTACTTCAGTTTTGGATTCATGAGTTAGCTTGATAACAAATGCATGAAAGAATGGATTCAGTATTTGAACACTGTCAGTTTCCTGCGTTAACACAATGACCTGGTATCAAATTCAATCAGTGGCCCTTCTGCAAAGATAAAGTTTATTATATTCTCAGCAAGAAACTTCCTTTTCCTATCTCATGGCTGTCAGACAGTCCAGATCTTTCCGCCTTCCTGATTCTTAATGCCTGTATCCAAAGATTAAGTGACAGATTGGTAGCTCAGCTCTGATATCATGTCTGCTCTGTTGGCCTGACACAGACCATGTCTTCTCTGCTCCATTCAGGACTTACATGGCAGAAGTGTAAGTCATATGTAGCACTGGTACTATTATAACATCATCCCCATCCGTTAGTAAGTGGATTATGGTGCTGCAGCGCTGGCATGCTATGATGTGTGGTTTGGTTTTATTGGCAATATAAGAGAACACAGTCCACTTAGTCCCCACTTTGATTCAAAGTAATGTTGGCATTAAACTGCTTTTTTCCATATCGCCTGTATTAGTCTTCTGTGCGCATGGGTGCTAATGCTTGTTGATGGTTTTGAATTACATTTGTCACTGAGGCTGATTTGATTGAGAACCTTTTGAAGCACTTGACATTTGACATGTTATTCTAATTTACCAAGGGATGAAAGAAGCAATCGGGGTGCTTACTGTTCCATTTCTGCTTTGGACTTACAGTACATCGTAATATGCTCACTTATCAAATTCAAAGATTTTCTACAATCTTCTTTTTGTTCTTTCTCCTGGGTGAAATACTCAATTTCCCACAAAACAGTTGTCTTATGTCACAAAAAGTGTTTCAGGGACGTGTGACATTTCAAAAGCAGATGTTACCTTGCATGTCTTGAGGAAATAAGTAATAGAAACTCATTGAGAGATTTTAACTTTCATGTAACTGGAAAATGCTTTCAAACATAGCTGAATGATTTGTGAAGAACATCTAATTTAACTATTTCTCACAGATACTGCAACTTTAATTTGATTTGTGATAAAATGTTTGAAAGTTACGTTTCAGTTCATTATTCACAATCACTTCTTCAGCAAAACCAGCACGTCTTTTTTTTTAATGCACAATGGTTGTACTGTTTCCTGTGGTTCCATGTTGAACACTGTGTCGCCTTGCAGGGTAACGAAATACTTCCAAATTATCAGTATTGAGTCCCATAAATATATGTAACCTTTATGATTTGTTACGTGCATTGGTTCAAATTGTAATTTCAATCAAAAATCTATTAGCTTTTCAGTCCTACTTACTACTTTTCTGAATCTGAATCTGAATCTACTTTCAAATCTACATGATTACTGCACCACCAAGACCACAGACCCTCTTACCCTCATTGCTCTTGATTGTCATTATTCACATTTTCTCAGACACTTTCTTTTACACAATCAGGTCATAGGACACAGGACAGGTCTCTTCCTCAATAAACATATTTTGAACCATGCAAAACAAGCCACAATGTCATGAGACATTAAAAGGAATGCAGCCAGGAGTTATAATATAATTATTTGTAGTTATATTAGTGGCTAACTTCATTCATACTGTGATCTTTACAAATAATCCCAGTCTGACTCCAGGACTTTGAGATGATATTCTGTGGGGGCTGTACCATCTGTTGCAAAACTTCTTGTTCTCGTCACTGTGGACGGCTCTTTGGGTCTCTAGCTGCAAGTTTAGTCTCTTTATCATTCTGCACAACGATAAAAAGAAGATCTGATGCCCCCTTGATTGCAGAGCGTGAGTGATGTGATTTTGAGTTCTTTGAACTTTTGCATCATGCTGCATCGTTGGGGGTATTGAGTGGAAAAGTAGGAGGCAATGCCAAAAAAGATGAGATGCCCAACGTCTAAGTTTAGTCATTGGATAGAGTACAGAAGTGACATATATTATATGCTTTTAACTGACACCTGCTGTTTATCCTTTGTGTTCCTTTATATCCAGTTTTGTTTACTCTGGATGTATTTAAATGCACAGCAAAGCTGTCATATCAATCTAGTTCATGACTTATTCTACATAAGACCCTGCTGGTAAACTGCATTTTCTAATCACCTTGATACAAATGAGATTTTGTTTGGAGGAATAATCAAATTAAGCTATGTAGCCTAGCATTCTGATTTCTGTTGCATTATGTAAACATGTATGAAACCTTAATTGCACTATTATGCCCTAACTGCTCTAAAATGCATGGTCTAAGTGACCCCTGTCAGAGTGGAGCAACATGGCTGCAGGAAAAAAACGACTTTTCAATGGTAGGAGAAAAACCCAAGTAATGTACTGTAGTTTTAGGGATATGTAAGCCATTTAGACTTTAGATGGGCTCAGACATTATAATGGCTGGAAGATGTACTATAATACAGGTATGAATCATTAATCAAGCCATACTTTGTAATGTACATTAAATATGAGTAAAAACATTGTTTTTATTTATTTAGAATAAGGTCAGTATTTGAAATATTGTTTAGTATAGGCAATTCCTGTTTACTATTTGTTGCTAAGCAGTTGCTGCAAATGGAGTAATCGGGGCTGAAGTGAAATGTTCATTTCAATACACTAGGCTAATGTGGCTATCCATTATTGTTAACATATTGATTTTGTGCTGCTTTAAGTGCACTAGATTTGCACTTCATTGAGCTTATCAATGGCAGATTGCTTCATGTTTGCTTTTTGTTTAGCTCATAACGTACTCCCAAAATAAAATCTTGGAGTGGAGTAAAACAACCCCCCCAAAATAAAGCAGTTTCCGAGCGTGCTTTATTTGGATAATTATATTTGGAGTGTAGTCATTGTTTTCTGTGAGTGAGTATAGGGCGTCATCAATACTGACTTTCAGAATGCTAAAAATGTAATCATTGCAAACCAGATGACTAGGGCCTCCTTTCTGACCACTGTGCATACAGATTTAGTGTATAAGTGGCTCATGTTATGGCGTCATTTATTAATGTCCTTGACTGAACAGATTAAGCAAACAACAAATGCAAATAAGCTGCCACTTTTCCAATCTGAATTAATATGAGCAACTGAGACCCGTTTTTATTTAGCCTCAGAGTCTCAGCGATGTTTCATGTAAATTACTAATTAAATCACATTTTTCATTTCAATATATTTGCTTAGGTTTCCATAACTTTGCTTGTTCATTTTGCATACAAACTGAAATTTTTTTTCAGTTTTTTTATTTGTATATGTTTTATTTGACCTTTGCCTTTGTGTCCTGATGAGGCAATAGCCTACTAACCTACTGCCACTGTTTTTTTTTATGTACTTTAAGAGCTTTCCTTTGACATTTAGTGTCAAAGGAAAGCTCTTTCATAAACATGTGTTCACCTCTGGCTAGAGAGAGACCACTGGTCAAGTTTGTTGCAGTATTATTTTACTTTATTTGAATAAATCCTTCTGTTGTGTCAAATTCCTGATCTGTTTTTCCATGGTGTCACCTTGAGATTGCTCGTAATGCCTTGAAATTTTCCAAATTGCACTGTGTCTGCTTCTCATTCATATGACCCTTTCAGTGACTCAGGGTCGTGTAAGGCATGCAGAAATGTTAACTTGTTCACACTTACTGAATACGTGATGTTATCTATTTAATTTGTTCAGTCCCCTTCTTATATTTAAAGTGCTCTAGTCTAGATATTTATAATAGCCTTAAAATGCAAAGATTAACATTAAATAAATAATGAGTCAAATAAGGCACCCCAGGAATTATCATTACCAGTATTCAGGGTTTTTGCAGTCTTCTGAGTTTCCACAGGCTGTGTGCTTTTTGACTAGCCTTGACTTTGATCCACATCCTGCTTCTTGGCAGGATTCTCTGACTCGGCTCTCGCCTTTTCTGCTCTCTGTTTGACTCTTCCCCTCTCACAGGCTTACGCTCTCTGTAGTTTCTGTCTGATTCTGTCTCCGTCCTCCCTGCTAACCCGTCCTCAGGGCAGGCTCATCCTCCTTCATCTGTCCATCTTTTACCATAACCCAGCTCTCTGTGGGTGTAGATGTTGCTGTATCCCTTTACCCCATGGAGCTTCTCATAAGTCATTAAAGTCTGTGGAAAAAAAAAAAAAAAGAAAAACAGAATGGAATAGCTCATGTGACCTGACCCAGTCATCTGGTATCAGTGGCCCATAGAGGGCACATACAGGATGAGCTGATATTTCATGTCATCTCCTTTATTTCCATAGAATTTGTGCAAGTTCTTTAACATCGGGTTTTTTGTCAGATGGGACGAAAGTATTTCAGTATCGTGATGAAAAATTGATTAGTGCCTATTGAACAGATGATGGTAAGCGTTAGGGAGGCCAATACCCTTCCCTGTCCTAACCTCATTTCCTAACCCTAACCCCATCCCCCTCCCCAGCCATCCAGTCACTCACCTTGCACTCACTAGTCACTGACGAAGACACAAGGACACAGGAAGCTTACTTCATTGTCCACTTGCACCCACAAGCATGGTCAACGGCCTACGTTACCAAGTAAAGCACAACACAGCACCCATTATCAAAGTCCTGCGACCTCTGGTGGTGTCCACACCAGACATTGCAGATAAAAGAAAAGAGAATGTGTTGGTGCACCAGGTTTTGACTGGATCTCGAGTCAGAGTGCATTTCCTTCGGTGTTTTTAACTCTGGGATGATGTTAAGCGAAGGAGGGAGGCTGCCGATGTTATTGTGCGGATGTTATGTACATTTCTTACCTTTTAAAGCAGCACAATGTAACTTTTCCACCTTAATATAATATTTCCAGAGTCATTGTGATGGTACATCAACTTACCACACAGGTACAACAGGTACAACAGGTTTAATGACACCTTTGTCATGGTCTGAGGGGGTCTGTATCACCTTCACTGGAACTATGTAACTTCGAGGTGCATGGTAGGAACCCTTCCACACTACTGGTAAAGCACTACCGCTTTTGTCCAAAGGAGCCGCCAAACTCAACCAAAGCTGAAAGTTACATTTTGCTGCTGTAAAGGGGACATATTTACACAAAAACAACTTTCTCCTTGCTTGAGTGAGATTTACAGGGTTCTGAGACCCAGATGAGAGGAGCAGGATCCAGCCTCACCATCTCTATCTCCATCTAACCTCATGTCATATTATTATACCTCTGAAGAAGGTAGCACAAAGCTTTGACAAAAGATGCACATGCCACAATGGTGGGTGGAGTCAAGTTGAGTGGCTGATTCCACCCTCTTAAACTGGCTGTTAGGACCAGAACTGTGAAAACATGTTAAAAAGAGCTATTTCAATGCATCTTTTTGGCTTTGACCTAAGGATGTCATAGACGTGCGATTATGCCTTCGGGATATTGTTTTGGCTTTTAAAAAAGGAGCACAATAAGTATTCTTTCAGCCCTGGACCATGTTCAGTAGCATTTACCAGCAAAACATCAGTAACTGCTACACAACAGGTCTTGTGTAAAAATGTAAATCAGAAAAATAAGCTATGGCCTCAGGTCTGTGAGTCATAGGTCACCGAAACTGATCTAAAAATTCCTCACTGCAGGTTTATCAAAATGTGTTGTAAAAGTAAAGAAACACATCTACCTTCATGTTAGGCACGAGGAAAGCTTTTTCTATCAATGTGCCCTGCTGTACACCTTTCAGAAATTGATATCAGTTGCGTTTTCACACCAAAGGCAGTTACATAAGGTTCAGTAGCCTTCAAGAGGAGATAAATAAGTAGATTTTAGTGCGCTACAGTCTTTCACAGCTGTTTTCCTTTATTTCTTTTTGATTTGCCAGGCTAAACTGACTGATTGCCATCTCCTGAAACAAACCTGTCACTGAAACGCAAGCATATTATTAATCATCTCATCTTTCTGTCAGCAGTGAAAGAATGAGAGTATTTACAAACTATTAAACTATGCTTTAAACAAAAGTGAAGGCAGTTGCTGCTTATGGGGTAACCGATCTCAAAACCACAAGTAGACTTTCACGATAGCTGTCACATTGCAATGGACATTAAAAACATTTTTCGACCTTTCCTTTAGTTATTTCTTTTCCCGGTGAAACGGCTAACACCAGAGTGACTATTCATTACAACACTGTCAGTATTATTTGCCAAATTTGAAAACGACTGTTTTAAAAATTGTGCTTTAAGCATCACCACTTTGACTTTGATCTATATTCTTACACTCAAAATCATCCAACTCTGCTCCTGACTGTGACTCTTTCTGCTCTGTCTCCCTGCCTCTTTCTCCTCTGTCCCGTTTTTCTGTCTGCGCTCCAAATGCCACCCTCCTCCCCCTCAGGGTGGAATGATCGCCCTTCTGCTCTCCGTCCTGTGCCTCGTCCTTATCCTGTACACTCGCAGGCGCTGGTGTAAACGCCGCCGCATCCCTCAGCCTCAGAAGAGCGCCAGCGCTGAGGCGGCTAATGAGATCCACTACATCCCATCAGTGCTGATGGGAGGCCAGGCTCGGGAAAGCTTAAGGAACTCCCGGGGTCAGGGGCCGAACTCCAGCGGGACACTCAGCATCCGGGAGACACCGATTTTGGATGGGTATGAACAGGCCTGGGTGTATTGGGAGAGGGAATTCATTTTAATCCCCAATAAATAAAAACTGACAAAAGTCACATGCAATAATCAAACCACTATTGAGATCATGACTTACGATATTTAGTTTGTCAGTCCATACTTTATGCAGCTGTGGTGGAGAATTGTTTGAGTATTAGGCAGCTGCTGATGCAGCCTCCATGCTGATCATCTCGTGTCATTGTTCTAGTGTGTAATGAGTTTTAGAGCTCAAGCATATAAAACTCCCCGTATCAGTACAGTTTGTCACACTTGGAAAACGGTATGACTCCATCAAATGCGCTAACCATTTGTGACATTCAATCTAATTTAGATGAGTCAAGATAATGCAATCCTAATTGATTTCAACCTCATCTTCAGGTATGAGTATGACATCACCGACCTGCGTCACCATCTGCAGCGAGAGTGTATGAATGGTGGGGAGGAATTCGCCAGCCAAGTCACCCGCACCCTGGACTCCCTGCAGGGCTGCAACGACAAGAATAATATGGATCTCACACCGGGTAAGTTTACAGAATGAAACAAAAAAGACAGTAGAAAAGAAAGATAATGAAAAATGAAAAAAAAAATACACTTACAACTGCATCACTGAATCAGAGGCACTCAACAAGATGAGAAAGTGGTTGCTCACAGTACTTTTGAAAGAGTTCTGCACACTTTTGAAGGCATATTTAGTTTTTATCCTTTGAATTTTGGCTTCTGCAATTTTTGGACTTTTAACCTTTAGTCATTAAGGATGCTTACTGTTGTTTTAACCCCTACTCTCTCATTTGATATATTTGTAGGTTTTTCAGATGGTTTGTGTTTTTAACATGTGCATTTTCTCAACAGATTGATTTGTTTAATTGTATTTGTGGCAGGGTGGAGGAGCAGCAGCCACTCAGGTGATGGGTCACAGGTGTGTCCCATCATCCTCTCCACCCATCACCTGAGTGGCTGCTGCTCCTCCACCCTGCCACAGTATTTATACTTCATTAATCACTGAAAGGAAATTATATAAGTGATAACGACAAAACATCACAATGACGAGAAACACCTACTGCTCGTCAGTGTAAGAGCCTGAGAACCCGGCAGATTCCCATTTTACAGTGTAAGCAGGCCTGACACCCTCACTGTTGTTACTTCTCTATTTCCAAGTGAAGGGGTACATTGTTTTAAGGATATTTTATAATAAATGAATGTCTATTTGTATTTTCACAGTTAAGTTGTTCAAAGACACTGAAAATAAACTATTTTTTCCACTCATGTTTATTTGATATAAGTTAAAAGGAAGAAAAAAGCTAATAACAGAATCAAGTTTGTCTTTTATTTTTTTTTGAAACTTTCTAACTTTTTTTGACTTGGAACTTGACACTTATTAGTTTTACACTAGTTGATTTAAAAAATAAGAATTAAATGTTCCAAATACAAATATGCAAGTCACATATGTGGAAAATACACAGGAGGAGTAAGAAAAACAATGGAGCTGAAGTCTTTTGCTTGTTGGTTGGGTAATGCTGCTTTCTTTGTGGCTCAGGGAGAGGTCCAGCTGTCCAAGGGCACACAGTCACCCCCCAACAGTTGCATATTCTGGTCCTGCTGCTCTGTTCCTCTCCTTTAGATGTCCTGGTTACTGTTGTTTGTGTCCTTCAAGGGAGTCTTCATGCATTTTCCACTATGCTGAGCTACAAAAAACAGCAGCAAAACCAGCAACGATAAAATAATTTACACGCCCAGTTTGAAGCAGCAGCTCATGCAGTGTGTTTCTGCCCAGGCCAAAAGATCTGCACATCAGCACCCGTGTACTTCAGGAAGCGACACAAGGAGAGCTCAGCCAACAGTTCAGCGTGGCCACTTGTTTTACCTGTGAAACATAAAAAAATAGGTTTTGTCTCACTCTGACACCATTAACATAAAATCTGTTCCTGTGACTTTGTGATGGTATGTGTTTTATCTGGAAATGACTGGAAATGAAAGAACTTTGATGAAGATATTCTTCCCAGAGGAGGGAAAAAACTGTTTTAAAAGAAAGTTTTGAATCCCATTTTCATTAAAAGTTTCAAAGACTTTTCTTTTAAAACAATTACGACTGTTCTATTAAGTTTATAGAAAATGTGTTACTTTTTACATACAAGACGCTTATTGCTCCATAAAAACATTTAGAAATTAAAAAGTAACTACGACTTACCTCATTAAGAAAGAAGATTTTTCTTTCCATTTTGCAATACATTTTAAATATAAACAAAATAATAAGAGAGAAAGTAAAAAAAGGTCACTTTTGCTCCTGACTCAGATATATAAAAATATATTAACACAGGTGTAGTGAGTGCAGCAAATATGGCTAATTGGATTTTTTTTTTTTTTTCTTACAGTTTTCTTACAGTTGATGTATTATTTTTTAACCGAGCAAATAAACAAGGACAAAAATTAGCTCACACTAACAAGCAGGCTGGAAACACTTTAATAGTACGAAGCGCTTTACACTATCCTCAGAAAGTACAGAAAAACCGCTGTGTGCCACCTGTTCAGGTATTTGCATCGGTATTAGAACATCACCTCTGTTCCTGATCTAGTCAGTTCATGGGCTTTAAACATCCAGATGGCTTATTACTTTTTTTTCAGTTTATTTTTCATGCTTGAAATCATCAAAAAGGCTTCAGTGTAAGCAAAGAAAGTAGTTTTTCCTTCTTTTTCAATTGTTGTTTTTTTTTTTTTTTTTTTCCCCTAAGCATTTGTTTTTCGAAATCAGTGATGCTTGAGTTTGAATAACACTCCCCTGAGATTTGCTATGTGAAGCGGTGCACTTGTGATGCAGGTATACTCTCTGAATTTCAATAAACAGCAGGTTTACCCTGGAAATTCACCAAGCGATCAGTAACGGTGACGACACTCCTATATGGTTTTCCTATGAAATCCAAACAACCCGACTCCAGAGCTAATGGAGGCTGAGCAACGCTTTTAAGATTGGTAATGTGAAAGAAAAGAAAGTACAGGCAGCTTGCCACATATTGAATATTGACAGACAGAGAGATAATTCAAAAATGAAATTTTCATTTCTGCTAAATTAATGCAGACTTTAGGAAATGTTTTTTGTAAGTGTTCCTTGTCCGAATGAAAAGAAACATACAGTTGTTTAGGTTTTCTTCCTATTACGATTACATAAACAGCGTTAACACAACCAAGAACTTTAGAAAAAACCTTTTATTCAAATTTATCACATTTTTTTAATTGTGATTGGTTGGTTTTATTTGTATATTTTCTACATTTGTGTATTTTCATTGTGTTTCTTTTTCTTTTTTTTTAAATCTTTTTTTGTATAGTGGCATGACTGATAGCTTACATTGTTGGCTTTGATCCTGTTTTCCGGTTAAATTTTTCTGACGCATTATGTTTTTCTAATCGCTTAATCTATTTTTTAATCTCTAACTTTACTTTTTCTGTTTGCGAGTTGCCTTTATTATGAAAGGGGTGAAAAACAATGGTGAGTTACACCTTTAGGTGGACACTGATTGGCTGTCCCGGTGTGTGGGCGTGGTTAACTACGTTAGGCTCAGGCGGGGGGACGGTGAGAGAAAATGGAGGAGCGTGTGAAAGTTGTCGGTCCAGTGAATTTACATTTCTAAAACGCCCCGACGGCAGCATTGATAAAGGTAGAGTGATATATGTTCTTTATGTTAAGGACTTTGGTTACCACCGAAGCAGCTGAAGTTTAGCCACATAAACGCAAAGCACCCGGTCGAGAGCGCAGCCGCAGCTAACGTTAGCAGCAACGATGTTGCCACAGCAACGCTCTTCCCCAAACTAGAGGCGAGGAGAGCACCATGCGCATGCGCACGTCTGCGACCTTCTCGGCGAATGTTCTTGCCAAGTGGATGGAAATGTTTAGGACTGCATCTGTTCAAGTTTGTTAAAAAAAAAAAAAATACTTTATAAAGCCACCTTTTTTTGTTATATATCAAACTTTTGATCTGCCACAATAATGTAATGAATTTAAGGGAAAACAGTTCCAGTTTAGGGCTTTTCTCTGCAATTTTGAGGTGAAATTAAAAAGATGAATTAGATGAATTAATTACAGACCTTTAATCGCTTGACAGCGCTGAGATATATATATATTAGGGCTGGGCGATTTTGGACCAAAATAAAATCCTGATTTTATTCTCTGAAAACCCGATTTTCGATTTTGATTTTTTTGGTAAAACTACAAAAGACAATGGAATAAATTGTTTAAAATATTCTTTCTTTATTTTTAAAGAAAAATAGCAAACAAATTTCCCTATTGGGAATGAAGTGCAATTGAAAGATACTGTTAATCCTCCTTGAGTTTAGTAAAGTGACAACATTTACAATTTTCTTGTAGAGATGACTAGACGAGTTCTGTCCGTAATGCAGCCAGCTGCAAAAAAGGAAAATCGATTTTCCGATTTTCCTTTTTTAACAACGATTTTGATTAATAAATCCGATTTAGATTTAAAATCGATTAATCGCACAGCCCTAATATATATATATATATATATATATATATATATATATATATATATATATATATATTAGTTAATACGAAGTTGCCTTTAACTTTAATGTGAATGTTCTGTGGTTATTGTGACGCGGCGTACGATGAAAGTAGAAAACACATTACGTTCACACGTCTTAGTTTTTCTGTAAACACACAAACTTTTGGTCGTATTTCCTCTCACCAAAGACAGCAGCATCCATCCCTCTGGAGACCACGAATCAAATTGAATCAGAATTCATTATCTGTTTGCATTGTACAACGTTTCAGTTACACATGGAGGACAGAATGACATTGCTGTTACTACAACAGGGCTGATGCCATAACTGAAAATGTTCTTTTTTTCCCTGTTATATAAAATAAATGAATAAATAAAAAAAAAATTTAAGGACGGTTATTCCAGTGATGTACTGTAATGACGTTAGTTATATTGTTTGCCAGGAAGACCATTTCTGAATATTTCTAGAAATGGATTATTTCACCCTCTGAGTATTACATGTGCTCTGCCCATTTCCTTAATTAGTTTTAATTTCATGCCAGCTTTTCTCAGTCTGTAATTTTGGTGGTTTCACTTCACCCCCAGTAAACAACATGCTGGATGTGTTTTCTTAGCATTACTAAACTCTATGCTTGCTACATTTTAGTTTTAAAAACACCCAAATTCAGAAAAGACAACCAATTTTTCCAAGTGGCTACTTTCCCATTTTATAGGAAAAGGCTTTCAATTTGCTTCCAAGCCCCTATTTTCCCACGTTTGTAATTGTATCCCACTGGTTCGCAGTGAACGACAACACGAAACTGGCTCTGATGAACAAATACAAGGACAACATCATCGCCACCAGCCCCATCGACAGCAACCACCAGCAGAACACCCTGCTCCCTCACAACACCTCCACCAGCCAACGCAAACGTCTCTCCAGCAACACCCGTGGTGAGTCACCCTCTACAATATCACAAGGACCTGAAGCAAACTATTCTCATTTAACACAACCGCTCCACATTGCTGGAGCTTTGCATGAACACACTGCTGGTAAAAGGTAAAAGGTTGGGGACTCGGGTGTTGATGAGTCTGCATTCAAGGACTTACCACTTTTTTTTGTAGGAATTTAGCTGCATTTATTTATAAAAAAAAAAATAGTGAGTGGGCACGTGGCATTGTTCACTAACAGAAAAATGAAAGCTGTTGCTAGGAGAGGCCATCAACATCTGTCCAGAGTGTCGTTATTTATAGCCACCGGATGTTTTTTTTCTTCTCTTCAGCGATTTCATATTACATTAAGTATCAAATGTTTTCTGTTCTAACATCTATTAATGAACTAGCTTCCATTTGCTTTCATGTTAAAAAGTTCAGCCATGGTGCGTTGAAGACTTGTATAACTTTATGTCAAATTTATGTCTTTGATTTGGTTTTACCATTCTTGTTCAGATTTTCAGCTGCTGACAGTTGGTTCCCTTTTTGTTGTATTTCCTGTTTTATCATTTAGTAAATGGTTTCAGTAGATGGCAGGTGTGAAATGCAGACAGGTCAGTTTAACGCACAGACTATCCTTCATATGGGCCATGGTGTTGTAGAAATGTCCACAAGGTGGTTCTGCCTTGTCTTAGATAACAAAGTCCTTTCTGATAAAGACATCAGCATAAACTGCTGCACGGTCTGCACTGCTTATACAGTTAAAGATCAGTATCTGGCTTTCATAAATGGAACCGCCTGTGACATGTGTACTGTTTATCTGTTTTTTCTTTGAATGATTTTTTTCTTTTCCTTTGTGCTAACAGTTGTTTTCAGAAGTGTTGCTAAGGCTAGATAGAGGATAGATAGATAGATAACAAAAGGACATTGGTAAGTATTAAATACAGAAAAATAACCTACGCTTTTTTTCCTTATTTTTCATTAAATATAGCCCTTCATTTTCCGGACTTAAGAAAGACTGCAGCATGTGCAGACAGCAATTATATATTCATATGTTAGTATATATGTGTGTGTGTGTGTGTGTGTGTGTGTGTGTGTGTGTGTATATATATATATATATATATATATATATAGATTTTCCACATTGGCTACATGACATATATGTTTTGTGGCGCAAGCTGAACTGCATTATATAAGCTTCAGGTTAGTTGTTTTCAGCAAAATTTACAGTTAGAACTTGATATAATCTTCAGATTGAACTCTTGTCAGTAACAATTCATCTTCCATACTCTTTTTATTTTGCAACTAATATGCCCAAGACGAATTACAACATGTTATGACAGATTTCTAGACAATTTTCTCAAATGTTCACATTCTCTTGTACATTTTTTCTTGCTTCCTTTTATCCAGTGTAACTGCTTGTCCATTAACTGTTATACCCATTGAAATCAATGCTCTCCTTTTACTTTGTCTTTACTTTGTTCGCCTGCACTAGTGCTGTCATCATCTCAACCTGTCATCTCTTCTCATGTTCGCCTCTGCCTGCCTAAGCTGTGAGAGGTTAGTCCAGTAAGAAACTAAAACTCAAGAACAAAAGGTAAAAAAAAATACAGTCGAGGATTTGTCGAGACAACAGCCCACAATGATGAATAGAGGAAATATGCGGCAGTGACATTTTTAAAATGTCATGTTTGGAATTTTCTCTTGACCCAAGACCATAATTCATTTTTCTCCACGCTTGGCTGCACTGATGTTTTATTATCAGGCCAATTAAAAGCAATTTTGAAAATACATGTAAAAAAAAAAAAAAAACAAATATATAAACTTACTTTTCAGTGAAATAAGAGTGTCCAGTGTAAAATGTCTGTTAAATGCAGAGTGGAAACACAATCATTCATATAATTTCAGCTCAATGTAATCTGTTTGTTATAGCAGTCATTTTATTAATATTTTATTCATGATAACTGGAAACCCAACATGCCTCTTGGGAAATTATATTTTCTTGTTTTTACCTTGACGGCAGTGTATGGTAGTACGGCGGTGTATTGACTGGCATTCTTGCATTACAACAAGGGGGTTCAGAATATATCTTGTGGCTAAGGGCCTTTTTGTGGGGGGTTTTCATGTCCTCCCCATACCTGACGGTGTTTACTCCAAGTACTCTATTTTCATACCACACTCCAAACATTTGGTTATGCTTCAGCTTTTTTAACAGATGCATTATGCATCCTCCATCCAGGTACTCGGTGACCCCTACTGTCTGTGTGTGCAGACGTTGATGACTTAATTGGAGCAGGGTAACACACTTCAAGATACTGCCTTGTTGATGTTATATTTTAGAACTGATGCCTTTCAAGAGTACAGGCAAACTCAGAGATAATCACATATAATACTTGGCCAGGTCATGCTGCTGGATGAGACAGTCTGGCAATGGCTGTAAAAGGAGACCAGAGCAGATATACTGCCACCCGATGAGTGGACTATTAGCAGGTGTTTGAGAACAGCCAGAAAGAGAGGAGGAGCATTACAGTCACAGAACCATAAACACACAGATGCAAGGCTGACTGGATGACATGGAGAAGGGTCCTGGAAGTTGGTTGTCCCAGACATGTTGGTTGTTCTTCTTATTATTTTTTACCTTACATGCTTTAAAAAATTGCTTTGAGTATTCTGTTCTCACTATACAAAAACCTGCACCTCTTCTGAACAGGAGGACGCAGGTGTAAAACTATATAGTCCAATAGTATATCTATTTAGACAACGTATTTAACTGACAATGACACGTACACAAAATTTTCAAAGCAAGTGTCAATAAGGACCTAACAATAATAATGATAGTTATAATAATGATACTAATACACTAATAATTATTAAATAAAGTTGTAATACCAGCCTAAAGTTTTAGAAAATATTTCAAGTATCATTTCATGGGAATTTGATAGATAGTTCTGTGTTAAGATGGTTTTTGGCCCCTTTTAAGTTACTTCAAAGGAAAGACATTAAAAGTTCTGTCTGTTGCGGTTCAAATGCAGCTAGAAGGCACATCTTTGGTTGCAGAGTCATCTGGGGTCTTTTAGTTTTTGTTGTTTTTCCTCAGATATTTCCTCTCTTCTCTACTTTATCTTGATCTTATTTTATTTCTTTATTTATTCATTTATTTAGACAATGTCTGTCAGTATTTGGATAAGCCCTTGGTCTTCTTTCGTTCCTCTAAGCTTGTCAGACCGCTACCTTAACAGATAAAAGATGAAAGGAAACTTTTCATCCTAATTAATTAAGTTCCTTTTTTTCTTTCTTTTCTTAATACATCAACACAACTTACTTAGGGAGTAAGTAACAAGTTGGACAAATCTTTTAGATTTATTGTGATTGTGTCAGTGGTACAACATTAGCTTGGGGTTGAAATACAAGGTGTTTTTTCCTGAGGTATTCAGTACACACACACAAACATTTTGTAATTTCCGTGCTTCAAGGTACAAATTTGCATTTTTCAAAGCCGGCTGCATTAGAGCGAGGTTGCTTAAGCAGGCAATTAGATGTTCTTCATCCAATTTTGAGTTCCTTTTGTTGGGGTTTTCAGTTGATAGTTTTTACACAGTATTTGTCAGAAATACACACATATGTATTGTTGTCCCCAGCTGATAACTTGCATGTATGGGGCTAATTAATGACTCCCTCCTTTTTTGTCCCAGTGCTTCGCTGCACTTCACATGTCAGCATGATTAATGGACTCAGTTCATAAGATGTTAAAAGTGCCAAAGTTGCCAAATGGGGTAAAGTGATGTAAGGGTGGGTGAGATGAGTGGGTCTCTGTCAGCACATCAAGGTTTAAAAATCATGTCTTCACTTGAGGGATTTGACATTGCTATGAGTTGCTTCATGGAGGGCTGGTTTATAAAATATATATGAATAAAAAATATAAAAAAAATGTTCCCCCAATAAATCAATGTAGAACTCTCTAGCAACAAGTAATCAAAGTAATGGCTCTCTGTCTAATGCTATTGTTTAGAGGCTGCTGAGCAATATGGGTTTTTGTCTGGCCCATTCAGACCCAGTTTTGGAACTCGGGTCATCCAGCAGCTGATTTTCTTATGCCGATTTTTTTTTTTTTATGCCGATTTTTTTGGGCCATTATGCTTGACTAATTTTCTTTTTTTTTATACTGTGGTTAATAAGGATATCCTTTTACCAATTATCTGCCCCATGCCTATTCCTGTACGTGATCACAGGGTTTTCCTGTAGCCCATCCCAGCTATCATCAGGTGAACCACACACACTTCTGTCTATCGGCAAATAAGAACCACCAGAATTTCATGGATGCTCTTATGGACTCAATTTTGTCCTTTTTTCACTTTTTCTACTTTTCAATTATTTTGTCATTAGACCTGTTGCAGCAACTTCACGTTAGTTTATGCAATAACTACAAATCAGTGTTACAAGTGGACACAAATGTCTAATAATAATGATCAAAAATCAAAAAAATTGCTGATAGATAAACAGAAGTTTATATTGCCTGTAGATGAGTCATCTATTCATTTTATACAAACAAACTCTCTGTGTTATGAATCTATAGAGGTTGTAGATGAGAAAAGTAGGAAAGAAGCATCGACAACTTGGTATTTGTTGAAGACTTTATTACACACAAGTAAACTGTGTAGTTCTGTAGTCAATAAAAAGTTGTTAAAGACAGGAGAGGCCGTGGCGCAACATGAGACGATAACATTGCAAACAACTTTCACTTTAGGGCAAAGAAATACCAAAAATATCATTGGATTCCGTTTTTCAACCAACTTATATATATATATATAGATATATATATAGATATATATATATATAGATAGATAGATAAATAATGTGGGAAGGGCCGAAAACATGGAAGCGCAGCAGTCCGGTCTTGAAGCAACACCTGCACGGAGTGTTGTTTTTTTTAAATTGTTTTTATTCATTCATATCAATCTGTGAAACAGAATATTCCTTAAATTGACAATATTAAGAATGCAAAAAAGGCAGTCTGAGAAGTTTCCTCCCAGTCGTACTGGATGGTAAAGGACATTTATCCAGTGTAGCATCATTGACATTGCTGAAGAGAAAGTACAGGCATGAGACGTCTGTCTGAGGCCATGCAGAGATCATTTGTAATTTTCCCCAGGGTTTTCTGTGTTCTATGATGTGAGCTAAATACTGACTGGAACTCCAAATACAGTTAATTTCCTTACACGTGGCACAATTGTAGCCTTCCTGAATGTGTCTTGGAAGAGTGTTGGAATGGGGTCTAAAAGTCAGGTTGATGTTGTAGTTGAGCTGGGTGACCCCTAGGGTACATGGGTAAGTTATAGTTCTTAGCTCTCAGAGCTCAACGGGACAGAAACTGTATAAACAAAAACTGGGTTCTGCAGTCATCTTTAAAGCTGTTGTACTCGATCAACGTCATTAGTGGAAAGGATGCCATCCATTTTCCCTATTACAGACGCTATTTCATTTGTGAAGAAACTCATGAAGTCATCACCAGTGAGAGTTGAAGGCATACATGGCTCAAAGGAGCTATGACTCTGAGCCTGTCAGTGCTGGAAAAAGTCTGGTCGTGTATTGTTCTCTTCTGTGATAGATGAGCAAGAATACATTTTAGCTTTGTGAAGGGTATTCTTATATGTTTAGACTATCTTTTAAGATTATGTGGGATTCTTCTGAATACATCTTATGTCACTTCTTTTTTCTGAGCTTTATAACAGTCTACTTTTAAGTATGTAACATTGAATTAAACCAAGGACTCAGTTTTGAAGAGTTTTTCATGTTTGCTTACTGATGCTCGGTAGAATTGAGAAATCTACTCACTTCTATGGCCTTTTAATTTTCTCTAATATTCCAAGTGCATCCTTCATTCCCACTCAAGCAAATGCAGATTTTTAATTGTGCTTTGATTGATGCTCTAGAGGACATTGTTTCATACCGGTAAACATATCTGAAACAAAAGTGGAGAATGACTGTGGCTTCATTATTAAAACATTTGTTGCCGAAAAACTAGTACCATCAAAAGAGCCTTCTAACTTGTGAACTAAAGCCATGCCAACATCTGTGCTGGCAGATATTCATGGCTGCCAATTGCATTTATGCAACGCATCCCTATTTTCAGTGCACATTGTTGTAAACCCAACAACATGAAAAGCTGATGAAGCTGCTGTCATGAAACGTTCCCTCTCAGTTCACAACACAGACGTTGCTGCCAAGTGTGTTTCTGTCCCCATTGTTTCTGGAGAATCATCTTCAGTTTACTCAAACACTAATTTTTTGGTTGGGGATTTTTAAAGCTCTCATCAGAGCAAGGTTGAATTTCAATTTGATTCATGTATATAAATACACACAACCAGCCAAAGGTTTGGACCCCATTCATTTAAATGGAAAAGTGTTCCAGACATGTCTATATGTGTACGTCCCGCTGAGGCAGCAAGTCCTGGGCACTTTGATGGATTTTCTCGCTCACTTTGTGATGTGCAATCTGCAAACACTTGTAAGACAAGCCTCAATACATGCCCTCTAAATATAAGTAATGCCTCATCTTTCAGCTGAAATGCATTTTTGGCATTGTGAGGGGAGTATGTGCATCCTGCAGGTATTAAAGTAGCTAAGTTGTGCATTAGCCTATGAACTCCAGAGTATACAGTGGTTTTTGGGGCAGATCAGACAGGTGCTATTAGTAATTACTGATTAAAATTATCTGCATTGTTATTACTGAAGGCGTGAAAAACAAAGAGATAGTGTTTATCATATTTATTTTACAGACCTTTCTTTTCCATGGAATTGAATGCAAACAGGACACTGGAGTCCTGTTGATAATGCTCAGCAAATCCAGAAATGCTGTGGATTTTCATTTGTTAATTTTGTTTTTATCTCTTCCATCACACACACGCTCATATTCCTCTCTCTCTCTCTTGTGCACATTTATATAAACATACATACAAGCCACCAGGCAAATGTTTGTACGCACTTCATTTGAGCAAGAAAGTGTCCAAACTTTTGACTTGTATTGTATAATATATGTATTGCTTATTTATTTACACACCCTGTTCTCAAATGTTTTGGAGGACATAATAGCAATATCCCACATAGACACGATGAGTGAGAGGCAGTAGTCTGAATCGTACAGTATGTGTTTGTTGTAGTTGCTAAGATTTTTCAGGAGGCTGCTTTTTGTGGTGTTGGTAAACCTTACTGGTTTATTTATCCTTTCCTTTTTTATTTCTTGAAGAATAACATTGTGTTAATGCAGTGCAGTTCAAAAGCTCAGCAAGCTGTATTCTGTAAAAATGCAAAACTGAATTGGTTGTTTTTAAATACATTTTTTGAAAGGCTGAATATAAAAGCCTTCATGAAGTTAAGATTTTACTCCAAAGACCGGTGCATTAGATTTCACTAGTTGCAGTACTGTATTCGAGTCACTAGACTGAGTCTGAGTCCAATCTCAAATTACCATTCAAGTCTGAGTCAAGTCCAAGTCATTGTAGAAAAGCTTTTTTTTTTTTTTACCTTGTTTGCACACATATTAATGATTGATAACATGACGGTAGAAACCAAAAGTAAATATATGTGCATTATTACTATATTTAATATATATACATATATATACGCATACATATGCGTACACATACATAAATATACACATACAAACCCAGTGTTTTTTTTTTTTTTTTTTTTTTTTGGGGGGGGGGGGGGGGGGGTGACGACATCCACTGCCAATCCAGGAAGCAGGAACACACGGAGAGACACGTCAAGCACTAGAAATCTGCAACAAAAAAACACAAAACAAAGCACGAAACCGGCACGGAGCCAACCAAAACAATAACAGCAATCAACCTAAATCTTGAGATCTGATCGCAGTCTAAGCTAAGCTATCACTACCGCTACCTAAACCCAAAGACTAGAGAGCCAGCATGCAGGTGAACAAGCCAGTGTGTATGCCTATGTGTGTGTGTGTGTGTATGTATATGATCCTGCGTGTGTGTGTGTGTGTGTGTGTATATGCATGTGACTAAGTGACTGTGTGTGTGTGTGTGTGTGTGTGTGTGTGTGTGTGTGTGTGTGTGTGTGTGTGTGTGTGTGTGTGTAATAAACCAAACAAAGCTCCACCTGAAGTGTATCTATAGTGGGGGGAGCAACCCCGCCACCCCGCCACCCGCGAGACCAGAGGCCGACACGGAAGAGCCCGGAACCCAGGCCACCGGCAACCCCACAGAGGGGAGAAGTAGGAGGGAGGCAACCCACCGCCTGCGAGGCCCCCCCCCCCCCCCGGCGGCGGCCGAGGGGGCCCGCGGGCGGGGCCCCCACGGCGCGGGAAGAAGCAGCCAGGGATCCCACGGCGGCGGACTGCGACCCAGGCAATCCCCGGCCACCCGGTCGGGGCCGGACATGCGGCCAGGAGGCCCTCACCCTTCAGGCCAACGACCCCCACCCGGCAGGGGGCCAGCCTGCCCGGAGAGACAGAGCCGCCCCGGCCGCCGACGCGGGCAGGCGCACCCGTCCCCCACGAAAGTGGCCCTCCAAGACCAGAGGGGCGCCCCGCCGCAGAGGCAGCGGGGGGGACCGGAGCCGGGCCCGGAGACAGGGAACCCCCCAACAAGGCGACGCCCGTGCAGGCCCGACAACGGAGGGCCCCAGACCCAGGCATCCCATTCATTCATCCATTCACCTATCCGATACCTATACTAATAATAATATAATACACTATACATAATAATAATACTAATAATACTAATAATAATAATAATAATAACCATCTTTGTATAATATAATATTCATAAATTATTAAGTTTTGATGTCCTGCCAATGGAGGCTCAAATCCTCCATGGCAGGACCCTTCCATACCGCATTCTCACCGACACAGACATACAATCACGCACCGTTTCCCCCTCCCCGGGGGGGTCCAGCACCGCCAGAAGGCACCCCAGGCTGCACGGCGAGCCCCGCCGGGCCCGGGTACCCCGACCCACCTATCCCAGGCCGGTGAGGGAGCGCGGGTGATGTGGGACCCCCTCCCGCCCCTGGTGTTGAGTGCCTGTGATTAATGCCATAAAAACAGGGAGGGAGAGGGCCAAGTATCGATTGACACCGACCCCCCCCCCCTCCCGAACTACGTGTCCTTGTCAAATGTATTTACTAAGTGTTGAATGTGCAGTGTCTATTTTGCTGTTAAAACCGTGAGGCGGGGAGTGCCGGGCCACGCGGGACAGTGCCCCCCACGACCCGGACCCCCCGCCCTTCGCCTATGTGCGTATGAATCGTGTAGGGGGGGAAGAAGGGGGAGCATTGTAGAAAAGCTTGATCCAAGTTGGCTAGTGATCCGAGTCATGTCCAAGTTGAGTACGATCCAAGTGACACTGCTGCCATCTTTTTAGACTGACATTCATTAAAATACATTTTAAGCGTCTCTAAGCATGTTCTGGTTTCGTGGTTCTTTTAGAGTTGGAACAATTACCAAAACACTTTTTACCATGACTCAAGAAATGGATGAAAACAAGGAGAATAATCTGATGGACATTTTCTCCTGCTACTTTAGTAACATTAGTTTATTTCTACACATGGTGCATTCATGATATACAGTGGGGCAAAAAAGTATTTAGTCAGACACCAGTTGTGCAAGTTCTCCCACTTAAAAAGACGAGAGAGGCCTGTATTTTTCATCATATGTTCACTTCAACTATGACAGACAAAATTAAAAACAAATTCCAGAAACAAAAACACATTGTCTGATTTTTAAAGAATTCATTTGCAAATTATAGTAGAAATTACTTTGTTATATACCCTTTGTTGGCAATGCCAGAGGTCAAACGTTTTCTGTAAGTCTAAGGTTTTCACACACTGTTGCTGGTATTTTGGCCCGTTCCTCCATGCAGATCTCCTCTAGAGCAGAGATGTTTTGGGGCTGTCGCTGGGCAACACGGACTTTCAACTCCCTCCAAAGATTTTCTATGGGGGTGAGATCTGGAGACTGGCTAGGCCACTCCAGGACCTTGAAATGTTTTTTACGAAGCCACTCCTTCGTTGCCCGGGTGATGTGTTTGGATCATTGTCCTGCTGAAAGACCCAGCCACGTTTCATCTTTAATGCCCTGCTGATGGAAGGTTTTCACTAAAAATCTCACAATACCATTCATTCTTTCCCTTACACGGATCAGTCGTCCTGGTCCCTTTGCAGAAAAACATCCCCAAAGCATGATGTTTCCACCCCCGTGCTTCACAGTAGGTTTGGTGTTCTTTGAATGCAACTCACCTTTCTTTCTCCTCCAAACACGACAAGTTGTGTTTCTACCAAAAAGTTCTATTTTGGTTTCATCTGACCATATAACATTCTCCCAATCCTCTTCTGCATCATCCAAATGCTCTCTAGAAAACTCCAGACGGGCCTGGACATGTACTGGTTTAAGCAGGGGGAACGTCTGGCCCTGCAGGACCTGAGTCCCTGGCGGCGTAGTGTGTTACTGATGGTTCCTTTGTTACTCTGGTCCCAGCTCTCTGCAGGTCATTCACTTCCCCTGTGTGGTTCTGGGACTTTAACTCACCGTTCTTGTGATCATTTTTACCCCACGGGGTGAGATCTTGCATGGAGCCCCAGAGGGAGGGAGATTATCAGTGGTCTTGTATTTCTTCCATTTTCTAATAATTGCTCCTACAGTTGATTTCTTCACACCGAGCTGCTTACCTATTGCAGATTCAGTCTCCCCAGCCTGGTGCAGGTCTACAATTTTGTTTCTCCCGTCCTTTGACAGCTCTTTGGTCTTGGCCTTAGTGGAGTTTGGAGTGTGACTGTTTGAGGTTGTGGACAGGTGACTTTTATACTGATAACCAGTTAAAACAGGTTCCATTAATACAGGTAACGAGGGGGGGACAGAGGAGCCTCTTAAAGAAGAAGTTACAGGTCTGTGAAAGCCGGAAATCTTTCTTGTTTTTAGGTGACCAAATACTTATTTTACCCAGGAATTTACCAATTAATTCAGTAAAATCCTACAATGTGACTTCCTGGATTATTTCCCCCATACTGTCTCATAGTTGAAGTTACCTATGATGAAAACTACAGGCCTCTCATCTTTTTAAGTAGGAGAACTTGAACAATTGGTGGCTCACTAAATACTTTTTTGCCCCAATGTAAACTAATAGCATGTAGGAATATGCAGCTTGGATAAAATTAATATTGAATTCAATGTAAATACCAAGGAAATAAAATATAATATTGAGATTAAATAAACTAATCAGAAGAATCTCAAGAGTCTCAATGCAGTTAAAGCATGGGTCCGAGTCTGGGTATAAATTAAGTGCTCAAGTCGCAGAGGAAGTCATGAGTCCTTAAAATTAGCGCTTGAGTCAGACTATTTACTACTTACACACACACACACACACACACACACACACACACACACACACACACACACACACACACACACACACACGTGCACATTCGTCTCTCCACTAGTCCTGAACCAGAAGTGGGTGCAGTGAGAAAAATGGTCAGAAGACGACTGAAAAAAGGAGACTTTTCTATCTTAAACATTTTCTTTTTTAATCCAGGGCTGGCCTTGAAATGTTCAGCATGAAATATTTCATGTTTAATTTAAATGCATGACATTTTTTTTAAACTTTTAAATATATACCGTAATAAAAAAAGGCAAAAATATGACAGTTTAAATGTCAGTCTTTTGATGTGGTGAGCAGCAGAAAGTCCTAGTGGTGCCATAGGGAAATTAATTCAACAAGCTCGAGAGGCTTTAATTTTTCCTTGGTTTTCTTCATTCAAGGCCTGTTCTGACTAAGTGATCAATGGCCTGAATTTTCATTTGTCAAGTTAATCAGTTTATAAATTCATATGAAATCGAGGCAAATCTACTTCAAGCCCGCACGAAAAATAAGAGATTTCACTTTTGAGCTCCTGAGATTTGCTTTTGGAAATGTGACTGGATCTTTAACTGCATATTTTCTTTCCACCTAAGATGATCTATTTAGGCACCTTCTTAAAACACTGAAAAGGGTCATAAAGTATAGTTCAGAAGTATGTGAATAAAGGATCTCCATAATCTGAAGTTTTGAAGTTTGAAGAGTCCACTGTATAGTAGCATACAGAATACGGCGATTGAGACATGTTACTGTATCTCTTATCTGAGAAGCTACTGGCTTTTCTAACACCAGAGACATTAATGATTGGTTCTAGCAAGTTATTTCACCATTTCCAGCATCAGTTTCTTTCTGAAGGAGCAAAACTCTTGAAGCTCTGATCTCTGAATCAAGCAGTTGGTTCATCGTTGACTCTGGCGGTCTATTTCCTTGCTATCACTGTTTTACTCACTACTGGCCCATCCTACTTGTGGATTTGCTACACCTGTTTTATCCTGTTCAGGGTCACGTGCGGGTGTGGGGTGGGGTTTTTGCTGTTACTAGGCGAGAAGGCGAGAGGTGGGGTACGCTCTGAGCAGGTCTCCAGTCCCAGTGGTTTCTTTTTTTTTTTTTTTTTTTCATTGGAAGTTTTTTTTTTTTTTTGTGAATCCAACAGCGGGTTCAACTTTCTTGAACCCAGACGGGGACTCTGGGACGGAGGCAGACAGCGAGCCTCAGCTGGCCTTTTACACCGACCCAAACCGCAGTCGGCGCCGGAGTCGAGGTATGAGAAATGGTAACGCCAACAGCGCGTGGGGCTCTGGGGGTAAGGAGGACTCATACACCTACAGAAAGTTTATCCCGCCGACGGTAACAATTTCTACGTCGCATGATAAGTATCCGTAGTGCACACGGATGGATGGATGGTTTCACAGTTGTGTATGCTCATGGTTTTGACTCCTAGAGGGAACACGTAACAGTGTGTACTCTGTGTATACATAGGTTTGTGGAGGGTGATTGTGCGCATGTAAAACTGATCTCATTTCGTATGCATACAATCTTGTTGAGTAAAATCAAACAAGATGGTGAGATCAGAGGTTTCCAGTGGGAAAAATGTAATATTTGTTGCATCTTGTGATTTGAAGAGCTCCATGTTTTGAAATAATATTCCAGACAAATATTATTTCTAAGGAGGACCCATTGAAAATGCTGTCAAAGTGAAGTGGTGCAGCACGCTTTATCTGTCAGCATGCCACGTTCTTCCAGCTTTGATATACAGTAATGTGGGTGAGACAAAAGGAAAAAATAATAATAAAATATTTTTTTTAAAAAGAAAAAGGTTTGAAAATAATAGCTGCTGTCAGAAGGTGTTACAGGCCTTTACAAAGCCTCCAAGCCAATTATTCCTCCGTCATGTGCACAGGTGTCACAAACATGGCAAAGCCTGCAGAAGTGTGGCCAACACCTTTAATTAGAGCTGGGTTTAAGAATAGAATAAGGTGGTTGCAACAATGCCCTAACTAGGTTGTTTATATCCACAGGAAAGAATGATTCATGAGGCACAACAAAGCCACTTTTTTTGTCATTTGACATCTCAGGAAAGATGGGAAAAGGATAAGTTAGTATAGAAATATTCCACTTTTTCTGAGAAATAGCCTAATGTATGCAGGAGATAAGGTTTGGAACATTATGTTAAATCTGAAATGTAAAGCCAAAATGGGTCACAAAAGGTGAAATGATGCCCACATCCATTTTGTGGGTAAGTTTCTTGATAAGATAAACTAGCTATAAATGCAATATAAAAGGTCAGCTTTATATTTGACTTTTGTTTAAAGGATCTCCTTGGGCAGGTTTTGACAGAGAAAGCTGTGGCAGAGCAATTTCAAAGTGAAAATGTAATGTAGAAATATTCTGTTTGTGTAAAAGTAAGTTCTTTAAGCAAAATGCAAGTGCGTGTAGTCAAGGTCACTGCAATTTTTATGTCTGTGCGTGTCTGTGTGCACGTATGCATGCCCCTGTAGATACAAGGTCACATTTGTCTCTTTTTGTGTTGCACTCTGGAGTAAAGCAGATAAGGGAAGCGTTTTCACTCCGGCAGAGAAGAAAAGAAAAGGAAAGAGGGAAGGTTGCAAAACAACTTATGTGCTGGGTTTTTTATTTTTATTTATTTAGGCCCGTCTCTTTAGTTTCCCACACATCTCAGCGTGGATGTTAAAACCCTTCAAAGGTAAACCTTAAGTCTATGCCATCTAGCAAGGCCCATTCTAAATCTCCCAAAGGTTTGATGGTTTGTTTTTTTGGTTTGTTTGTTTGTAGGGAAAAAAAGTAAAATAACTTCCCGTGTAGGGAGTGTGTGTGTATGTATTGTTTTGTGACTGTGCCTGTATGTTTATGGCATAAAGGGGTTGCAGGGAATAAAGTGCAGCTGCTGCTTCATATATGTCTACTATTTGTTGTTCCCACCTCCCCCCCTCTCCCTCCTCGTGTGTGTTTGTTCCCAGCAGCAGGTTCCCCGCGGAGCCCCATCAATAAGACCACCTTGACTCTGATAAGTGTCATCAGCTGCGTGATCGGCCTGGTTTACTCATCTCACCTCTCCTGCAGCATCTCCGTGCGGGTAATCTTACATGTGCCGGAGCACCTCATCGCTGACGGTAAGGCTTTACACCAGCCACGCACTATGGATGCAGCTTTTGGTAATGCACTCCTGTAGATGCTCAGGGCTGGTAATTTTCTTCTGCTCGCCAGGGAGCACAATGCACTTTGACTTTTAACCAAGTTCCCACACTTGGTGGTCCAGATGCTGATTTTGCTCTGCTCTCAAAGACAAAGGTGTATGCCAGGTCGATCCCTCTCTCCCTGGGTTCCCCATGCTACCTCACACAACAGATGTGCCCTCAATGCATCACAGCACATTGAGGCTAGAACGCAGTGACCACCAACTGTAAACCCTACATCACTCTTCTGCTTGTACTTCCTGATGTGATCAACCACTTTGCTTATTAACAAAAAACATCTTTGGAGCAGTGACCTGAATCCTGTTGGCTCATTGTCATTTTTTTTTTTTTTTCAGTTTTCACAGGAGTGAGCAGGCTGTTTAGATGTATAATAGAACCAGGCTCACTTATATATCATCTGGAGGTCTGAACTCCTGCAGCTTTCTCGTGTTTTTTTCTGCCAGGTGCATTACAATTCAGTGAGGTATCCAGGGAGGGAACTTTGAAAGCAGAGATGAAAGATGGCGATTTTGCCCGTTGAATTACGAAAACCTGGATCGATTTAGACTGTTGCCATAAATGTCTCCACAGTCTGATCAGACTTGATTCGATGTCATGGTGAATCTGGTGAACATTTGGATTCCATCTCTGGGAGCAGATGTTATTAATGCGCACAGGTGTGCATGCTTCCGCTTTTCAAATCCTTTTGAAGAAAGGTACAGAAATGCTGTGTCACACATTTCTCCTCGTCTTTCACAAGAGGGCACGTAGTCTTGCGTGAGAACTTGGTGTTACACTGAATCACAGTGCATACTGATCTTCAAAATACAGAACGAAGGGCTGGACGCATTTGACAAAAATGGTCAAATCTGGTGAAAGTTCATCATCTCACATTTAAGATGAGCTCTCATCCTCAAACAAGTTTTGAGTTGTTAGGGATATGGCTCCAGTTGTGCTCCCATATCACTATTGGCTGTCAAATTAGAGGAAAACAGTTTGCATGACTGGCGATTTGAAAAGTGAATTAAATGGAGAAAAACAACAACATTGGGTGGAAAGTGACAATGACGTCTTCAGAAGTGCTGCACATAGCCTCAGTTGAGCCAGTTTCCAACATCACACACTAACGTCTTCACGGCACGTCAGGCTTCTTTAAACAAAAAGAAACCCAGTGATTCCTGTTGAGCAAGCACTTGGCGATAGTTGAAGAAAAAAATCCTTTTGATCTGGGAGAAACCTCCAGCAGACTCAGCGGGAGGCTGGCCCCCTTTCCTAGTTGGCTGAGTTTAGGGGACAGCAGAATAAAAAAAAAAAAAGAAAGGGCAACATGACAGAGAAAGACAACAAACGTTGGGCATGTTGGCAGCCACAGATCAGGAACATGCAGCTGTGGTGCCAACATTGCCTGACAAATAGATGGAGGGAGAGAGAGAGAGACAAAGAGAGAGAGAGAGCAGACAGACGAAGCACAACCTGCGAGACAGAGGCACGCAAAAGAATCCTTGTAGATTATTGTTCTGGTCGTAATTACTGTAAGTTATTGGTAAATTTATACCCTTCTCATTTAAATTCACAGTTAATTCACCCTCTAAACAAACAAGAGTAGACAGCAGTAATTTATCAGCATGAAACCACATTTCCTGACAAATAGGCCCACCTACACCCACTTACTGACACCATGAATGCGGTGGAATTAAACAGCTGAGTTTTTCAAGAAACTTGATCATCTGGAGACTTTAAGTAGCTACTACCACAGCAGCTTAAAAAAGTCAGGCGTGTCTCCTGTCAGTCACAGTCCACGCTAAACCGTAGCTATAAAACGATCATCAAAGTGGACGATACAAACTAAAGGTCATGCGGAGCTTCTGAGAAGTCATGCCCCGCCTGACAAGGTTCAAATGAGCCTTACATCTAATCTACAAAGATGACACAGCAACTGACGGGAGTTTCCGGAGTAAATGTGACACTTGATTGCCCAGGGACTGAAAACTACGCTTTTCTGATTGGTTTGTTCCTGGTTCTTACACTTTTTTAAACTCCTTTTCCAGGCAGCCATGAAATGGATGGGATACACTTCACAAATCAACTTTATTCTTTTAACTCTGTGCCTAAAGTTTAACAGCATGTGAGCTGTAAACCTTTATGTCTTTAAGCGTATTCAGCAGGAACTATTAGATTACACCGTCTGAGAAAAGGTTCTGTGCGGTACACAACAGTAATGCAATTAAAGCACAAGCAGAAATTTAAAACAAGCAGCCACACATGCCATTGCTGCCTCATTATTCTCCATTATCCCGACAGAATATTACTCCGATTCTCTGAAGCTTTCCAGGTCATTTGCAGCTGAAGTTTACGTGGATAATTTACATGGAAAACAAGGAAGATCACAATTCTTTGAATAACTGTTTACTTTTCTATTTATAGTTGTGATCTTTTCTTTAACTCTTTTTCTTTACCACATGTTGGCTAATTGAGCTGCTGCCAACCGTGCAGCAGCAGCCATTTGTCAACATTTATTTTTAGTGACAAAGTGTCATTATGAGGCCACATTCTTTCTTTCTTTCTTTCTTTCTTTCTTTCTTTCTTTCTTTCTTTCTTTCTTTCTTTCTTTCTTTCTTTCTTTCTTTCTTTCTTTCTTTCTTTCTTTCTTTCTTTCTTTCTTTCTTTCTTTCTTTCTCTCTCTCTCTCTCTCTCTCTCTCTCTCTCTCTCTCTCTCTCTCTCTCTCTCTCTCTCTCTCTCTCTCTCTCTCTCTCTTTCTTTCTTTCTCTCTTTCTCTCTTTCTCTCTTTCTCAATAAAGTTTAAGAATAACAATTGAAGTTGTACAGCGTATTTGGATTTGTTGTTGATTTTTAAAGCAAGCTACTAGTTTTACAATTATTATTATAAACACTTGATTTCACCATAATTTAGTCAGCTGTCCTTTCTTTTCCTTCACATTTCCTCATGTCTTTCCCCTATCTTTCTACCCCCCCTTTGTCCCCACCAGGATCAAGGTTCATTTTGCTGCAGGGCAGCCAGCTGGATGCTTCTGACTGGCTCAACCCGGCCCAGATCTTGTTGTATTACCAGCAGAATGCCAGCGGACCCTGGGTCAATGAGCTGTGTGGACGACGCCTCGTGGATCCCTGTGAGCACCAGTGTGACCCTGAAACAGGTTGGTCCTGACCGCAACATGATTGCTCAGTAATGTACTAGTAATGTTAGTGTGAAAAACCCATGAACAAACTTTTTAAAAGAACAACACTGAGGCTCTCTGCCGGGTAATCATGACCCCGAATTTACAAACCGAATTCTTTATTTTTCTAAAGTAAGCAGCTGCTGTGGAAGATGTTCAACTTTGTTTTGTTGTAGATTACATATGAATCCATGAATAACTTGAAAGAGATCCAGATTCAAAGTAGTAAATGTGAAACATGTCCCACCAGGTGTGGAAGTGCTGTTGAAACAGCTGCACCAGCTGCAGCCATTCTAGTCAATGACAGTGTTTCCACTGGAGGCACTCACTCTGGAGGGGTTTAGAAGCATCCAGAAAGTGATTGTCCACTCTGCTCAACATAAAGTATTAATAAAGTTTATTTTACTGCTGGACTCCTGCTAAGCCACATCAACTTGTACACACAATATTGAGCTGACAGGAAGTCGGACACAAAAATGGGATAGAGAATCCAGTGAATTAAAACACCACAAGTGGGCTCTGACTCATGCATCGACATTACAGGCACCTGTGGAGACTGTGGGTAAACAATTCAGACGGTTTGAGAAAAGATTTGAGCCCTATCACCTTCGATGGTACCTACAGGTGAAAAGCCTATTCTGAAATGGCATCAATTCTGCACACTCAGTTGTATTGTCTTTATCCTTCGATATTTTCCACCCGTCTCAAGTCCTTTTGCTCACTGTGGGTATCAGCAGTGCCGGAAAGGAAATTTCCAGTTAGAATTTGGCCATTATTGATTATTGTGAGCAATTCTTTTTGCTCTCTATAGTCTAAAGAAGAATTACCAACGTTTTCTCTTCTGTGTGTAAATTATCGGGGCCATTGCATTGGTTGGCGTAAGATTCGAAAAAGATTAAATTATTTGTTTGCACGGAAATATTAAATGGATATTACCCATTACACTGGCCCATGGAGCTTATTGCTGTCCTGCTTGAGAGAATGCTTGCTACAAGACGAAACGCACGCGAGCTCATAAAACACTACATTTAATACTTAATGTGCGACAATCAGAAAAAGTGCAGCTTTACAAATGAATGAACAGGCAGAAGCCTAGAAAAAGAAGTAAATAATACAATACACTGACATACTCCCACGCATCCTTCAGGACTCCAGTATGGGTGTAGACTGGTCCAGCATTCCATGACCTGGACAGAACCCGCGATATTCCTGCTGAATCCAATAGTTGATTATCAATCGGATGCTCCTCCCCAATGCTCATGGATAGACCTTACCAAGGAGGCTGAGGAGCGTGATTCCCCTGTACTTGGAACCCCCCCCTTCTTAAAGGAGCTTGAGGCAGGATTGAGGCAGGATTTATGAAAAGAATTCGTATACGTTTTAAGTTTTCTAGTAATAATGTCAGATGAAGCGTTCCAAACCAAAAAGAATGAGCCCTCTAGTGTATCTCTCCGTTGCCTTGAACAGGCTGTGTGCTGCAAAATGTGCTGTCCTGCGGATGTGACGTCACATGATGCTGCATGCGCGTTCTCAGCGGCGCACGAGTAAACATTGGATACGCGTTTGAGTCATGAAAACAGATGCTGACATGGCTCATTTCCTACTGACCAGGTAAGATAACATTGTAAGTCATATTTAGAGCTTGATTTGAACAGCGCTCCCGTGCCGGCTTTGCTGTTGGCTGCAGGAACCCTGACGGTCGTCGTAGCGCTAATGAGTCTCATTTTTTATTCTTGCCTCAAGCTCCTTTAAGAGACCAACACCCTCATCCACTTCAGGAGCTTGTTTTGGTCTGTTGTGATCAGTTGACAGCTCAGCTCCTCTCTTCACTCGAGTGCCCAGAATATATGGCTGCAAATCCAATGACATGATTATTAAATTGATCATCAAACTATGACTCAGGCTCCTGGTGCCACGTGCAGCCTTATGTATTCCCTTATATTAGAAAAAGGTGTTTGTTATGCACAAACCATGACTGGCACAGAAGTCCAGCAACTGAACACCACCTGGGTTCAGATCATAGAGGTCATGATTCCTAATCATGCCCTTCCAGGTAATAATGCTGTAACCGACGTGAGCTTTGAAGTCTCCCAGTAGCACAACAGAGTCCCGTTTAGGAGCACTTTTCCGTTTACTTGCAAAGAACTCCATTGACCTTGTTCGATTCTTGACCATTGCGAGAGGCGAGAGGCTTTGAGCTGGAGTGAGATTGCTTATTTCTCCTCAGCTGGGGTCCTGTATGTCGGGGTTCTTCCAGGAAGATGGGAGGGTATCTTCAGAAAGAGTATTCTTTCATACATTAAAATTGCAGATATAGCTGGGAGAAGCTTTTTATTGAGGCAAATAGTGACTCACAAACTGTTAAAAGAAAAAACAGCAACCAACTTCAGGACGTTCATGAGTCACAGTGTGATGCAGGAACCGGCAGGTACCATCTCTATCAATATATATCTGGAAACCTTTTTGTGTAATTATTTTCTGCGTTATTTCTGTATTTGTCAGCACTGATATTGCATTTATTTATTAGATGTATTTATTTATTCATTTTTAATTCTCAGCCCATAATGTGGAGTTGATTGTTCCTTTGCTTTCTTTTAGCTTTGTTTTGTGGCGTTATGTGGGTGAGTACCAGGGCCGCGGTGATAAACTATATATGTATGAGTAAGAAATTAATTAGAGTGGCTCAATGCCATGCTGGAGGAAGCATTAATAAATCCAGCCGTGTAATGAAATATAAAAGTAGATGTAAATGAGTCATAATTGATGGGACGTCATATGTGCAAAAGGATTAATAAATAATCCATACATTTATGTATTAAGAAAATATATATGATGAAATATGTGTACGAAACAAACAGTTTTCCATTTTAGCCAATGATAAAGCTTCATTCAGTTAACTAGCGTTACAGCTGGTTACAGCCGGGTGTCTGTAGTCCTTCACCATGTCCGTCTTTAAACTTGAAGAAAGCCATGTGCAGCTACATCATGTTTTATTCGAGACCTCAACCACATGTGCATTCCACATCAACACAAGATTGTGTTGAGAAAACAGAGTAGCAGCATATTTTGTTGTTTAACAAGTTTTTGTTTTTAATCGCTTATCTTCATTTACATTTATTTTGGTCTTCCCAACCTCCAAATTGACAAAGGGAAAGTAAGAGCCTCTACAACTGAATTACATTATCTTGTAATGTTTTGATAACTTGGAAAACTATCTCTTGTGTGAAAACCCTGTTTTCCAACTACCAGTATGTTTCACTCTGTAATGGACTTTTGATATAAAACACCATGGTGGGATTATTCTCAAGCTATCTTTTATCACTGTTTAAAATGTACAGTATGGCAAAGTTCGTTTCAGGTGTCCTTTAAATCTGGTGGCAGTTTAAGGTGTTGGTGTGTGATCGACCTCTTGGTGCTTTCCTGCTGCTTGTAACCCCTAAATACTCAGACTTAGTAAAAATATATGTATCACTTTCATCACAGCACAAGATGTGTTTTCCAAGCGTTCTGGAAGGCACACTTCCCCTTGGATTTACCTAAAATAATTAGCCGCTTTTCCTTCTTTTTTACAAAGAAGAGAGACATGAGAAGTGACAAATTTTTTGAATGTACGATTAAAACAATAATAGTATTTTACACGGCTGATGATACAGATGTCATGTCTGAAAGTGGCCTCTGACTTATTTTCTAATAAACTGTATTGAGACAATATTAAAGATATTATGGATGAGAGATGATTTCATAACATCTCTATTTTTGCTGATTTGATCAGCAAAGAGTTTCAAAGCAAGGTGTTAAATGTGTCTCGTTCTCTGCTAATGTGGAGGTGTTAAGAGTAAGCTTCTGTATTGGCAAAGAGAAGAAAAAACAGAAATAGACCTGGTTTGGAGTGAAGAATTAGAACTGTACATCGTGTAGCACATGTAAACCTGGCTTTGACATTCTAACTAACGATCTACGCTGCTGCTCTGAACATGCGTGGCCGCTGCTTCTTCTGTTTCTGCCTGATTCTCTGCTGAACTGGTGACCCATCCATGTTGTAGCCATTCACTCTGACATGTGTGACAGACTTTAACCCCTGAACCATCCATGAAAAACCCAGAATAAATGAATGATTTTTAAATAATAATTTTGAGTACACAAAGTACAAGTCACACCCTCTGTCAGTTCTGAGGTCTTACATATCACAGAGTCGTTGTAATGCTGCATATTTTTCTTTTCACTGCTTTTATTTGTAGCCTGTGCGAGGTCCTTGGCCACCTTAGGTTCTTTTTCCCCCTAAATAACTAAAAAACTAAAAGGAACAAAAAACACTTGACTTGATTCTATGTAGTCTAAAAGGAATTCGTAGTGTCATAGACACATCGACAGATATAAACATATGTTGTCTAGTTGCATTAAAAAATGAAAAAAGGTTAAAAAAAATGGAGGCTTTTAGACCTAGTGTTTAAAGAAACTATAGATACCTTTTTGTGACTTTGAGACTCTTTGTACTTTGCATCAGTGCAGCATCTAGAAATGATAGGCTTTAGATACGGACTTGCGCTTGTGAGGGAGCTCTGTGTGCCTGACAGTTCTGCTGTATTCTGTCTTATCAGTTCAGAAAAGTGAACAATAACAGAAGAGCGAGGATGTTGTGGGCAGGACTGGTTGTCGAGGAAGTCAAACTGGAAGTCAAACAAAGAGGGAGAGTAAAAATAAATATAATGCACAATCTAGAAAACATTGGGCTTTTTCTTTTTTTAAAGTATGGTCTGTGTCATTCAGGGGGACTGCAGTAACTTGTTTATCAAACACACTTGATTGATTGATCATCAGTAGATGTAAGCAGAAGTGGCATAAAGTATTACCAAACTGTTGAAGCAACATTCACATGGATTTTTTATGACTTTGAAGAACACAGCTGAAGGTTAAGCAAGATCAAGATAAACAGACTTGCCAGTAGCATATAAGTTTTTAAGCACAAACTCCTCACAAATACAAAAGCACTCCATGGGAAATCTAAATAAGCCGATCTAAACAACTTTCTATTAGAACTCAGAGCATAAGTAGCACCAAGGTGCAGTTAACCCTGTAATGCTGAATGTATCATACTTGATGGAGAGATTTCTGAGACTTCTACACTACTGTCATAATAAAAAAAAAACAGTCCTGGGCAACCTTACTGAAACAATTAAGATTATGCTTCTCTAGATTTCATTATTTCATAGCCAGTAAAAATGAATGCGTTTACTTCACTTATAACAATAAAAAAAAAAATTGACTTAATGACACTTTTAGCTTTTTATGCTGTTCTTGGAAACCTTACCAAGTCCATCACAAATATAATTAGTGGAACAAGAAATCTCACTGTAAAGAGAAGTGGAAATGGCTTCCTTATTTTGCATCTATTATTTAGCAGCCTAACCGTCCTCTGGGCCATACAGAGTAAGATCTGAGACCTTTTTAAATGGATCAAAAAGCTGGACGAGTGCATCTGATGCCTGCTCTTCTTGGAATGATCTCACAATCTCCAACACACCCAAACCTGCACTCTGCCCACTCCTTCAAAAGCTTTGAGACAAAAAGCCTTTTTGTTTTTCATAAGACTTTGTTAAAATAAAAGTTTTGTTCAGTTTATCTAGAGTTCAGTTCATAGAAATGTCCACGTGATGGGTGAGAAAACTCCACCCCATTGACCCACAGGACTCTGAAAAATCACTTGCTGCTCAAAATCAGCTAGAAAAAGTCACATTTCTGCAGTTAAGTGTGAAAGTAGAATAGTCTTGTACTTTGATGCATTTGTAGACCAAAAACGGGCTCACTGAGTCCTGAATGTGCTGCCATGTTTCATCATAAAGAGTAGAAAGTATTTCCCACAGCTGTCGCCTCTTTCTACAGTCATTACCTCATAAAGTCCCTGAAACTCATTTATAACACTAACAAAGTGAAATTGAAGTTTTCTTCCTTGAAATTGAATTACAGTATTAGTCATGTTATTTAATAGTCGCACCTCATATGCATGATTATGTGTGGGTTTGTCAGCAGTCTTGTTCGCACATATGGGAGTGGTAAGTGTGTGTGTGTGTGTATCAGGAGATTGCAGAGGTGCTATAGATAGCTTAAATCCAATCCTCTCCTCTGCTGCAGAAGATACTGATGAAAACTGAGATGGGTTGTGACAGTATCAGTGCTGCTCGTGCGAGACATTAAAAGAGGCAGCAGATGATTTAACACGCAGCATTTCCTTTCCTGAACACCTCAAGACCTGGATGCTTTCGGTGCTGTTTTCACCACCTTCGCGGCATCTACTCTAGAGGTTGTGCGGGGCACTCATGACATACAGAGGGGGATGTTTTTCCTCTGGAGATGCATGCTTCAGCAATTAACATGTTGGCTTTATTGATGTTGCTGCATTCAGCTGGACAGTTTTGTGTACATGAGACCAAGTGCATGAAGGGAACAAAAAAACTGCTGAGGGTCATGTTACTCACATGACGGAGCTTGAGGCACAGCCTTATTAAAGGTGATCCGTGAATTTTGCTCTTTTGACCTAAATAAAGTATGTGTTTCGTGAGGTGTCAAATAGCAGGAGGAAATGCAGTGAAAATAGAGTGTGACGTCTCAAACCTGGTTCAGAGCCTGCATGTAGAGCAATTAGAGAAGGTTACACCTTGCAAGTGAAAAACAAGTCGGAACTGAACAGCACGACCTGAAAGTGCAGTGAGACGGCAAATAACGTAAGATGAGGCATTTAACGGTGAGCAGCAGCTGTTCGCCTAATCGCAATTACAGCTTCAACATGTTTTTTTTTAGCTGCAGTTTGTGATAATATCTAAAATTGTAAAATGTACTTCTCTGTCAGCTTTTTCATTGCACATTAAACTGGAGCCAAAGTAGTAAGTGCAAAGTTTAGAGCTGCATCATCTGTAGGTTGGAGGCAGAACCAGGTTAAGTGTTGGCAAAGCGCATAATAATCATGAAGAAACGTTTCAATTGTGGTGATTTAGGCAATATTTTACTTTACAATGGCTACAAACGAGGGCATACCAAATCCATATTGTGTGAAAGAAAGATGATACTTACAATATGCTGGAAAAAAAGGATGATGACTGACCAGCAGCAACACTCATAGAAAAAGGTTCGGTAACATTTGTAAGTGCTGGTTATGTTCACAGGTAGGACAAGATAGGACGAGAGAAAAATTAAACATGCGCCAGCCAGGAAATTATCTTAAAATAGCTGCAAAGAGAAAACGGGGCAAAAAAGTTTGCAAGCACGATGTTGGAAGATACATTCGGCAGTTGCAACAGCTTTTCGTCAGAATAGGATTTTGATGAAGAAAAGTATCCATTTGAGGATCAATGAGCATATTTCATCATATTTTTTTCCTTTGACATATATATTATAATATACATATGAGGGTTGTATATTATAGGTTTTATTGTATAGTATAATTTTATGTTCATAGATCAAAATCTTCAGGAGCAGCTGTGCCTGTAACTGCCATATGTTGAAAATTATTTATACATTTAAACCAGCTGTTTTGTTTATTTTATTTTCACCTGTTAGCCATCCACATACCTGCCACAGAAATCTGCATCTCCACAGCTGTGAAAAACACCCACTTAAGTGTGTGTTTTATTTTTAAAACTGGTTACATTTGCATGTAGATGGGACCTGTTGATACTAATGATAAGATTGTCTAATGTTTCCAGCTCTTTTTTGTTTAATTCACATCATGGGGTGTTTTTGTTTTCTGTTTTTACAGCGTAATCTTTTACCTCGAGTGAGATTCATCTTTCTGTTACTCAAAATTAGATTTTACTCCCAGGCTTTGCTGGACCTGACTCAGTGTTTGCTTCGGCTCATATCACAGGATCAAACAGATACTTTTACAACTACAGTATTAAATACAGACAAATGTAGAAAGACAAACGGCTCAAATGCATTTCCTCTTCATTCATGACCATCAGCAGGAGAATCAGTGACTGTGATTTCCTTCAGCCTGGCTGGTACTGACAGTTGACCTTTTCCATTAACAAGCGTGTATAAAAGCCCAGGATCCGTTCTTCTCACTTCGTCTCCCATTGAGCATGAGCAGTTCATGTTGTACACGTCACCCCTGAGTAACCCTCAAAAGCAAAGGTGCAGCCCCATCAATCATACTGAGCAAAGTCAATGCTGACAATTCTCCTGGGTGCTGAAAGCAGAACAATAAGCTGATGCGACACTGTTCTTTGTGCTGGCAACATGCTGATAAGTGATGCCTGTTCAAAGTGTGGACATTGTTTTTGTCCCTCTGGTACTGGACATGCGAGATAAATTTTATTTTTCTCTATCAAGCATAATTTGATCTGTATATCCAGTATCACGTATGTAAGTATTGTGAGATTACTGCTTGGATTAAGTCATTTTGTTTCTCAACTTTGTTAATTAGTTGGTAATCCTAGAAAATACTGGAAAAAAATGACCATGGTGACAAAGAGTGTCCTGTAATTAACATCACAGGAGTCTTCGGTCTTGCAATTACTGAGTGTCTATTTAAAGGATGAAAAGTCATCACTGTTTGGTATCACGGTGTTCACCACACTGAACATAGACCAGAGAAACCAGAGAGAGCAAAGGAGAGCGCTGTCTGAGGAGATCAGAAAGAATTATAGATAAGAATATTTAAGGTAAAGGGTATCAGGGTGCGTAAAGTGTGAGGAAAAAAAAACTAAAAATATATATATAGATATATATTTTTTTTTTGTAGGGGGCAATGTTGTGAATTCTGTGCAGAGAAAACACAAAAAAACGTATGAAAGTAGTGAGAAAAGCAATCTGTTTTTGAGTCGTAAAAAATATCATTAGGCACGTATAATTCTGCTCCGAGAGCACTCCAGGTGGTATCATTATAGTTTGCGCTTTAATTCATGTGACCAGAACATCTCATGTGATGGCTAGATGTGTGCAAAGGCATTTAAAACAGGAGCTCTTTGGTGAAGAGGACATTCAAGAACCCATTAAGCAGGATAAAAAAATTAAAGCTAATTATCGATAAGGAGGTAAAAAACATTATACAAGCCAGTTGCAGGTGCAGAAAGTCAGCATTTCACTCTGTATTCAGAACCATCCACTGCACAGTGGCATGCACGCCATCATTTTCTTCGGTTGCCATTGGCCATATTTGCATTATAGAGCAGGTGCATTGTACTGAAAGAATTGATAACACATGCTCCTAGTGGAAAACTTTGTGAGTGGTTTTTTTAGGGGCAACAAGTGAGCTCATGAGTGCCCTGACTATCTCAAAAGGTCCATTATGGATTAGGTAGCAGAGGAGCAAAGGGAATTTTCCATCAAATTAAAGAATAAAAGAGGCTTATCTCTGACGAACACGTCTGAATCGCTGCCTTTGTGTCTGCAGGGGAATGCCTTTGCCTTGACGGCTACATGAAGGACCCAGTCCACAAACATCTCTGCATCCGCAGCGAGTGGGGGCCCAATCAGGGGTAAGTTATGGTAATGGCCTCATAAGATGCTGTGATTGCTCATCATGATGCCAAAATGAACCTTCCGAACAACAAAGGAATCATCTTTCTCGACAGACTGTAAAGTATATTTGCTAAGATGAATCAAAATAACAAATCTCATCAGTGCCAAGATCACTTAACTCTGCAGATTTGTAAACAGCGAATACTTAAGCTTAACAAATATCTGAAATATTTACGTAAATATTTCATGATTGCTATTATATACTGTAGTAACAGTTTGCTCAAATCAAAAGGTAATGTTTCATAATGGGAATGGATTATTCCCATTGTCTGTCTTTTATTTTTTTTTATGTTTTCCTTTATTAACATTGAAAAAAGCCATATGAACCCACTTTACCACAAATAAGGGCTCACATCTAAATACTGATCATACTGTGGGAATAAATCTGATCGCAAATAATGTTGCCCACCACCTTGCAGCTGTCATATATACAGTTATATGTTTGATCTTCATCTACTGACACTGGTCACATGTTTTTCTTTTCTCAGCAATAATTGGTGCTGACTTGTTATCTTTAGCCTAAGAAGAACAAACAAACAAAGCCTTTTCAGAGTGTCCCTGCAAGTTTGCTAAACATATATTTGCGTATAAATTTGCTTGCTTCAAATGTCCTTGACATGTGCTCACCACTGCTGTCCCAGAATCAGCTTGTGGTAAAGGTTGCATAAGTATATACCATCTGTCCTTGAGTAAAAGGGTAGATACTGTACATCTGTAACCCAGGGGGCTCTTCCAGAACATATTGTGTTTGTCCAAGAGGTTTGACAGAACTTTATTCCCTTCATGCAAAAATTCAAACGCCACTGGTATGTGTGTTATATCACTAAGATGAGGACTATAAAGTTCTTGCAAGAAGCTGCTTTTGGCCTAAAACTCCCCAGAACACCTTTTAAGGAAACGTTAAGTCTATCTACAGTAAACCCCATCTGACGTTTATAATGCGTTTGCCGCGGGGTTCTGTACTGAAGACCTCTCAGTGTAAATGTGCTAAATTCTTAACCCGTGATGTCAGCCGCTTGCCACAGGCACATTATGCCATTTTCTTTCTGTTTTGATGGTGTCCCTGACATGAGAAAAATGTGGGTGTTTGTAGGCATTTTATGCGACATCTGAATAATTTTGCAAGCTCACACAATAGTACACATGTGTATCTTTTTCCCCCGGTGCTCACTCTGTGTCCACATCACTGTGTAACAGAGTGGGCGCCCTGGGGTGGCTTAAATTTTTAATGGTCGGAGCCTGTGGCGTGGAAGCCTCTCCTCTTTTCCCCAATGCTCTTTTTGCTTACAGTACTGAGGGAGTTTGCTCAGGATGACATCGGGCCCCTGTCACTTTCCCTCTTTACACTCTCACTTTGCAGACTGTTAAGTCCCTGAGCTGCCACTTCCCATTAATCTCAATCATTCTCCCTCTCTCACTCCTGCCTCTTGGCCCCGTCTCATTCCCGCGATGTTCTTCTTGCTCCCGCTCTTTGTCCTTTTTACTAGTCTCTGCTCCTTCCACCAGCTTCCGTCTGTCCCATTTTCTCCGTGCCTTTTCATCCCTTTCTGCCTCGCCTTGTTGTGCCCTCTTACAAATAAATATGAGCCGAAGTCAAATTGTATGTCAGATGCAGCCAAAACACATTTTTCAGTCAGGATGTTGACACATAGCGCACGTCGTAATGTCGCTCGTGAACGGAGGAGCTCCGGAGATGGGAATGACTCGGAAGGCAGACATTGAAACATGGTTTGTGATTTCGGAGGGTTTAGATAAGGCGATGGGTATGCTGAAAAATTTAACACCTCTGTGGCTTTGACTGCAACACTTGGTTTTATTCTCTTTCCTCTTTTTTGTCTTTTCTTCTGATCTATTCTTTTTTTTTTTTTTCCACGCTAGTCCCTGGCCTTACACCATCTTCCAGCGCGGTTTTGATCTTGTAATGGGAGAACAACCCTCTGATCGCATTTTCAGGTAAGAAGAACTTCACAGAACTTCCAGCTCCGACGCAAAGCCTCTGACTTGTTAGTGCAGTGAAACAACAGCTCTGATTTGCTCACAATCCTATTGGAAGGTTTTTAAAAGTAAGGAGGAAACAGCATTTGACTGGCAATCAGAGAATTAAAAAATACAGCATTTTAATTTAGAAAAAAACTACCAATAATTGTTTAAATGATCAGATATCTGTTTGTTTGACAGAGCTATCTGATAGTACTCACAGCTGAGTCCGACTTCTGAGGGAGAAAAAGGAGATCCATTTGATGGTGTGCTGCTGTGTTCATCATAGGTCTCTGACTAGTTTCATGATGGTGAAACAGCGGAAGAGACATGCAAATGTGTCTGCTGCTGCTTGCAGTACAAGAAATCCATACAGGTTATATAGACTCGTCGTGTGGTTATTGGCGCAGTCGTCACTGATCAGTCAAGAAATGCAAGCATCACTCTTTAGCTCCTGTAAGCACTTTGGAATATTTCTTTCTTTTTATGGTCCATATATTTTCTTCATGCACAGATGAAGGTTTTAAAAATGTTTATACATATCCCACCCAGCTATTCATCTTAATTTAATAATTTCTTTTTCTAGCCAAGCTTATCACCAGTTTACAGTATTCAGTCTTTTTTTACCATCTTTATTGCTCAGCACTGGAAAGGCAGAGAGCATGTTCTCTTTTTCTTTTTGTGTTCCTCATCGGTACTAGGAGTTGAGTGTAAAGGCCGTGAGACGATTGTTGGCAGCACAACGCCTGCAGAGTTCCTTATTTTATGATATTTATTGTGGAACATTAAAATTATAAGCACTCGAGTGTAACTTTGACAACCTGAGGTTATCCCTGCTTCAGGCTACAACAATTTCAAGTTGCTGTCCACAGTCAAACTCTGCTTTTACATCGATGAAACAAAACAACTTGACATATTTTATTACACCCTCGTCTCTAGATCCTTCTAACTTCTCTCGCCAAGTATATCGCTCGCACTCTCCAAAAGTTACTTGAAAAAGTTAGAAATCTCCAAACCAAATTAAAATAACCTTCATGACTTTGTTATCTGGCTGTTTTTTCGGCTCTCATCAGTGTCAAAACACGAGTGACTGGTTTTCTGGAGCATGAAACAACTACAAGTCTGCATCAAAATGGCTACTTTTCTGAGATGGATATCTTCACTGCATTGCTTATTCTGAGTCATGGCCTCGAGTTGGAAGTTATTTATTTACCTTTCAGCAAAGCTATCATGCTCGTATAAATCTTTCTTGGGCAGAGGGACACTGTTCTTATGGATGCAGTGCATACAAAATGAGGAAGACTCGCAATGAGACTTTGTCCAAAAACAAAGGAATTATTTGCGATCCAATAAATACCATTATTCCCTTAAGAACGTAATATTTCTGACTTTAAGTCAAATGTTGCATCATGATTAGCATCAAATGTATTATTAGTGCTGATTCATGATAGATGTTTAAATACAGAATAGAGGAGGTTTTTGATTAAATGGTTAAAATCAATTTTTGAGCACACTAAATGTATTTCCTCATTTTCAATTGGTCGCTTCCCAATTTTTAACTGGTAACTTTGCACGAGTAGATGACATTAACTTGTGAGAGCTGCATGAACTCTAAGCAGTCAATTAGGAAAAAAAGCAATTAAACCACTACAGAAACAGAACATTCAATTATATTGAACTAATTACTCCTTTTGTTTCAAAGTAACACATTTAAGTGGATCAAAGTGTTGCTGTTTTTCCAGTTAATGTAAAATGCTGCGTTCTTGCAGGTTATTATAAGGCTGAAGCCCATTAAATCAGTATTTTATTTTTCTAAATGACTTCTCAGGAAGCGGTTTGCACATCTCATTTCATCAGCTCTTGTGGGACGTTTACCAGCAGTAGTGACGATATTCCCCAAGATGCAGTGTGACGTATGAGGGTGACCACAGGACAAATTAGCAGCCACTTAACGAGCACTGTTTTATAATGGATAACAGGGGACTTGTGTGCTGCTCTCTGACTTGGTTGGTTCACCCTAAGGGAAACTATAGGTGGAAAACACTAAGAGAGCCCATGAGGAAACGGTTGTTGAGTGGAAAACATGTTCTTCAGAGGAACTCCCTGCAGTTAATATTGCGCAGATGGGAAGTGATGTGTGTTTGGATGCAAACTTGCAGCATTTACTTCCTCCAGCAGCTGAGTCCTTTGTTTTTATCCTTTGTTTTTTTCTTTACTGCATTTTATTCTCTATAATAATCTAATAATAAAAATGCTAATGTCTGTCTAAATCGGTTGAAGCAATTTTGCAGATGACTTTTGAGTTCAGCAGGAAAGGTTACTTGGTTGCAATTACGAACTTGCAGATCTGAGCTTTACATAAGTGAGAATTTGTCTTTTTCTCTTGCTTTTGAGCTACATTCTTTGTGTGAAGCTTGATTTGTAAATGCTATTCAAACAAAGCAGAGAAATGTCACAACTGTGTGGATACATTTATATCAAAAACAGATCTCCTTGCGGGTTGAACGTTGATGAAGATTTTTAAATATCATACTTCGGAAAAAAAAAGGATTCTTGTCTTTTCAGTTGTGATATCTTTTTGCTACTCAGTCCAAACACAGTGCAATACATAATGCTGTGGAGCCAGAAGAGTGTTTGTATATATCAACCACAAATGTACATACTGGTACATTTATACAAGATCCCAGCAGTTCTGAACCAGATCAGTCCGGTTTCAGGTCATCACAGTTGGATATTCAGTCACTGAAACGGACGCAAACGTTGGCGTTTTAAACTGTGGTGCTCCCCAAACCTTAACTAGACATGGGAAAGAATGACCATAAGTCAACAAAAAAAGAAAAGAAAGCTTCCACAAAGGAGTGTTAAGAATCTTGAACCACATTGTGAATTTACTGATCAGGAAGGGTGACAGAATTCCCAAATGAAAGCACTAAATGAACTCAGTTTTTCATTCAATTCAAAAATACTTTATTTATCCCCAACGGGAAATTAATTGTTCAAAGATTCATTGTAAAGGTTTATTGCGGTGGGCTGAAAGGATGTTCTGTCGAGGTCTGCGTTACAGTAGATCTGAAGAATCCTGGTTGGTATACTTCATGAAAATATACCAACCTTTGGAGAGATATCTGGACCCCGGTGAGGTAACCCTAAAAAATTGCAGTACAGTATGAATAGACACACTATATGATTAGATGCACTAGAAGGCATCAGTCTGATTTGATTCAGGTGTTAACATGACTAACCTTGCCTCACTGCACTTTCTTGTTTCTGCCCCCTCCGCAACCTTTCTCGTCATCCCATAGGTTCACATACACTTTGGGAGAAGGAATGTGGCTGCCATTGAGTAAGAGCTTCGTCATCCCACCAGCCGAGCTCGCCATCAACCCATCAGCCAAATGCAAAACGGACATGACAGTAATGGAGGATGCAGTGGATGTAAGGTGAGAGAAGTTCAGTGGTTGCCATTTTTCTTGAAGATAAGTTTGGGAGACATGAAAATAGAAGCTTAAACTAAAGAAATAAAAGGTTTTATTAGGCTGGACGATCTTACTGGCCACTGTGCCCGAACAGGAAGCTTATTTTCATTGCTGCAATCAATTATTACAGACCTTTCTGTCCACTCTGTTTTATTGTCTCAGATGAAAATCCATAAAAGAAGTATATACTTTTGCAATACTTTTAATGATCTGTCATCCCTCATAGTGTCGCTGTCAAGTCTGACTCTCTGACTCTGACTCCGGCTCACTCTTTTCTGAAGTCAAACCTCATCAGCAGTTGTCTTTTATTTACTATTGTTGCAGTGAGTTTTAATCATCTTGTGAGGTTGATATAAAGGTTTTATTGGTCGTGGTTGAGAGGGTAATAAAATTTAGAGCTCTAACACAATATCAATTACAAAGAGGCCAACAAAAAAAAAGTAAGAGTAAAAGATGAGTAAAAAGAACTAATTAGTTGGTGATTCAAAGCCACAAGCAATGATTGTTAAATGGTTCATAACTCCAAAGACAGTCAGCACTGTTTGCAATGAATGTGTTCATATCTGGTCTTGCAAAAATAAAAATTAAAGAATAAATGGAATGGATGTGTGTGAGGTGTACTGACTGATCTTGTTTGGGGTCTAACATGATGATGATATGGATTGTATTTTGGTAGAATATGTGCACATTGTACACATTACAGAACAGCTTTTCTTGCTCTATAGAAGAAGTTACAATTGCAGACCAAGACTACATTCGCACTCCAGGTCTTAATGATATCCTCCTGATGTTTTGCCAAGATCCAATTTTTATTGTGGTTGTTGATATTAGTATTGCACACTTTATACCAGACTGTGAAGAGGAATCTGTTTTGAGGAGACCCACGTGCGGCCTGTATCATTTCTTTTTGAATTTCTTGTTCAATGAAAGTGGACGGATTCATAACTTATTATAAAGAGAAGAAGGCTGAGGAAAAGGAGGGCAACATTTTTAACATTGGCCTTGTGCGGAGCGATGGCTTCAATATCTGTAGAGAGACACATGTGGATGAGGAATCAGGGCCAGGAGTGGAGGACGTTGACATTACCGGCTCATTCAAAAAAGATATACCAGCAGCACTGACATTAATCACGTACACATGACGTCAAAGATGGATGAAATACATCCCGACCACTCAGACTGAAGCAAAACATCAGATAAGTATCTGATTTAGGACCACATATAAAAGTGACCCAGGTCTGATGTGGATAAAATAGAATTTCCTGTCATTTGGGGTGTTCAGACAGCTAAAAAAACTAACAAAAAAAATGATTTTGGTCACTTTTGCCTGCAGTGTGAGTGCAGCCTACATCAGGGAAACTCAAATAGATGAACCTGTGGGCCACATTACAAAAACGTCGAGGGGCCAAGGGCCAGTTAATAAAATGATGACATTAATGATACTTGATGACTTCTCTCTTTGATTTGCTTTATTTTTGCAAAATCTGCCTGCCTGCCTGCCTGCCAGCCATCAAGTGGGTTAACAGAGAAATAAATAGTTATGGCTAAGTAGGGTAAAATACAATAAACACAATCTGCTTGAAAATAGATTACCCCATCTATGATGTTTTATATAAAATAATAATTAATAGTTATAGGAGTGACTGAGTAAAATAAAACAATCTACCTGAAAATAAACTAAAAGTATGTCTGTTTAGCTGCTTGAAAGTTATGTCAGGGAGTAGAGATACACAGAATACCTGTCTTTCATTTCCACTGCATGACTTGGTCCACTTTAAATACCAATGTTTTTTTTCCTCCACCATAAAAAGTAAGGAACAGTTAAAACAAAATATAAAAATTGGAGAGCAAACCATACTCTCTCCCCAAGCTTTCAGCCTGGTGGAGACAATAAATCTAGTGAGACGACTTACTGAAGTAGAGTGTACAGTATGTGCGGTTAACAGGATGTGTATTCGATGATTGAGGTGCACGTCTGTCAGCCTGTTGCGTGGAAAACCCTGACTCAAAAATATAGGTTGATCCAAATATTGTCAAAAGGTAAACAGCAAGACTCTTGCTGTTCTTATATGGATCTGCCGGACGAGTCCCAAACACCCACAGTTCTTCATCCTTGAACTGGGCTTTGAGCAGCTCGTCTGTTTGAAGCTGCCTAATTTCCAGCTGGGACCCTCGTCGATACCGGGCAGCAGAGCCTTCACTTCAGCTGGGCATGGCCCGGTGGCAGTGAACCTGAATGGGTCGTGCAAAAACCGGAGCACTTCACTCAGGAGTTTGAAATACTAAAAGTTCCTAAAGTTATCATTCAAGCATTTCAGAAATTCTTCCATTTCGGATAGTGAAACTGCATTTTTAGCAGGGTCCAGGGGGACATCGCGCAGAGTACAGAAGTGGAACTTTCTCCCCTTAAGATCAGACAGGAACGCATCCAAGTTCACTTGAAATCCACACTTTGTGGATAAGCTGTCCCACACTCGCACCTCCACCCTGCAGCTGCAGATCAAGCATGTTAAGGTGCCTTGTGATATCACACAGAAATGCGATGTGGGTTTGTGAACTCTGGATCTCGCATAGATAACAACAACTCCTGTGATTTGGCAGATTTCTGACCGGAGAGAAAGTTAGTCACCTCGTTACGCAGTGCAAAGAATCTCTCCAGCACACGCCCCCTGTTCGACCACCTCCCGTCGTTGAGCTGCAGGAGGTCAGTGTATTCAGCATCCTGCTTCTTGAGCAACATTTTAAAAAGCCGGAGCTGCAAACTTGACGTTGAACGGATATGGTTGACTGTTTTAATCACCGTGTCCGTGGTTTCTTTCATCTTGCCAGACAGCTTCGCACACAAAACAGTTGGATGAATAATGCAACGAAGTAAGTTGACAGTGGGGTCTTTTCTTACCCGCGACGCAAAGCCCCTCTCCTTTCCGATCATGGATGCCCCCCCGTCGGTAACACTGAGGTTGATATTACTGAGCGTTCATTAAAAAAAAAACCTCTTCACAGCTGCATACATCACCTCTTCAGTTGTGTTAGTTTCCAGAGGCAAAAGGTGGAGTAACTCCTCTTTTAACACATGTCCATCAAATCCATCATACCTGAGAAATAGATAGTTGACTCATCCACTGCCGTAGACGTGCACTCCACCACCGCTGATTTCAGATGTGACATCAAAGATGAAAAGCTTTTCCCATATAAATGTTCAACTCTGCGTATCGCGGTTAAGTCTGATAGCTGGATTGTTTTCACACGGTTGATGAGCTCCTCTTTCTGTTTCTCCCCAGCATACAATTCCTCCTCCACCGTGTCTATGGTGCAGCGCTTCACCAGTTCAGCATCCAAAAATGGCTTGCAATGTTTAGCAAGTTCCCAAGTCACACGTAGTGAGGCCGCGGTGGCCTTTTGCGTTAGTGTTGCAGCTGTTATGGCTGTGGGGCCTGCGTATGGTGAGTCCGTGATGACTTGACATACATTTACCTCACCATGGTTCCTCTGCGTTGAGGCCCCCGGGCTTTTATTTTTTGTTAAGTAATAGTACTACTGTTATATTAGTAGTTTTACTTATAATATTGTAATTAAATATAACTTCATTTAGATTTTTTTCCCTGATTTTATTTATTTATTTATTTTTTCATGGATTGATTGGTGGGACAGTCAAAAGCCTGCGGGCCTGAGTTTGAGTATCACGGGCCTACGTGATCAGTTAAGAGATGCTGCACCAACGTAGCAGGAAATCTGCATGTCATGATTGACGCGTTAACCGTATAGTGTAAGATTTATCATATTTGATACATGCATTTGTGATTCTGCTGTACAACTCCAGTAATAAAAAAAAGTTTATACAACAAAAAAATCTAACAAATACGTGAACAAAATGCATAAAATGACAAAAAATATTAGTAATGATACAGAAATTATTATTTGAAAACATTTAAAGACAAAAAAGGAATGTTTTTAATTTCAATATGTAATATTGAAAAAAATAGGATTTTCTGTTTATTATTTCACATGTCGGGCATTAAAGGGTTAATGTAGCAAAGTAGCAAAGCATCCACAGGCTTTGAGTAAATTTTATTTAAAAAAAAAACATTAATTGAAAGCTGTTAACTAATTATAAGCTGAGAAGAAACATTGTCACACATTATCAACTATAGAACAGCTTTAAATATAAAAATACCCAAAACAAATTAAACAACTTTCCAATTTCATTACAGTAAGTTGCCCTAGGCAATGTGAAGAAGAATAAACAAAACAAATCAGCAGAACAACATTATTGTATATATCCATCCATCAATTGTCTATACTTGCTTATTCTTATTTATGGTCACAGGGATTCCCTGGAACCAGTCCATATTCCCTTTAGCTGTGAAAGGCAGTGGTACACCATGGGCAGGACAGTCACGTGATTATATTTTAATCATAAAACGTCCAGCTATTACACATGCTATTGTAAGTTCAACTAAACAATTAAAGATATGAATAACTACTAGTTGTGTCCTCTATTCAATTGGGTTTACTTTAAACCTTGTAACTTTGTTAACTTTCTAAGACTAGTCTTGCTTTGCAGAGTGATGCTCTTTTTCTTTAATGAATTGAGTTCTGTTTCATTCCTTCCAGACTGCCAGTGGCAGTAAACAGAGTGGATATGTCTCCTCGCGCTCCGCGCAGGTCGAGATTTAATAACAACAGTGTCACGTGAGTGACGTGTAGGCTACCTGTGCGTCTATAAATACCGCCCGGTAGACTACATCCGGCCTCTTGAATCTTCTCGCTGTTAACCTGACGTACATCGCTGGTTAATCGCTCCGTAGATCCGTGTTTCGGATCTATATTTTCTGCAGGTTCGGGGAGGTAAGCTCAACTCTGGTTGGTGGTGTTTGACAGCCTGCCTGTGACTCTTGGTCGGAGCGCACGTTGTGCCCTCTAAGGCTGTGGCTGTCAAGCCATCTTACCTCTCCCTTTCTCCATCGGGAGGATCCGAGCGCCCGTGTGTCGGGCTGGCTCGCTCCCCAGCCACACAAACGGTCTTGAATTGTTTGTGCTGAGCTGATTCCTCCACATGCTAGATGTCCCAGCCGCGTTCAGTGGTCCGCCCACTGCTCTCGTCTGTTGGTTCCTAGCCTGGCTTGGTGAGTATTTTTTACTTAAGCTTTAAAAAAAAAATATATATATATATATATATATAAATTTAAAATATATATATATATATTAAAAAAAAAAAAAAAAAAAAGCTAGTCCAGAGGTTCCGGATGCGTTCTGTGGCGGCCACAGTTCTCGCTTGGATTGCCTGGCTCCACACTGAATTGTTTGGATTAAGAACAGTGGTGTGAGGAGTCTGTTAGAGGTTCTGATCGAGTCTCGGTTCTCGCCCAGATTTCCTAACTTGACCCTTTTATTTTTTGGAGGAAGCGATGATGGCTTGTACATCATGTGGCACTCTACTGTTGGTAGAGGATGGCCATGAATTGTGCCCCCAGTGTCTGGGGGTGGGGCACCTGAGGGAGGCCCTCTCCGACCCCTGCATCAACTGCAGCATTTTGCCGCTCTCGGTGAGAGAGGACCGGCTGCGTCAGGTGGAAGGCCTCCTCTTTAGGAGCGACCTCCCACCCTCTGGGCCCGCTCATGTCAGTGCAGGTTCCCGCAAAAAGCACCGGGACAAGCGCAGAGCGGGGCCCCATGACGAGCGCAGTGGCCCTACGAAGAAGAAGGCGAAGGATGCTCCCTCACGCAGTGAGATGGAGGATTTACGGGCTGAACTGGAGCAGCTTAAGGCCTTAGTGAGGGAGCGGGCTCTGCCCTCCCCACCTCTGGCGGTCCCCTGGGAATCAGATTGTGGAGACGATGCTATGTCTACCAGGGCTTCAAACTCCATGTTTCAAGGCCGTGACAGTGTGTTTAGCTCTGGCGAGTATCCCTCCCCTGAGCTGCCGTGTCTGGTGGTTGACCCAGCTAGCATACAGGCAGAGGCTGGCTCGGAGACATCCCTCAGGAGCTCTGGGAGCACTGAGCTGGGAGAGGGCCCCTGCCCTTTGCAGGCAACACTACGTGCAGCCCTGGCTAAGGTCGGGCTGGATGATGCGCCCGCTGCCCAACCGGCGAGCAACCCATTCTTTCGCCGGACTCCTGTAGCCCCGCCCTTTGATGTCCCGCCCTCACCTGCTTTTTTGCAGGAGCTGCGGCGCTGCTGGGCAGATCCAAAGGCGTTTGCCTACCATGGCAAGGATGCGAGGACTTTGGCCTCCATGCGCCAGGCGGAGCAACATGGCCTGGTTCACATGCCTCCCGTGGACCCGTGTATCGCCTCACTGGTCCTTTCACCAGATGAGGCGCTCAAAGATAAGGCCCGCTGTCCTAGGCCTCAGTGCCGGGTAACGGATAGCCTTCTCTTGACGGCTTATGATGCGGCAGGCCGCATGGCTCGCATTGGGAACTCCCTCTCCGTGCTCCTCCTCGCCCAGTCCCAGATGTTGCAGTCGGAGCATGAGGGCGGGGAGTTGGGTGACACTAACGACGCTGCGCTCCAAGCCTTCGGGCTGATGACCAGAGAGCTTGGCCGCCTGATGTCCACCCTGGTGGTGACGCGGCGTCAGGTGTGGCTGGCGCAGGCACCCATGTCTGATGATTGCAGGCAGACGCTACGGAAGCTTCCGGTAGTGCCGGGCCAGTTGTTTGGGCCAGAGGCAGAACAGGCGTTGGAGCGCAGGAAGCAGTCGGGTCAGGCATCAGAGGCCTGGGGTCGTCGGAGTGCGAGCATGGGACCCCCAGCTCAGCACTCCAGGAGACGGGGCGCACAAGACCTGCGCCGCTCACATCCCCCGAGCCCCCCTCCGCAGCCCTGGCAGCACAGCCGGGTTGCTGGGGGTGGTGGGCGTCAGCCCAGGGGCGCACACCCTCCACCTCGCCGGTCTCAGCGGGTGCAGGGGCAACACCAGCGTCCCCCCAAACCCCCAAATAATCCTCGAGGCACTCTATGAGGGCCTCGGGCCGGCGGTGGGCAGGTTTTCACATCAGCACCTGGCCTATTGGGCAGCCCATTCTCCAGATGTATGGGTTTTGAGAACACTGTCCCAGGGCTACAGGTTGCAGTTCCGCCGCCGGCCCCCACCACCCTCCGGGGTCAGGGAAACCTCGGTCAGAGACCGCGGGAGGGCCCTGTGTTTGTCACAGGAGATAGCCAAACTCTTGGACAAAAAGGCCATCACAAGAGTTCACCCACATACACAGAGCAGTGGGTTTTACTCAACATACTTCCTCATTCCGAAGAAAGACACTTCTCTTCGGCCTGTGCTGGACCTTCGGGGTCTGAACCAGTACCTGAAGGTCCTCCCATTTCGGATGCTGCGTACACGCGACGTCCTTCAATCTGTCACTCCAGGGGAGTGGTTCACCTCCATAGACCTCAAGGACGCCTACTTTCACGTCCCAATACACCCAGACCACAGACGGTTTCTCAGTTTTGCCTTTCAGGGCCACGCCTACCAGTTCACCGTCCTGCCTTTCGGCCTGTCCCTGGCTCCTCGCATCTTCACCAGATGCATGAGGGCGGCCTTGACATCGCTATGCCTGTCGGGAGTAAAGATTCTCCCATATCTGGACGACTGGCTTATATGCGCCCCCTCGCTCCAGGAGGCGGAGCTGATGACATCCAGGGTCCTCACACATATCGAGGCTCTGGGCATGTCGGTAAATTGGGAGAAGAGCTTGTTGCGTCCTACGCAGCAGACCACCTTCATCGGCCTGTCCCTCGATTCCGTGTCAATGCAGGCACGCCTTACTGCAGAGCGGGCACAGCGGATTCAGGACCTGCTACGGTCCTTCCGCCTCGGGATGAGGTTGCCCGTCCATGCATGGCTCCGACTGCTGGGGATGCTGTCGGCGGCCTCGGCTGTGACACCTCTGGGGCTGCTGCACCTGCGCCCCCTGCAGATGTGGTTCAACAGCCTCCAGATGGACCCTCGCCTTCACAGGTGGGTCAAGGTCAAGGTTACCCACCAGTGCCTTATTCATCTCCACCGGTGGCGGGACAGCACCTTTCTATTGCACGGTGTTCCTCTCGGCTCAGTCCCTTCGAGGCGAGAGGTGGTGACAACAGATGCCTCACCTCAGGGTTGGGGTGCGGTATGGCAGAAGAGGTCAGTCCAGGGGGTTTGGGGCCCTCTGTGGCGGGGACGGCACATCAATGTCCTAGAACTCCGGACTGTCTACTTGGCGCTGAGGCACTTCTTGCCCTTTCTCAGGGGCAAGCATGTCCTCGTCCGGACAGACAACACTTCAACAGTGTTTCATGTCAACCACCAGGGGGGAACCAGGTCGCTGGACTCCCTGAACGAGGCCCGGAGGTTGTGGATGTGGGCTCATCCTCAATTGGCTTCCTTGAGGGCAATGCACCTCCCTGGCAGAGCCAACGTGGTGGCGGATTCCCTCTCACGCCGGCAGCTGCCCCCAGGGGACTGGCGGTTGCACCCCCAGGTGGTGCGAATGATTTGGGATCGATACGGGGAAGCCCGTGTGGATCTGTTCGCCTCGGAGTGTACGACTCATTGTCCACTGTGGTTCTCCTTGGCAGAGACCAGTGCCCCGCTCGGGATGGACGCTCTCGCCAACACTTGGCCGAGAGGCTTCCTTTATGCGTTCCCTCCGATTCCCCTGGTGATGCCCACGCTTCACAGGGTGAGATTATCGGGTCACAGGGTCCTCCTGGTGGCGCCCAAGTGGCCCTCGAGGATTTGGTTCTCCACGCTCCTCAGCCTGTTGGACGGGGAGCCTTGGCAGCTCCCAGTACGGTCGGACCTCCTGTCCCAGCTGGGCGGGGAGGTATGGCATCCCTCTCCGAGCCTCCTTCAACTCTGGGCCTGGCCGTTGAGAGGGAAGGGTCATTCTTGACGCACCTTGAGCCCTCGGTATGTGAGACCTTGCAGAATGCTAGAGCTCCTTCCACAAGAAGGGTGTATTCGCATTGCTGGGCCGCTTTCTCCTCCTGGTGCAGGGACGGGGGTTTTGACCCGATCTCCTGTCCGTTACAAATTGTACTGCGGTACCTGCAGTATCTGTTTGAGGCGGGCCGGGCGGCCTCGACCTTGAAGGTGCACGTAGCGGCTATTTCTGTCCACCATGGCCACATCGATGGTAGACCAGTTGGTGCGCATTACTGGGTGGCACAGTTTCTGCGGGGTGCCAGGAGACTGCGCCCCCCCAGAGTGCAGCGTGCAGCAGCATGGGACCTGCAGGCCTTGGGCGAGGCACCCTTTGAGCCTATGGCAGGGGGGTCCTTGAGGACGACGTCATGGAAGACCGCCTTTCTGTTGGCTGTTACGTCTGCCAAGCGTGTGAGCGAGCTCCACGCCCTTTCAGTCAGTCCTACGTGCCTTCGGTGGAAGGCAGACAGCTCAGGAGTGACCCTGTGGCCAAATGTCGCTTTCCTGCCAAAGGTGTTACCCCCTGACCATGCCAATCAGGCCATAGAGTTGGCAGCATACCATCCGCCCCCGTTTGAGTCCCGGCTGGAGGAGCGGGCTAATTTGCTGTGCCCAGTCCGGGCGTTGCGGCTCTACCTTCAGGCAACACAGAGCTTTCGACGCTCTGAGCAGTTGTTTGTGTGCTACAGGGGGGCGCACAAGGGCCGTGCCCTGTCGAAGCAACGTCTCTCCCACTGGATTGTTGAAGCAATCAAACAGGCTTATGACGTGGCAGGTAGACCTGCCCCTTCAGGCGTTGTCTGTCATTCCACCAGGGGTGTGGCCACTTCCTGGGCGGCAATGAGAGGGGTACCGTTGTCTGAGATCTGTGCAGCGGCATCCTGGACGGTGCCGTGCACCTTCTCCAGGTTCTATCGCCTTAACGTGGCCTCTGGGTCCACGCTGGCTTCGGCCGTTCTGCCTTTGGCTTCTGCGGCTGACCACTAGGTGGGTGTTGTTCCTCGTGACAGTGCTGATATGAGTCATCCACTCTGTTTACTGCCACTGGCAGTCTGGAAGGAATGAAACAGAACGTAAGTTACGGATGTAACTATGGTTCTGTGAATTCCTGGATGACTGCCAGTCACACCGGTCACTCCGAACTTCCTGCGAGAAGATTCTGGGAGGCCGGATGTAGTCTACCGGGCGGTATTTATAGACGCACAGGTAGCCTACACGTCACTCACGTGACACTGTTGTTATTAAATCTCGACCTGCGCGGAGCGCGAGGAGACATATCCACTCTGTTTACTGCCACTGGCAGTCATCCAGGAATTCACAGAACCATAGTTACATCCGTAACTTACGTTTGTTGTTTCAAATGTTCTGGTTATTTCCCTCCATGGGTCAGTTTGGCTTACACACTGCACAATTACCATCTTTTGAGCATTCACATTAAAGAACTTCAAGATCAAACATGTTTGCAGATGTCGTCAGAATGTGCCTACTGACCTCAGGAAACAAAAAGAGAAAATAGTAATAAAAAGAAAAAGGTATTTCTCAGTAGTTTACCAGTTTTCTCACCAGCTGATCAGTCGACGCTGGAATCTTTTCTTTTCTTTCTTTCTTTTGTTTCCGGCAGTTTCGACGCATCCAGGCGTATTACTGCCCTCCTCTGGTAGTTTGGGGCGGAATTAGTTCACAATGGTCACTTATATTCTCGAGTAAAGCCCAGTGGCATGCAGAAGATGTATGACTGCCTTTGCTATCAGTTGGTGGTCCTCATGTTGGCCGAGTAATATTGTAACAGAAAAACAAGATATACCTAGATCAAACAGGGTTCTATATAAAATATTCCTTTCTTCAGAATACTTTCTACACTTCATCAGAACATGTTGAACTGTTTCCGGCCTCCCACACTCACACAACCCACTTGGATGTTTCCCTACCACAAATAAGTTCTGATGTAGCCCACAGTGCCCCATCCTCAATCGGGTTAATTTAACCATGTCAACTCAACTTCCAGAATAATGATATGAAGTATTGACCTTCGGCTGAATATTAAAAAAGTGCCTCCCTTTTTCCTCCTCCTCCCAAATTTCCTGCCACTCTCTCCCAATTCCCTCCTTGATATTACACTTATACTCAGCCTTTCCTAGTGGGATCTCAACATCCACACCGTCTCGCTTTAGTGCTGCTTTCGCCACCCTATCAGCTAATAACCCTACGACTCCGCCGTGCCCTGGAACCCACATAAATTTCACCATACACTGCAGTTTTTCAAGTCGAAACAATACTAATAATATTTCGCTTAGTACTAGGGGTGTAACGGTACACAAAAATCTCGGTTCGGTATGTACCTCGGTTTGGAGGTCACAGTTCGGTTCATTTTCGGTACAGTAAGAAAACAAAATGCAAAATATAAACGTGCTAGTTGTTTATTACACACACACAAAATAACATTGGCTCTACGTGTGCCGGCGCTAGGACCCCGCGGACGCATGGTGTGTCGTCGGGTGTTTTTTTCCTTCATGCTTCCCTGCAGCGTCACATGCAAACACAAACACACGTACCTGGCAGAAAGATTTCTTTATATCATGTTGTCTGTCACCCGCAATATTTTTTCTTTTTTTGGCCGGCGCCATAGTTGGCTGGCTACAAACTCTATACATCCCATAATGTATAATAATATGCCCGCGCTCTCAGCAGCGGTACTCGCATCGTTAAGGCTGATTTATGGTGCCGCGTTACACCAACGCAGATCCTACGGCGTAGGGTACGCGGCCAGCGGCCGTACGGTGCACGTCGCTGCGTACCCTACGGCGTAGGCTCTACGTCGCTTTAATGCCGAACCATAATTCAGGCTTTACTAGGCAACGAAGCAGGTTGACTCACGTTGCAGAACAGCGCTGCAGAGGCGCTCCTAAACGTAAATGATCATTGTTTTGTTTTTTTTAGGCCTGGCGGGGGATCTCGATGGTAGGGGAAACACTGGACTTGTCACAATTATGTGCTTAGCTCTTTAGTTCATTAGTTAGTGCTTTTTTCTTTAATCTTAATACTTTCTCGGTGTGTGCGCAACTGCATGTGCAGCTGCAGCAGCGCTCTGCTCCACAACGTGCGGTCCTCTACTTAATATGTCCTTGTGGAAACTCGTTCGGTACGCCGCCGTTCCGAACCGAACACGCTATACCGAACGGTTCAATACAAATACATGTACCGTTACACCCCTACTTAGTACATCTGGTCTAGTCTGACAACTACTACTTTTTAGGGCTTTCAGGGATGCTGCAGAGTCTGAGCAAATCACCACTCCTTCTGGTTTACTCTCCTCCACCCAGTATAACGCCCAAAGTACAGCTAATAATTTAGTAGTGAACACAGATACATAATTATTAACATGGCAACACATTTCCTTTCCTAACTGCATCACATACACCCCAAAACCAGCCCTTCCACTCTCTGGATCCCTAGAACCATCTGTAAATATCTGCACAATAGAATCCACTGTCTCACACAGATTCTTTTCTACACAGCTTTTTACATTACAATCTTTATCTTTAGTTGCAGACAACAAAAACAAGTCCACCTTTGGTTCTGGTATAAGCCAAAAACCGGATGCACAGCCTGTTCCAAAAAAGGCCTCTTGCTCTTCTTACCTGATGGCCCCCATATGCCCTGGGAAAGAACTGAATCAAGCACACTTCGGCCACTGCCATTTACTTTTGACAAAAACTGCAATCCCAACTTTATACATCGCAGGCTCAATGGTGTTTCCCCCATCTCAACTAACAGAACAGGGACTGGGGAAGATCTAAACGTTCCTGAGCAGATCCTCAGTGCCTTTGCTTGAACAACACTCAACTTATCTAACAGTGACAGTAACAAATCCATAAACAATGCAGCCATAGTCGAATACTGACCTAATCATCGCTTGGTAAATTAAGAGCATGGTTCCTCTCTCCGCACCCCATTCACAACCACATAAGCTTCTCATTACATTTAACACTCTCCCACACTTATCTATAATTTTACTGATATGCACTGCCCAGGTAAGTTTCTCATCGAACCACACTACCAAAAACTTGAACTCCTTAACCCTCTCTAAAGGACAGCTGTATAGGCGCAACTCAATATCAGGTAATTTCCTCTTTTCCCAAACATCACATACTTAGTTTTAGATGTTGAGATCTTAAAGCCCCACTCCACAACAGAATCCAGAGCCCTTTGTACCTGTCTCACAGTAAATGTAACATTTCTACCCCTTTTCCATATTGCTAAATCCTCAGCAAATAACGACAAACCAAAACCCCCACCCACCTTCACACATATATCGTTTATCATAATGTTGAAGAGGACTGGGCTGATAACACTTCCTTGAGGAGTTCCTTTCCCTATTTCTGCTGTTTCTGAAGACTTACCCCCTATTCTTACCTCTATCATTCGCTTATACAAAAAATACTTGATCCAGTTCAACATTCTGCCCCTAACCCCCATGTCATACAGTTTAGTCAATAACCCCTCTCTCCATAAAGTGTCATTATGCTTTTTCAATGTCTAAAAATACACTCACTAACATTTCCTTATTCATAATAGCTTTTTTAATTTCATAATCCAGTGCTACTACTGATTCCATTGTTGACCTGCCAATTCTAAACCCGTTCTGATATTCTACAAATATCCCCCTACTTTCCAAGTAATAGACTAGCCTATTAGTAACTATCCTTTCCATAGTTTTACACAAAACACAATTCAATGCTATAGGTCTGTATGAATTTGAGCTTGAAGGGTCTTTGCCTGGTTTCAGAATAGGGACTACAGCTGCATGCTTCCACTCTACAGACGCTGGAATCTGTGGAGCATCAGCCCTATAACATTCAAGGCAAATCAACTCAACTCATCACAGCTGTTGCTCAGGAGCAGGAGCCATCATCTATCAATCAGAAAGTCAGGGAGCCCAAACTTCCACAATTCAGCCTTCGAACTGTTGGAAAAGGCAGTGGAAACCCATGATGCTTCCAACGTGTTCATTGGTGTGTGACTGTGTGTGCAACAGAAACTCTGCATGGGTAGTCTGGAAAATGATGCCAGAATATGTAAGAAGGGATACATCAGTTTTGTAGCAGAAAGAACTTTGAGTTGGCTAAAAAATGTAGAAAAAAGCTATAAAAACACTTTTCCTTTTGGCACGACAAAGTCGTAATTTTGTTTATAACAAACACCTTAAGTAATATCTCTGAGTTCTATTCCGAAGAAGCACTGTTACTTTTTTTTTCTTTTTTCATTGGAAAATCTGCTCTGAGTATATTGACAAGGCTCATTGAGCTACTCCTGTTTCATGTGGTTGCTTGTGAGTCTTAAGGTGATCAGATTTCTTTTTTTTTTAAAGGTAGATCATATCACTAATGAGGTGTCCCCTTGGGAGCTTGTTCATGCAGGCATCTCGAGCACTGTTATAAAGTCGCTGTCACACCTCTGCAGGGTTTATGCCATTACTCCATCCTTATCATAGGTCTGTTTAAGAACCAAGACGTAGTCATCTCTCACATGCCTTCTGATGTCCCCTTCCCCACGAAGCTCAGTGCATTTTTAAAATCACACCTCATCATACTGTAGCTTCCACCTCTAGGGTTATGGGTTATATAGTGTGTGTGTGTGTGTGTGCGTGTGTGCGTGTGTGTGTGTAATTAAACATAATAGTGATACTCCATTAAAAAAAAGATGGAGAAAGTAAAGGTATTTTTTTGTGAATTTGAAATGAGAATATTATTGTTGCAGGCCATATAACAATTTTGGATACTATTTCACAGCAGGAACTCTTAAAATGAGTCTGCTTTTCCTTATCTGTTAAAAACAACACTACTGTGAAATCAAAACCCTCAAAGGCTTTGCAAAGACCAATGGATTCGGTGTAAATGTTATATGAATAGAGCTTGTGGCATAAAGATGGAATTTTTCTATCAGTTCCCAACCCTTGATTGACAGAGCAGTGTTAATTAGTTTGTTGCTTAACTTAACTAAGTGGCCAGAAGTGTTATAGATCACTGCGTATAGATCACACATTAATTACTGCAATTGATTGGAGTAATTAATGTGTGAATTAATGTTCAAGCCTAATACCGCCAAATGTCCACAACCGTGTAAAGATTCTCTCATCAGCTAATAATTGAGAGATGTGTAAGATTTCTCAAAGCATAGGCTCATCCCCTTTAACAATTTATTTTTGAATGATCAGTGAGCAGTTGAGATTATACATACAAATGAACCACTTGATTATCTTGGCTGACTTGTTGAATTCTTTTAGCCATAGAAATTTGTTCTTGTAATATTTGAATCTCCTCCGTTGTAAAAGGGTTCATTGACCCTTAAGCCCATTCTATTTTTTAGTTAAAATATAAAACTGTCTAAAAGCTTTCTGCTACCCTCTTTTTAGTCTAGAGCAATTGGATAATTACAGTGTGGTCTATGATGTCACAAAACTGTTTAAATCTCGACAGCTCATTGAGAGACACAGTTTCAGAGTGAGTGACTGGATTGTGTTATGTCTGCGTCATTTTATATGGTACCAACTTCAGTTGCTCAAATATAGCAAGGAAAGATTTTCATAATAATTTTTCCCCTTCGACATGGACATCTAGCTATGATCATACGTGCAAAGGTCATTTGTATTTGTATTAGTATTGGCTTTCAGTAGATAATATGTATGGCTGTATGGCTTAACCAAAAATGACAAAAGAGCTCTAGTAATGCAACATTAGAGTACAGTCTCCTGCAGGTGGGAGAGACTCCAATTCCTATGAAAAATGCAAGAGGTGATTCAAGGAAGAGGCGAGCTGAATTCAGATCTGCATGAGCAAATAAAAGCCCCAAATCTTCAATATTAGTTATATAAATCTGGTCAGATACCAGGAGTCAGTCAGATAGTGACCAAATAGGGCAAAAAGTAGAAAAAAAATTCAAATGTAGAGGCACTAGGTGAAATAACCAAACAGACATTTAAAAAATCATAAATAAAGTGAGCAAGTAAGGTCAAACATGACTATACTTGAAACACAGACTAGTTACAACAAACTTGCTCAAAAGCTTGAGCATGGAGCATTAAGAAAAGCTAGTAACCTTGGAAGTCTTCAGAACTGAGAGGGATTTCAAAAAGTAAATACATACTGTAAGCACAACAAGCTAAAACTTTAAATAAAACCATTAATATTCAGTCATAATAAAACAATGTTGGTCTTTTATCGGTTTCAAGGACATCAATATTTATTTTCTGATAGGTGAAAACAAACAGAAAACACAGGACTGTGACTGTCAAAATCAAACAGAATAGAATCCTGATATGATTGCAAACATCTGTATATGACGGTCTTTTTGAAAAGGACTTGTTTCAGCGAAAAGTTACACTAAATTGTGGCCTTTATTTTGCAGAGTAATTTTTTCCAAAGGTTGTGTGGTTTTATTTTGTGTCCATGTGGCAAATTGTGTTTCCGATTCCTCTGATTATTGATGAGGATGAGAGATTTCATTTGAACCTGGAAATAAAATTTGCAGTGGCTGGATATGAAGAGGCCGCACTTGGGATTGCCGACCCTTCATCTGTCAACTCACTGGTGATTGAATTTATGTGAGATATTTGGCCTGAAGCGCTGAAACGTCCCACCTTATATAGCCCATCCATGAAACATTTGGGATCACACATATTTAAGATGTTTCACACAGAGATCAGAGATGTCAGCAGGTTTCTTTCTGAGGGCTTCATAAATGTCTGCTGAGAATTCCAGTGCAGTCCAACAGCTGAGTCTCATTTTCACTCTGGAACAATGTGTTAGAGTAACAGTCTGTCTGTCAGAGAGACGACTAGAAACTGACGCTTGAGGAGTTCTGCTGGGAAAAGAAATGCAATGAAGGAATTTATATTTCTGTTCAAAAGGGGAAACATGAGGCATTTGTATCACACACATATATTTAGATTTCGGAAGCAATTATCTGTCTTGACAGTCATAAACTTGATGCACTGTTTCACCAATACACTTTAGATTAAGCTTGTTGTGACCATTACAGACTGAAGTTGAATCATAAAATTTCAGTATTTTTCTGTTATAATTCCTTTTTGCTTTGTAGTCACAATACACTAACCTTTTGTTTGATCATGTGTCAAATCGTATTTGCAAAGTAAATCAGTAATAGACAAGTTAATTTATTTTTATTTACATAGCACAAGTCATCCCAAAGCACTTTGAACAAAAGAAAGGGAACAGTAATTGTGTTTTAACTTTGTCACAGCAAGAGGGTGTGTCGTCAACTACCAGATTTAAAAAAATATACAAATATCAAAAGAATCCAGCATTGTTTTCCGCTAGTCTTCTAACAGTGTTGTCACTTCTCAAAACCAACTCGAATGCTGAACTTCAGCAGTTAATACCCCTCTCAAAACTCATCCCTATTCTTTCAATGTCTTACATTCAATGGCCTTAACATAGGTTTGATATAATCTTACACCAGCTGGGATAGACTCCGGCAGATCCCTGTGACCCTGAATTACAATAAGGGGATATAGATGATGGATGGATGGATGGATGGATGATAGATTTTACACCCTTTTTCATACTTGATTGATGAATATAATCTCACACCACCTATATGTTCGCCCATTAGGCACTGCTAACCCCTGCTTGCTTGGTTTGCTCTGGAATCACACAAATCTACATCACACATAACATTTTTTACATTACATTTTCACTTGCTGTGGACTAATACCATTACGATAATTCACTTAGCACTCAGGTAATTTAGATTCACTGTAACAAGATGTAAATGATAGGAAGTTGAAGTCTGTACAACCATGTAAATAATGGTACAACATTATTGCCACGTTTGTAAAACTACAGATTATAAAAAACACTGTGAAGAGGTAGCTTGGCCAGTCATACCTCAGTTCACCGAAATTCTCTCTCGCGAAATATGTTCCTCTTCCTCATTCAACCAAGTTGACCGCAGAGTCACTAATAAAACCAATGATTTACAAAATACAAGTGTTTTCACCATATTTTCTGTTTAGAGGCAAATCTCAGGGTTTTCCTTGCAGCAAATTTGTTTTCTTTTTCTTTTTAATTGTTTGATGTGGACATCAAAATTACATTAGACAAACCAGATGCATTGTTTGAGTGTTTTAGCATAGGTTCTAATTCACAGCACTTGTCCACTGGTGGATTTTGAAATAAAATAATAATAATAAAAAAGAAACAACAAAAAAGCACTGTGTAGAATACCGTTGCAACCGTAAAAGAGACAGTTTTTACTGGATAAATACATACACAAACTACAAAGCAAAGAAAAAATAATCAAGCAATCAACCAGTTAAAATTACAGTCCATAACACTTATATAGGTATGATGGGTTTGTATTTCTTAAAATGTAGCAGTGATGCGAGCTCATCGGTTTCTGGTCCATGAGTTTTATTGCCTGCTTGTATATTAAGATTATGGATTTTAGTGTGGTTGAAGAAGCTTGTGACCTTGATGTGATACAATATGACAGATCATAAAAAAAATCATTGCATTTTGTATTGCATACAGTTTTGCAATTTGACGTGACAGGTTCCTTCTAATAAAACGAAGGCAATTAAGATTTGGTCTTCGCTCGTTGCAGATGTACTTAACCTGACTAACAAACTTTAAGTTCTTGTCCAAGATGATACCTACTGTAGGTAGTTGACTTCATTCACTCCATCAAATATATCATGTGTACATGGATGTAGGTTTTTTGACATTAAGTGTTAGATGGGATAACTTGAGCCATTTAGAGATGCTCAATAAAGCTTTTATCTCATGCTCACCTGGCAGACTAGGTGTTTTAGTGGACATATGGGTGACTCATACCTGTCAAGTTTTGGATTTAAAAATACAGGAATTTTTCCACCACTGTCCCACCGATGTCAAGTATCTTATATTTTATGACGGATTTATTTATTTATTTATTTTTTTTAAATAAAAATACATGTATAACAAGCACCTCCCAAATATATACACAACAAAGGGGGGCATTACAAGACAGTACATAAAATACATACAGAGTGCATATTATTTACATTTAAGCTGGTATTCTTTGCCAAATTTCATACAAATAAATTTTCACTGAAATTCTATTGAATGTAGTGTGTGTGGGTGTGTTAATTGATTTGTTTGCTTCTCCAGAAATATATAAAAAATAGGTCAAATGGAAATTCAGATGGAACATCAATGGAAAGAGGGGGATTGGTTCTCAGGCAAAAGAAAAATGGAAATTCAACATAAATAAATAAATAAAAATGAACACAGATGACAAATCACCTGATTTGTAATTTTAAGACAGATTTACAAGAAATCTAAAATAACTACCTGTGAACAATTATGTGCCAGAATCAATGAAAACACAAAAGGGAATTAAAGCTGCAAGCAGCGATGAACGGGCCCTCGCACTCACGGCCACCGCCCCCCATAAGCATATCAGAAATGACACCACCCACGACTTCCTATGTCAAACCATTCAAAAGTTATAGCAGAAAAAAGGGACAACCAATCAGAAGAAGGGGCGGGGCTAATTCAGGCCAATGAAGGTCAAGGACTCCATACAGAATCTGATGACACCACCCACGACTCTCTATGTCAAACCATTCAAAAGTTATAGCAGAAAATCGGGACAACCAATCAGAAGAAGGGGCGGGGCTAATTAAGGCCAAAGAAGCTCAAGGACTCATTACAGAGTCCCATGACACCACCCACGACTCTCTATGTCAAAACATTAAAATGTTATAGCAGGAAATAGGGACAACCAATCAGAAGAAGGGGCGGGGCTAATTTTCGCCAATTATGGTCAAGGACTCTATACAGAGTCCCATGACACCACCCACGACTCTTTATATCAAACCTTTCAAAAGTTATGGCAGAGAAAAGTATTCTAGGGGGCGCTGTTGAGCCGTTAGGCCACGCCCATTAATGCAAACCATGAAATATCAAATTTATCGACAGGCCTGGCTTTTCTTTAAGTTGCGACATGATACAGGTGTGTACCGATTTTTGTTCATGTACGTCAAACCGTATTATGGGGCTTGAGGCGCAAAGTTTTTTCTGTCTGAACCAATCAGATGAAGGGTGGGCGTGCTTTTTGCCGTCTAGCGTCGCCACGGTAACGCTTTTGAAAGAGAAAAGTAATGCGTGGTGTCGGAAAATGGAGACGCACATTTTGATGTATAACACACCTGGGTGCACGTTACGGTTCGGGCCGTATTAACTGCCGAAGGAATGGCATAAATTAGGCCAAAATGACACGATTAATTGAAAATGGCCGACATCCTGTTCGGTTTCGGGGATGACGTTAAGAGCTTTCTTTAAGGTGGGCCATGATACAGGTGTGTACCGATTTTCGTGCATGTACGTCAAACCGTATCGTGGGGCTTGAGGCACAAAGTTTTCAAGGGGGCGCTGTTGAGCCATTTTACCAGGCCCATTAATGCAAACCATTAAATATCACATTTTTGCCATGCCTGGCTTGTGTGCAAGATTTTGTGACTTTTTGGGCCGCTTAGGGGGGCAAAAAGGACCTCCTTTCGTCAGAAGGAAGGAAGGAAGGAAGGAAGAAAGAAAGAAAGAAAGAAAGAAAGAAAGAAAGAAAGAAAGAAAGAAAGAAAGAAAGAAAGAAAGAAAGAAAGAAAGAAAGAAAGAAAGAAAGAAAGAAAGAAAGAAAGAAAGAAAGAAAGAAAGAAAGAAAGAAAGAAAGAAAGAAAGAAAGAAAGATACAGAGACAATCATGGCGGTACAGATGAGAGGATAGTAGTTAAAATCAGATCACTCAAATGAACGACGATCATACAGTACAGCTGTATCTCATGGTCCAGAATGTATGATATTATATTAATCTTTTATACCATATTATATTACGTTGTTATATCATATTACAAACCCAGTAATATAGCATATTGTATTATTGCATTGTATGTTGCTTCATTTCATATATTTTTGACTGTATTATATTGTAAAATTATATATCATAGCGATTGCATTATTATATAATTTAATTTATAACACTAATATACAATTCCTCACACACACACAGACACTCCTTCCAAATTTTTCTTTTTTTTCCGTTATGTTTTTTGTTTTAAAGTTTGTTATGTCTGTTATTCAAATATATTAATACATTCATTAATATGCTATACTGTATTTTGTATTGTGTATATTGTGTGTGTGTGTGTGTGCATGTATATATATATATATATATATATATATATATGTATATGTGTGTGCGTGTGTGTGTATACCTGAAGTGTGACTACCTGCAGAACGTATTTTAGCATGAAAGCTTGCATATTTAACGTACATCAAGCATCCTGTATCATAGCTACATGTCTGCCGTTTGTAACAAAGCAAACCGCGTGAAAATCGGTTGAAAATTAAGCAAGTTATAGTTATTTTACTTATGCAGACACCTCCTTCCTCAATAGAAGTGAACGCAGTCTAGAGTGAAAGCGATACCGATCCAAGATGGCGGCCACGCCCGACGTTCTCAGGCAGTCAATGCGGCGCCTCGACCAAGATGGCGGCCGCGCTGAACATCAGCCCCTCCCCCCGCGGGAGCTGCGCGCGCAACGCCCCCCCCGCCCCCCCAACCCCCTACACCCCCCCACCGCCCCCTTCCCCCGTCCTCCTGCGGGAGCTGCAGCCCCTCCCCTCTCCTCTGCTCTGCTGACAGAGAAGGATCAGACCAGCCGGTCAGACAGACTGATCGAACATAAATATTATTTAAAAATAATAATGTTCGACACAATTTCATAGGATTAACTGTAGCTTTAAACAACACATTAAACAATATATTTAGGGAGTTACGGAGGTGAAAGGACATAAGAAAAAAAAATGTGATTTATTTTAAAATAAGTTCATAATTTAAAAAAAATAGAGTTACAAACTTTAAAAAAACCTATAGGTACCAGTGTATGATTTTTTAGTCATGTTGAAAGGTATATAAATCTGACATTTAATTGACATTTAACAAAACCTCTGATTTTAAATTATTATTTTACCAAAAAATTCAGAGTGACGAAAAATGCCAATTCCTTTCAAGTTCTGACCACGATACGCGACACGGTCAATAAGGAACATACTGACAATCATATGTGTCGATTGCTTTAACATTGGATGAACGAAACAGCAATGACAGCACATAATTTGATGAAAAATGTATACCTGACCAAAAGGTGGCGCTATGGATTTCAATCCAAGATTGTCATATCCACTTGTTCAGAATGGAAGCCTGATTACATGTATTGATTTTGGGTTAATTCTGACCAATTATGTTTAAGTTACAACAACTTTTATGTTCATGGCGAGACACCAAAATTTGACACCCTCTAACGGCCACGCCCTTCGATAAGAACGTACAGTTTTCTCTGTCAGTCATCGTCAATGTCTTACCTATTAAAGTGACCAGCTTTGAGATCAATACACTCATCTCGCTTGGAGCACAGATGCATACTACAAGACATGACAATTCCTGGTGCCAACAGGTGGCGCTACAACCGATCCTGAATATTCCACCACATATGTCTTCAGGCTCAACCTACAATCATGCACATACGTTTTCGACCACATCAAATCATGTATTGCTGAATTACAGCCAATTGATGTTTGATGGCGAAGCTTAAAAATGACCTCAAACTTCGCCGAATCACTACGGTCAAGCCCTCTGCTGAAAACTTAAAAGCTTCGCAATTTAGCGTCGGCCATGTGTCTAGATTGTACAAACCAAGTTGTGAGCCAATTCGATAAAATCTCTAGGAGGAGTTCGTTAAAGTACGAGGCCTAGAAATGATCAGAATTCATGAAAAATGACATTTTCTGTTCAAAATGCCGGACTTCCTGTGTAACTTAGAGCATGGGTCCAAAAGACTTTTTTGTAGCTCTTTGTCTAATATAATACTCACATAAAGGTCATTGCTGTAAGTCAAACCATATTGTGGGGCTCGTCAAAAAACATAAAATAGGTGGCGCTATAGAGCCCATTCTTGTGGACCCATGCCTGTCGCCCATAAAATACGTAATTTTACGCGACTCTGGAAGCGTGTGCAAAATTTGGTGAGTTTTCGAGCATTTTAAGGCCTCCAAAAAGGCAATTTATTTACGGCGAGAATAATAATAATAATAATAATTAAAGCTGCAAGCAGCGATGAACGGGCCCTCGCACTCACGGCCACCGCCCCCCATAAGCATATCAGAAATGACACCACCCACGACTTCCTATGTCAAACCATTCAAAAGTTATAGCAGAAAAAAGGGACAACCAATCAGAAGAAGGGGCGGGGCTAATTCAGGCCAATGAAGGTCAAGGACTCATTACAGAGTCCCATGACACCACCCACGACTCTCTATGTCAAAACATTCAAATGTTATAGCAGGAAATAGGGACAACCAATCAGAAGAAGGGGCGGGGCTAATTTTCGCCAATTATGGTCAAGGACTCAATACCGAGTCCCATGACACCACCCACGACTCTTTATGTCAAACCTTTCAAAAGTTATGGCAGAGAAAAGTATTCTAGTGGGCGCTGTTGAGCCGTTAGGCCACGCCCATTAATGCAAACCATGAAATATCAAATGTATCGACAGGCCTGGCTTTTCTTTAAGTTGCGACATGATACAGGTGTGTACCGATTTTTGTTCATGTACGTCAAACCGTATTGTGGGGCTTGAGGCGCAAAGTTTTTTCTGTCTGAACCAATCAGATGAAGGGTGGGCGCGCTTTTTGCCGTCTAGCATCGCCACGGTAACACTTTTGAAAGAGAAAAGTAATGCGTGGTGTCGGAGGATGGAGACGCACGTTTTGATGTATAACACACCTGGGTGCACGTTACGTTCGGGCCGTATTAATGACCAAAGAAATGGCATAAATTGGGCCAAAAATTACACGATTAATTCAAAATGTTCAAAATGGCCAACTTCCTGTTCGGTTTCGGCCATGGCGCCAAGAGACTTTTCTTTAAGTTGTGACATGATACAGGTGTGTACCGATTTTGGTGCATGTACGTCAAACCGTATTGTGGGGCTTGAGGCACAAAGTTTTCTAGGGGGCGCTGTTGAGCCATTAGGTCCCGCCCATTAATGCAAACCATTATTAAATATCAAATTTTTCACCAGGCCTGGCTCAGTGTTTCGAGAGGAGGTAGTAAAACGTTAATACTTTTAAGTTTAACAGCACACTGGTTGGATGAAAGCTTCATGCCACACAGTACAATTCTAAACACAACTTTTATCTTATTTCTAAAGATAAAGGAAGCTCTGAAAACCTTAACAAACCATGGTTTACTATAGAACTTAGGAAATCTGCTTTAAAGAAAAACAAGCTTTATAAAAGGCATTTTCAAAGTCCTAGTCCTTTAAATTGTGCTACATACAAAAATTATAGGAATAAATACAACCACCTTATTAGAAATAAATAAATGATCTATGGAAAATATTGAAAGAATTACTCAACATCTATTCCAGCCCAGTCTACATTTCAGGATGGCGCATAAGATAACAGAGCTCTACTGTAGAAATGCTTCTGTACCTTCTGCCAATTGCTCTGCAATTTCTCCTGAAGCAACAGCAGGACTGGTGTCATCACCATCACCACCTTTGAACAGCCAATATGCTTACAGTGTTTTTTCATACACGTATAGTTCATACAGGAAGATAGTGTAGCCTATGTCTCACTTGATTTGGCCTTGTATTCATATACATACTAATTGAATGATTATAGGCTATTCCATTTGTTGCCCAAATAAATAATTTCAAAATCAGTAAATAATTAAAATCAGTACTCGAGTTGTAAAAAAAAAAAATCAGGGGGTATGGTGGATTTGATCATATGGGGACAGATAATTGTGCTGATTACAAATAATATAATATATTACAAATAATAGCAGTGACCAAAACACCTGCAGAAATACTGCAGGAATGACATAGCAGCAGTTAAATGCAGCCTTCTGTAAGCTTTAAATATCCACTGGGCTTACATCAAATACATCAAAACACAACAATAAAAACACTTTTCTGAACTTATCAATATGACTCTGTCCTTCACAGGATAAGTAACATGGATCACTGCAAAAACTCTAAATCTTAACAAGAATATTTGTCTTATTTCTAGTTAAAATGTCTCATTTTAGTAAAAAAAAATCTCATTACACTTAAAACAAGACTCATCACTGGTAAAAACAACAATTTTCACCTGTTTCAAGTAGATTTTCACTTTAAATAAGTACAAAAATCTGCCAGTGGAACAAGATTGTTTTGCTTGTAATGAGAAGATAAATCTTGTCCCATTGGCAGATTTTTCTACTTATTTCAAGGGAAAATGTACTTGAAATAGGTGAAAATGGTCAAATAAGTTATTTTTCTGGTGTTATTTTTCTGGTGATGACTCTAAATGTTGAAATAGCAGTAAAACCACATTCATTGATGAAATGACATAAGGGATGGAAAGGAGGGATGGCAGTTTTACAGGGGGGATGATTTGGACCGTTTTTATTTCAGGGGGGATGATTTGGACCGTTTTTATTTCAGGGGGGAAATCCCCCTCATCCCCCCTCAACTCGAGTACTGATTATAATAAAGTGTCTTATAAATCAATAATTTTAAAATCTCAATCCTTATTTTTATTTAACGGCCAGGGTTTATAGGCTGCATATTTACACTGTGTAGCCTGAAAGTGAACTGCAACTTACGTGCGGACGCATCTTTGCTGTGGAGGGGGCTGAATAAATCAACCAATTTTTGACATTTGGCCGTGTCTTCCTCCAGCGCCTTTTTTTTCTCTCTCCCTCTCGGCACCGCCTTGTCGAGGCAAACCCTCATTTTAACTCTCCCTCGCTGTGGAAACAGCCCCTGCTTGTAATAATGGCTGCAGCTCGAGCGGCAGAGCTGGTGGTGGGCGTGGTTTCAGCAGCGGAGGAGACCGAGGGGTGGTGTGCATTTTGGTGACGTAAAGAAAATGCACCAATCTGAACGGCTCACAGAAACCACGTGACACTGGGGGACTCTGTAAGGGTGGGGGCGAGCAGATCTTGCAGATTTTCATGGGATTTCATCTTTTCTGTGTTGGCAGGCTGAGGGGAGACCACTTTAAATATGTTCAAACAAGAAAACACGTGTTTTTCATAATAGGTCCCCCTTTAAAGATTTTCAGTTTAGTTTGTTATGAACGTCAGAGATGTAGTTATAACACTGCATACTTGTGAATAATTATAAACATTGAAAAACGTACTTTTATATGAAAATAACCAGAAACAGATAGCTATAACATGGTATTTATATACTGCTTTAATGAACATTATTTTTATAGCCTATAAGCTATAAATATTATTTTTCTATTTTAATAAAATTAAATGTTTTTCTCTCATTTCAATTAAAACAAATAGGAATATTATCGGTTTTAATGACAATTATTGTACATCACAGCTAATTGTAAAATGCATTGATTCAATTCGATTATATACAGGAATTACAGGCTATGATAATAATAGAAAAGAAAGAAAAATGACTCAAACAAAAAAAAAACAGTGAGTGAGACAGGCAAGACAGCGACAACCAATGCAAGTGGGATGTCAACAGTGTATACATATTTCAAAACACAGACAACAACTTCTGAGCAAGTGGTTTGTTGAGCAGATATTGGAATTAATCTCAGATATTTGCATGAGGTCACTCTCACTCTCAACTAAATAAATAAATATATATATATATATATAAATACAACAACACACCCCTCTCCTCTTAAAATAAATTCAAATAAACAATCAAACTTATTTCCTTATACAATTTATACAAAAACCATATGTCTTTGTAAAAGAGCATAATACAAAGTCTTTCAGAATAAATGTACGTATTTTTAACGTGTGACAGCATCCTGTATCATAACTACATCTCTGCCGTTTGTACAAACCAAACTGTGTGGAAATCGGAGTTATGAATGATTGTAGTCCGGGAGAAACCTTGCTCAGTAGAAATGATGCACTAAGACGTAAATAATGCCCTGTCCAAGATGGCGGCCGCATCGATCGGCGCCCGGTCCAAGATGGCGGCCGCGCCCCACCCCCCCTCCCCCGAAGAGCTGCGCGCGCATTCCAAACTGCACTCATCCCCCCACCTTCCCCCCGCGGGAGCTCAACCCCTCCCCTCCCCTCCCAGTGCTGCTGCAGCAGTCTTCTCAGCTGCAGCAGTACTGCTGGATCTGACTGAGACACAGTCTGATCACACATAAATATTCATTTAAAATCACGTCTAATGATTAGGTTTATCAAAATCACAGGACATTTTCAAAATACAGTAAACAATATACTTATGAAGTCCCATATGTCTATGACATTTATTGACAAAGACATAGCTTTTTACGTTATTAGTTCATTTTTTTAATTTTTAGAGTGACCAAGTTTTTCAAACACAATATGTTACAGTGTATGATTTTTTACTCCTGTTGTAAGCTATCTGAAACTGTCATTTGATTTTCCTTACACAAAATCTTTGATTTTTAATTAATATTTTTCCAGAAATACAGAGTGACATAAAAATGCCAATTCCTTTCAAGAAATAACCACGATACGCGACACAGTCAACAAGGAACCTACTACCAATCAAATGTGTCAATCGCATTAAGATTGGATAAACCAAACAGCAACTAAAGCACATAATTTGATGAAAAATGTATACCTGACCAAAAGGTGGCGCTATGGAGTTCATCCAAGATTGTCATATCCACTTGTTCAGAATGCAAGCCCGATTAAATGTATTGAATTTGGGTTCATTCTGACCAATTATGTTTAAGTTACAACAACTTTTATGTTCATGGCGAGACCCCGAAATTTGACAACCTCTGACAGCGACGCCCTTTGACACAAACTTACAGTTTTCTCTGTCACTCATCGTCAATGCCTTACCTATTATCTCACCAACTTTGAGATCAAGAAACTGATCTCGTTTGGAGCACAGATGCAAACTAGAAGACATGACAATTCCTGGTGCCAACAGGTGGCGCTACAACCGATCCTGAATATTCCACCATAGATGGGTTCAGGCCCAACCTACAATCATGCACATACGTTTTCGACCACATCAAATCATGTATTGCTGAATTACAGCCAATTGATGTTTGATGGCGAAGCTTAAAAATGACCTCAAACTTCGCCGGATCACTACGGTCAAGCCCTCTGGCAGAAACTTAAAAGCTTCGCAATTTAGCGTCGGCCATGTGTCTAGATTGTACAAACCAAGTTGTGAGCCAATTCGATAAAATCTCTAGGAGGAGTTCGTTAAAGTACGAGGCCTAGAAATGATCAGAATTCATGAAAAATGACATTTTCTGTTCAAAATGCCGGACTTCCTGTGTAACTTAGACCATGGGTCCAAAATACTTTTTTGTAGCTCTTTGTCTAATATAATACACACATAAAGGTCATTGCTGTAAGTCAAACCATATTGTGGGGCTCGTCAAAAAACATAAAATAGGTGGCGCTATAGAGCCCATTCTTGTGGACCCATGCCTGTCGCCCATAAAATACGTAATTTTACGCGACTCTGGAAGCGTGTGCAAAATTTGGTGAGTTTCTGAGCATTTTAAGGCCTCCAAAAAGGCAATTTATTTACGGCGAGAATAATAATAATAATAATTAAAGCTGCAAGCAGCGATGAACGGGCCCTCGCACTCACGGCCACCGCCCCCCATAAGCATATCAGAAATGACACCACCCACGACTTCCTACGTCAAACCATTCAAAAGTTATAGCAGAAAAAAGGGACAACCAATCAGAAGAAGGGGCGGGGCTAATTTTCGCCAATTATGGTCAAGGACTCAATACCGAGTCCGATGACACCACCCACGACTCTTTATGTCAAACCTTTCAAAAGTTATGGCAGAGAAAAGTATTCTAGTGGGCGCTGTTGAGCCGTTAGGCCACGCCCATTAATGCAAACCATGAAATATCAAATTTATCGACAGGCCTGGCTTTTCTTTAAGTTGTGACATGATACAGGTGTGTACCGATTTTCGTTCATGTACGTCAAACCGTATTATGGGGCTTGAGGCGCAAAGTTTTTTCTGTCTGAACCAATCAGATGAAGGGTGGGCGCGCTTTTTGCCGTCTAGCATCGCCACGGTAACGCTTTTGAAAGAGAAAAGTAATGCGTGGTGTCGGAGGATGGAGATGCACGTTTTGATGTATAACACACCTGGGTGCACGTTACGTTCGGGCCGTATTAATGACCGAAGAAATGGCATAAATTGCGCCAAAATTACACGATTAATGCAAAATGTTAAAAATGTCCGACTTCCTGTTCGGTTTCGGCCATGGCGCCAAGAGACTTTTCTTTAAGTTGTGACATGATACAGGAGTGTACCGATTTTGGTGCATGTACGTCAAACCGTATTGTGGGGCTTGAGGCACAAAGTTTTCTAGGGGGCGCTGTTGAGCCATTAGGTCCCGCCCATTAATGCAAACCATTAAATATCACATTTTTCACCAGGCCTGGCTCAGTGTTTTGAGAGGAGGTAGTAAAACGTTAATACCTGAAGCAACAGCAGGACTGGTGTCATCACCATCACCACCTTTGAACAGCCAATATGCTTACAGTGTTTTTTCATACACGTATAGTTCATACAGGAAGATAGTGTAGCCTTTGTCTCACTTGATTTGGCCTTGTATTCATATACATACTAATTGAATGATTATAGGCTATCCCATTTGTTGCCCAAATAAATCATTTCAAAATCAGTAAATAATTAAAATCAGTACTCGAGTTGTAAAAAAAAAAAAAATCAGGGGGGATGGTGGATTTGATCATATGGGGACAGATAATTGTGCTGATTACAAATAATATAATATATTGCAAATAATAGCAGTGACCAAAACAGCTGCAGAAATACTGCAGGAATGACATAGCAGCAGTTAAATGCAGCCTTCTGTAAGCTTTAAATATCCACTGGGCTTACATCAAATACATCAAAACACAACAATAAAAAACACTTTTCTCAACTTATCAATATGACTCTGTCCTTCACAGGATAAGTAAAATGGATCACTGCAAAAACTCACAATCTTAACAAGAATATTTGTCTTATTTATAGTTAAAATGTCTCATTTTAGTAAAAAAATCTCATTACACTTAAAACAAGACTCATCACTGGAAAAAACAACAATTTTCACCTGTTTCAAGTAGATTTTCACTTAAAATAAGTAGAAAAATCTGCATGTGGAACAAGATTGTTTTGCTTGTAATGAGAAGATAAATCTTGTCCCACTGGCAGATTTTTCTACTTATTTCAAGTGAACATTTACTTGAAACAGGTGAAAATTGTCAAATAAGTTATTTTTCTGGTGTTATTTTTCTGGTGATGACTCTAAATGTTGAAATAGCAGTAAAACCACATTCATTGATGAAATGACATAAGGGATGGAAAGGAGGGATGACAGTTTTACTGGGGGGATGATTTTGACCGTTTTTATTTCAGGGGGGAAATCCCCCTCATCCCCCCTCAACTCGAGTACTGATTATAATAAAGTGTCTTATAAATCAATAATTTTAAAATCTCAATCCTTATTTTTATTTAACGGCCAGGGTTTATAGGCTGCATATTTACACTGTGTAGCCTGAAAGTGAACTGCAACTTACGTGCGGACGCATCTTTGCTGTGGAGGGGGCTGAATAAATCAACCAATTTTTGACATTTGGCCGTGTCTTCCTCCAGCGCCTTTTTTTTCTCTCTCCCTCTCGGCACCGCCTTGTCGAGGCAAAACCTCATTTTAACTCTCCCTCGCTGTGGAAACAGCCCCTGCTTGTAATAATGGCTGCAGCTCGAGCGGCAGAGCTGGTGGTGGGCGTGGTTTCAGCAGCGGAGGAGACCGAGGGGTGGTGTGCATTTTGGTGACGTAAAGAAAATGCACCAATCTTAACGGCTCACAGAAACCACGTGACACTGGGGGACTCTGTAAGGGTGGGGGCGAGCAGACCCTGCAGATTTTCATGGGATTTCATCTTTTCTGTGTTGGCAGGCTGAGGGGAGACCACTTTAAATATGTTAAAACAAGAAAACACGTCTTTTTCATAATAGGTCCCCCTTTAAAGATTTTCTAACAGTTTAGTTTGTTATGAACGTCAGAGATGTAGTTATAACACTGCATACTTGTGAATAATTATAAACATTGAAAAACGTACTTTTATATGAAAATAACCAGAAACAGATAGCTATAACATGGTATTTATATACTGCTTTAATGAACATTATTTTTATAGCCTATAAGCTATAAATATTATTTTTCTATTTTAATAAAATTAAAGGTTTTTCTCTCATTTCAATTAAAACAAATAGGAATATTATCGGTTTTAATGACAATTATTGTACATCACAGCTAATTGTAAAATACATTGATTCAATTCGATTATATACAGGAATTACAGGCTATGATAATAATAGAAAAGAAAGAAAAATGACTCAAACAAAAAAAAAAACAGTGAGTGAGACAGGCAAGACAGCGACAACCAATGCAAGTGGGATGTCAACAGTGTATACATATTTCAAAACACAGACAACAACTTCTGAGCAAGTGGTTTGTTGAGCAGATATTGGAATTAATCTCAGATATTTGCATGAGGTCACTCTCACTCTCAACTAAATAAATAAATAAATATATATATATATATAAATACAACAACACACCCCTCTCCTCTTAAAATAAATTCAAATAAACAATCAAACTTATTTCCTTATACAATTTATACAAAAACCATATGTCTTTGTAAAAGAGCATAATACAAAGTCTTTCAGAATAAATGTACGTATTTTTAACGTGTGACAGCATCCTGTATCATAACTACATCTCTGCCGTTTGTACAAACCAAACTGTGTGGAAATCGGGTAAAGAGTCTGGGAGTTATGAATGATTGTAGTCCGGGAGAAACCTTGCTCAGTAGAAATGATGCACTAAGACGCAAATAATGCCCTGTCCAAGATGGCGGCCGCATCGATCGGCGCCCGGTCCAAGATGGCGGCAGCTCAACCCCTCCCCTCCCCTCCCAGTGCTGCTGCAGCAGTCTTCTCAGCTGCAGCAGCACTGCTGGATCTGACTGAGACACAGTCTGATCACACATAAATATTCATTTAAAATCACGTCTAATGATTAGGTTTATCAAAATCAAAGGACATTTTCAAAATACAGTAAACAATATACTTATGAAGTCCCATATGTCTATGACATTTATTGACAAAGACATAGCTTTTTACGTTATTAGTTCATTTTTTTAATTTTTAGAGTGACCAAGTTTTTCAAACACAATATGTTACAGTGTATGATTTTTTACTCCTGTTGTAAGCTATCTGAAACTGTCATTTGATTTTCCTTACACAAAATCTTTGATTTTTAATTAATATTTTTCCAGAAATACAGAGTGACATAAAAATGCCAATTCCTTTCAAGAAATAACCACGATACGCGACACGGTCAACAAGGAACCTACTGCCAATCAAATGTGTCAATTACATTAAGATTGGATAAACCAAACAGCAACTAAAGCACATAATTTGATGAAAAATGTATACCTGACCAAAAGGTGGCGCTATGGAGTTCATCCAAGATTGTCATATCCACTTGTTCAGAATGCAAGCCCGATTAAATGTATTGAATTTGGGTTCATTCTGACCAATTATGTTTAAGTTACAACAACTTTTATGTTCATGGCGAGACACCGAAATTTGACAACCTCTGACAGCGACGCCCTTTGACACAAACTTACAGTTTTCTCTGTCACTCATCGTCAATGTCTTACCTATTATCTCACCAAGTTTGAGATCAAGAAACTGATCTCGTTTGGAGCACAGATGCATACTACAAGACATGACAGTTCCTGGTGCCAACAGGTGGCGCTACAACCGATCCTGAATATTCCACCATAGATGTCTTCAGGCTCAGTTTACAATCATGCACATACGTTTTCGACCACATCAAATCATGTATTGCTGAATTACAGCCAATTGATGTTTGATGGCGAAGCTTAAAAATGACCTCAAACTTCGCCGGATCACTACGGTCACGCCCTCTGGCAGAAACTTAAAAGCTTCGCAATTTAGCGTCGGCCATGTGTCTAGATTGTACAAACCAAGTTGTGAGCCAATTCGATAAAATCTCTAGGAGGAGTTCGTTAAAGTACAAGGCCTAGAAATGATCAGAATTCATGAAAAATGACATTTTCTGTTCAAAATGCCGGACTTCCTGTGTAACTTAGAGCATGGGTCCAAAAGACTTTTTTGTAGCTCTTTGTCTAATATAATACACACATAAAGGTCATTGCTGTAAGTCAAACCATATTGTGGGGCTCGTCAAAAAACATAAAATAGGTGGCGCTATAGAGCCCATTCTTGTGGACCCATGCCTGTCGCCCATAAAATACGTAATTTTACGCGACCCTGGAAGCGTGTGCAAAATTTGGTGAGTTTTTGAGCATTTTAAGGCCTCCAAAAAGGCAATTTATTTACGGCGAGAATAATAATAATAATAATAATAATAATAATAATTAAAGCTGCAAGCAGCGATGAACGGGCCCTCGCACTCACGGCCACCGCCCCCCATAAGCATATCAAAAATGACACCACCCACGACTTCCTATGTCAAACCATTCAAAAGTTATAGCAGAAAAAAGGGACAACCAATCAGAAGAAGGGGCGGGGCTAATTCAGGCCAATGAAGGTCAAGGACTCCATACAGAATGTGATGACACCACCCACGACTCTCTATGTCAAACCATTCAAAAGTTATAGCAGAAAATCGGGACAACCAATCAGAAGAAGGGGCGGGGCTAATTTTCGCCAATTATGGTCAAGGACTCAATACCGAGTCCCATGATACCACCCACGACTCTTTATGTCAAACCTTTCAAAAGTTATGGCAGAGAAAAGTATTCTAGTGGGCGCTGTTGAGCCGTTAGGCCACGCCCATTAATGCAAACCATGAAAAATCAAATTTATCGCCAGGCCTGGCTTGCCCATAGGAAAAACAACACCAACCGCCGCTGAGTTTGTGTGCAGTTTCCCATTGAAACAATATCTCACACTACTGAGGTTAGATGAAAAACATTAATTAGATGAAGTTGGTAATTAAAGGAGCATGAGGCAGGATTGAGGCAGGATTTATGAAAAAAATGTGTATATGTTTCAAGTTTTCTAGTAATAATGTCAGATGAAGCGTTCCAAACCAAAAAGAATGATTCCTCTAGTGTATCTGTCCTTTGCCTTGAACAGGCTGTGTGCTGCAAAATGTGCTGCAATTGTGCCCGGAATTTCCCGCGCTGTCCTGCGGATGTGACGTCACATGACGCTGCATGCAGGTTCTCCCCGTTCTCCCGTGCCGGCTTCGCTGTTGGCTGCAGTACCCCCAACGTCCGTCGTGGCGAAGGGTGGCGCTAGAGAGTCTCATTTCTTAAAAGGAGCCTCAAGCTACTTTAAAGATTACAATATTTAGATATCACTCATCACACCAGTAAACAGGAGAAACCACAATGGTCAATTCTCGCCAAATTGAGTAAATTCCAATTGTCCCTGAACGCACCAGTGGATGAAAGATGCAGTGGATGAAGAAATAATCATCAGTTTCCGAATTCCGACGGTGTATATTTTTATTTGCACCTTTTGCTATAAAAAAAACCAAAAAACAGTCAATGAAAGATGGATAGGAATAGTAAGCCAAGAGGACTTATAATATTACAAAGTTCACTCTCACTCTCAAATAAATAAATAAATATATATAAATAAATACAACAACACACCCCTCTCCCCTTCAAATAAATTCAAATGAACAATCAAACTTGTTTCTTTATACAATTAATTAATTCATACATTTATCAATATTCCATACCATGTCTTTGTAAAAGAGCATAATACAAAGTCTTTCAGCATAAAAGTACGTATTTTTAATGTGTGACAGCGTCCTGTTTCATAACTAAATCTCTGCCAGCCTCTCCAAGATGGCCGTCGGTACCTTATCCAAGATGGCGGCCGCGCTGAACGTCAGCTCCAATGCCCCGCCCCCCCGCGGGAGATGCGCGCGCATAACAAGCCCCCCACATCCCCCCCCCCCCCCCCCCCACCCCCCCCCCCCCCCCCACCCCCCACCCCCCCACCCCCCACCCCACCCCTCCCTCCGTCCCCCGCGGGAGCACCCCTCCTTTCTCTACTCTCCTCTGGCTGTCACCCGCTGCAGGCAGTCAGTCAGAGTTAAGAATCCAGTGAATTTAACATAAATATTAATAGAAAATCAACGGTCCCACTCAGGCTTATGAAATTCACAAGATATTTTCTCATTATAGTAAACAACATATTTATGAAGTCGAATGTTAATTTTGACATTTTGTGACAAAGACATAGCTTTTTATGTTATTAGTTCATTTTTTTAATTTTTAGAGTGACGAAGTTCTCCGAAAATAATATGTTCCAGTGTATGATTTTTTAGTCCTGTTGTAAGCTATCTGAAACTGCCATTTAATTTTCCTTACACAAAATCTCTGATTTTTAATTAATATTTTACCAGAAATACAGAGTGACATAAAAATGCCAATTCCTTTCAAATTACGGCCACGATACGCGACACGGTCAACAAGGGACCTACTGACAATCATATGTGTCGATTGGATTAAGATTGGATGAACGAAACAGCCATTACAGCACATAATTTGATGAAAAATGTATACCTGACCAAAAGGTGGCGCTATGGAGTTCATCCAAGATTGTCATATCCACTTGTTCAGAATGGAAGCCTGATTACATGAATTGATTTTGGGCTGATTCTGACCAATTATGTTTAAGTTACAACAACTTTTATGTTCATGGCGAGACACCGAAATTTGACAACCTCTGACAGCGACGCCCTTTGATAAGAACTTACAGTTTTCTCTGTCAGTCATCGTCAATGTCTTACCTATTATCTGACCAACTTTGAGATCAATAAACTGATCTCGCTTGGAGCACAGATGCATACTACAAGACATAACAATTCCTGGTGCCAACAGGTGGCGCTACAACCGATCCTGAATATTCCACCATAGATGTCTTCAGGCTCAGTCTACAATCATGCACATACGTTTTCAACAACATAAAATCATGTATTGCTGAATTACAGCCAATTGATGTTTGATGGCGAGGCTTAAAAATGACCTCAAACTTCGGTGGATCACTACGGTCAAGCCCTCTGGCAGAAACTTAAAAGCTTCGCAATTTAGCGTCGGCCATGTGTCTAGATTGTACAAACCAAGTTGTGAGCCAATTCGATAAAATCTCTAGGAGGAGTTCGTTAAAGTACGAGGCCTGGAAATGACCATAATTCATGAAAAATGACATTTTCTGTTCAAAATGACGGACTTCCTGTGTAACTTAGAGCATGGGTCCAAGAGACTTTTTTGTAGGGCTTTGTCTGATATAATAGACACATAAAGGACATTGCTGTAAGTCAAACCATATTATGGGGCTCTTCAAAAACATAAAATAGGTGGCGCTATAGAGCCTAATCCTTTTTGACCCATGCCTGTCGCCCATAAAATACGTAATTTTACGCGACTCTGGAAGCGTGTGCAAAATTTGGTGAGTTTTGGAGCATTTTAAGGCCTCCAAAAAGGCAATTTATTTACGGCGAGAATAATAATAATAATAATTAAAGCTGCAAGCAGCGATGAACGGGCCCTCGCACTCACGGCCACCGCCCCCCATAAGCATATCAGAAATGACACCACCCACAACTTCCTATGTCAAACCATTCAAAAGTTATAGCAGAAAAAAGGGACAACCAATCAAAAGAAGGGGCGGGGCTAATTCAGGCCAATGAAGGTCAAGGACTCCATACAGAATCTGATGACACCACCCACGACTCTCTATGTCAAACCATTCAAAAGTTATAGCAGAAAATCGGGACAACCAATCAGAAGAAGGGGCGGGGCTAATTTTCGCCAATTATGGTCAAGGACTCAATACCGAGTCCGATGACACCACCCACGACTCTTTATGTCAAACCTTTCAAAAGTTATGGCAGAGAAAAGTATTCTAGTGGGCGCTGTTGAGCCGTTAGGCCACGCCCATTAATGCAAACCATGAAATATCAAATGTATCGACAGGCCTGGCTTTTCTTTAAGTTGCGACATGATACGGGTGTGTACCGATTTTTGTTCATGTACGTCAAACCGTATTATGGGGCTTGAGGCGCAAAGTTTTTTCTGTCTGAACCAATCAGATGAAGGGTGGGCGCGCTTTTTGCCGTCTAGCATCGCCACGGTAACGCTTTTGAAAGAGAAAAGTAATGCGTGGTGTCGGAGGATGGAGACGCACGTTTTGATGTATAACAAACCTGGGTGCACGTTACGTTCGGGCCGTATTAATGACCGAAGAAATGGCATAAATTGCGCCAAAATTACACGATTAATTCAAAATGTTCAAAATGGCCAACTTCCTGTTTGGTTTCGGCCATGGCGCCAAGAGACTTTTCTTTAAGTTGTGACATGATACAGGTGTGTACCGATTTTGGTGCATGTACGTCAAACCGTATTGTGGGGCTTGAGGCACAAAGTTTTCTAGGGGGCGCTGTTGAGCCATTAGGTCCCGCCCATTAATGCAAACCATTAAATATCAAATTTTTCACCAGGCCTGGCTCAGTGTTTCGAGAGGAGGTAGTAAAACGTTAATACCTGAAGCAACAGCAGGACTGGTGTCATCACCATCACCACCTTTGAACAGCCAATATGCTTACAGTGTTTTTTCATACACGTATAGTTCATACAGGAAGATAGTGTAGCCTTTGTCTCACGTGATTTGGCCTTGTATTCATATACATACTAATTGAATGATTATAGGCTATCCCATTTGTTGCCCAAATAAATCATTTCAAAATCAGTAAATAATTAAAATCAGTACTCGAGTTGTAAAAAAAAAAAATCAGGGGGGATGGTGGATTTGATCATATGGGGACAGATAATTGTGCTGATTACAAATAATATAATATATTACAAATAATAGCAGTGACCAAAACACCTGCAGAAATACTGCAGGAATGACATAGCAGCAGTTAAATGCAGCCTTCTGTAAGCTTTAAATATCCACTGGGCTTACATCAAATACATCAAAACACAACAATAAAAAACACTTTTCTGAACTTATCAATATGATTCTGTCCTTCACAGGATAAGTAACATGGATCACTGCAAAAACTCTAAATCTTAACAAGAATATTTGTCTTATTTCTAGTTAAAATGTCTCATTTTAGTAAAAAAATCTCATTACACTTAAAACATCTCATTACACTTAAAACAAGACTCATCACTGGAAAAAACAACAATTTTCACCTGTTTCAAGTAGATTTTCACTTGTAATAAGTAGAAAAATCTGCATGTGGAACAAGATTGTTTTGCTTGTAATGAGAAGATAAATCTTGTCCCATTGGCAGATTTTTCTACTTATTTCAAGTGAACATTTACTTGAAACAGGTGAAAATTGTCAAATAAGTTATTTTTCTGGTGTTATTTTTCTGGTGATGACTCTAAATGTTGAAATAGCAGTAAAACCACATTCATTGATGAAATAACATAAGGGATGGAAAGGAGGGATGGCAGTTTTACTGGGGGGATGATTTGGACCGTTTTTATTTCAGGGGGGAAATCCCCCTCATCCCCCCTCAACTCGAGTACTGATTATAATAAAGTGTCTTATAAATCAATAATTTTAAAATCTCAATCCTTATTTTTATTTAACGGCCAGGGTTTATAGGCTGCATATTTACACTGTGTAGCCTGAAAGTGAACTGCAACTTACGTGCGGACGCATCTTTGCTGTGGAGGGGGCTGAATAAATCAACCAATTTTTGACATTTGGCCGTGTCTTCCTCCAGCGCCTTTTTTTTCTCTCTCCCTCTCGGCACCGCCTTGTCGAGGCAAAACCTCATTTTAACTCTCCCTCGCTGTGGAAACAGCCCCTGCTTGTAATAATGGCTGCAGCTCGAGCGGCAGAGCTGGTGGTGGGCGTGGTTTCAGCAGCGGAGGAGACCGAGGGGTGGTGTGCATTTTGGTGACGTAAAGAAAATGCACCAATCTTAACGGCTCACAGAAACCACGTGACACTGGGGGACTCTGTAAGGGTGGGGGCGAGCAGAACTTGCAGATTTTCATAGGGATTTCATCTTTTCCGTGTTGGCAGGCTGAGGGGAGACCACTTTAAATATGTTAAAACAAGAAAACACGTGTTTTTCATAATAGGTCCCCCTTTAAAGATTTTCTAACAGTTTAGTTTGTTATGAACGTCAGAGATGTAGTTATAACACGGCATACTTGTGAATAATTATAAACATTGAAAAACGTACTTTTATATGAAAATAACCAGAAACAGAGAGCTATAACATGGTATTTATATACTGCTTTAATGAACATTATTTTTATAGCCTATAAGCTATAAATATTATTTTTCTATTTTAATAAAATTAAATGTTTTTCTCTCATTTCAATTAAAACAAATAGGAATATTATCGGTTTTAATGACAATTATTGTACATCACAGCTAATTGTAAAATACATTGATTCAATTCGATTATATACAGGAATTACAGGCTATGATAATAATAGAAAAGAAAGAAAAATGACTCAAACAAAAAAAAACAGTGAGTGAGACAGGCAAGACAGCGACAACCAATGCAAGTGGGATGTCAACAGTGTATACATATTTCAAAACACAGACAACAACTTCTGAGCAAGTGGTTTGTTGAGCAGATATTGGAATTAATCTCAGATATTTGCATGAGGTCACTCTCACTCTCAACTAAATAAATAAATAAATATATATATATAAATACAACAACACACCCCTCTCCTCTTAAAATAAATTCAAATAAACAATCAAACTTATTTCCTTATACAATTTATACAAAAACCATATGTCTTTGTAAAAGAGCATAATACAAAGTCTTTCAGAATAAATGTACGTATTTTTAACGTGTGACAGCATCCGGTATCATAACTACATCTCTGCCGTTTGTACAAACCAAACTGTGTGGAAATCGGGTAAAGAGTCTGGGAGTTATGAATGATTGTAGTCCGGGAGAAACCTTGCTCAGTAGAAATGATGCACTAAGACGCAAATAATGCCCTGTCCAAGATGGCGGCCGCATCGATCGGCGCCCGGTCCAAGATGGCGGCCGCGCCCCACCCCCCCTCCCCCGAAGAGCTGCGCGCGCATTCCAAACTGCACTCATCCCCCCACCTTCCCCCCGCGGGAGCTCAACCCCTCCCCTCCCCACCAGTGCTGCTGCAGCAGTCTTCTCAGCGGCAGCAGTCCTGCTGGATCTGACTGAGACACAGTCTGATCACACATAAATATTCATTTAAAATCACGTCTAATGATTAGGTTTATCAAAATCACAGGACATTTTCAAAATACAGTAAACAATATACTTATGAAGTCCCATATGTCTATGACATTTATTGACAAAGACATAGCTTTTTACGTTATTAGTTCATTTTTTAAATTTTTAGAGTGACCAAGTTTTTCAAACACAATATGTTACAGTGTATGATTTTTTACTCCTGTTGTAAGCTATCTGAAACTGTCATTTGATTTTCCTTACACAAAATCTTTGATTTTTAATTAATATTTTTCCAGAAATACAGAGTGACATAAAAATGCCAATTCCTTTCAAGAAATAACCACGATACGCGACACAGTCAACAAGGAACCTACTGCCAATCAAATGTGTCAATCTCATTAAGATTGGATAAACCAAACAGCAACTAAAGCACATAATTTGATGAAAAATGTATACCTGACCAAAAGGTGGCGCTATGGAGTTCATCCAAGATTGTCATATCCACTTGTTCAGAATGCAAGCCCGATTAAATGTATTGAATTTGGGTTCATTCTGACCAATTATGTTTAAGTTACAACAACTTTTATGTTCATGGCGAGACCCCGAAATTTGACAACCTCTGACAGCGACGCCCTTTGACACAAACTTACAGTTTTCTCTGTCACTCATCGTCAATGCCTTACCTATTATCTCACCAACTTTGAGATCAAGAAACTGATCTCGTTTGGAGCACAGATGCAAACTAGAAGACATGACAATTCCTGGTGCCAACAGGTGGCGCTACAACCGATCCTGAATATTCCACCATAGATGTCTTCAGGCTCAACCTACAATCATGCACATACGTTTTCGACCACATCAAATCATGTATTGCTGAATTACAGCCAATTGATGTTTGATGGCGAAGCTTAAAAATGACCTCAAACTTCGCCGGATCACTACGGTCAAGCCCTCTGGCAGAAACTTAAAAGCTTCGCAATTTAGCGTCGGCCATGTGTCTAGATTGTACAAACCAAGTTGTGAGCCAATTCGATAAAATCTCTAGGAGGAGTTCGTTAAAGTACGAGGCCTAGAAATGATAAGAATTCATGAAAAATGACATTTTCTGTTCAAAATGCCGGACTTCCTGTGTAACTTAGACCATGGGTCCAAAAGACTTTTTTGTAGCTCTTTGTCTAATATAATACTCACATAAAGGTCATTGCTGTAAGTCAAACCATATTGTGGGGCTCGTCAAAAAACATAAAATAGGTGGCGCTATAGAGCCCATTCTTGTGGACCCATGCCTGTCGCCCATAAAATACGTAATTTTACGCGACTCTGGAAGCGTGTGCAAAATTTGGTGAGTTTTCGAGCATTTTAAGGCCTCCAAAAAGGCAATTTATTTACGGCGAGAATAATAATAATAATAATAAACATCACAGATACAATAGGGTCCTCGCACTTTCAGTGCTCGGGCCCTAATAATAATAAACATCACAGATACAATAGGGTCCTCGCACTTTCAGTGCTCGGGCCCTAATAAACATCACAGATACAATAGGGTCCTCGCACTTTCAGTGCTCGGGCCCTAATAATAATAATAAACATCACAGATACAATAGGGTCCTCGCACTTTCAGTGCTCGGGCCCTAATAATAAACATCACAGATACAATAGGGTCCTCGCACTTTCAGTGCTCGGGCCCTAATTAAAGCACATTTATTTATTTTAAGTATTTTCAGTTTATATACACATTGATTGTCTTCAAGTGAAACATTTACATTTTCTTTTAATTTGTCATTTTTACTCATGTGGCTCTGTGCTGCTGACGGACATCTGTCCTTCCCATATCGCATTTACACATCTTACAGAAGCTTAACTGATCCCCATCTTGCTCTTCTTTAGGAAAGTAAATTCGGTTTCCCATTTTTAGAGATATTTACACAAAGTCTTTGCTTTTTTTTTAGCAGAAATGTCTTCTCTCTCATTACATCCATAAATCTCTGATTTGTTGTTCCGAGTTTGCTCCCGTTGTCGCCACTAACCTCGTGTGTGTGTGTGTGTGTATGTTAGTTATATGTGTGTATGTATGTTATATATGTGTATATGTATGTGTGTATGTTATATATGTGTGTATGTATGTATGTTATATATGTGTGTGTTTGTATGTATGTATGTTATAAATGTGTGTGTTTGTATGTTGTATCTTGCAACAGATGTTTTTTTCCATCTGTGAGTGGGTGTGTCCTTCATCAGCTCTCTTGGCAGTCGGCCATAATTTAATAACTCCTAAAACCCTGATTCTGTCAAAAAGGATTAAAGTTACAACTTGCTGTAGTGTATGTAAATGAATGTGTGGTGAAGTGTTTTGGAATAAAGGGACAGACATGTCCCTTTAAGGGACTTTGGGATACTATTGGTGAGACCACTACTGCTCACAAAGGTTATTAGTATGGCAGAAGAAGAAAGAGAGGGTGATATCAGCTATCTACTCAATGTGCTCCTACAGTGATTTATTATCTATTCTGTGTAAAGCGTAATTTGTTTTAGGATTTTTTTCAAACATTTATTTATATGCGATTCTTCCAACAGTTATATCAGTGTTCTTTCACATTATGAAAACTGTATTCTTCAGCACTGAACAGGAACTGAAAGAATAGATAAACTAAAATAGAAATGCGGGAACTTTTTAAGTGTTAACTGAATATTGAACTGCTTAATCCAAAGAAGAGATCAGAAATACTTGAGTACCAATTAGAAAAGGGCCAAACTTTATTTGATTGATCTGTCACACACAGAGTTATTGTCAGATAAAATGAGGCTTAAGATACGTAATTATTCTTTTTGTATACTGCTGTACCGGCACATGTCATTCTTAATGTAAAGGTTTTCATATTACAGTTTGGTTTTGCAGTTTTTCTCTGCCTGACTCTGTTGACACATTTCAGTTTTAGCTCTGCTTTTTTTGTCAATATTTGCTTTTCATTTGACAGCTTTCTTCAAGATGCAGTGTAAATAACTCAAATCCCTCTTATCTATGATCTGATGAACGCTCTCCTCAGCCTTCCCCAGGGACCACAAGGAGCGACTGCAACAACCTTCTTGAAACATGATGTTTTACCCTGCTTTGGGGCTGTGTTCCTTAATGTTTGATCGTCATTTGTTACTATTCTGCTGCCAGGAAAGCAAGCAAAACGCAATAGGTGCCTTTTCCCGTTGATTCGCTGCTGTCAGGGTAGTTAAAATAAGGACAATTACAGTGATTTAAAAACTGTTTTCAGTTTCAGCTAATATTATGACAATTCTTTTTCTTTTTGCTTTTTCTATTTTCTGAATATCAAACATACAAGGCAATTATCTTTATGAATAATTATTTCAAGTTCACTACAAGATGTACTGTAATTTGCCTTTAAACATTTTGCCCGTACTTGGTAACGGTATGAGTTCACTTCTGATCATCTAGTTCCAAAAGTCTTAAAATTAGTTAAGTACAACCTCAGGTGAACAGTAATGCACGACATAAAACATTCATTTGTTACTTATCAAAACCAAGTGCAGAAGCAGTGTTTACTGCTTCCATGTGAATTAGTGTAATAAGGTAGGTGTTGCTGATCAAATGCACTTGTTTAAGCAGGTGTGAGGACCTTTTTTATAAATTCACTTTTTACTGGCCTTGATCATTCAGATGTGCCATGACACAATGTGTAGGAGGAAAAACATCAACCACAGTCAGAAATACAATTGTTGCAGCCCATAAGTGTAGAAAGGGCTATGGATATAGTATTATTTTAATTCTTGCATTCTACAGTGACAGAGACTACTCACAAGTCATCCCAGGAGTGGACATCCCAACAGGTTCACAAGAAATTGCAGTGACCCCAAGCACTACATTTCAGGTTTTAAAGACCTGAGTTAACATGTAAATTGTTCAGGTTCATGAAAGCTTTTTTTCTCTGAAAATAACTTGTCAGTACAGCTTTAAAACATAGCATCTGACTTAAACACAAGACTTCTGGAGCAATGTCTTTTGGACAGCGGAGATGAAAATGAAACTGCTTGGCCATAATGTGCCTTTCCATAATTGGCAAAAAAACAAGCATAGCATGTCAGCACAAAGACTTTGTACCAAGTATAAAGAACAATGGTGGTGATTTGTGGTTGTTTTGAAGCCTTCGAACATGGGGCCGAGGCATTTTGCAGTCATTAAGGGAACTCTAATGTAAACCAGTATTCTTGAATCAAAGCTGATTGAAATGTTGTGATCATGTCATAAGACAGCTGTGCATGAATGAATATCTACTTTATAAAGCTAAATGAACTGAAAGAAAGGTGCATAAAATGCCGCCACAGTCATGTGAGAGACTCATGATACCGTACAAACAACAACCATTCAAATTACTGCTGCTTAAATTGCTTCCACAGGCCACTGAATCTTTTGTTGTAGTTTTTTGTTAGTTTTTTTTTTGCATTGTTTTTATTAAATGAATAATAGAACAGTGTTATATTGTTCACCTGATGTAACTAATTTTAATACTTCATCACATGATATTTGATATCTTTTGATACTTTGAAAAAATATTTTTTTAAGCCATGTTTTTTTATTTAAAACCATGCTGTGTAAAATTCAAGAAGTCTGAGAGCGTGTACTTTGTCTAAACATAAATGTATCTTAGCATTTACTGAATTAAGTTATAGCTTCAGCAGCAACATCAAGGTTTAATTTTTTACTTATTTTTAGATATTAAAATGGAAATTGTGTTGCACATAATGTGTGCATGTGTCCTAACTATAATTATGGTCCCACAGTAATTTACTATTCACACTTGCTCTCAGTTTCATCCAATAGGTCCCTTCAGAATAAATGGCAACAAAGTAATGGGCAATTATAGTAGAAAAACTGGTTAGTAAGATATAATCAATTTGACAGTGACAGGAAACCTGCTTTTTTTCCTCTCAAAAGGTAGTGGCTAAATTAACATTCTTTTAAATAATTTTTATTTCCATTTTTGGGGGAGGAAAGCCAAAAATAAGTGATAATTTTCCTCACCGAAGGCAAGGCTCAGAACAATGCTATTAAACAGGTTACTTATTTGTCGTTAATGCTCTTCATCTGCATAAATGCTTGTGTGATTTGGATTCAGCTTGAATCTCTGAGGTCGACATTGCTTTGGTCTTCTCAATTACTCTTAAGCACTCACACTGCCCTCCCTTTGTTTGGTGATTATTTATTGGCTATGCAAGATACTTATGGTGGAAAAAAAAAGAATAAGAAAATACAATGTTTATTTCTTTACCGTAACTGTAACAGCAAGGTTAGTGTATTCAAATCAGTGTGTTTTATTATAAATGTCTCCTATTTTGTTTTGCAGTTGTGCTGTGAATAATCATTATCCCAATGTTATTAGAAATACAATTAATTAGTGGTTTTAAAATGATTGAGGGTCGTCTTGATTCGGAATATTTATTTATTGACAAACACACGACATCTAACAAACCGGGATAAAAAGAGTGTCCATGTAATCAAGGCAACAAGAAAAAAAAAGATCTAAAGAAACGTGTTATTCTCATCAGTATTCCATCCATCAATTATCTACACCTGCTTTTTCCTCTGCCAGGGCATGGGGTCTGCTGGAGCCTATCCCAGTTCCTTGTTGCCTGAAGGCAGGGGGCGAGTCTGGGTAGATCCACATACCATCAGAGGGCACATATAGATAGCAGTAAGCCAACATTCACACCTATGGGCAACTAAAAGTCAGCAGTTAGCCTGACATACAGGCTTTTGGACTCCGAGGAAACCAGAGCATTTGGAGAAAACCTACCCAAGCTATTAGAAAACAAACTCCAGAGAGGAGGAATCCAGCTAAGATTTGGACCAGGAACCTTCTAGCTGTGAGGCAGCAACGAGTGCCATCAACCCACCATGTTGCCCTTAATCAGTGTTAATACGTGTATACTGCATATTCCTGACAGGAAACAGCATATTTCCCACACAATTATTGGATTTGCATGTCTTTGGACGTAAATTGTAAAGTTGTTACACTGCTCTTAAAAGAGGATCATCTTACAGAAGCAATTATCCTTCAACTAGTTGCTATGAACAGTGCTGAAGAGATGTGGCTGTAAACACTGCTTTCGTTTCTCTCCCTGTTGAATTATGAACAATTCTTTAAATACAATTTCATTAAGATCTAAAGAAATTGTGTCAATTTTGAACTTGTGTTTGGGCACAATGTCTTTATTTTTAAGCTACTGTAGTTTTTGAACTAATTGTAAAACATTGTAGTGTTAACTTTATTAACATGAAAAGAAATATGAGTTGGTCAACACTGATACATCAAAATTGTTTACATCCCTTGCCAGATTGTCTTTGTTACTCCCAATTTGCTGTCCAACCTTAAAACTGTGTGTTATTTACGTTTTCAACCTCAGTATTTCCTGGTTTGTCTCTTTGACTTGCTAACTACATCGTCAATGAGTTTTTTAATGTGTTTTTTATATATATACACCTGTGCTGTTGCCAGACTCCATTGGCTTATCCATATATTCTACTGTAGTCCTTCCTGTATCCACCTGTACACAATAATTGTGTGTTACTGCATTGTTTAATATTATATATTGGTCATCAATATACATGTGTCTTAGTCTGTCCTTCTTTTGTGGATGGTAAAAAAGATTAAAAAATAAATAGATAAAAGATTGTCCTCTGAATTCAAGTAAAACATGCTCTATAACTTTTGAACGTTTTGGGTACACCTTTATATAGTTGTTACAGAGGACATTTCAATTACTCCCAATCCTGCCTGTGCATGTAACACAAAAGTCTTTCTGTGTCATTCTTTTACTATTTTTGCAGAGAGGAGTTGATGATCAGTTCATCCTTTGACTCTTTGGAAGTTCTTCTGGACTCTTTTGGACCTGTCAGAGATTGCACCAAGGACAATGGAGGGTGCAGCCGCAACTTTCGCTGCATATCTGATAGAAAGCTTGATTCCACTGGCTGCGTGGTGAGTTGTCTTTCTTTTATACTACTTTATGGAAGTTAAGATATTTTAACTTCAATTCAATAAAAATGACCTCATGTTAAATATATTTTGTATATATGTACTGTATCTTTACTCCATCTTATGACTGATACAGTGCGAAAGCCTAATAATGTCATCCAAATTTTTGCGATTTTTGATCTTATGCCCACATATCACTGTATAGTGACCTTTTTAATGTGCAGTAGTTCATGAACATGCTGTCGTTGTCGTCAGTGGTTGGCTCTCTCTACCTGCATAAATATTAATTGCAGGCCAGAGTGACCCACATGAAGGACGCGTAACAAGCCTGCATTCAAATGTCTCTGTGCAGACAGTTTAACTCTGCCTCTTCTTCCACGTGCCTTTTAGGCCGACGACACAGTCATTACCTCCAGGTGGTGCTTAGTAACCAGGAAATGTAGCAGCCAGGTTTGTTCTCCATCTGTTGGAAACTCCAGCTATACCGAATCTTTATGCCTTCTGCTAGTGTTTTGTTTCTCTTGACTCAACCCCGCCAATACACCCAACCCTTTAATTTCTTTTTCAAGAGCTTTTATGTACTTGAATAGTGCTTTTTCAGGTGGTCTGGAAAGAATCCTATTAATGCAACAGAGCATGCTTATCTCTTGTGATGTATCTCAATTTAGAGGGGAACAGCTTGTGACATGATTTTAATGGGAGAGGACTTCCGTTATAGAGTGGAGCAAAGAAATGTATTCCCATGCATTTGTACATATAGGTTGTAATATTTAGTCAGAAAATAGAGAAAAGTTAGAAACGTTTAATTTTGGCAAGTGATGGAGTACGTTCATGAATGAGGTGTTTAATCATCTTACTGTCATCACAAACTCTACAACCTAAGTTGGTTTCGAATTTCAAACTTTTTTTTTTTTTGCCCTCGCTGGTCAAGATGAAAGTGCAAAGCTCACATATTCAAGGGTCAAATATGGGTATTGTATGAGTAGTACATTTTCAATTTTAATTTCATTCCTTTTTTTTTTTTACCAACTGTCTGCGCATATATGGTAAATACTTTTATTAGGTAAAACCTTTATCAATGGGATATACATATGCTTTTTGATCTTACAGCAAATGTTAGTTTTCCTAAAGTGCGTGAATGTAAGTGAGTGTATGTGGCCTTCACCAGCCCTCTTTGACACTCTGACCTAACATACAGTATTTTAGAAACACTTGAATTCCTAGTTCTAAAAAGATAGATAAAATCACCAATGTGAAACATGAAAGGACAAGACTGATAAAAAAGACAACACAGTGACGAGTGCAGTGTGTGTAGTTCGGTGATTACTGTAGTGTTTGTGGGATGTGTCTTAGTAGTGAAATGTGTTCGGTACATAGCTCGGTTTTGAGGTCATGGTTTGGTTCATTTTCGGCGCAGTAAGGGAAAAAATTAAAAAAACATAAAAATTGCCTTTTGATTAATTTTCAACTTTTGCAAATAACAGTTAATACATTTTCATAAAATGAGACATGAAAAAATTAAAAGCTTTAGCCCGATCTACTGGAAAAAGCCTGTTTAAATGCCAAAGTTAGCTGCGTTGACACAGTGCTGGTTTCTCTCCTTGCAGCAGTGATATTCACATTTGATTGGCGCTGTTTCAAATCCGTTACGAGGTTTGGCGTGTTGCCAGAGACATGCCCGATTGTTGGTGAACAAGAATGGCATACTGCGCTTGTCTTATCTACTTGTCTTTGTCCGTTGTTGTTTTTCACCTGGAATCCGAAGTGTTCCCAAATAGGAGCCCTTAAAGATAAGTGAGGGTCTTCAAGCTCCGGTTCGTCTGCTTGCCGGAAAGAAAAAAAAAAGGAAAGAAAATAGAACTCGGATTTGAAGTATGCTCTGCTTGCAAAACAAGCCTGTTAACTAGCTGCTGTTAAACATTGTACCGTACTGGGATCGGTACACATCTGCACCGTACCGACAGCCCAGTACCGAAACGGTTCGGTACGAATGTGTGTACCGTTACCTGATTGATCGGGGGGTGTTTGGTTCCTGGGGTTTCAGGGTTATTGGTGTGTGTGTCTGGTGTGTGGATACCAGCCAAGAAGCACCTGCAACCCCTGCGCTACCACCCCCACAAGGGCTGCACCCCCCACTGACAGGAAGCCAGGGCCAAAACCAGGTAGCCCCATCCCAAACATCCCCAGACTGCCCTGTCCCAGACCCTGGCACTGGTGCCGCAAAGGGCTACTGACCCAACAGACCACCACTCCGCACAGCTCCGCAGCATCAACACCCCTCCCGCCACCTGCCGAACGCCAGCAGATGAAAGGAGAAGACTTTAATTCCCCTTTAATTCCCCAAAACACAGTAGATTTGGGGATTTCACTTTAGCCTTCGCCATCAATGTGGTTTGCAACATGCACAGAAGTTAGCTCTACACTGTCATATGAGTTCTCAACCAGGACATTTACCAACAATCTTTTCTTTTTCTTTTTATTCAAGGGCTAGTTTTGACTTTTTTACCATGCAGCTGCTGCTTCAGAGAATCAAAAAGCATCTCTAATATCAATCTTCAGCATTTCCCAAACTTTTTGAAGGCCTAGTGTTGCATTTCCCTCAGAAACAAATATACACAAAATCTGTGTTTATTTCCTGTTGTTCTTGAAACTTCACAACCCTCCTGGTCAGGAAGAACCAATTTCCAGGCTGAGCGATTGCATTTTATCAGGAATGTATTACTGCTGCAACCACACTGCCTAGTTCTGACATCATTATGTCACTGGAGTTGCCATGGTTCAGTTATCAGAGTCTATCCGCTCTCACTTGTTAGCATAAGTTGTTAAACAACAGAAGCTGGAGCCTTCGTTGTAAAGTTCATTGTAAATTGCTTTAATTGAGCTGACAAAGTGTATCCGCATGCTTGAGTCAAGGGTGACCCAGTCTTAATTCATGTGGGGGATTTTTTTGTAAGGAGTCCTGTAAGTGGCATAAAAATGTCGGGAGAGACATATCCATCCAATTTCATCTTACTTGAAGAGATGACAGAGTGGATATTTTTAGCCAGGCCTTTAAAGTCTCATGGGCATTCGAATCAGTCATGCTCAGTTGTGATTTTTTTTTTTTCTCCCTATCCCTTGAGAGGGGAAGCACAAGAGAAATCCTGATATTGTGTTTCGGCATCCTTCCTCAGTGAATAATAAATGGATGATTTTAAACAGCGTGCTTTTTTTTCATCTTTTTAGAACACTTCCACTTTAGGTTGCACTGACTTGCAAATACTTGGCAAAAGCATTGAGGAAATAAATAAATAAATAAATAAGTGAAATAAAACTTCCTTGAAAATTAGTTCAGTTGAAACATCAGCTTTCCATTTATCAAGTAGCAACTTAAAATATTAATGTAATATCTCTACTATGCCCTGATTTTTTTTCCAAAGCATTTAGAACATTAGGTTAATTACACTGGACCCAATAATAAATATTTATCACGTTTAACATGACACATATCTAAACAGACATATAGAGCAGCTGGCATTTCATTCAGATTATCTGTCCAGAAGAATTTTGACAGACTGAGTTATTAAAATTAGAAAAAGAAAATTGCTATTTAAAGTTTCCTATTCTATCGTCTTAACCTGTAAATACTTGTTGCAAGGACTTTTTGTGTAGTTTTACCTTGGTACCTGACCCAAACAAGTGGCAGAAAACTGTTGAATGTTAATCTTGCCGATTAACAACTACCATTAACCTAAAGGGCCGGAACATGTAGCCAAAACTATTCATTTATTAGGGCCCGAGCACTTACAGTGCGAAGGCCCTATTGTATCTGTAGGAATTGTTATTCTTTCTTTCCTTCTTCTGACGAAAGGCGGGCCTTTTTGCCCCCCTAAACGTGCCCAAAAAGTCACCAAATTTTGCACGCAAGCCAGGCCTGGCGAAAAATTTGATATTTAATGGTTTGCATGAATGGGCGTGGCAAAATGGCTCAACAGCGCTCCCCGGAAAACTTTGTGCCTCAAGCCCCACAATACTTCAATCTTCTGATTGCTTGTCCATATTTTCTGACTATAACTTTTGAATGGTTTGACATAGAGAGTCGTGGGTGGTGTCATTGAAATCTGTATTGAGTCCTTGACCTTCATTGGCCTGAATTAGCCCTGCCCCTTCTTCTGATTGGTTTTCCCTATTTTCTGCTATAACTTTTGAATGGTTTGACATAGGAAGTCGTGGGTGGTGTCATTTCTGATATGCTTATGGGGGGTGGTGGCCGTGAGTGCGAGGGCCCGTTCATCGCTGCTTGCAGCTTTAATTTATTTAGTTTTTTAAGGAATTCATTGCAATGTTCAGTCCTATACATACATACATACATACATACATACATACATACATACATACATACATACATACATACATACATACATACATACATACATACATACATACATACATACATACATACATACATTAATTTTTCACAAATGATTACTGATATGTGGTAATGGCCACCTATAACCGTGTTCCTTGTGATATCAGTTTAATTCTAAAAAACAGTTTTTTTTTTGCATCTGTTTTTGCCCTTGGTCCATTTAAGAAAAGAAAAACAAGAAAACAAACTAGTTATACTTGCATTTCCTGTCTGTCTTAAACCAGATAGATGGATAGATAGATAGATAGATAGATAGATACCTACCTTCCTACCTTTTATTCATCACTGTCACCAGTGGCTGACACAGAGTTTCTCATGATATGCTGCTGCCCGTTAGATTTTTAAGTACATAGCATGCCTTTTAAAGAAATGAACCAAAGCCAGTGTTTGTCGTTTGTGTAGTGAACAGTAGCAACACAGTAAGTGAGTGTTTGCTAATGCAAACAGATGAAGCATTAAACTGTTATCTACAGACAGATGCCTGCTGCTACTGTTGAGATTGTTCAGAACTTTTTTCCCTTTAATGTGCACCATTTTGAGCTTTTGGTCCTGATCTCTTTGTTGTTCATCAAACATGTTTTTTCTGACTGTCCTTTTTTTTTTTTTTATTACATTTTCATATTTTGTTTTTGATCAGCAGAATTAATACAAGTTTGACATCACTAGTTAAACACAACAACATTCCATGTAACAAGGTAAACTTTTATTTGTTTAAGTTTTAAATTTGATCTCTTCCATAGTATACATTAACTGTTCACTATTATCCTTGTTTAAAGCGGATTGATTTGAATCCACAACTGAATTGTGTTCTGCTGGATTTGCCTCCATTCGCTAAATCTGTTTGGAAGTCATTCCCGGGCCATGCTGTTGCTGCCTTAGTTGATTAAGATGCTAATTACAAAGAGACTGCAAGCACAAATTGAACGAAAGAGGCAACATAAATTTACCCTACACTTTTATTTATACAGAGTTCGCCTCATATATTCAAACATTTTTTGAGTGATTGGATATGATGTTAAAATTAAATTATAGTTGCTTATAGTTGTTTCTGATCTTACTGTTTATTGCAGTTTGAGACTGATGGGCTTTTTGTTTGAATGAAAAATATCATTTTTTGACTCAAGAAGACAAAAAAACAACATGGAAAGGCAACACCACTGCAAGTGAGTAAAGGCATTGTTTCTCACCCACACAAGACGCATCCCTCTCCTGTCCATCACCACAGAGCGCTGCTTCCAGCTATCACTGCATACATTACTGTGGACTTAAGTAATTATCTCATGACTGTCAAGCTTATAAATGAGACTCTCATGTGTCTAATCAGGTTGGTAAACTGGCTGGGCTCCGACGATATGATTCCACCCTAATCAATTAACACCTTGTCTGATTTGGCACACCCAGGAGCCATCCTGTGTGCATTTAATATTCTTTCTCATGCAATTCAGCTGATGCCGATGGATTGCGCTGACTGACCAAGCCGCTCTCTCTAACTGATGTATCGCACTCCTGGGGGGAGGCAGTATGTGATGCCTGAGGAAGCGGGAGCGTAATAATCACAGGATGATTGCGAGATTAATTAGTTTCATCTTGTTACTTGTCCCCCTAGCAAAATCATGAAGAAAAAACAAAACAAGAATATTGTTTACGGAACAGATTGCTACCAAGATGGAATGAGGAGGACAACTGAGCAATGTCCAGGCAGCTAATGTAGTGTGCGTTTATATGAGATTTGATACATAAACCTGCTGGACTTGAGGTCAATACTGCTGTTTTATGTGTTTTATAGCTTCAATTTTATAGGATTGTGCTCTGGAGGAAGAAAGATTTTTCTGTTCAGGTGTGAACAAACAGATGAATCAAGATAAAGAATGAATTATATGTGTAAAACCTAAATAATTAATCACTTTCTATTTAACCCTTTAATGTAGATATTAATAACAGCATTAATTTGTTTATTATCAAATATATACACTGTTTATTTTTAAAAGAATGCTCAACTGAGCAATAAACCCGGTGAAACCAAAGTTTAGTCTTGTGCTTCATTGAATATCGAGTGTGTTCAGATTTTTCCAAACAACTGAAAGGATGTAACATCTGAAAACACTGTAATAACGAAAGAAGAAATCCCACCTCTCTGACCAGCTGGGTTATTGATAATATTTCTGAAGAACATCAGCCTCTTTGCTGCTGGAGGAAGTACTTTGTCTCCCATCGTTGTATTTCCGGACGTGCCCTTAGGCAGCAAAAAACAATCTGAGCTGAGATCACATTTTGGGACTTGGAAAAGTAGTATTGAGTTGAGTCGTTACCTGAAAGAGATATCAAGTAATCAGGCATCTCCTCCTCATGTTATCGAGCATGGCCATTCTGGACCTCATCCAATAAAAACCTTGACTTTTTGACTCTGTGGATGAAATGGATTCAAATTATTTTTCAAGGTCTTAAAATTGTACTGATTTACAAAGCTCATTTTAATAAAAATCAAAGCAGTCATGCAAAGCAGTGATTAACACAGAGCTGCGAACAAACAGAGCCAGTGACATTCAAGAGTGTGTAATTTACCATCAACATACTGTACGTGCATCTTGTTACTAAACACGCTTTAGAAGCACGAACCTGATTACCTACTCAGGTTAAATATTTGAGATTTGTTCTTTGACTGCTAAATAGTGGTTCTTTGGCTGTTTTTTCAAGCATTACAGCAAGAAATCTCTTTGAAATAACCAATCCAGGAGGTTGACCAACCATATGGATATCTGACAGAGCTGTTTCAGAGCAATGACAGTGTGTCACTGCATCCTCGCCAGGTGATAATGTTATATTCCTTTTCACTGAAGTCGAGCGTCCATCAACCCTAGATTTACACAAAACGCATCGAAAATAAGAAAAAGGCATTGCAAAAACGTGTCAAAGCTTTCACAAGATGGATTTGTATTCGATTCGACAATCCTGTTTATCGCAAAAGTGTAATGAAACATTTTTGTGAATTTTCAGGTCTGGCAACACTGGATGTGATGTAGCCAAAAAATCTTAAGTCATGAAAATCTAGTCTTCAGTCGTTTATGGCCTCATTAATACGATGCACTTGTGCTGTAACGCGACTTTATCGTCATGTATTACGTAAGGGCTTTGACTCTGACTAATTATTTAACAAATTGTTGCAATTGCCACTACTTCTATTGAGAAAATAGTGAGATGATGAATGCAGTGGGTGATTATTCAAAGACTAAAGATGTTTTCGTCCATCTTCTTCAACTTGAGATTTTCTTTTTTGCTGTTTTGAAGAGAAGACTAGCAGAACGAGATAAGGAAAGTTACGAGATTTACACTTATTCAAAGAACACTGTTCAATGGAAACACCGACCCCCTGGAGCCCTGTCTTTATCGAACTTTCAGAGATTTGAATGTGTAACGGAAACAGGAACTGAGAGACAATGACACTCTAGGAGCACAACCTCTTTTGGTTTAACACATAAAATAGATGTGGTAGTAGAATCTCTTCCTTCACACAAACACATACACACACAAAGAAATAAACTGCAAGTATTTTGCAAGTAGCTGTGGGAGGAGAGAGTTTTCTTCCCCCTTTCTTTTGTGATTTATAAATATTCCAATTTAGTGCAGATAATGACTCAATCTGCATTGAATTACAAGGACGAACATCAGTAAATAAATGTGAGTTGGTTTACTGAAATAGTCATTGCAAAAGTTGTTGCACTATGGAAGGAAAACTCCAATAACAGATATACAACAGCACCAAATCGAGTAGGTCCACACATCTGAGGCAGTAATATACTGCTGTGCAGATAATGCAATTATATATTTTTTCTTTTGTTCTGAAACAGGGTTTGTGGCAGACACAAGGCTCTTGGAAACATGGGGCTAAAAGTTTTTCTTGTTATTTATTCTTGTCAGCTTCATTTTAGTTTGATCTTAAAATCATATTTCTCTGTGTCTCTGCTTCACAGCCTTTTTATTTTATATAGTGTGCTTCCTCTTGTTTATATTTGATTCATAATGTTACTTTACACATGGGTTCAGCTTCTGATTGTTGCCTATGTTTTGTGTTTGTCATCATCTCCATCAGTATTTTTATTGTTTGACTACATTTCTTTGCTTGGAAATGGTACAAAATTCCCCAGTGGAGAAAATCTGATCAATTAAACATGTTATTCTTATTGCTAAATTTCACAAGGCTCAAAACCCTCTTTTATTGCTTGTTTTTCACAGCAGTGCTGTTACATGTCTGAAAGCACTTTGTGACCTGCACGTTCAAAAGTCTGTTTCCTCAGAGAGCAAAACAGCAGAAAAAAAAGCAAATCATCTAATTAATTCTGGAAACTTTCAACGTAAAGTGGGACACTTTCAGCGTGCAATAAGTGATGTATTTTTAAAAGTAATCTGTATGTGGCTTCCCTTTGTTTAAAATTCAGCTCACAGTAGCAGCTTCTTTTTTTTCCCTTTTGAGTTGGAACTTTTACTAGTAATTTAATAAATGAGGACCAAAATGTTCATAAAACTTAGTAAACAACTTTTAAATGCTTTGCAGCTAACAACAACAGATCCATCAGAAGTGTTGGATCATTAAAACGATTAAATGTGTCTGCAGCAGTGATTGAATTAGTGGATGAAAAGATCCAGGGTCAGAAAACATAATCAGTCTCTTAAAGAATGGTTTTCAGTCCCCATCCATCCACGTGACCTCAGGTTTCCTTCATTCTGTGCTTTTTGCACTTCATTGAGGAAAAGATAACATCCACTGAGGACTGGAATGAGGAAATGATTGGTCTGGGATGACCCTTGCCACAAGGTGCTTATCTCATCACACACTATGGATGTTCTCAAGATAATTTTCTCTATTAGGAAGCATGAAAGAGGGGTTGATAATGTCTGGTTTAAAAACCACTGTTGGCTATCTTTACTGCAGAGGTGAATACAATAAATTAGGTTAATTCATTAACATTATCAGATGTTCCCAAGATCTTCCCAAAAGAGAGCAAAATAAAAGAAAAAAATCAACCAAAAATAGGGATACTAACTTTCGAACATGACTCTGTCTACATATATACACCATGAAATCAGTCAGTATGCCTTTAAATCCTACACATGGACCTATTACAGGCTGTTTCATCATTACATTTGTTGTAAATTACTTCAATATGTTTTCCTGTAGAAATGTGCCGCGGGAGAAATAAAGTGGCATATTGCAAAATACATCTTTTCAAAACATAGCAATTATTATATGTTAGAAAATGATATTAAAATAAAATGCTTCTGGTCTCAGTTCCTGTTTTCTTTGCAGTCATGAAAAACGTTTGGGTTTGCAAACCATCCTTCTCACAAAGATGTTGAATTTCCTTATAGCTTCAAGTCAGGAAAATTAACAAAATAAGAAAACAAAAAACATGTATTTCACTATGTATTTCCTTTAAAAAAAAGTTTGAAAAAAAACACCCATCATTTTACATTGCTTTCAGACACAAAACAGTTTAACACATTAGCAACAGAGCAAAAGAGAGAAAATGTGACCATTACATGCATAGTAGTCAGCATTCAGACTAATTTGTGCTAAAGGTGGGGTATTAAGAACATCTACCTTCCTGGCTGCTCCTGTCAGATGGATGTTCTTCATTCCTGATCTTTTATACAAGTTTGGATGAGGACCCTGTTTGCAAATCCTGACTTATAAGGAGCTATACACATTAAAACAATTTCAGCTGCTGTCCCCCCCTGAGTCTACAGATTCTAGTGTAGAGGCTAGTGTTCTCGTACGGGTTGGGAGTGGGGGCATTGTGATTGTGAATTGTGAATTTTATTTTCCCACCTTGATTTCAGTTAATTAGTCTTTATTATTATGATTTGCTCCTGTAGCCTCCACAGAGCATTTTCAGTCTTTTTTTTTTTTAGTCGATGATTTCGTCTGGGTCATGATCCTGCAGGGACATTTCTTCCTCAGACATGACGTGTCTGACAAGACATGATCACGCATGGAGCCGTTTCTTGTTGTGCACATAATGCAGAAGCACAGGGCCCTCATAACCATCAAGCAGCTACCAAGCTATGATTTCAGCCTCACTCATGCACAATATGAGGAGAAATTAAATCTTGATTTATTGTCACCTAAATCAGAACATTTAAGTGTTTCACCGTGAAGAGCATGTTATGTCTCAGATGTCTGTCGTGACTTCAAAGGGTATTCTTCCAAATTTGTGTGGTTTTAAAAGTCAGACTTTCTGAGTGTTTTTTTTTTTTTTTTTTACACTTGAAATCTTTTTTATTCACAATCTCAATTTTGTTTTTCTTGCAAAATTGCATGGTTTGGGAGTCGAAATGTTGGGAGTTTTCCCTTAATAATTAGTTTTTATAAAGCCAGACTTTTTTTGTTATGGGTTAGACCCCATGAGGGAGACAAGTCTCAATAGTATCATGCCTAAAAATATTCCAAGAAGGGGCACGGTGGCGCAGCTATTAAAAATACGTGCAGTGGTCTCACAGGAAGAGAAGAATGTCCTGGGTTCAATTCCTGCCGGGGGCGCTGTTGGCTGAGTGCATGTTAAGTTCCCCCATGACTTCAGCGCCCGCTCCCTGGGTGGGGTTGGGGAAAGGGCCTTTCTGTGTGGAGTTTGCATGTTCTCCCCGTGTTCCCTTGGGTAGCAATGTGAGCTACCCTCACAAAAACATGCAACAGTCCTGGGCTATACATGCCCCCTCTGGCCAACCGGGGACCAGATGGGGTGGGGAGGATCTGGCCGGAATAACGTGATCCTTCCAAGCGCTACGTCCAGCCAGAGAAACCCCACCCTGTCTGGTGAAAAGATGCGGCTGCTCACTCCTCAAGTAAGGAGACCTGAGCTCAGTGCAGGGCCCTCCCGGGGTTGGCAGAGGATGGCAATGTCCAGGACTGTCTCTTAGGTAGGAGCACTGGGTGATAAAATGGGGAAAAATTTAAAAAAAATAAATAAATAAATACAAATATTCCAAGATATCTTTTTGCATTAATGGTCAATTCACATATTGCATTGTGCTTGTAGCCAATGCAATATGGCATAAACATGAACAGTATGAACAATTATCCAGTTCAGTTATCCTTTTTTCATACAGCTTTTACATGTGTATTACTTGACTTAATAGTTTAACTACACTTATGACAAAATAGATGGATAGCCAGCATGCTTCCCATATTCTGTTAAGATAACTGAGTGAATCACAAGCATTTGTAACTTTGTAATTAGAACCCTGTTTAGAATGTGTCTTTACAGGGAATGCATTACCTTACTATTTAAGTCCTCATTTATTGTACCTCTATTGATTTTGACTATCAGACAAATTTGAAAAGTGCATAGCTTATCTAATGCCTCTCACAGGGATTTATTACTGTTAGGCAAAAGCACAGTACTGATTCCCTTAAGCCTGAAAAGCACTGCAGGAATTTATCTCCATTAAGAAACAGGATTAAAAGCCATGGTGGTTCAAGGGGGTTTCCAGCGCTGGCTTTGTAGTGCTAGCTTCTTCTGCAGCAGAGCCGACAGCGCTCTTACTCGCTCTCTGGTTATTAAACAATCTGCGATTTATTTTGCGTTCAAAGACCACTTTGTTAGTGTCAATATATGGTTATTATCCAGTGACTCGTGCATCATTTGAAGAAATATACGCTTTCTTGTTAGACACAGACTTGTACTGTAATCGAGCAAGAGTACATGCTCTCAGGGTGCACTGTGTATGAGGGTGTGAATGTGTATATGAGTATCAGTGTGTAGTTGGAGGTGAAATTCTGTCTGGATGTGAGTTTACAGCTCTAAAACTTAGCATTAAAATTGTGTGTGTGTGTGTGTGTGTGTGTGTGTGTGTGTGTGTGTGGTAAATAAGACTCGTAAGAAGTGTAATTATAATATTGGAGAAGGGGTAGGAATAAAAGTTTTACTTCTTCCTACCCCTGTTCAGACATGTTAAACAGGATTTATGAGTATTGTTATGTGTGTGCATGTATATACTGTAGATATGTATATATAATTGGGTATACATTTATTTTATTGGTTTATTTATTTTGTCTACATTCATTTAAAACAGATTCATTTATTTATAAAAAATGTATTTACAAGGGCTTCTGTGACTGTGTGTATGCACGTGTATATGTAGTGATATATATGTGTGTATATATATATATATATGTAGTGATACAGAGTCATATTAATGTTAACGGTGTTATGCCCTATACAATGGTTTTGAGATGTCTGGAATGAATGAATGAATGAATGAATGAATGAATGAATGAATGAATGAATGAATGAAAAAGAATGAATCTCAATAATTTATCAAAGACTTCAGATGTTTTTGTCCATCTTCTTCAATGTTGAGATTTGTTGAGACTTTTTTGCTATAGAAGTCTCACAGGATGAGATATAGATAGTTGCGAGAATTACGCTTATTTGAAAATCACCGTTCAATGGGAATATTGACCCCCTGCAGTGCATTTTGTCACTAATTTAGTTTCAATTTTACTTTTGCGATAAAGTGTATTGGAGCTCCCTCTGGATGCAGTCGTCAGCCACGAGGCACAGAAAAGTGCGGACCTCCTCCTTGCACCACGTAGTTTGCTTGCTGTTTTTCACTGCACCCATGTTTAGTTGTAAAGTAATTATCATATCACTGTTGCCAGGTTTTAAATATGGTGGGTGTGAAGGCATTGCGAGACATTACTCTGTTCAATCAGTGGCCTGCAGCCTGGTGACGTTGCATTTTCATCCCGACCGAGCTCGGTCAGGATGCGTTGATATCCGCAGGTACTGTATATCCGGTGCCCCTTTCCACAGCAGTCAGAGGATTAAAAATATGAGAGAACGTACAGTAGTTATAGGCTTAAATCATTATGGTCAAAACTGATCCGTTAAACGAAGGGTGTGATTTCTGTCTTAAAGGGGACCTATTATGAAAAACACGTTTTTTCATATATAAAGTGGTCTCCCCTCACCCTGCCAGCACAGGGGAGACAAAATACCATGAATTTCTGCAAGCTCTCTGACCCCCGCCGGACAGAGTCCCCCAGTGTCACGCGTTTTTTTTGAGCCGATTAAAATCTGCTCCCGTCGTGACATCACGACGGGAGCAGATTTCCAGAGGTTCAGCCTCCGCTGCTGAAGCCACGCCCAAAACCAGCTCTCTCCGCTGCTGGAGCGGTCCTTCCTTCAGCCAGTCGGACGCGGCGCCGCGGCGGAGCGGATCCGGGTTAAATCATCCAGGTTCCCGGGTGGTTTGGGAGCTGGGTCTTCGGGGGTCTGTCCCATGCTGGACCAGCTTCACCCTCCGAGATTTTCAGGCAAATCTGTCGGTTTGATCCCCGGTAACCGGCGATGCGCCGCGGATGCGCTCCGGAGATGTCTTAAAAACAATCAAAAGTTTGTTTTTTCTACATAAATCAGAAATTCAGCCTCTGGGCCATGTCTTCATTTTTACCGCTTCAAACCTCCTTCTCTATGAGGGATTCTGAAATGAGGGAAGTCTATGATAATGAGGCTCTGTGCTGATTGGCTGCCTGAATGACGTGTAGCAGGGGAGGACACAAAGCCTCTCCGGGCTGAAGAGCAGCGGCTCCGTACACTATTAAACCGTGTCCCATGCGAGCGAGCGTCGGCGACAAAATCAATTCCATTGCTTTATTTTCTATTGGACTGTCCTAACTGGCCGCAAGTTTAACGGTTTCAGTGTGGACAGAGAGCGTCCGATGTCACACAGCTCGACGCGATAATCGGACGCTCGCATTCAGTTATGACACGTGTAAACGACCCCCTGGGATCTTAAAGCCTGATTTACGATTCTGCGTTAAATCGACGCGTACCCTACGGCGTAGGCTCTGCGTTGGTGTAACGCGGAACCATTAATCAACCTTTAGTTACCTGAAGAGGGAACGGGTCACCTCGTCTTCACACTAATTCACACAGGAAGATTTAATTGAACTCTAAACAGGTACACCACAGTTCTTTACTCCGATTCCTCATCATTTCATTTCTTATGTTACAAGACAAATGAATCATGTTAACTGTAAAGAAATCACAACACTGAAGGTTCACGAATGGCAACTTTATTGTTAAAAAAAAAAAAAAAACATGTATGCACTATTGCTGGTTCAAGGAAGGACGTGCATTTCTTCTGAAGGTGTCGTACATAAACAGCTTCAGGTGCATTGCTTGGAAGATCTGAAACCATAAACAGAAAAAAATGTATTACTAATAGAGCTCCAATGAGTGGCTCCGGTGTTACCTAACGGGTAACACTGGAGCTAAGCTAAATACTTAGCCCATGCAAAGATCATACAAACAAATATAAATAACATAAAAAATTAAATACCGCTGACTCGTGTGCAGTTGCCGGGTCCGTACTGTTGATACTGATCCTTTTATGAGGGAAAGTGTCCATGCAAAACCGAATTTTTACCGTCTCCTGTTGCCACATGATACACCGCTTCGAAACAATGGCGGACGCTCTGGCCGGCGGAGTTAGTTGTGGCCGTGGTTTCATGCAGCTGAGGCCGACCGAGGCGTGGTTTGCATTTTGGTTACGTAACGAAAATGCGCAAATCTGAACGGCTCGTAAAAGTCACATGACACTGGACGGCTCATGCATGTGTGCACTTTTACGGAGCTGCTGCCTAATCTCATTGTACCAGTATAATGATAATAAAGGCTTTCTATTTCTATTTCTATTTCATCTGGGCGGGCTGTACAGACCCTGCAGAATTTGGTTGCTTTACTACTCCTCTGAGTTGGCAGGCTCAGGGGAGACCACTTTATATATGTTAAAGCAAGAAAAAAACGTATTTTTCATAATAGGTCCCCTTTAAAGGCCTGTGGATTTAAACAGAGGATTATAATCACTCAGGATTACAGTGTTCTTGTGAAACTCTGCGGTGATAGCAAGCCAAAGACTAGCAGGCACGCACAGCACATTTAATGATTATTGTCCTTGAGATAACTGGACAATAGCACAGAGTTATTGGTATACCAGGTTGTCAGAACCCTGTTATTGCAGTCAATAACCAGATCAATCTGTGGTTAGGAGGTTGCAGTGCAGCAACTCATCGATACATATTCCTCTCTGCCTGCATCACATGTCCACACATCCACCAACTTCTGTGAGTTCTGGTGATTTAAAGTCTTTGTGCCATGGATGCATTAGAAGATTCAATGTCTTATGTGCTCTTTGTATCACCAGTTATAAATCATTGATGACCACATTCTCTTGCAAGGTGAGAAAAATCAATACGAGTTTATCCAGGAAGCAGGACCAGAGATCAGTCATTCAACATGTGGCCCTATTTTGTGCAGACAGAACTATTCAATTCAATTTTATTTATATAGCGTCTAATACAACAGAGTTGTCTCTAGACGCTTTACAGAGACCCATACCCAGAACATGACCCCCGAGCAGTTATTACATAAACAATGGCAGGTAAAAACTCCCCTAGTGGGAGAAAAACCTTAAGCCAAACAGTGGCAAGGAAAAACTCCCCTTTAGGAGGGAAGAAACCTTGAGCAGGACCAGGCTCATCAGGGGGGACCCTCCTGCCGAGGGCCAGACTGGTGGGTCAGGGACGGCAACAGCACAGCAGGCAGGTGGAAGCAGCAACGGGATGACCGGGGGTGGGGACCGCAGGCCAGCACACAGCTCCCGAAGCTCCGGCCCAATCAGCAAGTCCCAGGTTGGGGTGCAGGGTCAGGAAAAGACTTGTGCTCCGTAATGCAAGCTACAAGCCACCCATGGCCACCTGCAGGACAAAAGAGAGAAAAGGGAGGAGAAGGGGGGGGCAGCAACGGGATGACCAGGGGTGGGGACCGCAGGCCAGCACGCAGCTCCCGAAGCTCCGGCCCAATCAGCAAGTCCCAGGTTGGGGTGCAGGGTCGGGGAAAGACTTGTGCTCCGTAATGCAAGCTACAAGCCACCCACGACCACCTGCAGGTTCCGGTGTCCGGCAAAGGATGCTGCAACATGGACAAAAGAGAGAAAAGGGAGGAGAAGGGGGGGGCCAGCACAAGAAACCACAGGAGCGACTCTGACACACTAAAGTTTACACTACCTAGAGATTTACCAACACCAGCTAGAGGTTTACTAAACACTAACTATAGGCTTTACTAAACAGAAATGTTTTAAGTTTAGTTTTAAAGGTGGAGGTGGTGTCAGCCCCCTTAACCCAGATTGGAAGTTGGTTCCATAGTAGTGGCGCCTGATAGCAGAACGCCCGCCCTCCAAATCTACATTTAGATACTCTAGGAACTACAAGTAAACCTGCACTCTGAGAACGGAGAGCTCTGACAGGAACATAAGGCACTATCAGGTCTTGCAAATAATGCGGAGCTAAGCCGTTTTGGGCTTTATACGCAAGTAATACAATTTTAAATTGGATTCTGAATTTTACGGGTAACCAATGGAGCGACGCTAACACTGGAGAGACGTGGTCTCTCCTGCTAATTCCTGTCAGTACTCGTGCTGCTGCATTTTGGATCAGCTGGAGCCTATTCAGCAAATTACTTGGACATCCTGCTAACAACACATTACAGTAATCTAGTCTAGAAGATACAAACGCATGAACTAGTTTTTCTGCATCACTCTGTGAGAGGATTTTCCTAATCTTTGCAATATTACGGAGATGGAAAAAGGCTATTTTACAAACCTGATTGACATATGGTTTAAACGACAAATCCTGATCGAAAATAACACCAAGATTTCTCACAGTTGCACTGGAAGCCATCGCAACACCATCTAATCCCTTCCTAAGATGCTCTGGACCAAGAATGATAACCTCTGTTTTATCTGAATTTAGAAGCAGGAAATTTCTGGACATCCAGTCCTTGATGTCCCTAAGACATGCCTGAAGTTTAACTAACGGTTCTGTTTCATCCGGCTTCATAGACAAATAGAGCTGCGTATCATCAGCATAACAATGAAAGTGTATGCCGTGATTCTGGATTATACTTCCCAACGGCTGCATGTATAAACTGAACAAGATTGGCCCTAGCACTGAACCCTGCGGAACACCATAACAGACCCTTGACTGTTCTGAAGAAACCTCATGTACATGAACAAACTGGAACCTGTCAGATAGGTATGATTTAAACCAACATAGAGCTGTCCCTTTAATCCCAACAACATGCTCTAACCTGTGCAGTAAAATGCCATGATCTATAGTGTCAAAAGCAGCACTGAGGTCCAGTAGAACCAGTATGGACACTAATCCCTTATCTGAGGCCATAAGGAGGTCATTCGTGACTCGAACAAGTGCTGTCTCTGTGCTATGATGCATTCTGAACCCTGACTGAAAGACTTCAAACAGATCATTTCTATACAAATAGTCACATAACTGGCTTGAAACTGCCTTTTCCAGAATTTTAGACACAAATGGAAGGTTGGAAATTGGTCTATAATTAGCTAAGGTGTCTGGGTCAAGAGAAGGTTTTTTAAGTAAAGGTTTAATTACTGCGACTTTGAAAACCTGTGGTACATATCCTAAACTTAGGGATAAGTTAATTTGGTCCAGTATTGTCGTACCAATAAGAGAAAAAATATGTTTGAATAGACGAGTCGGGATGGGGTCTAACATACATGTGGTTGACTTAGCTCTATTAACGAGTGAAGTCAGCTCAGGGAGGTCTATAGGATCAAAACAGTCTAGAGACAAGTCAGAGCCTAGGGAAGTCGCTAAAGCTGAAGAAACACCTACAACCGGCTGGTTGATTTCTTCTCTAATTCTCGCGATTTTACTGTTGAAGAAGCCCATAAAGTCCTCACTACTGAGAGCTGCAGGAATGCACGGCTCAACAGAGTTGTGACTCTTTGTCAGCCTGGCTACAGTGCTGAACAGAAAACGTGGGTTACTTTTGTTATCCTCTATCAACGTTGAATAATAAGCTGTTCTGGCTTTGCGAATGGCTTTTTTATATACTATTAGAATATCTTTCCATTCACGATGAGAGTCTACAGACCTACAAGAGTACCACTTCCTTTCCATTTTACGCACGTTTTGTTTCAACATGCGGATATCTGAATTATACCAGGGAGTTAAGCTCCTGTGGCTAGAAACCCTCCTTTTCAAAGGAGCAACTTCATCTAAAGCTGAATGCAACAAATCAGCAGTGTTACTAGCAAGGAAATCAACATCTGCAGAGGTAGAACCCAGGTCACTGGCCTCGACTACATCACTATTTCGCACTGTCGTAAGATAAGCAATGGCCTCCCTAAATTTAACAATAACTTCATCAGACAAACATCTGCTAAAATAATACCTCCTATTTTGCACTTCAACATCAACAAAATTAAATTCAAACGTTATTAAGTAATGGTCGGATAAAAGGGAGTTTACAGGTGACACCAACAGACCATCAGTTTCAACACCGTAGGTGAGAACGAGATCGAGAGTATGATTAAAACAGTGCGTCGGTTTATCCACTTTTTGTGAGATACCCATTGATTCTAGAAGAGAATCGAAGGCTAATTTAAGATTATCGCTTTCAACATCCATATGAATGTTAAAATCACCCACTATGATGAATTTATCTGTGCTGATCAATAATCCAGAAAGGAATTCTGAAAATTCAGACAAAAACTCCAGATACGCACCAGCAGGGGGCCGGTACACTACCACTAACACAACTGGCTTCTCTGATTTCCGGCTCGGAAATTTCAGACCAAGCATGAGGCTTTCAAATGTATTATAGTTGCACTTGGGTTCAATTTTTGTTTGGAGACCGGAGTTATAAATTGCTGCGACTCCTCCGCCTCGGCCCGTGCTTCTAGGAATGTGATGATTAAAGTAGCCGGGCGGAGTTGATTCATTCAAACTAACATACTCTTCCTCCTGTAACCATGTTTCTGTTAAGCAGAAAATATCACTCCTGCTCTCTGTAATTATATCATTTACTAACAGAGACTTAGAGCTTAATGATCGTATATTTAGTAGTCCGCATCTAATTTTTCGGTCTGTAATTGGTACCAAATGTGCATTGGTTTTAATTTTTACAAGGTTATCTTGGTTAACGCCTCTATAACGCTGCACCTGGTGAACTTTTGGAGGGCGGGGAACTGCAACCACTTCTATTTTGCTAGGCACCTGGCCAGAGTCGCCAATATCATGTAATCCTACAGTTTTAGAGTCGCTAATTACATAATGCAATCCTACAGTTTTGTTGGCAGGCGTTGGTCCTTGAGAAGCAACAGATGTGTCGCTGAGCCCTTTAAGACTACCCTTCCTCCGAACCGTCACCCAGCTGCCCTGCCTGGCCGGCTGCCGGGGAGCTGCAGGGGAGCGGTTACGCTCAGCTGCTACGGGCCGGTCCGCAGAGGATTCTATCGGACTATGGTCTAGTTGGCCAAACCGGACCTCTAACTGACTAAGCCTCGCCTCCAGCCCTGTTAAACTACAGCTCTGCATCCTGGCCTGGACCCTGCATTGTCAGGGGGAGTGTCTAATAACATTGGCCAGATTTCTAGACATAAGAGCTGCACCATCCCGGGTGGGATGAATGCCGTCCCTTCTAATCAGACCGGGCTTTCCCCAGAATGTCTCCCAGTTGTCAATAAAGTCCACGTCGTTTTCTGAACACCACTGAGACAACCAGCGGCGGAGCGAGAGCATGCGACTAAACATGTCATCGCTGGTCAGATTGGGGAGGGGACCAGAAAAACCTACGGAGTCCGACATACTTTTGGCGTAGTTACACACCGAGACAATATTCATTCTGGTTACTTCCGACTGGCGAAGACGGGAGTCATTAGCTCCGACATTGATGATAACTTTACCATATTTACGATTACCCTTTGCCAGTAGCTTCAAATTTGCTTCTATGTCGCCCGCTCTGGCCCCCGGGATGCACCTAACTAAGGTCTCTGGAGTCGGCTTCACATGTCTGACTATGGAGTCTCCAATCACCAGGGTCGGTTTCTCAACAGATGTGTCGCTAAGTGGGGAAAATCTGTTAGACACATGAAGCGGGTGGTGGTGTTCCGTGAGCCCTTTAAGACTAGTCTTCCTCCGAACCGTCACCCAGCTGCCCTGCCTGGCCGGCTGCTCGGGAGCTGCAGGGGAGCGGCTACGCTCAGCTGCTACGGGCCGGTCCGCCGCTAGCTTAGCCTGGTTAGCTGAGGAGGCTCTCGGACTATGGTTTAGTTTAACTACAAATATGTAATAGTAAATATTGAGTACATATCATATATATTTCTTCAACAAAATGATAATTGACACGAGAATGAGCCAGTGGCCGTTTGTGTAGAGTGGACTGTGTTTACTGCCATGATCAGTGTCATGGCTCAGCAATCAATAGCAGCTATTGTATAATATTTTTTTTTGAAAACAAAAAATGTCAATAACCATTTTCCATTTATACAGAATTGACATTGCTGTGGGTTCCCAAGCCCCTGCTCTCACCTAGATAGTCATTACTGCCCTCCGTCCATTTTCACATCACATTTTCAGTATTTTTCCTCAACATTTGCTTCTTAGCATCCTCAGTTTACAAGATTTGGAAATTGTCCCCCTGGTGCCATCATGTCATGCTTGATTAAAGACAACGAGCATTGAAGCTTTTTAAGATTGTTTAAGAGTTTTAAAAAAAGAAAACAAAAGTTCAATTCAATTTTATTTATATAGCGTCTAATACAACAAAAGTTGTCTCTAGACGCTTTCCAGAGACCCAGAACATGACCCCCGAGCAGTTATTACATAAACAATGGCAGGTAAAAACTCCCCTAGTGGGAGAAAAACCTTAAGCCAAACAGTGGCAAGGAAAAACTCCCCTTTAGGAGGAAGAAACCTTGAGCAGGACCAGGCTCAAAAGGGGGGACCCTCCTGCCGAGGGCCAGACTGGGGGTCAGGGACGGCAACAGCACAGCAGGCAGGTGGAAGCAGCAACGGGATGACCAGGGGTGGGGACCGCAGGCCAGCACGCAGCTCCCGAAGCTCCGGCCCAATCAGCAAGTCCCAGGTTGGGGTGCAGGGTCGGGGAAAGGTTGAGAAGGGGCAGGGCCAGAGTGAAAGTGAATTCCTTTTCGAATTTCTCTCTCACAGGAAAGAAGGCCAAGATGTGAAAAACAGACATGAGTTAAGGAAGCAAATCCTCATATTTGGAGACCTAAATGTTTTGACGGTATTTTGAAAAAGGCCCTGACTCAGTTAAGATTTAGAAAAATCCAGAATAGAGTCTTAATACTGGAGGAATTCAGAAACTTTATAGAGTGATTAAGGGTAAGGAAAGGAAATGTTCATCTCAGAAGGTGCTGGTTGACCCCGTTGCCAGTTCTACAATGCTGAGCAGCGTGTTACAGCGTCATTTTTGCATTGTCTTTCTTTTCATCTTATTGAGACTTCCTCCAGATCTGCTGTGATGTGATATTCCTACGGTGAATTCTGCATCACTCCTTTCTGCAGACTCTTTGTTCAGCTCAGGGATACCAGTGACTTTCGTCACACTTCAAAATATTTCTCTTACATTGGATTGAAGACTTTCTCATTACATAGCATTAAATTGACCCTTCTTTATACATTCTTTAACTGACAGTCTTATTAACTAGTAAAAGGATCCGCATCAGGATGCTGGAAAGGAGGACTGGTTAAAGTATCTGGACCTGTATAAATGAGACTTTGTTTCTAAACCTCTGAGGAATGCCTTTTTTCACTTAATTGATGAAATTCGGTTTCTTCTTTCACTCACTGTTTGGTCAGGTTTGGGCATTTCAGCTCGTCTGTTAAATTGATTGATTACATTGCTTTCCCTCCAGCAATAAGAGCAGGAAACCTTTATAAATCGGAGGATATGTGTTTTTTAATGAAATACTGTACCCCAGTGACAGGATGGATGGCCTAGAAATTTGGTATTACTCTTCACTTTCCAAGCAGGCTTGTAATAACTTTGTTGATCCCTTGACATTTTATCTTGTGAAATCATTAAATTATGTTTTTAATATGTTGTGTGTAATCAAATACCTGCACAATTGTTATTACCATTTGTCATAGCTGTCAGGAAGTAGGGTGGAAGCTTTTTAAAAAAAAAAATCGAAAATCACTTTAAACTTAAAAGACCTGGAATATTTAATTTCCTGGATCTCCTGGAGAGTAAGTTAAAAATGGTTCTGTGTATCGTAGGTGGTAAAGCAGATCCATGTGAAGCTGTTCGAAGCTCCACTTTGAAAATAACGTTCAGCGCACTGAGAAGTGTGGTGGAATAAAACTGCACATGCAGTGAAAGAAGAAAATATGTTTTGCCGAAAGAGCTTGTTCCATAAATGAAACAATTATATTGCAAAAGCTTGACCAGAAACATCGGAAATAATATATACTTTGGACATTATTGTGCAATACCATATTAATTTAGCTTTACACATCTAATAATACCCCTGATATTTTCACCTGAACCGTGAGTTATTGATCTTTTTCTTTGTCTCTTATGGTTTGCTCTGATTTCTGGATCCAACTGGTGTCTGTTAACACTGAAAGCCGCCTCATATTTAATTTATCAAATAAATGAGTAATATTCTAAGAGAAACCTTTTCACTTTCACTTCTTTTCGTGTTTAGCCTTACAAGTACACATTCATCGTTTCAACCTGATATGGCTTTTCACGCTGATAACGCAGTTATTTTTTTGGAGAACCGTTTTCCATGCGTTTTTACAAGATAAGACTCAGTGATCGCAGAGGCTGCACTAACGGGAGCAGGAATTTGACCGTTTGGATGCGTGGCACAGCTGCTGGAGGGTCTGTTTACCTGTCCCATCTGGGATCAGTGTTAATGTGGCAGCTTCTCACAGTTTAGGCAGTTTTCAGAACGTGTCCCTTAATGAAACAATAATTCGTAATTGCTAACATCAGTCATTTCAAAATGTGTCCTTTCCATAGTGCCCTCCAGGGCTGAGTCCAATGAAGGATGGGACCGGGTGCTATGACCACCACATTGGCATCGACTGCTCTGATGGCTTCAATGGTGGCTGTGAACAGCTGTGTCTCCAACAGCTGGCCCCTCTAGAGGATGACCCAACGCTCTACAACATCCAGATGTTCTGTGGGTAAGAAAGTACACATTCTGCAGTTTAAATACTTAATTAGTACAATTATTACATTTTCTAACCTTGTCATATCGACTCCTGTCAGACTAACTCGACAGGCTGTCAGACAAGGTAGTGCAAAGTTATATACTGCGTGTCTCTACATCACATTATTAACACGTACGGAATAAGCATGGGACTTTGCAAATTAACAAGCAATTTGGAGTAATGTGTTTATGAGCCAGGGAAGATATTCGCAGACATCAGCGAGAAAGTTGGACCAAAGTGTTAGATCTCCAGAATATATTCCCTTAGTTAATGTAACAAATGTTAATTCAATTAATTTAATTAATTCAAAGATACTTTTTTAAAATTTTCAAGTGAGATATAAAATCAGGCAGTGTTTTAAGCAACGGCTGGCTAAATGCAATTAAAGGGACCCCAACATCCAGCAAATGCAAGCGCTCACTTTGCCTTCCCACACCTGTCTGCCAGGCAGACCTGCAGCCTAGCTGTGAGCCGCTCATGCAAGCTAACAATGTCAGAATCCTTCTATGTGAAAGTACAATCAAAATCAAAACATGCACGCTTCTGTGATGTTTCTAGTGTGTTCACAATATTCTTCTGGCCATGTCTATTCAAATTGCAAATAGTGGGTATAACACAATGTTGTTCAAATGTATGCCACTGAAAATGAAGGAAAACATCCCTCATGTGTCTCAATACTGCTACTTAAACATACCGTTGTTTCATTAATATGACATGTGTTCAGTCCTGCAGCAAAATTTGGGCATTGCACTGTGCGGTTATTGGACAACAAAACTACAAATGGACTGCAACATTTAGTGAATAAATTAGGATTTTCAATGAAAGTCTTGAATCTTTTGTTTCAGAGGGTTTTGTGAAGTGTTTTTTTTTTTTAAAGTCTAAATACAATTTGTTTTGTTTTAAAAATGTTTAAATGTATTTCCATCACTGGCAACTTCTCAAGACACAGCTTACTAGTGATGTGCCCCAAGTTCCTAGTAAAAGAGATGCAACATGAGTCGGATATAATTGTAAATACAAAGTTATTTTAGTAAAATCTGGGATTTTTGTTACTTTCTACAACCAATAAAATAATTTAAAAAGGGGACATGGGGCAATTGATTTTGTGTTTTAAAAAGCGGAGCTGGAACATTAAAATGTCACGAAAGGAAAACAAAAAAATGCAAATCCTTTAGCCAGATTCAACAATAGTGTTCAACTGTTGCAGCTGGAGGTGTATGATTTATACCAATGAGTGTCAAACTCGTGCCGCACACAGAGGCTTGGTAGCTGGGACTACTACAGCTGCATGGACCGATGGGTAAAGTGGACATAATAGTGATTGAAGGCAGTCGCAGGACAGGGAAGGTGGAAGAAGGCCCCTCCAATCACATCATTGAGTCCTGCTAGTAATGTGTAGTAATGTGTCCACGTCTGGAGGGGAACCAGTAATTAAGTAAGTAAGGGATTTCAGGCACAGCTGCAAGTGATGGAGCAAGCATACAGCCAAAAAAGATTACTGCTCATTGAATATGAATGAATAGGTTTGAATGTATATTGAAACATATTAATGTATATTTTATGTAAAAAGCTATTCACTTTCTGTTTAAATGCAAAGCTGTTCATCTAGTCTGTAAAGACATCTGTATTAAATGCGTTTCATACACAAAAATTGTATTCTGGTTCCTAGAGTCGTCTCTTCAATTGAGACTGGTGTTTGTTTTATCTTGACCCAAGTTCAGCCTAGAATGCTCAGACACCCATCCAGTATTTTCTATCTCCAAAATATTACACATCTTTGTGTATGTCCCTTGGGCCCTGACTATTCTCAGATCCTTCTTGTTTACCTCTTTTTCCTGCTGTACAATGTTGGGATTTGGGAGTTTGAAGTTTCGGATCTTGGTCCAACACTTCAGGTCCGCTCTGGTTTGCTTTGATCTGTTGTTGAGGAGACTGTCATTGTGGTGAGGGCGTAATGACCTTGTGCTATTTGTGTGAGGCTGTGTGTTGGAACAGCACCAATGCAAAGTGAGTGGTACATATCAAGATGCGGGTATGGAAGCTTCTCTATCCTAACTTGCACTTTGATTCAAATTTGAAAGATCTGCATTAGTGCTGTGACAGAAGTCGTTGGTTTGCATGCTACAAGAAATAATTTCCTACCATTTTTAATTAGGATGTCTTTCATACTTTATATTTTAATTATATGTATTATGTACTTTTCCCCAAAATGAAAAAGATATCAATTATAAACTACTTTTACTCATAAGTGGTCTTTCGCTTTCTCCTCATGTGGGATTCCATATTTACTTTCATTTACTTGTTTACAGATTTTCTCCCCACTCCTTCAAATTCTCTAGAAATCAATAATATAAATTTCTTTCGTTTTGGAAGGCCTGAGTGCACTAACATCACGGTGGTTTGTGCACAGCATCCCGATAATTGGATAGAAAGCACCCATAGGAACATTGTCTGTGAGGAATTTATGGGACGAGTTAGAAATTAATTTGTCATCATGATATGTTGGAGAGGAGTTTTTGGAGCAGATGAAGGGCATGGAGGGCACGTTCAAGCTGTATTTCTTCATATCTGACACTTTCTCCAGAGAGTAAACTGAGGCAGTACCTTTTGCAGGAGACTGCAAATTACAAGTTGTTCTTTAGAAACTCTGGAGGTGTTAACGATTAGTTATTCAATCTTTGGAGACCTCTTATCAGCCATAACAATTGACAAGAAGATTTAAGAAGAACCACCATTGTGCTGTTACTAGAATCTTCCCCTGACGATCCTAGGAATGTGAAAAGCTGCCAAAGTCAATTTTAAGGTTTCCCTAGATATCTTCTAAAATGAGATGATTTTTAATGATCTACACATGTGAAACACAACAATTTCTCATTACCAGCCCCTTTCTAATCGAACACAACAAGCTATTGTTATCTTACCATCAAACATGCTGCAGGCGCAGGATTTCATGTCAAATTTGCATAAACGGCCGATCAAAACTGCTGCTCCATTTAATTCTTAACAACGGCATTTTGTTGTTGTCTTTTCCTGTAACGCAGACGTGGCTAATCCTTCCCATCAGAGAGTGGCATTTGCTTTGCGATCGTTGGTATTCGGGGAGAGCTGTTTCTATGGTGTAAATCCCTGAAAGATAATCCTCTCTTCAACCCATCCCTCATTTCGCTCCCTTTATTTTGTCTGCCTTTAGTTCATTTCACAGAGTTTGTTGCACTCTACAATGTCAAAACAACATCAGTTAGAAGACTTCATGCTTTAAGAAATCAATAGAAATATAGAACTGAATTTAATGCTTCTACATTGAGACGTCTTAGTTGGGTGAATATTCCATCATAACCCCACAAAAGGATAATTGGCAATATCTCTGAGTAAGAGTTAGTGTTGTATCAATAACCTTGTGAGCTTAAATCAACTGAATGAACAAATCTTAGAGAGCAGCAGCTGATTGAAGTGTTGGGTGAGTGGAGACTCATTTCATGGCAAATAGTGGCAATAAGCTGATGGTATAACATTGTTGACAAAACATGGAGACTAGAGAGACTTGTGGGGTCGCCAAGTTACAGGACAGTAAACTAACCAGCAAGATAAGCAGCTGATGGTTAGTTATGTAGTCTAACCCACAGTTAGGTTCTACCACCACCTTCTGATAATGCTTAAAAACCAAGTTTATTTTCTGCAAGCCAGTTTTAATTAAGAAAGAGTAAAGCGAAGAACAAATTTGCCCGTGCAGTTCACATATGACAATTGTTGATCCTCTTAACAACAATTTTATTTTTTTAACCTTTAACCGTAAAATGAAATGGCAAGTGATACCTCATCAGTCCCCAGAGAGAGAATATATTACATATTAAGTCATAAAGTAAGGTAACATGGCAGTTTAATCAAAGGAAGAACGGACAGAAGGAAATAATATATCAGTTAAATTAAAGTTTCTGTCACTGCAGGTGCATTGAGGACTACAAGCGTGGTCCAGATGGGAGATCGTGCCTGCCACTGTCAGAAGCCTGCACTGAGGGTGTAGACTGTGGTGAAACAACAGACATCCCTGCCAACCAGACTGTCTTTGGAGACCTTTTCTACGGATATAACAACCACACCAAAGAGAGCACCCCTGGACAGATTCTAAAGGCCACTTTCAGGTAAACACAAGCTGTTGGTGAACTGGAGCCCGTGGGATGTTGTTCTGCCATTTGTATCTCAGCAGGCAAACTGGAAGGGAAGGTTTGGGCGCTTGGCTCCCACAGCGCTGACATGATGGTGATAGATCTGTGTCAGTCAACATACTTTTAAAATGGTTTCATACATTTCAACAAAATGTTGAATGTGTCAAAAGGTAGATATTGACTAATTGTTATTGTTACAGAAAACATTCTGAATGAATGAATTAATTATGAATCAGATTTCAGGCTGAAATCAGATGGAAAATGTAATCAACAGGGCTTTAAAATTATTTTCTTTTTTTTTCTTTTCACATTTTCCACTTTCTCTTGTTTTTGCCACTTTATTCTCAATAGATTTATCTGCAAAGCGATAGTAAATGTATGAGTAATGAAAAATTCTCTCATTTTGTGAAGTGTCACACTCACACTTTCCACTTGTATTATTATAATCATCATCATGAGTGCATCATAACATTTGCCCTGCTAAGAGGTGTTTACCCTTGATTACTACTGTCCAAATAACTTATAGATACAAAAAGGAAGAGGAAAGCTAGATCTTGCTGCTATTTAAACAATTGGTGTTACAGTTTTGAAACATTTTGAATAATAATAACTGTAACCTCTTTCACAATGCTGATCTCATTCGTTTAGTCTGTACCTCCTCTGTCTTCCTGCCTTTGACCCAAAAATCAATTTTTGCAGAATATATTGAAGGCTGTCTTTCTAAAATACACCTGAAGGAGCGATGAAAGAAGATGCTTGCTGGAGGAGGTTGAAGCAAGGATACTCTAGTGTGTCCTTAGCAGAGTCTTTTTAGCATCACACTTTAGCATAAACACATTATTTCTGTTTAATTTGAAATAGTTAAACAGGTTAGTGCTAGAAATAAAACAAGTATTGCAGTTGTCACATTCGACATTTGTTGAGAACAGCTGGAAATTACCAGTTATCCTTCTGTACTTGAAAGTTACACAATGTCTTTATCAGAAGTAGACAGGAAATTGCGTTTAACCTTTCTTTTACCCTTTTTTGCATTGATTATGTTTGCATTTTTACCCCCTCCACTCTAAAACTTTATTGTCTCATTAGCTAGTGAAATAACATGGTTAGGGTTAGGCAATGTAATTACTCAGTTGGGGTTAGGAATCAACTTGTTGGGGAGCAGTTGATCGCTGTGATATTAAATCTGTCAGCTAAATATTATATATATATATATATATATATGATTCAAGTTTGAGTTTTCGAGGGGTTTGTCAGTAAGCATCACAAGATAATACCATATCTAATACAAGTAAATGCCAATAATTTAGATCTAGGTACAGTAGTGACTGTGAATACTTACCAAAACATACAGTACTTCTCAAAAGAAATCAAGGCAACACTAAATCTTTATAGTATTACATCAGGTCAGTTAAACTTCTCGGATCTCAATCTAATTATGACTATTTAATTATTATTTTGATTTTTCAGGGAACACACCTGTAGACAGTGTAAATGAGACATAAATACTAGTTTTGAAAGTGCATACATGAAACTTGTTGTGATGTGCCCAATGATCCAAAGCAACATTCACGTGTCAAATCGCAGTATTATGTAAACCACACAGGTCATGTGGTTTCTCTTTCATAAGTTGTGCTGGTATTAGAGTACTTACAAAGTGGTTAATCACCCCTGTATGCATGTTGCAATCATTTGCACTGAACTCAGGAAGCCAGAAGGTCAGCGAAGGCATCTGTGGTCCAGGAATTTAATTTGGACCGTGCATGGATTTCGACGCCAGAGGCAACGCACTCACTTAGAGATTCACCACCAGACTCTAAGAGAGAGAGGGATGGGTGAGGCAGGAAAGTTAATATCATCAAGAATCCAAATCTCAAATGCTCTGATCTCATTTGAAGGCGATTTTGAATGGAAAGCACAGTCCGAGCCAGACTTTGACAAACACAAAATGCCTTCTTGTGCAGATGAGTTGGTAGAGGAAGTAGACTCTACGGGGGAGGATGTTTATTGGAAGGCCTAATTAAGGAGTTAAAGCAACATATAGCAGCAAACAAATTAAAACTGACCAGGAGCCAGTGTGGAGAAATAGAATTGAATCTGCCCAGATGAGCACTTGAATGTAAAACAAACATGTTACAGCAAGAGAGCATTGCAACTGAGAGACCAGAGATCCATCTGAAGTTTGGTGTAAGTGGAGCATATTTCTATGGAAATAAAATTTTGTATTTCAAAGCCTTGAGAAAAAAAGGTCTGCTGATAAATTACTCAATACTGCAAAGGGATCTTCTAAACATCAGCTAATGTTGCCATAGCGTTTAACATCTATGTCAGATAACCTTCCCACTCCCCTTTCCCCTCTCGAGGTTAAATCAGTAAGATATACAAATATTCAAAGAACCAGGGGTGTGGTTGGTAAGTTAAATTTAATGTTTTATATTCATTTGTAGAAAAAGGTATTTGATCAAACCTGAATCTGAAAATCCATGTATCAGCACAGATTTAAATTCCATCATTTCAAAAAGAACAGTAGTAATAACAGTACTACAATAACAGTAGTTTTTATCTCATTACGGCAATGCTGATTTGCTTGTGATTATGATGAATTGACACCATCTGATTAGTAGCTTTTGCTACAATTCAATGTCATTCAAACACCTCTTCTTGCTTCGGCGCATATCTCCTTAAACGTTCTCTGTTGCCAGCCAGTAGCTACTTCTCCAGTCTTCACCAGAGACTGTGGCGTTTCTCTTTCCCAGTTTTGCACAGTTTAGCACACCAGTTAACACTAGTCATGGGACGATATGAAAATTTCATATCACGATATTAGTGGACAAAAATATCACGATTACGATATTATCACGATATTAGCGTGTCGCTTATAAAATTCTTAAAATGCAAGGAAAAACACTAACCGTGGATCCACTGGTTCCTTCAGAACATTTATTCTCAAATCATTCTCAAGTGACACTTGAGGTAGAGAACAAATAGTGTACTGTAAATGTTATGCATTACAAAGTGTAAACTATAGTACCGGTACTTATTTGAACTTTCTTTTTTTGTAAGAAAATACTTCCCTGAGAGTCGAAAGAAATAAGTGACAAATAGAAATAAAGTGACAAAGTAGAGCCAAATGCACACTGATTGTATTACTCTCTGAAACTTTAACAGTGGCTGGCTGCCTGCTACTTAGTACGGCTCTCTGGAAAAATAATAAAATAAAGGCACTGCTCTGTAGTATACAAAACAAAAGCTGCATGGCCAACACAAAGATTGAGTGAAAATAAAGTGCCACAGTAGTCAAATGCACACGGATTGTACTACTCTCTGAAAAAATATGAAATAAATAATAATAATAAATAATATTAATAAAATACATGAAAAAAATAACACTGGCTTCTACCTGGCTGGTAGCCTTGTGTGACAAAAAAAAAAAAAAAAAAAATTGGCGATAATTACAGTACCCCACGATAACGTTATCGCAGCCGTTTTTAATCGCGATATACGATAATATCGTATATCGCCCCATTCCTAGTTAACACCACCCTTGTGTTCACTAGAAGAGTCTCTGCGGATATCTAGCTCACCAAGCTAGCTCGTCTGAAAGATGACTTGTGCTTAGCAACCGGTGGGTTGCACCTGACAGTGGTGATGAGTGTGATCCCGGGGTGGATGCTGGGCCGCAGGCTGCAGTTAGCTGAGTTACGCATCTGGACTTACCTGCAACACCTGCAGCCATGGACAACATGCTGGATTTGATTGATGAGGACAACCACAAGGAAATCTCTGAGCTCCTCATGGAGTTCAGGCCTCCAGCAGTTACACATACATTACCTGGAGCTGCTTGTGGTTTTCTATAAGGCAATTTCTCCCATTTCTCCATCATGTTGTCAGAGAGGGTTGCGCTGCCTTCGGTTGCACATGCTGGCGTGCAAACAGATCCTTTGGAGCAGTGGGTGTCTCCTGTCTCTTCGGTGACACATGTTCCAAGGATTTTAAATCAGGGGGCACATCTGGTGTCCAGGGTCACACCGTTGTATGGTGAATGGACTCTGCATCCAGCCATTGCTGAGCAGGTGTGGGGTTACTACGGCTGAGCAGCGTTGGATTTGTTTGTCTCTTGGGAGAAGGCACAGACCGTGTCTGTTTTAAGGCCGGGACACACCAACCCGATAATCGGCCATTGGACACCGTCGGGCAGTCGGGCGAGGTCAGTGACTCGAGTCGGGTTGGTGTGTCCCGGCGTCTGAATATGCATTCTTCTTTTGGCTGACATGTAGAATCAGCCAATATCCGTCGGCCTCTATGACCAATCTGATTGGTGGAGTGCTAGCCCATGACTAGCGAATAAGGGTTGACCACAAATGACTATGGTAAACATACTAGAGCAATGGCACAGACGCTACACTACACTCTATCATGGTATCGATTTGGATTGTATTTCATTGTATTATATTTTCATTATTAGCCATCATATTTTCAATCCCTCTTGACTTCTATCAGAAATAAAAACACTGACTGATGACAGTGGGCTCTGTTCAGAACTCTACACTAGAGCGATTTGTCATTTCTGGTTGTTCTTCTCTCCTTTTCTTCCTGGGTGTGATCACAGATTAGCGTCGCCTGCAGTTATGGGGATTTATTACACCTCGCGCACACGCAGAATGTACACTCAAGTCAGTGTTGCGGTCGTTTGTCGGGTTGGTGTGTCCCGGCCTTTATGCGCTGCATGTTGGGGGCGTGACTCCTGGCATGGACGCACTAGCATCCCCTTGTACGCCTTCCCTCCTTTGGCTCTAATTGGGACCATCGGGACCTAAAGATGTGATTAGCACCATTCAGAGTGCAGGGGGATACCACGTCCTTTATGACTGTAGATGGAGGGTGTTTAAGGAGTGGTGCCACTAGAAGGACACGTCTCCTTTCATTCCCCAGTTGGGCCAATTTTGTAATTCCTGCAGGAGTTAATTGACAAAAAGAAGGCTTAGGCTATTTACAACCTGGTACAAATATCAATGTATGCTATTTGCACCTGTGTATGATTACAAGTGCAGAGCAGTTCATAGTTTATAGAGTTGTGATGAAAGCAGTATATAATTTCTGTAAACACATTTTATAAACACAATCATCCTTAATCTACTTCTGGTAGCCTTGCTCTGACCCTTCACCTAATACTGCAGTGCTTTGCAAAATTTTGTTAAAGGTATTGTGACATCATTTTTAACATGCTTTTAACACTATTAAAAGTCTTGGCCAACATCCCTCAAATGTGTCTAAAAGGGTGTATCAAGAAAAACTTCACTCCAGTACTCCATTCCTGGCTTTTTATGACGGTGTTTTTTTGCGCCGTGAAAAACGCGTCCTTTTCCCCCTTTCCTGTCAATCATTGCTCCGCTCCTCCTCCCAACCTCCTCCAACCCAACTGCTACAAACTTCTGCCGTCTCCACACACACGCTCGCACACCGAACCACAAACACCCACACACACAGCCCCGACAGGGCGACTACAGCCCGGGGATGAAGTCCGTGACCAGAGGACTCGACTGGAAGTCGAGTCCTCTGGTCCCGGACTTCTAACAGCGGCGTCGGAGAGTTAAGCCGGGAGCGACAGGCGAAGCATGCACGGAAAAGCAACACCGCAAAGTAGTCCACTGCAAACAATCATAAAAATAAAGGCATGCAAGCAGCAGTGTCCTCTTATCTTAAGTCCAGTCAGTGGCCGCGGGTCTTCTTAGCAGTTGTCCTCCGGTGATGAGAACAGAAGAGGCTCTAAACAGCTCCGTGTTAAGCCTGATTTATGGTTCCGCGTTAAATCGACGCAGAGCCTACGCCGTAGGGTTCAGCGTACGGTGCGCGTCGCCGCGTAACCCTACGCCGTAGGCTCTGCGTCGGTGTAACGCGGAACCATAAATCAGCCTTTATGGTGCGCTGGAGAGGAGAGGAGGCAGGGAGCTGGGTGGAGGGGGCGGTGATTTAGCGGGTCTATACGTAACGGCCCGCCACCAAACCAGATGCGCCGTTTTTGCATAGTTATGCGGAAAATCCCAGAAAGCACACAATACACTGAATGTTAAAAGTTAGTTGTTTTTTGGGTGTAATTGATGTCAAGACACCCAACAAAACACAAAAAATCAAGAAAAATGTGTTTTTCATGTCACAATACCTTTAATGCACCAAAAATTAAAACCAATGTGAAAAGTTAGTCAGGAGCCCTCTTTCATCAGTATCTTCACTGTTTCACTGCTAGTTTGGAAGTTCTGTGCTTAATTACTGGACTAAAAACAGCCATTTCTACTATCAAAGTGTACTGGGCTGCTATATCTGTGTGTCATGCGGGCTCCGAAGTTAGAAACAGACAGCCAACATCCTTTGGTCTGCAGCTTTATGAAGGGAGCATGCAAGCTACTCCCGTTCTCCAGGTACTTGGTGCCCCCATGGGACTTGGCTGTGGAATAGGAGCGTCTCTCTCCAGACCTCTGTTTGAGCCACTGGATAACATTGACCACAAACACATGTCCTTAAAGAATGTGTTACTTTTCGCTTTGGCATCAACCAACGTCTCCCATTGTCCTTGGAGCATTTACTGACCAGGAGTCGGGAACATTTCTTTTCAGCTGAAGAGCAGCAGCTGAGTGTGCCGTGTCCAGTAAGAGCTTTGTGGACTTAAGTAGACAGGACTAGGTTTTCGGATGGGTGACCAATTATTTTATTTAGTGGGCCAAACCCCATAGGGGCAGGCCCATAACAAAGCTTTTAAGGAATACGCAAGGGGGCGTATCCTAAAGTGAGACACTTTCGTAGGTAACCCTGAGGACCTGGAAGGATAACGGGTGGATGTGCTAAAATCTTTTATCAATTTCTGCTGTTTATAAAAACCAGAAAAAGGATGCAGTCCTGGTTGAGGAGAATTTGAGTTTAAATTCTAAACACTACAGAAAAAGATTTTACACTCGTTATCTCAGTTTTGTTGGCTGTGAAGCAGTAACTGTACTGCAGTTTCTGGTATCAGCCGTAATATGAAATATTCATCACATTTGACACGTTAACAGCTGTTTAGTGAAAGGGAGTTGAAGTATGAAAGTTTTTAATGGATATTCTGACTTGTCCTGTTAATTAGATGGTTCAGCTGCCGTTGAAACTCATTATAAACTCCAATACTAGCAGTTACTGATTTTCTTTTCTTTATAACTATCAAAGAATATTTGGCAAATACAGATGCAACCTTGCAGATGGCAAATTATCCAGGCAATACCCCTCGTTTCCATCCCTGCTGGACTGAAATGCTGATGACCACACAGTGTGCAGTTTGCTGACTGTACCCAAATGACCCGTAATCAAAGAACCTTTTCAACCTGTGCAACTTTCAGTTGTTGCGAGCAGCCACTTGAGGCAATAAAAATGCAAAGTTGCAAACAACTATTGACTTAGGAAATGGTAAGTAAAATATGCAAGTGAATCAGCACTGTGACCCTCGTTGTCACGTCCTGATTAGACATCCTGCTTGCCTTTGAGAAAACAAAGCTCAGACAGACAGAGGGAGGGAGAGAAAGAAAATCTTTTTTGTGATATTCACTGGCGCTTCTTCAAAAGCTCCCGCCCCGCTGTGCTGGAGTGGCACAAAGCATCTGTTTCCATCGTTCAGTGAAAGAAGAAGTCAACATTTTATGTTGTTTAACCACCACTGGAGGTTTGTTGTTTTTATTTTTCTTTCACTCCAACCGTCATTATGTTTAACTTTTTGAGTTTTGATCCATCTGTTATTGTATGTATTTTTTCTTTCTTTCTTCGTCACTGTCGTAACTTCTACTGTATTTATTTTTTTTCTCTCCATCCTTTTTTCAGTCTCAGGAAAAGCCATGTATTGTAAACAGTCACACAAAATTATTTTTATTTATTTATCTGTGTGTGTGTGTGTGTGTGTGTGTGTGTGTGTGTGTGTGTGTGTGTGTGTGTGTGTGTGTGTGTGTGTGTGTGTGTGTGTGTGTGTGTGTGTGTGTGTGTGTGTAGGGGTGTTGGGCTTGGTGAACAGGGAAAAGGGGAAGTGGGGGTGGGGGGCTGAGAGCAGGTGGTCGCTGATATGACACTCGCCAACACAGAAAAAGCAGACATTGTGTTGAGGTATGCACATAATGCATGGTCTCACACCTTCACGCACAGAGCTGCAGTCCTTTGAGCTTCGTCTCCGGAGGGCATCGATACTCACACACAGAGCTGGTTTGATTCTCGCTACCCAGCATGACTCCCCTATGGTCCATATTTTAAGCTCACTGAATCCCTGAATCACTTTTTTTCTTTTTTTTTTTTTTTTTATTATTATTTGTTAGTGAAAGCAAATCTAAATCAGTCTCCCTGTGCAGAAAGGTTGTTTTCATTTTAGAAAAAAGACACGCATCCCGTTTCGTGCCATTGGCAGCCGGCTGATGGAACAATAGATGATTTTAGATACAAAGTGACACGAGACTCGATGCACCCGCACCGCGGGAGGAGGTCCTATCAGAGTGACATCTCTAGAGCATGGGGCTCGATATGATCCAGCTTCAAATTACAGAGCTCAGTAGCAGGGTCTCTATCTCCCTGCCTCTGTGGGTGTCAATGGACTCCAGTAATGAGATGTTAAAAAGCTAACCTCCTCTCATTACTCCTTACCGTCATCCCCCCTCTTCCTCCTCCTTCTCCTCCTCCTCCTCTCCCTATTCCTTTCTCACTCGACAAGCTCAGAGCAGGTTTTAATGAATATTTTAGTGCCCTTTGTTCTTGTTCTGCTCCCTGGTTGGGATCAATGATTAAGATGGTGCGTCTACCTGACAACCCTCCCTCCCAAACTAACCCGTTCCAACTACTTTATTCAGGGATCCCTTTTTTTGTTTTTACAGTTCCACATTACATTACATTGGTTCATTTCAGCTTTCTGTACCACACCCTCAAGAGGAATATTACATTGACTCATTTAAATAAAATATGTGAAATGTGTTTGCTGCAGACTAATCGAGGCAGTGGCGTGGGAGTGGGTTTCTGGTGGCTGTCATTGTCTTTTATTGAAAGCCATGAGGTTATTGAGTGTCATAGTCAAGGGGATCATTGTGAGAATGGCAGACAAAAGCTGTTGCAAATCAAAAGTATCCAAGTGTTTTTGTCACAAGATGCATTTTCATTTTAATTCTTGGAACAGGTGGCTGCTTCACTGATTTACTATATCTTCCTGAAGAGAGAGAGGGAAAAAAAGATAATAATTATAATAATAATGGCTTCAGTAAGTTTTGGCAGTTTAGCAAAAGTTCTTTGAACTTCAAAAGTGAAAATGAATTATGACATCCTTACAGAGCCAGATGGTTGCTAAATGTTACATGTCATCTTCTAACAAAATTAACTATGAAAATTGTCAGACATCAGTGCTTTGAAAGGAACCAGACCTACGTCCCACTTAGCCAGTCTTTAAGAGAAAAATCACTGTCTTCAGCAAAATGACCGAGATTCAGTCATTACATTTCAAATTTGTGTGCTTTGTTAAGATGACAGCTGAAATCATGCATAATTACTTTCAGCAGGGAGTGACAGATGTTTGACTCACATGTAATAAAACACCAACTAACCTCGTTTGTTATTATATCAGACTATGACTGTGGCCATGGGATCCACACAGTGCTGTACAAGGAAAAGGCAGACGGCAAAAGAAAACAAAAAACTAAAATACAGGTAACGTTTCTTTGCCGCCTGTCATGTCATGCTTAGTGCGGTGCGGCTTCATTTGATGTACAGACCAAAGGAATTTGATCCGACTCAGCTGATGAACTCTGGTTCAACCCTCCTGGTGAAAGAAAGAAAGTGTACCGAACCAAAACATTGAAAGCCTAGACTAGCATGATTTGGGGACTGAATTAAGCCTATAGATTTGTTTCTGTAGGACTGCATAGTTCACAGTTCTGTATGATTAATTCATGCAACCTCTTTTACTGCTTTGCTCTGTCTCTTCACCGACTCCATCGAAGCAACCATCTAAACAGGCGGCTGCACTTCAGTTTCAAGGTGATCTTGTTCTTTGTTTTTTTTATTCTTCCTTACACGTTTTACTTTTGTCTTTGCTGTATCGGACCAATACAATACTACAAGTTTAAAAAATCATCAGGTGATTCTGATCAGAAAAACAAAACTAAGGTGTGCAAGCACCCTGGTTACATTGTGAACTAGGACCAGTCAGATGAGACTGTGCAGTGAGGGGTAGGAATTAAGCATCAAGCAAGTGCCTTAAACTTTGGTATCATAGTGAGAGTGCTCATCAATTTTACATTTATGGACAATAAAAAAGAAAATAAATTAATACTGAGTAAAAACTACTCTTTTTAACAGTGAATTTTATTGAATTTTTAACAGTTCTTGTACACCTAGGACTAGGAGTTGTTTTTGACAACAACATCTTCCTGTCAAGGGCAGCTGATGCTCCCGCTGCTCGCTGTCTCCACTAGTGAAAGGCTGACAGGCACAGATGTAAACAACAGATTCGTTCCCATCAGTAGGTGTTTATGGCATCTACAGAGTGGGTAAGTACATCCACAACACCGAGTTATGAGCAGCCCACATCTTTTCTGTTCAGTACCAAAAAGAGTTTTGAAGGAGCGACCCGCATCGATCTAACTAAGGTCAGCCCACTGCCATTCATCATCCTCTCGGTACATGTGCGGAGGCCTCCCGACCACTTTTATAGTTTTCTATCCTTTCTCAAGCTTAGTAAAACATTGAGGAGGGGATGGTGGTGCTAAGGATTTCTGTTATCTATTACTGCATATGGCACATTTGCTTTGATTTCTATTATGCAGTGTTTCTTTGCTCCAGAAGTTCAGTTTGAATGAAGAAGTGTCAGCCTAGTTTAGTGTTTTACAACACTGTCCAATCAGCAGTTACCATTTCTTCCCTAGAACCTTGTCTGCCCCTGCCGGTGGGATCTGCTGTTCTAACGCTATGACCTTCCTAAAAGCAATAGTTTTGTGATTTGTAAATATTTTTTTCTTAGTCACAGCTCAGCCCCTCAGAGCTTTTGTGAATGAAACGCTACATTGATCATGGTGCTAATTAACAGGAAAACTGTTGGCCGTGTTAAACATAACCACCTCATGTGATCTTTTTTTTATAGCCACTGATGGGACATGTTTACAATGTGCAGGACTATTTTTAGGGCCCGAGCACCTTCAGAGCGAAGGCCCTATTGTATTTGCAGGAATTTTTATTATTAGGGCCCGAGCACCTTCAGTGCGAAGGCCCTATTGTATTTGCAGGAATTTTTCTTATTATTTTTTTTTTTCTTCTGACAAAGTGATGGCCTTTTTGCCCCCCTTAACATGCCCAAAAAGTCACCAAATTTTGCACCCAAGTCAGGCCTGGCGAAAAATTTGATATTTAATGGTTTGCATTAATGGGCGTGGTAAAATGGCTCAACAGCGCCACCTAGAAAACTTTGTGCCTCAAGCCCCACGATACGGTTTGACGTACATGCACGAAAATCGGTACACACCTGTATCATGGCGCAACTTAAAGAAAAGTCTCTGGGCGTCATGTCGAGAAACCGAACAGGAAGTCGGCCATTTTGAATTAATCGTGTTATTTTGGCGAAATTTATGCCTTCCTTCGGCAGTTAATTCAGCCCGAACCGTAACGTTCCCCCAAGTGTGTTATACATCAAAATGTGCGTCTCCATCCTCCGACCCCACGCATTACTTTTCTCTTTCAAAAGTGTTACCGTGGCGACGCTAGACGCCAAAAAGCGTGCCCACCCTTCATCTGATTGGTTCGACAGAAAAAACTTTGTGCCTCAAGCCCCATAATACGGTGTGACGTACATGAAGGAAAATCGGTACACACCTGTATCATGTCACAACTTAAAGAAAAGTCTCTTGGCGCCATGGCCTAAACCGAACAGGAAGTCGGCCATTTTGAACATTCTGAATTAATTGCGTAATTTTGGAGCAATATATGCCATTCCTTCGAGAGTTAATTCAGCCCGAACCGTATCGTGAACCCAGATGTGTTATACATCAAAATGTGCGTCTCTATCCTGCGACTACACGCATTACTTTTCTCTTTCAAAAGTGTTACCGTGGCGACGCTAGACGCCAACAAGTGCACCCCCCCTTCATCTGATTGGTCCATATTTGATAGTTCCCCAAAAGGCACCAAATTTGGCATGCAAGCCAGGCCTGGCGATAAATTTGATATGTCATGGTTTGCATTAATGGGCGTGGCAAAATGGCTCAACAGCGCCCCCCGGAAAACTTTGTGCCTCAAGCCCCACAATACGGTTTGACGTACATGCACGAAAATCGCTACACACCTGTATCATGGCACAACTTAAAGAAAAGTCTCTTGGAGCCATGGCCGAAACCGAACAGGATGTCGGCCATTTTGAATAAATTGTGTCATTTTGGCGAAATTTATGCCATTCCTTCGGCAGTTAATTCAGCCCGAACCGTAACGTGCACCCAGGTGTGTTATACATCAAAATGTGCGTCTCCATCCTGCGACAACACGCATTACTTTTCTCTTTCAAAAGCGTTACCGTGGCGACGCTATACGCCAAAAGGCGCGCCCCCCCTTCATGTGATTGGTCCATATTTGATAGTTCTCCAAAAGTCACCAAATTTTGCATGCAAGCCAGGCCTGGCGATAAATTTGATATTTCATGGTTTGCATTAATGGGCGTTGCCTAACGGCTCAACAGCGCCCCCTAGAATACTTTTCCCTGCCATAACTTTTGAATGGTTTGACATAGAGAGTTGTGGGTGGTGTCATGGGACTCTGTAATGAGTCCTTAAGCTTCGTTGGCCTTAATTAGCCCCGCCCCTTCTTCTGATTGGTTGTCCCGATTTTCTGCTATAACTTTGGAATGGTTTGATATAGAGAGTCGTGGGTGGTGTCATCAGATTCTTTATGGAGTCCTTGACCTTCATTGGCCAGAATTAGCCCCGCCCCTTCTTCTGATTGGTTGTCCCTTTTTTCTGCTATAAATTTTGAATGGTTTGACATAGGAAGTCATGGGTGGTATCATGGGACCCTGTAATGAGTTCTTGAGCTTCGTTGGCCTTAATTAGCCCCGCCCCTTCTTCTGATTGGTTGTCCCGATTTTCTGCTATAACTTTGGAATGGTTTGACATAGAGAGTCGTGGGTGGTGTCATAAGATTCTGTATGGAGTCCTTGACCTTCATTGGCCTGAATTAGCCCCGCCCCTTCTTCTGATTGGTTGTCCCTATTTCCTGCTATAACTTTTGAATGTTTTGACATAGAGAGTAGTGGGTGGTGTCATCAGATTCTGTATGGAGTCCTTGACCTTCATTGGCCTGAACTAGCCCCGCCCCTTCTTCTGATTGGTTGTCCCTTTTTTCTGCTATAACTTTTGAATGGTTTGACATAGGAAGTCGTGGGTGCTGTCATTTCTGATATGCTTATGGGGGGCGGTGGACGTGAGTGCGAGGGCCCGTTCATCGCTGCTTGCAGCTTTAATTAGGGCCCGAGCACTTGCAGTGCGAAGGCCCTATTGTATTTGCAGGAATTTTTATTATTATTATTATTAGGGCCCGAGCACTTGCAGTGCGAAGGCCCTATTGTATTTGCAGGAATTTTTATTAGGGCCCGAGCACCTTCAGTGCGAAGGCCCTATTGTATTTGCAGGAATTTTTATTATTATTAGGGCCCGAGCACTTGCAGTGCGAAGGCCCTATTGTAATTGCAGGAATTCTTCTTCTTCTTCTTCTTCTTCTTCTTATTGTTCTGACAAAAGGAAGGCCTTTTTGCCCCCCTAAACGTGCCCAAAAAGTCACCAAATTTTGCATGCAAGCCAGGTCTGGCGAAAAATTTGATATTTAATGGTTTGCATTAATGGGCGTGGCAAATTGGCTCAACAGCGCCCCCTTGAAAACTTTGTGCCTCAAGCCCCACAATGCGGTTTGTCGTACATGCACGAAAATCGGTACACACCTGTATCAGTACACAACTTAAAGAAAAGTCTCTGGGCGTCATGTCGAGAAACCGAACAGGAAGTCGGCCATTTTGAATTAATCGCGTCATTTTGGCGAAATGTATGCCTTCCTTCGGCAGTTAATACGGCCCGAACCGTAACGTGCACCCAGGTGTGTTATACATCAAAATGTGCGTCTCCATCCTGCGACTACGCGCATTACTTTTCTCTTTCAAAAGCGTTACCGTGGCGACGCTAGACGCCAAAAAGTGCGCCCACCCTTCATCTGATCGGTTCAGATAGAAAAAACTTTGCGCCTCAAGCCCCACAATACGGTTTGACGTACATGAACAAAAATCGGTACACACCTGTATCATGTCGCAACTTAAAGAAAAGTCTCTTGGCGGCATGGCCGAAACCGAACAGGAAGTCGGCCATTTTGAACATTCTGAATTAATCGCGTAATTTTGGAGCAATATATGCCATTCCTTCGAGAATTAATACGGCCCGAACTGTATCGTGAACCCAGATGTGTTATACATCAAAATGTGCGTCTCCATCCTGCGACTACGCGCATTACTTTTCTCTTTCAAAAGTGTTACCGTGGCGACGCTAGACTCCAAAAGGCGCGGCCCCCCTTCATCTGATTGGTCCATTTTTGATAGTTCCCCAAAAGTCACCAAATTTTGCATGCAAGGCAGGCCTGGCGATAAATTAGATATTTCATGGTTTGTATTAATGGGCGTGGCAAAATGGCTCAACAGCGCCCCCCGGAAAACTTTGTGCCTCAAGCCCCACAATACGGTTTGACGTATATGCACGAAAATCGGTACACACCTGTATCATGTCGCAACTTAAAGTAAAGTCTCTTGGAGCCATGGCCGAAACCGAACAGGAAGTCGGCCATTTTGAAATCTGATTGGTCCATATTTGATAGTTCTCCAAAAGTCACCAAATTTTGCATGCAAGACAGACTTGGCGATAAATTTGATATTTCATGGTTTGCATTAATGGGCGTGGCCTAACGGCTCAACAGCGCCCCCTAGAATACTTTTTTCTGCCATAACTTTTGAATGGTTTGACATAGGAAGTTGTGGGTGGTGTCATGGGACTCTGTAATGAGTCCTTAAGCTTCGTTGGCCTTAATTAGCCCCGCCCCTTCTTCTGATTGGTTGTCCCGATTTTCTGCTATAACTTTTGAATGGTTTGACATAGAGAGTCGTGGGTGGTGTCATCACATTCTGTATGGAGTCCTTGACCTTCATTGGCCTGAATTAGCCCCGCCCCTTCTTCTGATTGGTTGTCCCTTTTTTCTGCTATAACTTTTGAATGGTTTGACATAGGAAGTCGTGGGTGGTGTCATTTTTGATATGCTTATGGGGGGCGGTGGCCGTGAGTGCGAGGGCCCGTTCATCGCTGCTTGCAGCTTTAATTATTATTATTATTATTATTTTCCTGACAAAGTGAAGGCCTTTTTGCCCCCCTTAACATGCCCAAAAAGTCACCAAATTTTGCACCCTAGTCAGGCCTGGCGAAAAATTTGATATTTAAAGGTTTGCATTAATGGGCGTGGCAAAATGGCTCAACAGCGCCCCCTTGAAAACTTTGTGCCTCAAGCCCCGCGATACGGTTTGACATACATGCACGAAAATCGGTACACACCTGTATCATGGGACAACTTAAACAAAAGTCTCTTGGGGTCATGCCCGAAACCGAACAGGATGTCGGCCATTTTGAATTAGTCGTGTCATTTTGGCGAAATTTATGCCATTCCTTCAAAAGTTAATTCAGCCCGAACCGTAACGTTCCCCCAAGTGTGTTATACATCAAAATGTGCGTCTCCATCCTCCGACCCCACGCATTACTTTTCTCTTTCGAAAGCGTTACCGTGGCGACGCTAGACGCCAAAAAGCGTGCCCACCCTTCATCTGATTGGTTCAGACAGAAAAAACTTTGCGCCTCAAGCCCCATAATACGCTTTGACGTACATGAACGAAAATCGGTACACACCTGTTTCATGTCGCAACTAAAAGAAAAGTCTCTTGGCGACATGGCCGAAACCGAACAGGAAGTCAGCGATTTTGAACATTCTGCATTAATCGTGTAATTTTGGAGCAATATATGCCATTCCTTCGAGAATTAATTCAGCCCGAACCGTATCGTGAACCCAGATGTGTTATACATCAAAATGTGCGTCTCCATCCTGCGACTACACGCATTACTTTTCTCTTTCGAAAGTGTTACCGTGGCGACGCTAGACGCCAACAAGCGCACCCCCCCTTCATCTGATTGGTCCATATTTGATAGTTCCCCAAAAGGCACCAAATTTGGCATGCAAGCCAGGCCTGGTGATAAATTTGATATTTCATGGTTGGTATTAATGGGCGTGGCAAAATGGCTCAACAGCGCCCCCCGGAAAACTTTGTGCCTCAAGCCCCACAATACGGTTTGACGTACATGCACGAAAATCGCTACACACCTGTATCATGGCACAACTTAAAGAAAAGTCTCTTGGAGCCATGGCCAAAACCGAACAGGATGTCGGCCATTTTGAATAAATTGTGTCATTTTGGCGAAATTTATGCCATTCCTTCGAGAGTTAATTCAGCCCGAACCGTATCGTGCACCCAGGTGTGTTATACATCAAAATGTGCGTCTACATCCTGCGACACCACGCATTACTTTTCTCTTTCAAAAGTGTTACCGTGGCGACGCTAGACGCCAAAAGGCGCGCCCCCCCTTCATGTGATTGGTCCATATTTGATAGTTCTCCAAAAGTCACCAAATTTTGCATGCAAGCCAGGCCTGGTGATAAATTTTATATTTCATGGTTTGCATTAATGGGCGTGGCCTAACGGCTCAACAGCGCCACCTTGAATACTTTTCTCTGCCATAACTTTTGAATGGTTTGACATAGAGAGTCGTGGGTGGTGTCATCAGATTCTGTATGGAGTCCTTGACCTTCATTGGCCTGAATTAGCCCCGCCCCTTCTTCTGATTGGTTGTCCCTTTTTTCTGCTATAAACTTTGAATGGTTTGACATAGGAAGTCGTAGGTGGTGTCAAGGGACTCTGCAATGAGTCCTTGAGCTTCTTTGGCCTGAATTAGCCCCGCCCCTTCTTCTGATTGGTTGTCCCTTTTTTATAATAAAATCGCCACGAGCCGCCAGTCGCTCTCGCGCTGACTCCCGCTTCCTGATTCAAACGTCTGCCGGCCCCGCCCCCCGACCAATCGGTGGCGAGTAGGGTGATGACGGCCCCGCCTCCCGACCAATCAGTGGCGCGGAGGGTGATGACGGCCCCGCCCCCCGACCAATCGGTGGCGAGTAGGGTGATGACGGCCCCGCCCCCCGACCAATCAGTGGCGAGTAGGGTGATGACGGCCCCGCCCCCCGACCAATCAGCTCCCTGTAATGTGGTGACGTCAGAAATATTCCCAGCTCAGCCCGGTTACAACCTTGGCAGAATGGTTACAGAAAAAGTAATAATTAAAATAGTTGGGTTTTACTAATATTTATAACTTACAAATATTTTAAAAAATTAGAAAAAACAGCTCCAGACTTACATTACTAAATATCGATATGTTGGTCTCTCCTAAGTCAGTAGGTCAAATAGAAATGAGAAGCTGAGTCTTAGCTCAGCCAGAGTGTTCCCGTCTTTGGTGTCAGAGATCAGAGTTCGATTCCCGCAGTATCCAGACTTTTTTGTCAGCAATTTTTTTTTTCTACATCAATATGTGCGTCCCTGTCCTGCAACGACGCACATTACTTTTCTCATTTAAAAGCGTTACCGCGGCAACGCTAGACACCAAAAAGTGCGCCCACCCTTCATCTGATTGGTTCAGAGGGAAAAAACTTTGAGCCTCAAGCCCCATAATACGGTTTGACGTACATGAACGAAAATCGGTACACACCTGTATCATGTCGCAACTTAAAGAAAAGTCTCTTGGCGCCATGGCCGAAATTGAACAGGAAGTCGGCCATTTTGAATTAATTGTGTAATTTTGGCGCAATTAATGCCATTCCTTCGGCAATTAATACGGCCCGAACCGTAACGTGCATCCAGGTGACTTATACCTCAAAATGTGCGTCTCCATCTTGCGACTACGCGCATTACTTTTCTCTTTCAAAAGTGTTACCGTGGCGATGCTAGACGCCAAAAAGCGTGCCCCCTTAATCGGATTGGTCCATATTTGATAGTTCTCCAAAAGTCACCAAATTTTGCATGCAAGCCAGGCCTGGTGATAAATTTGATATTTCATGGTTTGCATTAATGGGCGTGGCAAAATGGCTCAACAGCACCCCCCGGAAAACTTTTCTCTGCCATAACTTTTGAATGGTTTGACATAAAGAGTCATGGGTGGTGTCATGGGACTCGGTATTGAGTCCTTGACCATAATTGGTGAAAATTAGCCCCGCCCCTTCTTTTGATTGGTTGTCCCTATTTCCTGCTATAACTTTTGAATGGTTTGACATGGAGAGTCGTGGGTGGTGTCATCAGACTCTGTATGGAGTCCTTGACCTTCATTGGCCTGAATTAGCCCCGCCCCTTCTTCTGATTGGTTGTCCCTTTTTTCTGCTATAACTTTTCAATGGTTTGACATAGGAAGTCGTGGGTGGTGTCATTTCTGATACTTATGGGGGGCGGTGGCCGTGAGTGCGAGGGCCCGTTCATCGCTGCTTGCAGCTTTAATTATTATTATTATTATTATTATTATTATTTTCCTGACAAAGTGAAGGCCTTTTTGCCCCCCTTAACATGCCCAAAAAGTCACCAAATTTTGCACCCTAGTCAGGCCTGGCGAAAAATTTGATATTTAATGGTTTCCATTAATGGGCGTGGCAAATTGGCTCAACAGCGCCCCCTTGAAAACTTTGTGCCTCAAGCCCCACGATACGGTTTGACGTACATGCACGAAAATCGGTACACACCTGTATCATGGCGCAACTGAAAGAAAAGTCTCTTGGCGTCATGCCCGAAACCGAACAGGAAGTCGGCCATTTTGAATTAGTCGTGTCATTTTGGCGAAATTTATGCCATTCCTTCGAAAGTTAATTCAGCCCGAACCGTAACATGCCCCCAAGTGTGTTATATATCAAAATGTGCGTCTCCATCCTGCGACAACACGCATTACTTTTCTCTTTCAAAAGCGTTACCGTGGCGGCGCTAGACGCCAAAAAGCGCGCCCACCCTTCATCTGATTGGTTCAACAGAAAAAACTTTGTGCCTCAAGCCCCATAATACGGTTTGACGTACATGAACGAAAATCGGTACACACCTGTATCATGTCGCAACTAAAAGAAAAGTCTCTTGGCGCCATGGCCGAAACCGAACAGGAAGTCGGCCATTTTGAACATTCTGAATTAATTGCGTAATTTTGGAGCAATATATGCCATTCCTTCGAGAGTTAATTCAGCCCGAACCGTATCGTGAACCCAGATGTGTTATACATCAAAATGTGCGTCTCCATCCTGCGACTACACGCATTACTTTTCTCTTTCGAAAGTGTTACCGTGGCGATGCTAGACGCCAACAAGCGCACCCCCCCTTCATCTGATTGGTCCATATTTGATAGTTCCCCAAAAGGCACCAAATTTTGCATGCAAGCCAGGCCTGGCGATAAATTTGATATTTCATGGTTTGCATTAATGGGCGTGGCAAAATGGCTCAACAGCGCCCCCCGGAAAACTTTGTGCCTCAAGCCCCACAATACGGTTTGACGTACATGCACGAAAAACGGTACACACCTGTATCATGTCGCAACTTAAAGAAAAGTCTCTTGGAGCCATGGCCGAAACCGAACAGGAAGTCAGCCATTTTGAATTAATTGTGTAATTTTGGCACAATTTATGCCATTCCTTCGGCAGTTAATTCAGCCCGAACCGTAACGTGCACCCAGGTGTGTTATACACCAAAATGTGCGTCTCCATCGTGCGACACCACGCATTACTTTTCTCTTTCAAAAGTGTTACCGTGGCGATGCTAGACGCGAAAAAGCGCACCCACCCTTCATCTGATTGGTCCATATTTGATAGTTCTCCAAAAGTCACCAAAATTTGCATGCAAGCCAGGCCTGGCGATAAATGTGATATTTCATGGTTTGCATTAATGGGCGTGGCCTAACGGCTCAACAGCGCCCCCTAGAATACTTTTCTCTGCCATAACTTTTGAATGGTTTGACATAGAGAGTCGTGGGTGGTGTCATGGGATTCTGTAATGAGTCCTTAAGCTTCGTTGGCCTTAATTAGCCCCGCCCCTTCTTCTGATTGGTTGTCCCGATTTTCTGCTATAACTTTTGAATGGTTTGACATAGAGAGTCGTGGGTGGTGTCATCAGATTCTTTATGGAGTCCTTGAACTTCATTGGCCTGAATTAGCCCCGCCCCTTCTTCTGATTGGTTGTCCTTTTTTTATAATAAAATTGCCGCGAGCCGCCAGTCGCTCTCGCGCTGACTCCCGCTTCCTTATTCAAACGTCTGCCGGCCCCGCCCCCTGACCAATCAGTGGCGAGTAGGGTGATGGCGGCCCCGCCCCCGACCAATCAGTGGCGAGTAGGGTGATGACGGCCCCGCCCCCCGACCAATCAGCTCCCTGTAATGTGGTGACTTCAGAAATATTCCCGGCTCAGCCCGGTTACAACCTTGGCAGAATGGTTACAGAAAAAGTAATAATTTAAATAGTAGGGTTTTACTAATATTTATAACTTACAAATATTTAAAAAATTAGGAAAAAAAAGTTCCAGACATTTTATCGCTATGTTGGTCTGTCCTAAGCCAGTAGGTCAGATGAAAGGAATAGCTGAGACTTAGCTCAGCCACATTATTGCGGTCTTTGCTGCCAGAGGTCGAGAGTTCAAGCCTGGCTTGAAATGCCAAAATTTTTGTCAGCAACTTTTGTGTTTTTTTTACATCAAAATGTTCGTCTCTGTCCTGTGACGACGCACATTACTTTTCTCTTTCCCCTTCTTCTGATTGGTTGTCCCGATTTTCTGCCATAACTTTTGAATTTCAGTGGAGTTTGCGCGCGCAGCTCCCGCGGGGGGAGGGGCTGATGTTCAGCGCGGCCGCCATCTTGGTCGAGGCGCCGCATTGACTGCCTGAGAACGTCGGGCGTGGCCGCCATCTTGGATCGGTATCGCTTTAACTCTAGAGCGTTCACTTCTATTGTGGAAGGAGGTGTCTGCATAAGTAAAATAACTATAACTCACTTGATTTTCAACCGATTTTCACGCGGTTTGCTTTGTTACAAACGGCAGACATGTAGCTATGATACAGGATGCTTGATGTACGTTAAATATGCAAGCTTTCATGCTAAAATACGTTCTGCAGGTAGTCACACTTCAGGTATACACACACACACACACATATATATATATATATATATATATATATATATATATATATATATATATATATATATATATATACACACACACACACACGCACACACAATATACACAATACAAAATACAGTATAGCATATTAATGAATGTATTAATATATTTGAATAACAGACATAACAAGCTTAAAAACAAAAAACATAACGGATGTCAGCATACAATTGTCATAATGGAGAAAAAAAAGAAACATTTGGAAGGAGTGTGTGTGTGAGGAATTGTATATTAGTGTTATAAATTGAAATTATATAATAATGCAATTGCTATGATATATAATTTTACAATATAATACAGTCAAAAATATATGAAATGAAGCAACATACAATGCAATAATACAATATGCTATATTACTGGGTACGCTAATATGAAATAACAACATGTAATATAATATGGTATAATAGATTAATATAATATCATACATTCTGGACCATGAGATACAGCTGTACTGTATGATCGTCGTTCATTTGAGTGATCTGATTTTTTTTTTCATGGTTTGCATTAATGGGCGTGTCCTCACGGCTCAACAGCGCCCCCTAGAATACTTTTTTCTGCCATAACTTTTGAAAGGTTTGACATAGAGAGTCGTGGGTGGTGTCATGGGACTCGGCATTGAGTCCTTGACCATAATTGGTGACAATTAGCCCAGTCCCTTTTTCTGATTGGTTGTCCCTATTTTCTGCTATAACTTTTGAATGTTTTGACATAGAGAGTCGTGGGTGGTGTCATGGGACTCTGTAATGAGTCCTTGATCTTCTTTGCCCTGAATTAGCCCCGCCCCTTCTTCTGACTGGTCGTCCCTTTTTTCTGCTATAACTTTTGAAGGGTTTGACATAGGAAGTCGTGGGTGGTGTCATTTCTGATATGCTTATGGGGGGCGGTTGACGTGAGTGCGAGGGCCCGTTCATTGCTGCTTGCAGCTTTAATTAGGGCCCGAGCACTTGCAGTGCGAAGGCCCTATTGTATTTGCAGGAATTTTTATTATTATTATTAGGGCCCGAGCACTTGCAGTGCGAAGGCCCTATTGTATTTGCAGGAATTTTTATTATTATTATTATTTTCCTGACAAAGTGAAGGCCTTTTTGCCCCCCTTAACATGCCCAAAAAGTCACCAAATTTTGCACCCTAGTCAGGCCTGGCGAAAAATTTGATATTTAATGGTTTGCATTAATGGGCGTGGCAAAATGGCTCAGCAGCGCCCCCTTGAAAACTTTGTGCCTCAAGCCCCACGATACGGTTTGACGTACATGCACGAAAATCGGTACACACCTGTATCATGGCGCAACTGAAAGAAAAGTCTCTTGGCGTCATGCCCGAAACCGAACAGGAAGTCGGCCATTTTGAATTAGTTGTGTCATTTTGGCGAAATTTATGCCATTCCTTCGAAAGTTAATTCAGCCCGAACCGTAACGTGCACCCAGGTGTGTTATACATCAAAATGTGCGTCTCCGTCCTGCGACAACACGCATTACTTTTCTCTTTCAAAAGCGTTACCGTGGCGGCCCTAGACGCCAAAAAGCGCGCCCACCCTTCATCTGATTGGTTCGACAGAAAAAACTTTGTGCCTCAAGCCCCATAATACGGTTTGACGTACATGAACGAAAAATCGGTACACTCCTGTATTATGTCGCAACTAAAAGAAAAGTCTCTTGGCGCCATGGCCGAAACCGAACAGGAAGTCGGCCATTTTGAACATTCTGAATTAATTGCGTAATTTTGGAGCAATATATGCCATTCTTTCGAGGGTTAATTCAGCCCGAACCGTATCGTGAACCCAGATGTGTTATACATCAAAATGTGCGTCTCCATCCTGCGACTACACGCATTACTTTTCTCTTTCAAAAGTGTTACCGTGGCGACGCTAGACACCAACAAGCGCACCCCCCCTTCATCTGATTGGTCCATATTTGATAGTTCCCCAAAAGGCACCAAATTTGGCATGCAAGCCAGGCCTGGCGATAAATTTGATATTTCATTGTTTGCATTAATGGGCGTGGCAAAATGGTTCAACAGCGCCCCCCGGAAAACTTTGTGCCTCAAGCCCCACAATACGGTTTGACGTACATGCACGAGAATCGCTACACACCTGTATCATGGCACAACTTAAAGAAAAGTCTCTTGGGGTCATGCCCGAAACCTAACAGGATGTCGGCCATTTTGAATTAATCGTGTCATTTTGGCAAAATTTATGCCATTCCTTCGGCAGTTAATTCAGCCCAAACCGTAACGTGTCCCCAAGTGTGTTATACATCAAAATGTGCATCTCCATCCTGCAACTATGCGCATTACTTTTCTCTTTCAAAAGTGTTACCGTGGCGACGCTAGACGCCAAAAGGTGCGCCCCCCCTTCATCTGATTGGTCCATATTTGATAGTTCTCCAAAAGTCACCAAATTTTGCATGCAAGCCAGACTTGATATTTGATATTTCATGGTTTGCATTAATGGGCGTGGCCTAACGGCTCAACAGCGCCCCCTAGAATACTTTTATCTGCCATAACTTTTGAATGGTTTGACATAGAGAGTCGTGGGTGGTGTCATGGGACTCTGTAATGAGTCCTCAAGCTTTGTTGGCCTTAATTAGCCCCGTCCCTTCTTCTGATTGGTTGTCCCTTTTTTCTGCTATAACTTTTGAATGGTTTGACATAGGAAGTCGTGGGTGGTGTCCTGGGACTCTGTAATGAGTCCTTAAGCTTCGTTAGCCTTAATTAGCCCCGCCCCTTCTTCTGATTGGTTGTCCCGACTTTCTGCTACAACTTTGGAATGGTTTGACATAGAGAGTCGTGGGTGGTGTAATCAGATTCTTTATGGAGCCCTTGACCTTCATTGGCCTGAATTAGCCCCGCCTCTTCTTCTGATTGGTTGTCCCTTTTTTCTGCTATAACTTTTAAATGGTTTGACATAGGAAGTCGTGGGTGGTGGCATGGGACTTTGTACTGAGTTCTTAAGCTTCGTTGGCCTTAATTAGCCCCGCCCCTTATTCTGATTGGTTGTCCCGATTTTCTGCTATAACTTTGGAATGGTTTAACATAGAGAGTCGTGGGTGTTGTCATCAGATTCTGTATGGAGTCCTTGACCTTCATTGGCCTGAATTAGCCCCGCCCCTTCTTGTCATTGGTTGTCCCTTTTTTCTGCTATTACTTTTTAATGGTTTGACATAGGAAGTCGTGGGCTGTGTTATGGGACTCTGTAAAGAGTTCTTAAGTTTCGTTGGCCTTAATTAGCCCCGCCCCTTCTTCTGATTGGTTGTCCCGATTTTCTGCTATAACTTTTGAATGGTTTGACATAGAGAGTCGTGGGTGGTGTCATGGGACTCTGTAATGACTTCTTAAGCTTCGTTGGCCTTAATTAGCCCCGCCCCTTTTTCTGATTGGTTGTCCCGATTTTCTGCTATAACTTTTGAATGGTTTGACATAGAGAGTCGTGGGTGGTGTCATCAGACTCTGTATGGAGTCCTTGACCTTCATTGGCCTGAATTAGCCCCGCCCCTTCTTCTGATTGGTTGTCCCTTTTTTCTGCTATATCTTTTGAATGGTTTGATATAGGAAGTCATGGGTGGTGTCAATTCTGATATGCTTATGGGGGGCGGTGGCGGTGAGTGCGAGGGCCCGTTCATCGCTGCTTGCAGCTTTAATTATTATTATTATTATTATTTTCCTGACAAAGTGAAGGCCTTTTTGCCCCCCTTAACATGCCCAAAAAGTCACCAAATTTTGCACCCTAGTCAGGCCTGGCGAAAAATTTGATATTTAAAGGTTTGCATTAATGGGCGTGGCAAAATGGCTCAACAGCGCCCCCCAGAAAACTTTGTGCCTCAAGCCCCACGATACGATTTGACGTACATGCACGAAAATCAGTACACACCTGTATCATGGGACAACTTAAACAAAAGTCTCTTGGGGTCATGCCCGAAACCGAACAGGATGTCGGCCATTTTGAATTAGTCGTGTCATTTTGGCGAAATTTATGCCATTCCTTCGAAAGTTAATTCAGCCCGAACCGTAACGTGCCCCCAAGTGTGTTATACATCAAAATGTGCGTCTCCATCCTGCGACAACACGCATTACTTTTCTCTTTCAAAAGCGTTACCGTGGCGGCGCTAGACGCCAAAAAGCGCGCCCACCCTTCATCTGATTGGTTCAACAGAAAAAACTTTGTGCCTCAAGCCCCATAATACGGTTTGACGTACATGAACGAAAATCGGTACACACCTGTATCATGTCGCAACTAAAAGAAAAGTCTCTTGGCGCCATGGCCGAAACCGAACAGGAAGTCGGCCATTTTGAACATTCTGAATTATTGCGTAATTTTGGAGCAATATATGCCATTCCTTCGAGAGTTAATTCAGCCCGAACCGTATCGTGAACCCAGATGTGTTATACATCAAAATGTGCGTCTCCATCCTGCGACTACACGCATTACTTTTCTCTTTCGAAAGTGTTACCGTGGCGATGCTAGACGCCAACAAGCGCACCCCCCCTTCATCTGATTGGTCCATATTTGATAGTTCCCCAAAAGGCACCAAATTTGGCATGCAAGTCAGGCCTGGCGATAAATTTGATGTTTCATGGTTTGCATTAATGGGCGTGGCAAAATGGCTCAACAGCGCCCCCCGGAAAACTTTGTGCCTCAAGCCCCACGATACGGTTTGACGTACATGCACGAAAATCGGTACACACCTGTATCATGTCGCAACTTAAAGAAAAGTCTCTTGGAGCCATGGCCGAAACCGAACAGGAAGTCAGCCATTTTGAATTAATTGTGTAATTTTGGCACAATTTATGCCATTCCTTCGGCAGTTAATTCAGCCCGAACCGTAACGTGCACCCAGGTGTGTTATACACCAAAATGTGCGTCTCCATCGTGCGACACCACGCATTACTTTTCTCTTTCAAAAGTGTTACCGTGGCGACGCTAGACGCGAAAAAGCGCACCCACCCTTCATCTGATTGGTCCATATTTGATAGTTCTCCAAAAGTCACCAAAATTTGCATGCAAGCCAGGCCTGGCGATAAATGTGATATTTCATGGTTTGCATTAATGGGCGTGGCCTAACGGCTCAACAGCGCCCCCTAGAATACTTTTCTCTGCCATAACTTTTGAATGGTTTAACATAGAGAGTCGTGGGTGGTGTCATGGGACTCTGTAATGAGTCCTTAAGCTTCGTTGGCCTTAATTAGCCCCGCCCCTTCTTCTGATTGGTTGTCCCGATTTTCTGCTATAACTTTTGAATGGTTTGACATAGAGTCGTGGGTGGTGTCATCAGATTCTTTATGGAGTCCTTGAACTTCATTGGCCTGAATTAGCCCCGCCCCTTCTTCTGATTGGTTGTCCTTTTTTTATAATAAAATTGCCGCGAGCCGCCAGTCGCTCTCGCGCTGACTCCCGCTTCCTGATTCAAACGTCTGCCGGCCCCGCCCCCTGACCAATCAGTGGCGAGTAGGGTGATGGCGGCCCCGCCCCCCGACCAATCAGTGGCGAGTAGGGTGATGACGGCCCCGCCCCCCGACCAATCAGTGGCGAGTAGGGTGATGACGGCCCCGCCCCCCGACCAATCAGCTCCCTGTAATGTGGTGACTTCAGAAATATTCCCGGCTCAGCCCGGTTAGAACCTTGGAAGAATGGTTACAGAAAAAGTAATAATTTAAATAGTAGGGTTTTACTAATATTTATAACTTACAAATATTTAAAAAAATTGGAAAAAAAAGTTCCATCATTTTATCGCTATGTTGGTCTGTCCTAAGCCAGTAGGTCAAATAAAAGGAATAGCTGAGACTTAGCTCAGCCAGATTATTGCGGTCTTTGCTGCCAGAGGTCGAGAGTTCAAGCCTGGCTTGATATGCCAAAATTTTTGTCAGCAATTTTTGTGTTTTTTTTACATCAAAATGTTCGTCTCTGTCCTGTGACGACGCACATTACTTTTCTCTTTCCACTTCTTCTGATTGGTTGTCCCGATTTTCTGCCATAACTTTTGAATTTGAGTGGAGTTTGCGCGCGCAGCTCCCGCGGGGGGAGGGGCTGATGTTCAGCGCGGCCGCCATCTTGGTCGAGGCGCCGCATTGACTGCCTGAGAACGTCGGGCGTGGCCGCCATCTTGGATCGGTATCGCTTTAACTCTAGAGCGTTCACTTCTATTGTGGAAGGAGGTGTCTGCATAAGTAAAATAACTATAACTCACTTGATTTTCAACCGATTTTCACGCGGTTTGCTTTGTTACAAACGGCAGACATGTAGCTATGATACAGGATGCTTGATGTACGTTAAATATGCAAGCTTTCATGCTAAAATACGTTCTGCAGGTAGTCACACTTCAGGTATACACACACACACACACATATATATATATATATATATATATATATATATATATATATATATATATATATATATATATATATATACACACACACACACACAATATACACAATACAAAATACAGTATAGCATATTAATGAATGTATTAATATATTTGAATAACAGACATAACAAGCTTAAAAACAAAAAACATAACGGATGACAGCATACAATTGTCATAATGGAGAAAAAAAAGAAACATTTGGAAGGAGTGTGTGTGAGGAATTGTATATTAGTGTTATACATTGAAATTATATAATAATGCAATCGCTATGATATATAATTTTACAATATAATACAGTCAAAAATATATGAAATGAAGCAACATACAATGCAATAATACAATATGCTATATTACTGGGTACGCTAATATGAAATAACAACATGTAATATAATATGGTATAATAGATTAATATAATATCATACATTCTGGACCATGAGATACAGCTGTACTGTATGATCGTCGTTCATTTGAGTGATCTGATTTTTTTTTCATGGTTTGCATTAATGGGCGTGTCCTCACGGCTCAACAGCGCCCCCTAGAAAACTTTTTTCTGCCATAACTTTTGAAAGGTTTGACATAGAGAGTCGTGGGTGGTGTCATGGGACTCGGCATTGAGTCCTTGATCTTCTTTGCCCTGAATTAGCCCCGCCCCTTCTTCTGACTGGTCGTCCCTTTTTTCTGCTATAACTTTTGAAGGGTTTGACATAGGAAGTCGTGGGTGGTGTCATTTCTGATATGCTTATGGGGGGCGGTTGACGTGAGTGCGAGGGCCCGTTCATTGCTGCTTGCAGCTTTAATTATTATTATTATTATTTTCCTGACAAAGTGAAGGCCTTTTTGCCCCCCTTAACATGCCCAAAAAGTCACCAAATTTTGCATGCAAGTCAGGCCTGGCGAAAAATTTGATATTTAATGGTTTGCATTAATGGGCGTGGCAAAATGGCTCAACAGCGCCCCCTAGAAAACTTTGTGCCTCAAGCCCCACGATACGGTTTGACGTACATGCACGAAAGTCGGTACACACCTGTATCATGGGACAACTTAAAGAAAAGTCTCTTGGCGTCATGCCCGAAACCGAACAGGAAGTCGGCCATTTTGAATTAGTCGCGTCATTTTGGCGAAATTTATGCCATTCCTTCGAAAGTTAATTCAGCCCGAACCGTAACGTGCACCCAGGTGTGTTATACATCAAAATGTGCGTCTCCATCCTGCGACCACCCGCATTACTTTTCTCTTTCAAAAGCGTTACCGTGGCGACGCTAGACGCCAAAAAGCGCGCCCACCCTTCATCTGGTTGGTTCAGACAGAAAAAACTTTGCGCCTCAAGCCCCATAATACGCTTTGACGTACATGAACGAAAGTTGGCACACTCCTGTATCATGTCGCAACTAAAAGAAAAGTCTCTTGGCGCCATGGCCGAAACCGAACAGGAAGTCGGCCATTATGAACATTCTGAATTAATTGCGTAATTTTGGAGCAATATATGCCATTCCTTCGAGAGTTAATTCAGCTCGAACCGTATCGTGAACCCAGATGTGTTATACATCAAAATGTGCGTCTCCATCCTGCGACTACACGCATTACTTTTCTCTTTCCAAAGTGTTACCGTGGCGACGCTAGACGCCAACAAGCGCACCCCCCCTTCATCTGATTGGTCCATATTTGATAGTTCCCCAAAAGGCACCAAATTTGGCATGCAAGCCAGGCCTGGCGATAAATTTGATATTTCATGGTTTGCATTAATGGGCGTGGCAAAATGGCTCAACAGCGCCCCCTAGAAAACTTTGTGCCTCAAGCCCCACAATACGGTTTGACGTACATGCACGAAAATCGGTACACACCTGTATCATGTCGCAACTTAAAGAAAAGTCTCTTGGAGCCATGGCCGAAACCGAACAGGAAGTCGGCCATTTTGAATTAATTGTGTAATTTTGGCACAATTTATGCCATTCCTTCGGCAGTTAATTCAGCCCGAACCGTAACGTGCACCCAGGTGTGTTATACACCAAAATGTGTGTCTCCATCGTGCGACACCACGCATTACTTTTCTCTTTCAAAAGTGTTACCGTGGCGACGCTAGACGCGAAAAAGCGCACCCACCCTTCATCTGATTGGTCCATATTTGATAGTTCTCCAAAAGTCACCAAAATTTGCACCAAGCCAGGCCTGGCGATAAATGTGATATTTCATGGTTTGCATTAATGGGCGTGGCCTAACGGCTCAACAGCGCCCCCTAGAATACTTTTCTCTGCCATAACTTTTGAATGGTTTCACATAGAGAGTCGTGGGTGGTGTCATGGGACTCTGTAATGAGTCCTTAAGCTTCGTTGGCCTTAATTAGCCCCGCCCCTTCTTCTGATTGGTTGTCCCGATTTTCTGCTATAACTTTTGAATGGTTTGACATAGAGAGTCGTGGGTGGTGTCATCAGATTCTTTATGGAGTCCTTGAACTTCATTGGCCTGAATTAGCCCCGCCCCTTCTTCTGATTGGTTGTCCTTTTTTTATAATAAAATTGCCGCGAGCCACCAGTCGCTCTCGCGCTGACTCCCGCTTCCTGATTCAAACGTCTGCCGGCCCCGCCCCCTGACCAATCAGTGGCGAGTAGGGTGATGGCGGCCCCGCCCCCCGACCAATCAGTGGCGAGTAGGGTGATGACGGCCCCGCCCCCCGACCAATCAGCTCCCTGTAATGTGGTGACTTCAGAAATATTCCCGGCTCAGCCCGGTTACAACCTTGGCAGAATGGTTACAGAAAAAGTAATAATTTAAATAGTAGGGTTTTACTAATATTTATAACTTACAAATATTTAAAAAATTAGGAAAAAAAAGTTCCAGACATTTATCGCTATGTTGGTCTGTCCTAAGCCAGTAGGTCAAATAAGAGGAATAGCTGAGACTTAGCTCAGCCAGATTATTGCGGTCTTTGCTGCCAGAGGTCGAGAGTTCAAGCCTGGCTTGATATGCCAAAATTTTTGTCAGCAATTTTTGTGTTTTTTTTACATCAAAATGTTCGTCTCTGTCCTGTGACGACGCACATTACTTTTCTCTTTCCCCTTCTTCTGATTGGTTGTCCCGATTTTCTGCCATAACTTTTGAATTTGAGTGGAGTTTGCGCGCGCAGCTCCCGCGGGGGGAGGGGCTGATGTTCAGCGCGGCCGCCATCTTGGTCGAGGCGCCGCATTGACTGCCTGAGAACGTCGGGCGTGGCCGCCATCTTGGATCGGTATCGCTTTAACTCTAGAGCGTTCACTTCTATTGTGGAAGGAGGTGTCTGCATAAGTAAAATAACTATAACTCACTTGATTTTCAACCGATTTTCACGCGGTTTGCTTTGTTACAAACGGCAGACATGTAGCTATGATACAGGATGCTTGATGTACGTTAAATATGCAAGCTTTCATGCTAAAATACGTTCTGCAGGTAGTCACACTTCAGGTATACACACACACACACACACATATATATATATATATATATATATATATATATATATATATATATATATACACACACACACACACACACACACACACACACACACACACACACACACACACACACAATATACACAATACAAAATACAGTATAGCATATTAATGAATGTATTAATATATTTGAATAACAGACATAACAAGCTTAAAAACAAAAAACATAACGGATGACAGCATAGAATTGTCATAATGGAGAAAAAAAAGAAACATTTGGAAGGAGTGTGTGTGTGAGGAATTGTATATTAGTGTTATAAATTGAAATTATATAATAATGCAATCGCTATGATATATAATTTTACAATATAATACAGTCAAAAATATATGAAATGAAGCAACATACAATACAATAATACAATATGCTATATTACTGGGTATGCTAATATGAAATAACAACATGTAATATAATATGGTATAATAGATTAATATAATATCATACATTCTGGACCATGAGATACAGCTGTACTGTATGATCGTCGTTCATTTGAGTGATCTGATTTTTTTTTTCATGGTTTGCATTAATGGGCGTGTCCTCACGGCTCAACAGCGCCCCCTAGAATACTTTTTTCTGCCATAACTTTTGAAAGGTTTGACATAGAGAGTCGTGGGTGGTGTCATGGGACTCGGCATTGAGTCCTTGACCATAATTGGTGACAATTAGCCCAGTCCCTTTTTCTGATTGGTTGTCCCTATTTTCTGCTATAACTTTTGAATGTTTTGACATAGAGAGTCGTGGGTGGTGTCATGGGACTCTGTAATGAGTCCTTGATCTTCTTTGCCCTGAATTAGCCCCGCCCCTTCTTCTGACTGGTCGTCCCTTTTTTCTGCTATAACTTTTGAAGGGTTTGACATAGGAAGTCGTGGGTGGTGTCATTTCTGATATGCTTATGGGGGCGGTGGCCATGAGTGCGAGGGCCCGTTCATTGCTGCTTGCAGCTTTAATTATGGGCATGCCAAGTAGTGGCATGACCATATTGCAATCGTCCAGAATGGCCCAAAGGGCAATGTTGCTAGCATTTTGCTAACAAGCTAAAGTCGCAAAAGTCCCACTGCGCACCAGCGGGTGTACAGCATGACCCCGCTCGGATGTGGAAAAAAAAAATCCCCAAAAACTAAAACACGGCCGGAAAAACGAGGAAAAACATGAAAATGAAGGCGATATATTAGTATCTAGAAAAGGTTTCCCTTTTCTTATTATTCCGCACTTTTTTTCGTCCGTTAATGCGGCCCGAACCGGAACATGCACCCATGCATGCCATACATCGTTGGATGCGTCTCCATCATGCGTCGATGGGCATTACTTTTCTCCGTAATAGGGGTTACCGTGGCAACGCTAGTTGCCAAAAAGCAAAAAAAAAGGCGAAAATTCAGACGCTTATTGCTCGGCCGAACTTTATCGTAGAGACATCGTTCAAACTTTCAAACACTCGGCCCGATTGTCCCTAACCTACCGTCCAACCTTATTATGCCAAGTATTACAGTTTTTGTGATATTGACCTTTCATTTTTTATTTTTTTTCCGTTTGACTTTGGATGCTTGTTGCTAGGCAACAGGTTACCGTAGAGACATCGTACAAATGTTTCCCGACTCGGCACGCTGTGGACTTCAACATACTAAAATTTCATGAAGCTGGGATTTAAGGAAATTTTATGTCAAAATCCAGGCCAAATGGCCCCATTCATTCGGATGGGGTTTTGTACCATGGTGAAAAAAAAAAACCTATCCGTTAACGTAGCCTGAACCGGAACATGCACCCATGCACGGCATACATCGTTAGATGCGTCTCCATCGTGCCTCGATGGGCATTGCTTTTCTCAGTCAAAAGCGTTACCGTGGGGACGCTAGACGGCAAAAAGCGCGCCCCATTAATAGCTATTGGGAGCACAGGAATGAATGAAATACAACCGTAAACACATTCCGCACTTTTTTTCGTCCGTTAATACGGCCCGAACCGCAACGTGCACCCATGCATGGCATACATCGTTGGATGCGTCTCCATCGTGATTCGATGGGCATTACTTTTCTCCGTAATAGGGGTTACCGTGGCAACGCTAGTTGCCAAAAAGCAAAAAAAAAGGTGAAAATTCCCACGCTTATTGCTCGGCCGAACTTTATCGTAGAGACCTCGTTCAAACTTTCAAACACTCGGCCCGATAGTCACTAAAGGACCATAAAACTTCATCATGCTACTTATCACGGTTTTTGCGATATTTAACTTTCAATTTTAAAAAAAAATCAATTTTATTTTGGACGCTTGTTGCTAGGCAACGGTTTATCGTACAGACATCATTACAACATTGACAAACCCGGGACGCTTTGTACTGCAACATATTTTAGTCTCGTCATGCTTGCTATTACAGTTTTTGAGATATTCCACATTGTTCATTTTGATGCTAACGGAACTTCGGATGCTTGTTGCGCGGCAACGCGGTATCGCAGAGACTTTGTTCCAACGTTAAAAGACTCAGGTTGATGTGGACTACAACATACTGAGGTCTCATTACGCTCTCGTTTACAGCTTTTGAGATATTAAAGCCAAATTGTCCCATTCTATCCTATGGGGCTTGTTACCATGGCAACAAAAACCTATGCATTTGTATGGGAGAGCATGTGAATAAACAATCTGTTAATACTGCTCGGACCGCAATGTGCACCCATGCATGGCATATATCGTTGGATGCGTCTCCATCGTGCCTCGATGGGCATTACTTTTTTCAGTCAAAAGTGCTACCGTGGCAACGCTAGATGCCAAAAAGCCAAAAAAAAGGCGAAAATTCAGACGCTTATTGCTCGGCCGGACTTTATCGTAGAGACATAGTTCAAACTTTCAAACACTCGGCCCGATTGGCACTAACGGAGCCTAGAACCTCATTATGCCATTTTTAAAAGTTTTTGTGATATTGACCTTTCATTTTTTTTTTTATTTCCGTTTGACTTTGGACGCTTGTTGCTAGGCAACAGATTATCGTAGAGACATCATACAAATGTTCCCTGACTCGGCACGCTGTGACCTTCAACGTATTAAAATTTCATGAAGCTGTGATTTAAGGAAAGTTTAATGTAAAATCCATGCCAAATGGCCCCATTCATTCGGATGGGTTTTTTTAAACCATGGTGGAAAAAAAACCTATCCGTTAACGTAGCCTGAACCGGAACGTGCACCCATGCATGGCATACATCGTTGGATGCGTCTCCATCGTGCCTCAATGGGCATTGCTTTTCTCAGTCAAAAGCGTTACCGTGGGGACGCTAGACGGCAAAAAGCGCGCCCCATTAATAGCTATTGGGAGCACAGGAATGAATGAAATACAACCGTAAACACCTCAAACTGACATAAAACCGCCCCGAACACAAACACTGCAGCCCCAAACCAGAGCAGCGAGAGGGCTCGAATGGGCGGTAGGGCATGCCCATATCAAAATTTCCAGAAATTTTCTAGTTATTATTATTATTATTTTCCTGACAAAGTGAAGGCCTTTTTGCCCCCCTTAACATGCCCAAAAAGTCACCAAATTTTGCACCCTAGTCAGGCCTGGCGAAAAATTTGATATTTAAAGGTTTGCATTAATGGGCGTGGCAAAATGGCTCAACAGCGCCCCCTTGAAAACTTTGTGCCTCAAGCCCCACGATACGGTTTGACGTACATGCACGAAAATCGGTACACACCTGTATCATGGGACAACTTAAACAAAAGTCTCTTGGGGTCATGCCCGAAACCGAACAGGATGTCGGCCATTTTGAATTAGTCGTGTCATTTTGGCGAAATTTATGCCATTCCTTCGAAAGTTAATTCAGCCCGAACCGTAACGTGCCCCCAAGTGTGGTATACATCAAAATGTGCGTCTCCATCCTGCGACAACACGCATTACTTTTCTCTTTCAAAAGCGTTACCGTGGCGGCGCTAGACGCCAAAAAGCGCGCCCACCCTTCATCTGATTGGTTCGACAGAAAAATCTTTGTGCCTAAAGCCCCATAATACGGTTTGACGTACATGAACGAAAATCGGTACACACCTGTATCATGTCGCAACTAAAAGAAAAGTCTCTTGGCGCCATGGCCGAAACCGAACAGGAAGTCGGCCATTTTGAACATTCTGAATTAATTGCGTAATTTTGGAGCAATATATGCCATTCCTTCGAGAGTTAATTCAGCCCGAACCGTATTGTGAACCCAGATGTGTTATACATCAAAATGTGCGTCTCCATCCTGCGACTACACGCATTACTTTTCTCTTTCGAAAGTGTTACCGTGGCGACGCTAGACGCCAACAAGCGCACCCCCCCTTCATCTGATTGGTCCATATTTGATAGTTCCCCAAAAGGCACCAAATTTGGCATGCAAAAAAATGCCTGGCGATAAATTTGATATTTCATGGTTTGCATTAATGGGCGTGGCAAAATGGCTCAACAGCGCCCCCCGGAAAATTTTGTGCCTCAAGCCCCACAATACGGTTTGACGTACATGCACGAAAATCGGTACACACCTGTATCATGTCACAACTTAAAGAAAAGTCTCTTGGAGCCATGGCCGAAACCGAACAGGATGTCGGCCATTTTGAATAAATTGTGTCATTTTGGCGAAATTTATGCCATTCCTTCGAGAATTAATTCAGCCCGAACCGTAACGTGAACACAGATGTGTTATACATCAAAATATGTGTCTCCATCCTGCGACTACACGCATTACTTTTCTATTTCGAAAGTGTTACCGTGGCGACGCTAGACGCCAACAAGCGCACCCCCCTTCATCTGATTGGTCCATATTTGATAGTTCCCCAAAAGTCACCAAATTTTGCATGCAAGACAGACTTGGCGATAAATTTGATATTTCATGGTTTGCATTAATGGGCGTGGCCTAACGGCTCAACAGCGCCCCCTAGAATACTTTTCTCTGCCATAACTTTTGAATGGTTTGACATAGGAAGTCGTGGGTGGTATCATGGGACTCTGTAATGAGTTCTTAAGCTTCGTTGGCCTTAATTAGCCCCGCCCCTTCTTCTGATTGGTTGTCCCGATTTTCTGCTATAACTTTGGAATGGTTTGACATAGGGAGTCGTGGGTGGTGTCATGGGAATCTGTAATGAGTTCTTAAGCTTTGTTGGCCTTAATTAGCCCCGCTCCTTCTTCTGATTGGTTGTCCCGATTTTCTGCTATAACTTTGGAATGGTTTGACATAGAGAGTCGTGGGTGGTGTCATCAGATTCTGTATGGAGTCCTTGACCTTCATTGGCCTGAATTAGCCCCGCCCCTTCTTCTGATTGGTTGTCCCTTTTTTCTGCTATAACTTTTGAATGGTTTGACATAGGAAGTTGTGGGTGGTGTCTTTTCTGATATGCTTATGGGGGGCGGTGGCCGTGAGTGCGAGGGCCCGTTCATCGCTGCTTGCAGCTTTAATTTTATTTATTTTTTTATAAATATTCACTTCTTCTGTCCATGTTGAACCCCCGTCCTTTTGCCTGAAGAGAGCTGGGATAGGCTCCAAAAGACCTCTGTGACCCTGACAAGGAAGATAAAGGATGGGTGGATGAAATCCCGACTGGTTAAATGGACAACCACTTCCTAAGAACCATTTATTAAATTAAATAACTTATACAGCAAGCAGCAAATGGATCAGCCAACAGCAGACGCTGACAGTAAAGTGTTGTGCTTCATGTTGTTTATATTATTTTGCTTAATGAGGCACGTATGTTGGTTAGATGCATGTGTTTGCTGTCTGAGTATCATCTTAAAGAAACTGTCAGGTTATACAGATTGGAGGACGAAATGAAGGTGAACAAGCTACCACATTTATTTTGGTGTTGGTGTATACACACAACAAATGATTTACCTCCATATGGGTTTAGGAAATGAGGTCAATCATTTTTGATTGTGATATATCTGGATAAACACAATAAGAATCACAGCAACCTTGAAGCTGCACAGCTCCGTATATCAGTAGCTTTGATCATAGTAATTCTGTATGTGAAAGCTATACACATAAAGAAAGAGTCTTTCAAAAAAAATAAAAATGAAAAAAATCACAGCTCTTTTCCCTTAGCATTAACTGAAGTAGTGACTCATAACCCATAATTTTTATAGCTTCATAGATGTGATGTTTTTGTGTTCAAGCTTACCTCTTTCATTTGCTTGGTTTCCAGTAGCAACAGACACTTTTTCCAGCAAAGGTCTCTGTACACTAACTAGCACCAGAAAGCAATTACAGAAAACTAGAGGCTAGTGGAATATTTAAGAGCTTAATACTCTAAAGTATGTGTTTTCTGTATTCATAAAATATATTATTTGCAAGCTTGCCTTCCATATATTTTGTGAATGTAAAATATGTACAGTAACATGCCTTTGTAACCTTCAGTTAACAATAATTGAATTGAAAAAAAGTACTTGCGTAGAAAAACACATGAACAAACACTTTATATTTCATTTTTGATACATAACATTTACATCGTAAATGAAGAAATTAACTATTTAAACTGGCATGCGCAAGAATTTAATGTTTTGTTGCACAACTTTTGGCAGAAATCCCTGCCTGAACATGATCTTTGTTGCCATCATTGACAGTGTTGTGCGACTCGGGGTAGCTTGGCTGATTAGTTATTCAAGGCTATTAATGAATATTATTAATAATTATTAATAATTAATAAAGTTGACTATTTATCAAATCATATTATCAAAATGATAATTCTCGGGGCACCACCACCGGGCCTTACTCCGATGGGATTCGATAACTAAAACAGCAGAAAATCAGTCTCATATGATTTTTGAATTATCCTGCAGAACAGCAAATCTTACAGAATAACAGTGAAGGCGTGATATCCGAACACTGGGCTCTGCTTAAACAAATCAACTTGTGACCAAATCTTGCATGAAATAACACAACCACTCATTAAGAATCAATCAGAATTTATTCACATACGGGTATCAAAAGGGATGTAAATAAATACCCGAATAAATCTGATGGCACACGACATTATTATAAAACCATTAACTAACAAGAAAAACAACAATCAATAAAATGAAACATAAACGTTAAATGCATGGAATGAAAACAAAAAAAGAAATCAAGCAATAATAACGAAGATACAGAACATCTACAGTTCAAACGGGGCTCCTGTGGTCTTTTAAAGATGGACGCGCCCTCTGGGCCACGTGCAATCGGACCGGATGGCGAACGCAGCATTTAAAACGTGCCTACGGCAGAAAACAACGACTACCAAATAATCAACCATGATAATGATAACAATGATGATGTAATCTCAGCTCTGAACACAGATTTAGCTCTGTAACACTCTTAAGTTACTGATAACCCAGGTCTCACAATCTCACACACAGTTCTGAACACTCTTAAATCCTACTGATCACTGCTACGCGGGCTCACGTCTCCTCTGGGATCCGGAATCGGGTGCCTGCGGGTTTGTCGACTGGGTTCGCGGTCCTGCTGGGGTTTCGCAGTCAGGCTATCGCGTCCCGTCCCTTCCCCTGAAACGGATTAGACAGCGGCGGGGCCGCCTCGTGCCGGGCCGTGGTTCCGGACCAAAACGGAGGCTCACACGCATTCCTAGGCGCGGCGGGGGACCGATCTCTCCTGCCGTGCTTCCCTCTCTGCGCCGGTCGCCGACGTGCGGCCGTCCGGGCCCCGGGAGAGCTCACGCCGGGCGAGACGCCGGCCGTCCGTCCCCGATCCCCTGCGCGGTTCGCAGACAGGGGCTCGGAGCGGGGAGGGGGGGTTCAGTCTGAGCACTCAATCGCAGCTTTGTCCCGATCTGGTTGCCGGGAGCGCGTGGGCGTCGGAAGCTCGGATCTGCAGAAACTTAAAGAGGAACAGAGTTTAGTGAGAAATCGGAGCCTCCCGGGGAACCGCGGCTTCAACGGCCGGACCCCGCAGGGCCCGGTCCGGTGCGGGCCTCCTGCTTCCCCCCAGCCCGGGGGGAGAGAGAGGTGGGATCTTTTGGTGGAGCCAAAGATCCAGCGCCGATGAGATGAAGTTGAGAAGAGAGAGAAAAAGGAGCAGCGGCAGGGGTTTTGATCCTACGCGCGCTGCGGTGACGTCATCGGTGCCTCATTGCGATTGGATGCGCGCCGCTTGTAGGCGCCACCCCCCCCCACGCAAGGCACGCTGGGGGTTGTAGTTCAGGCAACAGCGGCCTGTTCAAAGAGGCACATTGAAGCGGAAAAGGGGGGTTCAAAGAAGCAGTACCATTTTGACGTCTGGTTTTCGGGCTCCGCTGCATCCGGCTCCCCCCCAGGGGGTGTCGTAAATCCCCAGGGAGTCTGTTTCCCTGGCAGAAACTTTCCTTGCTTGCTTTGATCTGTTTTGACCCCCCCCCCTCTAGGGGTCTGGTTTACTGGGTTTTGCTGTCCGTGGGCGCCCTTTTGATCTGGGGCCGTATCGTGGGTCACATACAGGCCATCTCGAACCAGGCCACCAGGGTTATAAATTGGCCTGAGCGAGAAGATAGCAGCAGGGCCATAAACTCCAGGGGGGAGGCCGGGTCTGGCTTTACTGGTCTTCATACTCACAGAAATGTTCACCCAAACATGAATGCATAATCATTTATAAAATCTGAGTTCACATGGGCACATGGGCGGGCACAACAACAGTTTTTGGTGCCTTTATAGTCTTGAAACTTTTAGTTTGTTTTTTAAACAGAAAAGACAATCTCCTAACAACCATTTCAAACAAATCACATTTGTTCAGTCTTATAAGTGCCTTTAACGTGCGTGCTGAGTGAGGCCTGAAGGGTCTGAGCTGTAGGTCTTTGATTTTTATTTCTGTGAGCATTGCACAGTCTGACCTTGGGGTGAATTTGCTGGGATGTCCACTCCTGGGAAGATCAGCAACTGTCTCGAATGCTTTCCACTTCTGAATAATCGCTGTCGCCGTAGATCACTGAACTAGGTTTACACTCTTTCCAGACTCATGTGAAGGAAGACATTTTTCTCTTAAGACCTTTTTTATTCCTTTTCTAATGGCATTAAGACACACCTGGGTACTTCAGATCTGTTTTTATAAATGTCTGCGCACCTGCTGATCAATTCATTGAGAGCTGATTAGCAGTACCTGGCTGCAGTTTACTTACTGAAGAGGTGTAAAGCTTTGTTTCAATGAGCTGTAACATATTTCTTCATGTCTCTTATAAACATTGATAGTGCATTTATAATTTATGATGCAGAAAAACATAAATAAAAAAAAATTCTACAAAAAAAAAACGTACTTTTCTTATCAGTCTTTTCCTAGAAACACCGGCATTACTGAAGTTACAGGTTTGTCAGAGTAGTCGTGTTGTGAAACGTTGTTGTGAACCTCACTTGGAGTGATATTTGGGAATGACGGAGTGAACAAATTAAGTTCAACTAGGAGGCACTTGCTGGGAAAAAAAAGACTGAGTATGCGTCACTTTGATGCAGGACAATCAACATAATGAAAAAGAATAGGGTTAATTTGACTCTTTTCAATTCTGTCCAATTCACTTCAATAACACTTTATTAATCTCCAGAGGGAAATTACATATTATGGACTCTGTCACTTTAATTCGCACAGTTCTCTATAATTTCTAGTATTTAGTGATTTTTCAGAGCACTTCCAGTGTATTCAAGTCTGACATTTTATTTATCTATATTTGCTTTTTCCTCCCGTCTTTGCTTCAACTTCTTCTGATTCCATCACCCTTGTCAAATGAAACAGTATTTGATTTTAACTTAGATTAAGTACCATACAGTGCATTAGGGCACTCGTGCGTTTGGTCTGGAAAGCCAAATGCAAAAGATGCACCTAGACTTATCTGTTTGGTAATATTGTTTGCTTTGTTTATTTCAAAGTCCAATCACAGTGCTTTGTCTTCACAATCCAGTTAGCATATCAGAGGCATTTTGCAGTTCACTGTAATACCCAAAGATACTTTGACATTTGATACGGCTAAGGATACAAGCACTCGCACATCTTCAGTCCAACAAAGTAACACATTGAAATATCAACATATAGCTGAGGTTTACCTAATGCTAATTGTGAAAAGTATAATAAAAGAGCGAAACTGAAAGGAAATTGTATCTAGAAGTAAAACCAATGTTAAGAGGGAACACTCAAGCAATTTATTTTTTGTTGTACCTTTCAGTGACTCTTTATTCTGTAAATTATTGTGAAGACTGTGGAGACTTGAGTGCTTTTCCATGCACACAAAGGTAACAAGCGTGTTCTGGGTACAAACTTATCCAAATTATGGTGTTGGACAAAAACAAGCAGTTGCACCAAGCTTATCTTTTTTTTTAGTGCCATTGTCAAGATCCCTTGCTGTGTTATTAGTGATACATTTTAAAAAGCTGCTGTACTGTATATGCTACAGTCTTTTTAAATGTTTTTTCTTCATCTTTGCACATTAATCTCACATATATTGCTGTATTACCTTTTTTTTTTCTTCTCACCCCTCTGTTCTTAACCATGGTGGTCAGGTTAGCTCTTTTGTCTCTAAATGGAAGCGTTTTCTTGTCTCACCCTCACCAGACAGAAGAATTATGCCCGAGGCATCGAACAGCAGCTCCCAGATGGCATGGTGGTGGCATCGGTGCCAACAGAGGTTCAATGCCACGAGGAGCTGTCAGACCCCGTGCCTGACCCAGAATACCTCACGGGTATGAAACCATATTTCACTTTATGCTCTGAGTGTTCACATCCTCACCATGGTATTTCATCACTTACCTCTCAAAATCCTCATCTAAAAAAAAAAATGAAAAAGAAGAAAAAAATCAATGATGGATTCTGTTTGAGATGCCCAAGGTGTTTGTACAATCATCCTGACATTTAGGCTGTCATTTACAGTGTAATCTTTGGTCCCTGTGCTGCACAGTAAGAGATGAGAGAAAGAAGTTACCGGTTTCCAAAAGGTCCAGCTGTGCACGTCTCTTTTAGGAGATCATTACGAGTTTTCTCGGTTCCCAGTCAATCCACCAGGATCTGGTTTAGGCCGGTTATAAACTGTCAAAAAAAAAAAAGGAGATTATTAAAATCATTTTGGGGGAAAAAAAAAAAAAAGATTCAACTTGTCCTGACATGCATATTTTTAGACTTTGTCAAAGTATCAGCAAGAAAAATTAATTTTGTGTTTTTTTTTTAGTAGCGGATTTTCCATCGTGCCGTTTAGACATGCATATACTAGCTCAGGATTTGGCTTAGATATGTGTACATGTTCACAATATTGATAGGGGAAAGACAGTTCATTGAATAAAGGCAGAGTTTCATTTTTACAAGATTAAAGTAACCACACAGTTTGCATCTCACAGCTGATTTGGTTAAATATTCAGTGGTTTATTATCTATGCATTTTACAAATCCTTTTTTCATCAGCAGCAGATTAGAACATCAATGATTAACCAATAAACACAATGTATTTATGTATTCATCTACTTATGATATACCTTTAGAATAACATCCTTCTGTAAAGTAATACAATATAAAATACATTTGATCTGCCAAATGTTTTTCTTTCTTAAAATTATGATTATTTCAATTTCTATTTGAATTCTCCCTTTAGACATTATTTTGTATTGTAAAACTTTAAAATATTGTAATATCTCAATCTTAGTATTGTATTTCTAGATAAAAATAACAGACCATCAAGAAGACAAAATGTTTTCTGCAGGTTCTCCAGCTTTATACTATATTTTAGTATAATGTTTTGAGATGTTTTAGTAGGAGAGCAGAAAAGTGTTGTATTGTATTATAACAGCAATAACTGCTTCTCAGTACAAGAGGTTGTAATATGATTACAAATTCCATCCATCCAGAGCCCGCCGCCTCTCACCCTGGGCAACTCCAGAGTAGTGGAGGGTCCAGCCCCCTTCAAGGAGCTGGGTTCCAGAGCCCAAGCTATGTGTGGAGGTGAGCCCGACTATCTCTAGCCGGTATCTCTCAACCTCACGCACAAGCTCCGGCTCCTTCCCCCCCAGCGAGGTGACATTCCATGTCCCTACTGTGAGGGTTTTGGTCCAGGGATTGGGTCGTCGAGGCACCCCGCCACGACTGCTACCCAGACCACAAGGCACCGGCCTGCCATGGTCCTTCCTGCGGGTGGTGGGCCTACGGGAAGGCGGGCCCACGTCGCCGTTTCGGGCTGAGCTCGGCCGGGTCCCATGGGCAAAGACCCGGCCACGTGGCGCTCGCCTACGAGCCCCAACCCCAACCCTGGCTCCAGGGCGGGGTCCCGGTGACGCCGATCCGGGCGACGTTACGGTCCTTCGGTTTTTCTTCACCATGATAAGCTTGTCTTAGTCTTTTTGGGGAAAAAAAAAAACAAAAAACAATAAGGCATTTATTGATTTGACTAATACTTCAAAGAAGCAGTTCATTGCGTCCACATGATTACAAATTATGTGTTATATTTCTTTTGAATAGGAAGAAGCAGTAACACAATGGAAAGTTGTATGGATGGATGGACTTGATAATGAAAACAAATGTAAATTAAAATAATGATGTAAACAAAGTATAGTACAATGAAATTGGACATTAAACTTTGATTTAGAGTGACAGAGTAACTGCATGCATTAAAAAAATAACAGAGTGGTAGAGTAGAGAAGGAGAAGGTGTTAGATGGTGTAAAACCTGAAGGATGAAGCACAGGAACATCCCACAATCTCATAACATTGTTGTCAAGTAAAACAGAGCTCTCATAAATTCAAAACAAAGCTTTATATTTTACAAAACTAATAATATACCTACTATGACTGTAATATTGGTAAATATAATGACCCAAGATAACAACCTGCAAATATCCTACGTCATATATGGAATAAATCTGCTCTCTGACTGGTGAAGTAAAGAAAATGAGGGATTGGATGTAGGTAAGTTTTGATTGGTTCAAATTCTTTACTTGAGAAAACACATATTATTAAATGTTTAAAGGCCCTTTCAAAGAAAGGGAATTGGAACGTGCTGATGTTAATAACAGATCTGGCCTGGGTATAACTGGAAGAAATGTTCACATCAGAGGAATAGTTCATTCTCTTGGGAAGGCAGAGAAGCGTCCACTGATGATGCTCTTTGATACTTTTCTTGATGTTAGTCTTCTTTTGATGGTCAGCTGTTGCAGTCGAATACAGCAGATTTGACAATTTAAGCGGGAATCACTGATTCCACCTTTTATATAGAAATGCCCATTAGTTATAGCTCTAGTCTCCATAGACTTTGAATGAGATGATGTCATCTGTTGCCAAAATGAATAGTGGGTTCTGTGCTTTGTCCTGTAGACCTGAGGTCTGCTCCAACTGTCAGCTCCTTTAAATCAGGGTTAAAAACATTACTGTTTACTCAAGCGTACTCTTAAATTAAACTTACCTGCTGTATTCTACTGCCCTTACTTTTTAACAGCTTTTGCTTTTTATTATTTTACCTCTTTTCTTATTCTTACCTATTTGTTATTATGTCCTGTCGCTTTTAATGTCAATGTAAAGCACTTTGAATTACCTTGTGTTGAATTGTGCTATATAAATAAATTTGCCTTGCCTTTGCTTTGCAGTTGTCAAATGTTGGAGGATTTTCAGCTTTTCCTTTTTGTTTTTGAAAATAGATAGACAAAGATTGTTCAGTATGGTTAGATGTAATTAAAAATTAAAAGCTGTATCTACAGTTACGGGCTTGTCTTAACAGATCATTTTGTCTTGTTTATTATAGTAACAACGCACATATAAGTGGTAGTAATATGGTTTCTAATTGAGATTTTTGCAGAAGTTACTGCTACCGTACGTAACCCAACAAAGAACCTGCTTCAGCCGTCTCCAGTTTTGGAAAGGAACCAGTACGCCCGGCACTTTATGCAATGAATTTGAGAATTATGTGGTTGTCGCTGCAGGATAGAGATAATATCTTCTCTGTTGACTTTACATGGAAGACATCTGTATTGAAATTCCCTTTAAGTGCTCTCAAAAATGTTGGGTGTTCAATCACATGTGAAGAACTCATTTGGACTGTCAAGTCAAGTGGCTTGAAAAAGAGTTTATTTTAACATTAGAACCACCAAGGCGGTCTCACGGACAGTTAGGGGTTTCATTATGTGAATAATACAAGTTCAAAGGACTTATTAGTCGGACCACCACAGCTGTCCTGTAGACTGCCGTCATGTTCCCGCTGCAGAGTTATTGCTACATTGGAGATCGATACGTAAAATTTTTGTGGGATGTTTTTGCGGGTCATTCCCCCCGCCCGCATTTTAACCTTCTTTTCCCTATATTACGCTGTATATCCTCATGTGGAGAGGGAAAGAGAGACGAAGTGAGAGGATTTTACAGTTCAGATTTACATGTACAAAAACAAATCTGGATAGAGGAAAAAGAAAAGACTACACTGCAGAATAAACTGCAAGTTTTGCAAGAAATGAGCAAAGGGGAGTGATGTGCATGTGAGGAGGGTTTCTAAACAGATATGTGTAGCCTGTTTTTGTAGCCTAATCTGAAACTAATGCAATGAATAAAGAATTAACACCAACAACGTTCCTCTCAACAGCACAACCAGCGGCTGCTGAAGCAGAGCCGACTCATGTCACTCACTTTAGCGCTGACTTTACTACCATAAAAAGGTCTATTATTAGTAGTAGTATTAGCAGTATTAGTATTACTATAAAAACACGGACACAAAGTAGGCTATAACAAAATAATAATACTATAAACTCAATACATCTAGACGGAATCAAGAGATTTATCCATAGCACACAACGTCTTCTGTGTGTGGACTGTTTTATATATAGTTGGTTTAAAAGTTATGTTATAAGGAGTGTGCCGGTACCGTGAACATATTTGATATATTTTGAAACGTAATATGTTTCACTTCACGGCATAATCGGTAAAACATTTCAAATCAAAAATGAAACTGTTGCGATATCACCACACCCACAGGCCAAACGCACACACAGATGCATACGGAAAAATATGAAGGAGAAGATGTGTTAACACAGATTTGTCCACCAAAAACTGTTTTTCTTTTTACCTTAACAATGAAATTATATCTGGCAGTCCATGAGACAGCTATGGTGCTTGTAGAGGGGACAGGTCGGACATCTCTCAGTCGGCGGTTCTAGTGTTAAACGACACGGTGAGGAAGGAAATTGGTTTAGACATAAGGAGGGAAAAGTGTTTAAAAACACCTGTGTTCTTCTAAACTAATTTAGTTGATAAATTAGTTCTGATTCATCAGCAAAATATGAAAGACACAAATGACAGCAAAGAGAAAAAGTATGTCTGCAGTGCTCTGACTAATGATTTACAAAGTGAAGAAAAACATCTGCTTTAATGTTGAAATGATCAAGATCGTTCCTTTGTCTGGGATGTGTGACAGGGGAAGAGGTGATTGCATCACCACTGTCTGGATTTGTTCAGAAATGATAACCAAAATTTAAGCTCGTCAGAGGAAATGTCCTTGTTGCCCTCATAACCTATGAAGTATGTGACCAGAGCTATCTAACAGCACACAACCAAAGCAAAGATAGTATTGGCTTGCAGTATGTCAAGCAGTTCTTGAAGCCCAACACTTTTTTTTTCAAGCATCTGGACTCCTCATGATCCACAAAGTTCAACTGTATTGTGCTCTCAGTTTATTACCTAATTTCACAGTTCATGCTCTGATTGCTTGAACATATTTAATGCAATCATCTTTTTATTGCCCAATTTTAAACCAAAGAAAAATTAGAAAAGTTACAGAAAAGTTGCCTTAAAATAAGTACCTTGTTTTAATAAAGGCTGACATTAATATTTTGTAAAGAGTCGACATTAGCAGTGGAGGAAAGGTTTGTCTCGGGGCATGTGCGCATAAGTAAAAGGTCCTTCGATAAAATATTTCAAAATAATTATCTTTTAGAGTAGGACTATTGGTTTAAATGTTGTTTTTGAAGGTCAAGGTCATATATATTTATGTAGCAGATTAAAAAAAATAAGGGTTGACCAAAGTACTTTAATACCCACGTTTTGAACAAAAGGGTGAGTTAATGACCTCAAAGGCCAACTATGACTCACTCTTCCACATGATCTGAACGACCAAACACAACAATTCCAACAGTTAAAGTCCAGCCTGGTTCTCAGTTTAAAAAGGGCTGCAGTGGATCTGAACCTCTAAACCTTTTCATTTACACAAATATATATGAATATCATCTGCCAAACAATGAATGAACAGATTGTATTGACATTTGGAGACTTGAATGTCATGAAGCACTTGACAATTATAAATGAATACAGCAGCAGTATATACGAGGGAAACTAACAATTATAAGACCAGGAAGATGGCCTGTACACAGTGCATCTTGAATTGATGTCAATATAACCACAGAAATATAAGGCCAGACATGACAGCAGTTCAGGATTACACCATTCAGGATTTTAGGCAGGATGATCAACGCTAATATGTTGATGGTTAAGTGATGTTTCTACAACCTTTTTGGGTAACTAGAGATTATTAAATATATTTATCTTAATGGATTTTCTACTGTCACGCCCCTGGACTATGAGCTGTGGACCCCTTTACAATGCCCTGCATCTATTTTCTGCACCCGTATGGCTCAGATGTTTTGCCTTTGTTTTTTTTTTGTTTTTATCCCCGCATTGCCCCATGGGTCTACAATGTGCATGGCTCAGAACAGAGCCCAGCTCAGAAGCGCTTCTCCAGTGGCTCTTTGCTGGGCCCCGCTGCATCAGCCGTTGGACTTACTGAACATTAATATCATGAATTGAGATACAATTTCAAAGCATCCAACAGAGAGCACACAGCGTGTCGGGGACACACTGGTTTCCATATCCGTAATGATGATAGAGGCGTACCGATGACTAAAGCTCAGATTACGTGGAATGTATGATGTGGTGGTTCAAAGGAAGGGGCAATGGAAGAAGTGAATGTCCATCATATAGAGAGTGTTATGTAACCTACGGACTATCATAGTGCTTCTCTCTTTCCACCAATATCCTTTTTTCAAGTTAAATATGACTTCAGGGTTATAAAACACTACAGAAAAATCTGCTGTAAAGTTATTAAAAATATTTTAAAATTATTTTAAAAAGTCATTGAAAATTCTTATCTAACAGCAGAATTTCTCATAACCTTGTTATCTTTTTCTTTAGATGGAATCACAAAGACATACCTCAGGAATATGTCAGATTCTCATTACTTAGAGCTTGTAGCAGGTTATTGTTTGTAAGGTAAGAGGAAGTTGGAGAAGTTAGTTTAAGATGGTAAAGTTGGGATAAGAAAGCTATTACAAATATATTTCCAAAGTTTTAAAAGCCCTAAAATCTACTACAATGAAGATAAGGATGTCAGATGATTGTCATTATCATTGTCAACAAGCAGACCATTCCTGTCTTAACATTTTTTTCTGACTGTCTTTATTTGGATGATATCAGATGTAGTGAAGCATTTATCAGCAAGACAATTGATCCTTAATTTCATACACAATTGTATGTAAAAGTAAAGTACTAACATCTACAGGTTAACTTAAAAAAAAGTGCAATATTTGAAGAATACCGTCGCACTTGACTGTATATTCAATTGAGACAATGTATATTGAGTAGTTTTCAGTTCTATGACAGTGTTTGAAGGCTTGACAAATGAGTGAGCAAACTTTGAGATCATTTAAGATCATCCATTAATAAACTGGCGCAGGTCCATCACCCTGTCAGAAATGATGGAAGACTCCGACATATGCTTCGTAAAAAGTGAAAGAAAATCACTCCTGGCAGGCAAAAATGTGCAGCATAGTGGAGTTCATGTTTACGCCATAGTTTTTTTACACAGAGGATAAATAACACAATATTAAGACAAAACTTGTCTTAATATTGTTTTAAAAACGTGTTATAGCTTACTCAAACTGAGCCTTTGTATTTACTTTGATATGACTCATAAATGTGCTTGGTCTTGTGCCAACTCTACATATTTCATTGATTTTACTTTATTGAACACAACTTTATTGTCAAAACCACTGTATTCAAAAAAAGAAACCAAAATTATTTTGGTTCATGCATTAATGAGTATAAAGTTATACTTTGAATAAACTGCCAAAGTCACTAAAGTCAACATCACTCTTGTAGCTGCTCAAATTTGAGGTGCATGAATGGGAAATACTCGGTGTGGTTCTCCTTGTTGCAGCGAGTGCTAGCTGTAAATATGTCAGCTAGGTGAATACATATCATAAATCCTTGATAAAAATATGAACTATTGTGATCACTTAAATGGAAAACTGAGAATTTGAGATTTAGCTGGCCAAGCTGAAGTCAGAGCTCCGGGGGCCTCATGTACAAACAGTGCATGGATTTCAACGTGATTCTTTGTGCAGAAATCTTGCCAACGCAAAAAAAAAGTTCAGATGTTCAAAGCTGCGTACACCCAACTCCACACAACCAACGTGAAATTGAATACGGATGTGGGAGCACGACACTCCTCCCTCAAGTAGATCAATTTAAATATGATGATGAGGACAAATATCCATGAAAGACCGCTCATCCTAACAAGGTACTTGCAAAAGTAAGTGAAATAAAAAACGTCAACCGTGTGCTCGAGACACTCCTGTCAGAAGTTGAGTCCGGGAAAAATAATTATTTATTTTTTATTTTTAATATATTTATTTCCTCCGATTTAAGCTGTAAAAGACACCAGAGTGGCGTGCTATAGTTGTGTTGACTGCATTTGCATTATGAGTGTCATTCCTTGCTTTGTGTTGCATTCCCTGAAGAGTTGTGGATTTATTATGTTCATAAGGGTTTGTGAAAGTTAATATTTAGCATTAGTTCACCATTACACTCTTTTTTTCTTGCTCGTATTTTAAGAATTGACACCAGAACAAAGTGGGAAGAAAAACACGCTCCATTTTGCTTACTCGTAATATATAAAATTATAAAATTGTTTCCGCCATCACCTCTCATAAGTAAAACAATGTGAACAACATGATCTTATATTAAATCCTTGTAGCAACGCAATCTGGTACTCCTCTGCTGCAGAAATAAAGACAAGTTGTGCCAACGTGCATGGAAATACAAACATGAGAAATGAAGAAAAAGTCACAGCAGCTCGGAGCGTTGCAGCTGCAGGAAGAGAGACCGGAGAAACACTTTCTGGAGCCCTGCAGCACCTGCGGCTGATTCGATATAAGACTCTGAATGTAGCCTAAACATTCAATAAAACCTTATTCATATACAGTATTGCTAAGTCATCGGTTTGTACCAACCAGACTTTTAGTGATAAGTTAGTTTTATTTTAAAAGACAACATTAGGCAAGCAGTTCTTTTTTTGTTGTAGTTATGGGATATTTGGGATCTGGCTTTTATCTCGAGTAGTCGTCCCATATGGTTGCCATGGCGACTGAAAGATGTCTGACCTGTCAGCAGCTCCCACTGAAAGGTTCATGCTGGTCTGAACCGGAGCATGGCGGGGACAAGTTCAGGGCAGCGATCCAGGAGGATCCTCTTACTAACCTAAATCTGATGATCCAGTCTTCATCCTGGACCAGCAGATCAGTGTGTCCCTGAAGACTGTCTCCTGATCCTGCATCGGCAGGTTCCTCTAACAGAGCCAAGGCTGGCATGGGATTTGCAGGTTACATCGTTGTGCTCCTACCTTTTCTATGTTCAGACCATGTGGTTAATTGTGAAATTGTTGCAGCTCCACTCGTGTGTAACTTATTTGGTTATTTGGGGACTGTTGCATCCTTATTGTTGATGTCACGTTTCCTCATATTCTGGACTTATTTTGGCCGCTGAGTGTCTCCAATGAACAAAACCTTAGAAATGTACTTGCACCAACCTTGATGTGTGGGTGAGGAACATGTGTGCATCCTGTCACTTATGTTATTCCCCGTTTCTGAAATGAGAAGAATGAAATGTTTCTGCCATAAAAGTCCAGGACAGACTTTTTTAGAGTCAACCTTGTACCAGATGGGAACCTAATCAACGATCCATTAATCCGGGCATGTGGGTTCTAACACCATAGATCAGTAAGAGTCTTCTTGCTTACTGGCTTTTTAAAACAGATGGCCCTTCATACACTGATTGAATCCTTTTTTAAAAAACATGTGCCATCTCTCAGCTGTATGACAGTAAGTTGTGCAAGAAAAAGCAGAAAAACTTGATTGAGCATAGAAATCTTGGCTAGGGAAGAGGTGGCATCGGCCACATGAAGTCACCTGGGGCATCTGCTCACCTCACTGCACCTGTTCTCTTGGCCTTCCTTTCCCACAGAATGTGCAGACACCATCGTCCAGCACAAAGCTGTCCAGCCTCATCTGGCTGGCTTGTTGCCGCCTCCACTCATCTCCTGGCAGAGCATGAGGATTATTGCTGCGCCTGCAGTTAATTGCAAGGCCCAGGCAACTATTCATAGGGTAGGCAGAGGTAGGGTTGGCAAGAGGGACGTCTGTTGAGCCGATGAGCAAGTGTCACCTCTCCGTCCCTTGCTGGTTCATCTGAGGCTGGTTGCTGTGGTCAGTGTATTTGTCTGATTGTCACCACACCTTGTTTCAACCTGCTCCAGCCCTCACAGGGGTGAAATAATTCATCTTCTTATTCATCTCTGGACTTCGAAGTCATTTATCATTAGACCAGAGACCTCCATCAATTATTCCAATGGGAGAAAGACATAGGAAAGAGGCTTTTGAAAGGCAAATATAACAGGATTTAATTGGAAGGCAAGTTATCCTCCTGACTGTGAAGCAGATTTCCCCAAAGGAGCTTCAAAGTTTCAAGGAAAGAGAAGACGTGAAAAAGAGGCAAAATAGTGCAATGTAGGAAAGACCATAAGAATTTAGTGGATGAAAGACAAAACAATAAGCACAACAGCCTACAGGAGTGAATGACGTGCATTTTTGTGCCATTTTGAGGCAGAGCCATGACAAGGGAATCTACTGATAGACTTTAAAAAGGGCAGCAGTTGCTGCTCAACCCATTTACATCTGTTCCCAGCAACTACAGTACATGTAATGAAACCCCATCCACTATCTGCAGCTTACTCGGCACATCTCTGTCTTTCAGTGAGTGTCTATGTTCATGTGTGCATCCAGGAAGATGTAAAGAGAGTACCACAGGTGAAATTGTAACCTCAGCCTGTCGTCCTGGCTCTGCTGCTGATTTCCTGCCATTTGCCTACAAAGGCACAGATTTATGCTGATTGGATTTGAGAAACAGCTGACACAAGAGGTTCTGAGCTCACAAGAGAAGTTTCAAAAGAGGGAGACATGAGTGGAGAGTGCTGCTGAGGAATTTTTTAAAGAAGTACCATTAACATTTCAGAAGGAGCTTTAAAAAAAAAAAAAAAAAAGAGTAAAATATCTCCTACTTAGTTCATGGGGTACTGAGTTATGTAGAAGAACTACCCTTCGACCCCCGCACTTCATAGGACTTCTGAGGCCTTGGGTGTTCTGTTTACCAAGGTCTAATTATTTGATCAATACAGGCAACCTGAGACCTGCAAAACATCACATGTAGCACCCCGAGGGGACAGGCGATCTGTGCATTTCCGGTCCCGTCTTAAAATTTGAAGAGAAGAAGAAAAGCTGACAACACATTTACAGATCAACATGGCTTTTTAAAAATCAAGAAGAAATTTAGACGTTGTTTTACCGTGAAGGGTCATTATGTGTGGAAAGGAGTTTTGCTGCGGCGGCGAAGTGAAGGTGTGACGACCTGGAAGACTGCGACAAAGCTGCATATGACCACATACATACTGTACCATTACCACCTTGGTCCCTGAGTGCTTTTTGCTTGTCAGCGGACAATTGGCCGTCACCACATGTGCAAATACATCTGGATGTCAATCCAATGTCATAGATTGACACACATCCATTCCTTTCAGATCTATAATCTTCCGGCTTACGTCGCTAATGATGCTCATGTCGCTGCTCATACTTCCCCTCTGCAGCTCCCAAAAAAACCCTGCCAACTTCAAACAAATTCAAAATCCAATTTACCATCAAATTTCCTCTGACTCTAGTCTTGATTTTTCTCAAAGCCATGTTGATGTGTAAACTCACCCTCAGTTCTCTTCAATGTCTTGAGTTGAGACCAGATATGCCCAGGTTTGCAAACCCCCTGTGTCGCCCTCTCTTGTGATGTTTTGCAGAGCTCAGGTCGCGCGTTTCTTCAATTGGTTTTACAATATGGTACTATCCTTCAACTGCAAAACATAAATCTAAACTATAAAGGTAGGTCACGCCCTATCTGGGTAACCTTGACCTTCAAAAATCAGTTTTGAAATATTTAGCTTGAATCCATGTACAGTGTGCAGACATACAATATGTCACCTTCTGTTACACTTTACTTGAAGTATATGGAGCTCTGTGATTAAATGTTTATAGCAACACCTTGTGCTTGATTAAAACCAGCAGAAGAAATCCAATCCCTTGAAGTAAGGTTCTTTTTGTTGATAAGATTTATCTTCTTGCATTCCTACTGATTACATCACTCAAGCGTCCGGGCCCCGGCATTTGTTTGGTATGTCCTTGAGTATGTGTGTAAGTGAGGAAAAGGTGAGACTCGCAACGCCTTCATGCTCGTCTGTCACATCAAATGTGAACTCTCACCACTATGTTTGTAAATCTGATTTCTGAGACTCTTTCACGCTGCATTTCAGGGCTTGAATGAATAGGCGCACAAAAGAAAGTTGAGTTGAAATGTATGAAATCACTGTTGGGTGAACTTCAAACTTGTTCTGTTAGAATTTTACTTGACATTTATCCTAAAAGGTTAAGACACAAAGTTAAATGCCAGTTGTTCAAAACTTGGGTCCCAACCATTAATAATACATGGTTATTGGTCTGGATTGCAATTTAGGATAATGCATATCATTGCATTCAGTGGATTTTAATATTAGAAGCCTTGATTAGATTTAAATTGATCACACGGTCATTCAGATGCAACCTTCTGTATTTATTTATTCTTAGTCAGCGCAGACTTTGGCACGTCAAGGTCATCCTTTGTTTTACTATATTTCTCTCATCTTGTCATTTCCAACCTGGCATCCCCATGGATTCTGCTTGTGGCCTCTGCACACACTCCCCATGCTACCAGCCTTTAGATATGTCAGCTCCAAGATGGCACCTAATCTATATTTTATAAAGCTTTTGATATAATTGGTGGCAGTGAAGGAAGGTCATCCCTTCGGGGGCCTTTTTCTGTCCCCCAAATGGTTTCCCCAACAAAATCCTCAAATAACAGCCTTCCTAGAGAAGAATATGGATGAGACATGATGAGGCTGATTTGGCAGTCCGTACACCGTCACTGTTTTGAGGCTTGTGGAGATGCAGCGTGCTTGAGAAAAGTAGTTATTCAGCATGTATATACTTAAAAAAAAGAAAAAGTGTGTTTGGGCTTTGATGTATGCAGCTCAAAAGACGCATTGTGGGGTGGATTCTAAAGTGCAACACCAGACTGGCTTACTGACCTGATCTGATGCCAGAATTGTGGAAAAACAGGAACTCTTTTATCTTGGTTTTTATTTTATTTATTTTCTGCACTTAAAGGTCTTGAGGTGATATTTCAGGGTTACTGCAGATCCTTAAAAAGTCTTAAATTCCATTTTCCTAAAATAAGGCGTTTAAATGTCTTAATTTGTCTTAAATCTCGATCCAAGGGTCTTCATTTATGAATATTAATTTTAGAGAGAATGTATCCAGTCATCATTAAAAAAGTTTTCTTACACTTTGAAAAGGAAAAGTTTATTTAATGGTTCCAAGGAGAATCTCCTGCGGAGGTTCTAAATCTGTTTACCAGTTGTTAGACACGAACTTAACGCCTCAGTTAGTGTTGCCAGATTGAGTTTCCGCCCAATTGGGCTTCATTTGACTTTGGGCTGAAAAATATAGGACTGGGCGGGATACAATTTGGGCTTCTTTTCCTGGTTTTTACAAAATATTTAGAAGAAATTATTAACAAAAAAAAGTTGCCATTATGGCAGAGAAAAGTAGAAACACACACAATAAACTCGCTGATATTTTATTTGCTTTAATCTACTCAATTTAAGTTTAGTCTTTGTTTGGAGCTTGAACCTTTTTGGCTATTTAGTGGTGTTTTGAAGCTTAATTTGCTTATGACTCTAAATTTATTACGCATTTAATAATTTACGGTTTTAACATAGAGAATGTATGATTTGGGCTGGTTTTTCATTATTTTTTTTACATCGTGTTTGGGCTGGAAACTGTCAGCCAGATCTGGCAACCTTGACCTCAGTGCTGGATTTCTTAGTCGCCGTAGCCTCTAGACAAGGCAAGCAAATATGGGTAAATGTAAAATTTAGCGACAAATGGCTCGAAAATTCTAGTTTCTCGTGGTGGCTGCGAGGCTACTGTGTAGTTTGTTGTAAATGATTTAAGTTGGGCACATTGGGGATCAAAGTGTGGAGTCTCATATGCAGAGCAGAAAAAACGTAGCTTTTGCTACAGCCCGCCAATGCCAGCCTCAAATCAACGTCTTTTGCACCACCACCGCTAACGGAGAAGAGGAGTATTGTATTGTGAGTTACGTAGTATTGTGTGAGTGAGAGTTTTGTATTGTGTGTGCGTGTGAGTGAGAGTTTTGTGTCAAGTGCTTCAAGTAAGTATAAGTGAGATTACGTTTCTAATGGTATTCAAAAGTCTTAAATTTAACTTGGTCAAAACTGTAGGCACCCTGTATTTAAGTAATCTGTCTTTTTGTGCAGAAGGCCTTAAAACAATGACCATGGGGGCCTGATGACGCAGCTTGTCGTGCAGCCGCCTCGCGGCTAGAAGGACCTGAGTTCAGTTGTCGCCAGGAACGCTGTGGGTGTTGAGGCCGTGTTTACTTCATGTCCTCAGCAACCATGCCCTGGGTTGGGGTAGCTAATGTGAGCTAGCCTCACAAAAACATGCTGGGCTGTACACTGCCTCCTCTGGCCAGCCAGGGCGGAGAGGAGGGCTGGAATAATGTGATCCTTCCACGCCCTGTGCCCGGCCAAGGAAGCCCCGGCCTGTGAAAAAAAGGGCTTAATCCTCAAGCAAGAAGGAGGCTTGAGCTAAGTGCAGGGCCCTCCCGGGGTGGGCAGAGAAGAGAGCAATACCCAGGACTGACACTTCAGTAGGAGCAATGGGTGATAAAATGGGGAAAAAATCAGGGGATGAAAATATTTAAACAAAATAAAACAATGAATATACTTAGTTGTCATTTTTAAGTTGACATTTTTTATTTTGTTTTGGATGATGCAGAGAAAGTGTTTACCCTCCCTTAGGTCAGCTTTTATAAACACTTTTCTTTTCATTGTTTTTCTTGCAAAACAAGAAATCAACATCTGTCCCTTGAGCCCCTGGCTCTAGATGTATTGAGATTCATCGATATAAGTGAGATATAAAAACATTGTTTAATTCAAAACAGAAAGAAACTAATCCTTTTAGTCGACTGCATGAAAGAGTGACTTTCTTTCTTTTGTTCATCATCTTTGAGAACATTTTCCTAGCCTATGTTTTAATCCTGGTATTAGTACACATGTACAATTCTTACACAATCACATTATAGCAGCATTATTTTATAAGCAGCAGAACAGAATATAAAAATCACATCCATTAAGAGCTGACTATGGATATTTTTTAAGCTAGAACAATGAATCGTGTTGATCAACATTATATGGACACAACATTAATATACTTAAATTAAGTTCAGTCAAGTTTCCTATTGCTTGGACGCTCACTCTTACATAGATGTAAGTGAGTTTAGTTTTCAGTATAATATCTTCATAAATTGATATATTGTAATGAACAAGTTTGCTGAAGGAATTATGTCAGGAAGATTTAGTGAAATGTTACACACACACTGCAGTAAATATTTCATGTCCTGCATATGCAGTTGCACAAATGAGCGTTCTTCTTGGCATGAGTGATCAGGATGTCTCGGCGTCAGCAGCGCTTGTGGGGAATAAACGATGAAATACCTTTGTGATCCTGCGCACAACAAGTCTCTTTATCAGCAGCCTCTCTTCTTTTTTACCCCCCAGAGGTTGGTGAAGGGCATCTATAGCCCATCATTTCACCAACTTTGTCATAAACTCCCATCCCTCCTCCTCCATGCCCCCTTCCACAGGAGGAAGAGTAAACAGGTATTGCTGACATGGAAGCTTGTACCTTTGTCCTTTTCTTTAGTGCGATCAATTAGACTCACTCGCAGGCAGTATAGCACTCAATTTTGTTATAGAAAAACTTTTATTTCACTCAGATTTTACACTCGAAGGATCATGCAATATCTCAACCAGTTGCAGCAATGACACGTTGGCTGCGCTGTTGTTTGACCCAGGGATGTTCCTGCACTTTAGCTGCACTTCTCCCGCTAAGAGTCACAACCCTCTGACTCTTCTTGTCACTTCACTCTCCGTTCGGAACTAGTTTTAAGCATTCTCGGTCTGCAGGTCTCTTCCCCCTTCTCCTCCATCTCTAAGCTATTCTTTTAGTGTTTCTGTTTGTCGAAATGCTTTCAATTGTGCACCGTGGCTGTGGGTCCTTTCTATGCCAGTTATTAGTGAAGCAAAGCAATCGATCCCACCTAAAATTTGGATGTGAATGAATTTGGACTACAGTACACTTAAGTAGAGAAACAAGTTGGGACTAACACCTCCCACTCCCACGAGAGCCACGTTTTGAATCCAGTGAGTTCTAAGGTGAGCTCTGAAATATATGTCAAAAACTACTGGAGATTCACAAATTTTTGATAGTAAAGATTCATCCTTGAAAGATTCAGTCATGGTTTCAAATTACTTTTGAAAGGATGGAAGCAGCATTTTTCAGTTCTGCACCTATGAAGTTTCCAAGTCAGAACGTAAACTAACGATGCTTCATTTAAAGTTCTGAAAAAGTGTAGGTGCAGGTGGAACTGTAAAATCAGAGCTGTACTGTATATGTGAAAAAGGAAAATTCAGGTTGAAAGTTTTGAAGAGATTCAACTTTTTCAACCTCTGAAACTGAAAATATTTTCAGATTTTATAATTTCTTTTCTTGTTCCTCCAATTTTCAACTTTTACACAGTGTGACATAAAAGATTTTTTTAAAGTCTCAAATTATGGGATAGATTTAGTCTAATTTATTTACTTCTATAATAATAACTTCAAAACACTGTCAGCTGATATAATCAATCTGACTGACTGACATCAATGACTGTTTTAAATCCCTTCTGTTCCAAATTGGGCATATTTCTGTGGTAAGAATCATACATGAGCAAACATCTGGATACTGGTATATTTAAAGGTTCCTGCTTAACTATTCTTTTGCATCAAGCAAACTGTTTCCATGAATTGTAAATTAAGTCTCGTTCCCTTTTAATGTGTGTCAGACTTATCTTTTCATTAATGTTTCAACAGGTTCTAATTCCACATGTTGATTTCACCATTTGTATTCATTGTCCGTGCATGTCATGCCCTTTATAATGTCTGCCCTTTACAAGGTAATTACATTTTCTGTTTTCAGGTGTGAATTTAGTATCTCATCTTTTTTCCTTTGCAGGAATTCCATTTGAAAAAGCTCCCAGTGTAAATAACATGTGTTTTTCGACAAGCCACTTGTGTTTTCAGCCAAAAGTTAAATATAACATTTGAAGCTCAATTAAAATTCAATTTTAAATGCAGACCATCGATATAAATCACATTTTCGAAGGGTTTTAATTTATTCATTCACTCTGATTAATTGCATGGAATTGCTCCAGCCACTGCCTGTGTTAAACATCAGTTAATTAGCTGACAACATTGGATGAAATAATTAATAAAGCTGGGAGTAATGAAATGGTACCAGAAGAAGTAGTTCAGGCTCGGGGTTAAAGAGACCTACCTGCCTCTTGGCCACCTGCAGTCAGTGTCAGCAGTATCCTTGTGTCACATCATATGAGACTGACGTTTGAATCCAGATGCCCCTTCTCAGGCCTAGTTTTATTAATATTTTAAAACAAAGTAGACCACTTCGATCACATATGACATGTGTTTTTACATAATCGTTTTTTCTAACTAAGAACCATTTCTGGTTAAGTAAACGTTAAGTTTTAAATGAGTTTTCACTCATGAAATACTTCACAGGTTGTGGGTAAGCTTTTGGATGGCAAATCAGGATTTAATCACTGTTATTAATCAATTTCTATAAGATTCCATATTGTTTTAAATCTTAATTTTAATTAAAAGTTATATTTATAAAAGTTATACATTAAAATAAGACTCCTAGGTGGGCTGTTTAATTAACACCTGCCGTTTCTTTATAAGAAGTTGGAGAATGGGGACCTGTGGGGGCAGGTACCCCCTTAAATCCCACAGAACAGGGCTTTTGAGGCAGACAGAGTGGCAGTGATTCATCGTTCGACCCAGAGTCCCTCTCTCCCCAAGTCCCTCATAATTAAGGTCGAAGCATATGGCATTGTGACCACGCAAGCACAGAGGTATCTGCTGATCTTTTTCTGGCTCTCCTTTTTTTTTTGAGTCACTGACAAAGGTGGTCCCTTTAGCCATTATTATCAAATGCAGCTGAGATAAAAATGTGTCGGGGCAGATGACATGAACCACATCTACCAGCCTCATTAATGTGTATTTTAAGTTTATTGGTAACATGTCTGACAGTGCAATTCACTATGTAATTTCTCAGTGAGAGGGTTCCTTATTTGAATCTCAAATTAACGAGTGTCGTAGTAGTCAAGTGTACAACTGACTCCGTCTAGAAGTCAGTCTGGAAAAAATAATAGAATATAACATAATATTGTGAAAATGTCTGCCTGAACCCTTTTCTAAACCTAAATGCATGGAAGAGCAACTGAAATTATTTTTGCCAATAATAAGACAAATCTGTATTTAAAATTTTTGTAGATAGGATTGATTTGATACTGGAGTCTTGTGTTTGAGACCCATTATCATGACCACACCCTACCGCACTTTCCTCTCTGGCTTTGTAGTTCCTTTTGTCTACAGGGAGGAGACAGGAGAGGAATCAGTTTAACAGCTTTTACTATGGAACCAACATTTTTTGCATGGGATTCTAGCGTAGATGTTACTTTGATGCAAAAAGTATATCTGTTCTTAAAGTAAAATTTGTAGCATAGTCGGAAGTCCTGGTTAATCTGCAAATATGACAGATGCTGCTTAGCTTTATCCTACACTTTACTTCAGTGGGTTCCAAGGATATTCTCTGGCTGATTATGGTCCATATAAACAACATTGTTGGGATTTTTGGGAACTTTTTGTAAAGACTTCCTGGATGAAAAGAGTTGTTGACATTATTGAGGGTTTGTATTATAATTCTTTACGGTAATCTTCATTTCTGCTGTGAATTGTGGGATGGATTTGGCTGAAGTTTTAACCTGGGGTTACACTAGGTCTTTTTTTTTTTTTTTCTGAAGCAACAATTTCCTTTTTTTTCAGTGTTATGCCATTCCACATTTAATTCCACATTAGATTAGGGAATAGGCTTGCTGGATAAATCTGGTTGCTCACTCCACACAGGTTTTTTTTTTTCTCTTCCCTCTCTTATTCCCTTCTCTTCCCCACTAAATCATTCATTCCCCGACTCATCCAAGAGTAAAATGGAACATAGGCCAGGCTTGTTAATGGGACTCTATGAGCCGTAAGATTACTTTCCCACCTGAGCCCATACCTATGAATCTTCCACAGAGAAACGGCTAAAATAACAAACCACTTCCCGCTAAAGTTATAGAAGGACTATTTAGACAGGCTCTGGTTTCCATCACCTCTGCACTCCCACTGTCAAGACTGTTGTTTTGTGCCCTGCTTCCCAATAGGACCAAGTCACAAGTGTTAACAAGAGAACTCAGTTAACATTCCCCAAACAGTTTGATTTGAGCAGCCACAATGGTATGTGGATTTTTTCCCCCTCCTTTCTCTCAGTGGAAAAGAGTGATATATAAAGTGACTTTGTATTCTCTTTCTCTTGCTTCAAAACTTGCATGTTCGTATCTTTGCTGCACATACAATTTGACCTATTTAACATCTGCATTTAGATCCAGCTGTTGTGATGCATTGACACTATGTTCCTTTTCTCTATGTTACAACCACATGGGTACAGAGAATAACCAATGACACATTGTAAACACTGCAGCCAGTGCAATGTTATATGCAGTACCAACTTCATAGACAACTCTGGAAGCAATAGTGTGCTACAATATTTACCAAGTCCATCTGAGCTTTGATAAGATTTTTCCAAAAGTGTGTAATTTTTTTTTCTTTGTTTCTGTTCATCTTCAGAGGATACCATTTAAACTACAGACTGTGCAATCACATCAGTTTGATTTTCATATGCATAGAATCTGCTAAAAGACCTTTTTATATTTCCATCTCCTACTTGACATTTATGGCCCTTTTGCACTAGTCCTTACTCGGCCCGACACGGCTCGTCACGCCTCTACCCGTTTTGTCCCCGTTTGTTTTTCCACAGCCAGGTGAGAAGTGGGCAGGTTGGGGTGAAGCTGCTGTGATGTACTCGATTGCGCAACTGCTTTGTTCATGTCGGCGCTGATGAGAAATCAGCTGGAGCCGCGAGCGGCTGAGAGGAAAACAGCCCGTCTACATCCCTTTTTTAATTCTCTCCTCAGCCACCAGGTTTATGAACATCTGCACTTCAGAGTTGGATCAGAAACAGACGTTTTGCGCTTTATAATAAAATCGCTGCGAGTCGCGCTCGCGCTGACTCCCGCTCGCGCTGACTCCCGCTTCCTGATTCAAACGTCTGACGGCCCGCCCCCCAAACAATCAGTGGCGCGGAGGGTGATGAGGTCAGAAATAGTCCCGGCTCAGCCCGGATTGAACCTCGCCAGAATGGTTACAGAAAAAGTATCTGCTTGGAGCGGCTCTACCCGTCTCAGCCCCTAGTGCAAAAGCGCAAGACGGGGCCGTGGCGGGTAGAACCGAGCTGAGGTTGGACTAGTGGAAAAGGGCCATAGGTGCAATGTTGTACATTGCCACATTGTTGGGTCTTACAAAAGAAACCAAAATGGCAAAATTGAACAGAATAGTTGTGTCGAATCCATTAAAGCTTGATAAAATGTTGACGATGGACCATCTCAGTATTTGTTTAGGGATATCTGGGCCTGATGAAGTACTGGACATTGCAAAACTCCAGATGCCTTGAGCAAATGAGGGAATCCACCAGTCATCCATGTATAAGAAAAAATAAATAAATTACAATAATGAAAAACATTCATCTGGATGGGATATACCTTTGTTGGAGGAAATTAAAAAATGTAAATAAAATCCAGAAAATTAAACCTGAACAATTTATTTCTAAATAATAAATAAAGCTTGACTATTTTTATAAAGCTCCTAGTGTATATGTTACATTCTTTCTTTCAGATGTATCTGTTTGACAACTATTCTTAGTAATGAAAATGATTAAGACGATAATTATAATTTACAATTTAATTCATATAACAATGATTCTCCCAAGATTGTTTTGGTTCAGTGGCAGCTAGATCATTTCAGGAAATTGGATGTTATGTGTCCTCATGGAAAATAACCTGTAACTTAAAACTAGCCAGTATTCTTCACCCGGCATTAGAGTGAATGATTTATTTTTTTTCCCAGGGGTTTTAAAGGTTATTGTTAGCCGCACAGTAACAGCAGGAGACGTAACGAATGCTTCCCAAATGCTCGTGCCTACCTATTTCTAACAAGAGTTTCTTGGGCATTGAAAGGATTCAAGGAGATTGAATTTTTGATAAAGCGTAACTCAACAATAATGAGGACACTGATGTCTTATTTTAGCCTTCTTTGGTCCACCTTGAAGTCCTTATGAAGGCTTGGCAACTGGTGTATTGGTTTAGTTGCTGATTTCCACATTTTTTGCTCTGCTAATAGCATCTATTCCTGTTCTGAGATCCACAGCATAAAACTGCTGCCCTCTTTTGCACCAAAACTTAGTCACCGGGGGGCGGGGTTCTTCCATTTTTTCCCTTCAGGTCTTTTCTTTTATGTGGCTTAATAGCTGTTATAAGTTTGAATGTTCTACTAAATATTCCCAATTACAGGGAATGATACTGGTTTGTTGGCACATTTTTCTCTCGTGACTTACATACAAAGCCTCGAGTTTATTGCTTTCTTTGATCACAGTCCTGCTCTTTGTAGAAAAGCATCAATACAATTGTGCAACTAAATAGCTGCTAAGGAATGTGTGAAATAATCCTAATACAGAACAGTTACTTTCCTGACGTAATTGGTTCTGCGGCTAATAAAAATAAAATAAATATATACCAGTTTTCAGTTAAATAAATGAACTGAAACTTAGGAGAGGATGAGAGGAGAAAAGAAAAAACCCAAGACACTAGAATAACTTCTCACTACCGGAAAACCAAGTTCTTCTGATGTTTACCACACAGAGACCAATGTGAAACTAACTTCACACGTGCGCTCTGGTCGTTCAACTGGAGAATGAGGAAGGGCTTGGTTTTCTGTTCTGGAAGAACATGTCTTCACAATCCGGCAACGTGGATGCAACAGTAGACAAATGATAAAATAAACAAACACACTTAAACTAATAAACACAGTTGTGATGAGATCAGCGGTCCGGCTCACAACGTAAAACTAAACTAGTTAAATGTGTTAACTATGTTTCTCTGCCCAGACAGAAAACAGCCTCTTACGTGGATCTTTGTAGATGAAGAAAAAGGTGGTTTGGTCCGGACTGGTCAGCGTTCCTTGGTGAACAGCTGGATGGTTACACTCCGCAGGTGATCCTGATAAAGAGCGTCTCTCTCTCTCCTGCTCTCCTCATCTCAGTGTGGATGAGGGATGCAGCATGGTCACAGCAGCTGGGCCTCCTTCAGCTCCAGGTCGGTCCGATGGCGTTCACTTCGGGGCATGCATGGGTCCCTCGTTCGGCTCATCTGAGGCTCAGAACGTTTGCGGATCACTCGTTGCTGCGCTGCAGACTGTGGTTGCCATTTCAAGGCAACCAGACGCTTCTTCAGGCACAATAATGGAGAAGGCCGGCCCATAGCTAGTAGCTCTTCATGCTAAAATAGTAGCTGTGGCCTTCTTCATAGCTCACAGAGAACTCCATGGGAGGATGGACAAGGCTGAGGAAGCAAGAGAGGATGAAAAAGAGAGCGAGAAGAGCGAGCCTGCTCTTTATAATCGAGCCCGGGCTGCCATAAATCGGCAGCGGCCCCACCTGCATTTTGGTGTTCATGCTTAATGAGGAGGCTATTCCACATCACCAAGGCCCGTAAATGCAAAGATTGCTGGGGCTTTGAGTCATTATGGAGGTTCCTTTGTTTCAAGCCATGCGGTCGGCTCTAAGAAATCAAGGCTGGCCTCAGAACTCACATCAAGTCTTTCCATGTTCAACACAGGACTGCGGCCCAACACCAGCATCCAGTCCATCCATGACCAAATTATGTTGTAGGTAGTTCTTTAATATGTTTACGATTTTGTCACGTTCTGCAAAAAAGAGCCAAATATTTTGATGACTCATTCGCACAGTCTTTAACTTTAATTCCACTTTTTGATTTGTGGAATCGTGGGTGGTTTCAGCTGAAGACTTTTTAGCTGACAAGCTGTTTATAGATGAACACTCAGCTGCAGGAATATGTATATTAACAAGTTTATCACAACCACTGAAAATGCAAGATCGAGAAGCCTCGTGTCTTATGTGTCATTAGTCTTCACAAAATGAGAGACTAGTATGAGTATGAAGTCAGCAGGAGTCAGACATGCCTTGATTTTCAGTTATTACATTTTTTTCTTAAATATATATACAAAATGTGCTTTTTGCATGAAGTGTATAATATTAACCATTACTGCATACTTGTTATGGACATAGTAAGTGCTCTATAGTTAACACAACTTTGATGCTGACAGTGTCAGAGTTTCCTAATTAACGTTTTTTTTTAACTGTTTTGCATAGTTTTATTGCAAGGCCCCTGCATACAGATGTTTTTTACATCATCACTGTGTTGAGTTAGTGCTTTTTAATTATGCACTTTATATAAGCACTTGCAATTTCAGGTTGGTGTTATGATGTAATTTCTCTTTCAGCTCACTCCCTCCTGATGGGCACTCTGCTAACATACACTAGGAGCCCCAGAAATGCTATGTGACAGCTGTATTTGCTCTCTCTGTTCAGTCACTTTGAAGCAACTAACGCTTATTTATTTTAACTTTTATCTCTGTGGCAGAGACATTTCCATGCCTTGTGTTTTTACAAAGGGAATCAGTTGTCGTACACAGCACAACCCTTACCAAGCTGCTTCTCCAAAAACGCTCTGCCACCAGCTGGACTAGGAGAGAATGTGAACTTCGGATGTTTGCAAAGTGAAGTTCGGTCAAATTAATCATTCTGTCAGACAATGAGAGCAGAGCACCCCAGGGCTAAAAGGAAGACAAGGCCTTTCAGCAACAAGAAGGATACGCTGTGCTACTGTATATGTTTTGAGCTTGTTATTCATTTTCACTAAAGGAGGCAGGAAGGGGGACTGGGAGGTTATGTAGTGGTGTGCTCTCGCTTTCTCATCGCCTCTGAATATATCTGTCATTCGGGGGAGCCATTTCCCATAAGAGGGGATAAATGGATGTAGCTGAAGGTGAGGACAATGCAGGAACATCACATTTAGAGGCTTATTCATCAAGTTCATAGGTGATGTCAGGCCTTTGCCAAACGTAGCATTTCCACAGCACTCTTGCAAAGAAACTCACCAGCCTTGTTGTATCCTCAGCACTGACACTTCATATCTAATTTGTGTCTCCATTTGTAGACTCCAAGCAGACAACTTCAGCTGTACTGTGGTGTTATTTTTAACACATCTGTTCCAACGTCATTTAACTTGGATCAGGAATCTAAACCTTAAGTCTTGTAAGTGTCAACATCTATCAATAGCGCCAAAGTTGAGTCTAATAGTCATCTTTTATGTCTAAAATCCCTCAACGCCATAACTTTAAAAATAGGATTTAATGCAGGGTTTTAAAAAGAAAAGACACTATAAAGCTTTTTTCTTCTCACTTTGTTGTAAGTCAGTGTTTACTAGCTTTATTTTTAAAACCATAACATTTATAGTTCTCCTGTATTCTATCACATAAGCATTTTATCCCAGTCTTTATATTATCAACTTGAAATTATGCTGTACACTTACAACTGAAACTTTTTTCTCAAAACATCTCAGAAAGAAGACAAAACCATTAGCTTATACATCACGTACTGTGAAAAAAAAAAGACATCTTGAACTGACCCAATGCTTTAAAAAACAAACAAAAAAACAGTCAGTCAGCATATTTGCATGAATGTAAAGAGCCTTTTCTGTTACCATCAGATTGCAAATGTTTTTGGAAGCCACAGGGAAATTACTTATCCTGCTGTTTATGCAGAGACATTAGAGAAACAACATTTTCTCGCTTAATTTGGACGACTTAATGGTTCTCCCCTTTTAAATATGCAGAGCCACGTTTTCAATAGTTCAGTGTTTCTAAAAAAAAAAAAAAAGATCTCATAACAGTTAAGTTTCTTTGAATTAAAATTAAAAAAAAAAAAGTTTAACCTTAGTGAAGTGATAGTCTGTGACAGTTTAAAGTACACAACCCAGCTTGATTCCTCTACGTCGGATGCTGATGCGTCTTCATTCCTGTGACTTTCAAGCAAACCAGCCACCCATCATTGGAGACAGCAGACATCGTTTAATTTTTTCATCCGTTGTTGCCCTCTCACCTCTTCCTACGGTGCATGCGCTTTTTTTGTGACGCGCTCTTTCTCATTGTTTCTCTTGTCTCAATTTATCTCTTTCAAAGAAGCCTTTCAGTCGCATTCGCACACATAGTTCTTATCTTTTCCTTCCTTTGTTCCCCCTTTGCCTTCCCCTCTTCCATGTCTGTTGTTGCAGCATACCTGTCTCTGTCACAGGCATTATCCATATACCTTCTGGATGTGCTTGTGAACACGGTGGGCGCAGTCACAGTGATATATAGCTGTAATCCCACTGCTGCAGCATGACATAGCTGTCAGTTGCCACGGGAGACTACATGATTTATATTCTCAGCTATGCTTGTGGTTTGATATAAGTGATGTCAAAGGCCTGATTCTGCACTCTTATGCAGAAATTAGGGGGTTTTGCTACTGATTTGACAGACTTTATTCACGAGGAAAAGTGTTTTTCTTTTCATTTTTTTGTTTGTTTTTTTCCACAGGCACATCTCCAAAACAGAAACAGCTGAGATAATGCATTCACTTCACATCGTGTTTCCTAATAATCTTTGTTCCATCACTTCAAACAGTATCTATAATTGATCTCTTAAAAACGGGGCTGATTGGTCCTTTAAGAACTTCTAAAACAAGTGGGTCTCCGCCACTGCTGCAAGTGATTAATGTAATGTCCTCCCCGTGCGTGCCTTCGCATGCAGTGCTTTGTCTGCTGCTGACCATGAATGTACACGATTCCATGCAAGGTTGTTAGTCAGAGTCACATAAAGCACGCATAATGTTTGATATACTGAGCGGTGCATCAGGGTGAAAAATATTCATATATGGGTAGGGCAGAAGAAATGGCCTTATTGATTTCAGCAGGAAAAGGTCTGCTAAATGAGACAAAATCAATAAAGATAATGTACTGGACTGTAAAGAAACCCTGTGTAAGAGCAAGGGGGAAAAAATATAAAAGCATATTTCTGCATGGCTGCAGTGAGATGCTTAACTGGTGTGCTACATTTCATATTTTTGGTGTTAATCCTCAAAATACCAGAATTTTAATTTATTTGATTTAAACTCTCCATAGGATGCTCACTCTCACACTGGCTTCAGATATATCATTGGGTGCATTTAATGTACCTTGTCTATTTATCTATTGGTATACATAGATAGACAGACAAATGGAAAACTAATTGAATGTATGCAGTTTTCCAAAGTTGTTAATTCTAGTTTAATTTAAACCAACAAAATCTCTCTGAAGGTTAAGACAATGGTGCAAAAGTTGGAGTTTAATGAATGCAGCGCGTACTTAAATGGCAAGGTTGGCCTCCACTTTTATCTAACACTGCAGGCTCACAGCCTGCCCTTTTCTCTGTTCCATTGCTATTTCTGAATAGATTTTACATTGATGTTGCCATCTCCTATGTTTATATTTTCTAGTGGCGAATGAGCTCCAGCTCACACTCTGCTTTGATCTAACACCAGACACTGCATGTTCATCTCGCCTTTCATCTGATATAGTATAAATGTTTATTAGATTTCTTTCTGGTTCTTTAGGTAGAGTAAACAAAAAAAAAAAGAACTGTTGGTTCACCCTTTGATCTAACATTGAGACCTGCAATCTGTCCTACAACAGAGGAGTAAATAACACATTGATATTTTATTTGTTTATTTTTTTTCAGTATGGATTTACACATGTGGAGAGACTCGACCCTGAAGTTTCAGTACAGCTGCAGGGGATTTTCATTGTTTTCTTTTCTTGTCTGTGTCATGCTGCAGGCATGGTGAACTACAGTGAGGTGTCTGGCTATCCCCTGGTTCAGCACTGGACTCTTCGCTCCGTGCTGTATCACGTCAAACTCAACCAGTGGGTCCTGTCTCAAGGTAAATTACTCGGTCGTTATCATTGCATTCATATAGCAGATGCTTTTATCCAAAGCAGCTTACAAATGGGGAGCCCAAAGAGAATGATGTTACTTCCTGATCTGCAGCTGCTTCTGCAGAGGCGGTCGCCACAGGCCACATTAAAGGCAATTTTGTAACACGGTGTAAAAAGGTTCAAGCTGTGTCTATTATATAAAATTAAACCTTTCCTGAAAGCATCAATTATTGACTGATTGTAGCATTGCTATTCAGCAACAGTGCTTAAGGAGAACTCTGCAAGGCGATAAATGGGTGAGGGTGGAGTTTTTTTAATCCCATATTCGTTAGTTGTCACTGTAAAAGAGTGCAAACCAAATGCTAGTCATTCACTGTAGCCAAATAAGGGAATATGAAGCTATTAGACACACTATCTGCTGCACTTTTGCTGTTACACTTAAGTTTCTTTCCATAACAACATAATGCATTTTTGTAACTAACATCAAGAAATGAACAAGCAGAATTAATATTTATGTACATATATACAGTGGGGCAAAAAAGTGTTTAGTCAGCCACCAATTGTGCAAGTTCTCCCACTTAAAAAGATGAGAGAGGCCTGTCATTTTCATCATAGGTAACTTCAACTATGAGAGACAGAATGGGGGGAAAATAATCCAGGAAATCACATAGTAGGATTTTTACTGAATTATTTGGTATATTCCTGGGTAAAATAAGTATTTTTTCACCTACAAACAAGCAAGATTTCTGGCTTTCACAGACCTGTGACTTCTTCTTTAAGAGGCTCCTCTGTCCTCCACTCGTTCCCTGTATTAATGACACCTGTTTTAACTGGTTAAGAGTATAAAAGACACCTGTCCACAACCTCAAACAGTCACACTCCAAACTCCACTATGGCCAAGACCAAAGAGCTGTCAAAGGACGTGAAAAACAAAATTGTAGACCTGCACCAGCTGGGAAGACTGAATCTGCAATAGGTAAGCAGCTTGGTGGGAATAAATCAACTGTGGGAGCAATTATTAGAAAATGGAAGACATACAAGACACTGATAATCTCCCTCCATCTGGGGCTCCACGCAAGATCTCACCCCTTTGGGGTAAAAATGATCACAAGAAGAAGAACGGTGAGTAAAGATCCCAGAACCACACGGGGAACTAGTGAATGACCTGCAGAGAGCTGGGACCAGAGTAACAAAGGAACCATCAGTAACACACTACGCCGTCAGGGACTCCGATCTTGCAGGGCCAGACGTTCCCCTGCTGAAGATAGTACATGTCCAGGCCCGTCTGAAGTTTGCTAGAGAGCATTTGGATGATGCAGAAGAGGATTGGGAGAATGTTTTATGGTCAGATGAAACCAAAATAGAACTTTTTGGTAGAAACACAATACCTACTGTGAAGCATGGGGGTGGAAACATAATGCTTTGGAGATGTTTTTCTGCAAAGGGACCAGGACGACTGATCCGTGTAAGGCAGTGGTTCCCAAACTTTTTTTGCCAGGCCCCCCCCTTTTGTATGTAACAGAATTTTTGAAGATGAAACGTGGCTGGGTCTTTCAGCACGACAATGATCCCAAACACACCGCCCAGGAAACGAAGTAGTGGCTTCGTAAGAAACATTTCAAGGTCCTGGGGCCTCATTTATCAACCGTGCGTACGCACAGATGTGTGCGTAATGTGTGCGTAAGAACATTCCCACGCAAAGTATGGAATTTATCAACTTGTACTTGTGTGGAGGAACGTGTGTAAATTTAAGCACAACTCTGACCATGCATACACCCAAAATCTAGTGGTAGAACAGTGAAACTACAAATACAACCCATTAAAAGAGTCACAGTGTTCAGCGATCTCAAACCTCACACATGTTCCCTGTTTCCTCTAATTAATAAAAATTCTCAATGAGTAATTTAGCAGACATTTTGAATAATTGGTGTGACAAGCTATAAAAGACAGCTGTGGCAGGACAACCTGAAAAGAAAATACAAGTACCATGGCTTGCACTGTTGGAGGATTTGGAGAACCGTGCGCTCCGCAGGGAAGCGCGTTTTCAAAGAGCGTGCTGATCTGTTCAGTGCGAGACAGAGTGGCTTCTCAGCAGGTACCGCTTCCCCAAAAACATTCTGATGGATCTATGCCGTGATTTACAACCTATGTTGGAGCGAGAGACCAAACACACCAAATCCATCCCAGTCACATCCAGCTCCTGTCCACCCTGAGATTTTTGGCCACCGGAACATTTCAGAGAGAGATTGGAGACATATGCAGCATTTCGCAGCCGACATTAAGCAGAATCATGCCGGCAGTGTTGGATGCAATAATTTCTCTGGCCCCAATTTACATCCAGTTCCCATACACACATCACCAACAAGCCGAAATTAAACGAGGATTTCACGCCATCGCCAGATTCCCAAACATAATTGGAGCTATAGATTGCACCAACATCGCAATAAAAGCACTATCACACAATGAATTCAGTTACGTGAACAGGAAAGGATTTCATTCAATCAATGCAGAAATAATCTGCGATGCAACTATGTCTTTGTCAAACGTTGTTGCCCGGTGGCCTGGAGGAACGCACGATTCATTTATTCTGCAGAACAGCTCTGTTGGTGTGCACCTCCAAGCAGGAGCTGTTGTTGCTACCATATATGGTCAATTGGAGGCGTTTCTGAATGCAAATTACCCTAACCATGCACGAGCATGGCAGTTAAAGAGCATATTGCAGGTTGGAGACCCCTGTGAATCAATGTGTAGGAAAATAATGTAGGAACTGAATTTTCATTGAAATACGCATAAATATATACTACAGTGACCTCCAGAGTTGTTTTTGTGAGAGTATTTTACTTCCGCATCTGAAAAAGTTGAACCGGAAGTGACGTGACATCAGGGAGCGCGGTGAATTCAACAATAGGAAAAATAATGGATCTTAATGTTAGTTGTGACACTGAAGAGGTTGTGAATGTGTATTCACACCAATATGACAGGCCACAGCCTTATAATTACGTTACCCGTTAGTCCCCCCACGTTATTTTGATTGACAGCTGAAACTCGCTTTTTAAAAGGCTGATTTATGGGTCCGCGTTACACCAACGCAGACCCTACGGCGTAGGTTACGCGGCGACGCACAGAACGCTGCGTGCGCCGCGTACCCTACACCGTAGGCTACGCCGTCGATTTTACGCGGAACCATAAATCCGCCTTTATTCACTGCAGCACTCCTGCTCCGTGCTCCTGAAAGAAACTCCGAAAATAACTCCTTAAAAACGGGTGAGTACTTGTAATCTGTCTACGTTTGTACTTTCTAAACAGAAAACAGGCTTATTATCTTCTCTTTTTTCTGATTAAAAGCATCCAAAATAGCCGGGTATTTTTAAAACCGAATATTTCCCCGTATTTCCCCCCCTTCGTTTATAAAAAATGAGTATCCACATTATATCGTTGTTAAAAAAAAAAAAAAACCTTCCACACATAAACGAAGATCTGCGTTTTCGACCACATTTATAAGCATTCCAAACCTGTAGATCATCTGGCCATCCGACCTCCGGGCCGCCTCTGCGGCGCAGCTCCCCGGGAGCGGCGCCTCATTCTCGGGTAACGAGCTAGAGTCCACCCGGTGTCCGCCGCGGAGCTGCCGTGTTAATCGACGCAGCCCAGCTGCAGCCCAGCTGCAGCCCTGCTGCGCGTCGCCGCGTACCCTACGGCGTAGGCTCTGCGTCGGTGTAACGGTGTCAAGAGCAGATACCATTTATTTAATAAATAGCTTGGAGGACAGATGGTGGATCATCTGCAGTTCTGGATCGCACGTTAGACGTCAGACTCAGAGCAGATTTGTTGTTGTTTTGGAGCATAATGTGACGTTGGAAAACGCAGAACTGCTCTCTGTCTCTGTCTACACGCATCTACATAAACGGAGTTTTCAAAAATCTTCACTTTGCCCGGAGTTTTTTTAAACATTGGTTTATTTGCGTTTTCATGTGGATGACAGGTCCAAACGTAGGAAAATATCTTCGGTTTAGCAGATACCCGGCTACGTGTGTACGGGGTCTGGGCAGTCAGATGGGGCAGAGCTGTGGAGACTGCTCCCTGGTGTGACGTCATATGACGCGGTGTTCGAAAAAAAAAGCATTTGTACGAGCTTGGCTAAAATCAGCCACTTTTTCCTCTGAATACGTGCCCTTATGTCTTGTAAAACATATTAAATCCTACATTAACTTCTCACATAGTCATTTTCACATAAGGTCAGGTATCATTTTTGAAAAAATTCTAACCTGCAATATGCTCTTTAAGAACAGGTGGGATTTATCATCACTGACTACTTACTAGTGTGCGTACGACCGGTGTCCGCACGTTTGATAATTGCAGATTTTTTTGTACTTAGACACATTCTAAATTTCATTCCTACGACAGAATTTAGAACCTTTTCTACGCACGGTTGATAAAAGAGGACCCTGGAGTGGCCTAGCCAGTCTCCAGATCTCAACCCCATAGAAATCTTTGGAAGGAGTTGAAAGTCTGTGTTGCCCAGCGACAGCCCCAAAACATCACTGCTCTAGAGGAGATCTGAATCTGAAAACCTTGTGAAAACTTACAGAAAACATTTGACCTCTGTCATTGCCAACAGAGGGTATATAACAAAGTAGTGAGATTAACTTTTGTTATTGACCAAATACTTATTTTCCACTATAATTTGCAAATAAATTCTTTGAAAATGTGATTTTCTGGTTTTTATTTTTTTCATAGTTGATATATACCTGTGATGAAAATTACAGGCCTCTCTTATCTTTTTAAGTGGAAGAACTTGCACAATTGATGTCTGACTAAATGCTTTTTTGCCCCACTACATACATATATATATTAGGGGTGTAACAATATATCGTGCCACAAAATTTCGCGATACAAAAACGTCACGAAACGTGTCGTGCAGGTGACAAAGTGTATCGCGATATTGGGTTATTAATATTAATCTATTGTGTTGACTAGTAACGCGCATCCGACCGCGACCGCGCGGACCAAAATCTCACTCCGCTCAGAAGAAACTAGTCCCGTTTTGCGGTCCCGATCACGGGACTCTTGGGGGGGTTTTGAGCTCTGAACTTTTAAGTCTGGTGTAGAGTTAAGCCTTACCTTATTAAATTAAACCTTTTTCGGGTCTTGAGTAGGATAAACACGGGTACAACTTCTGCTGAGTTCCAGTGTACTTTAATGTCCCTCAACAGTGTAGGATTTTAGAGCATCAACACAGCACCTAGTGCCGTACTGTGGCGTATCACTCCGCCCAATCTAAAACATACTAACAACTGATATACTGACTAGTGTCATTATAGTCCCTGATTTACAGAATATAAAGAATATATTTATAAAATAATTAACCCTGAATTACCAAAATAACCTTCTTAACAAAAATAAATCTCCTCTTACAAGTATAAGGTGAGCATGAATCAATCTGTTTTATCATCTAAAATTGTATGTATTTATTTACTTTTATTTATTTATTTAATTTTAGTTGTTAAATTTCTGGGAAAAAAAAGTCAAATCATACATGAGAGAAAACTATTCAGTTTGTGGCTAAATATTTGTATTTGTATGAAACTGAAGATGCATAATGCAAACCTGACATTTACTTTTAGTTCAGTTTGTGGAAAATGGTTGGCCTGGCTTTCTCTTTAAAACTTAAACAGTTATAAAGCATTACAAACTGTAACAATAGGGCAAACGTACAGTATTGTTTTGTATTTTTTGTCTTTCAAATAAAAGACAATTTTTTCTAGTCATATGTTCCTCATGCAAGGTTGTTAAAATATCGTACCGTATCGTTATCGTGACCTCAATATCGTGTATCGTGAGATTAGTGTATCGTTACACCCCTATATATATATAATACATACAATCTCACTATTGAGTGTGGAAGGGAAGGTGTTTTTCAGCATCATCTCCAGAAGACTGACTGAGTTTCTCCTCAAAAACAACTACATTGACACCTCAGTGCAGAAGGGTGGGATTCCTGGAGCTCCCGGCTGCTTAGAGCACACTGGTGTAGTTACACAACTCATCAGAGAGGCCCGTGAGAACAGAGGCGACCTAGCTGTGTTGTGGTTGGACCTGACTAACGCCTACGGGTCCATCCCACACAAACTAGTTGAGCTCACATTACACCTCCACCATGTTCCCAGCAAGATCAAAGACCTGATCCTGGATTATTATAACAATTTCAGGCTCAGGTTCACTTCAGGGTCAGAAACATCAGACTGGCACCGCCTTGGGAAAGGAATAATAACAGGGTGCACCATCTCTGTTACCCTTTTCGCACTGGCGATGAACACGTTGGTCAAGGCAGCTGAGGTGGAATGCAGAGGGCCTCTATCCAGATCAGGTGTTCGTCAGCCCCCAATAAGAGCCTACATGGATGATCTTACCATAACAACTACATCAGTGCCAGGGAGCAGGTGGATCTTGCAAGGACTGGACAGACTCATCACATGGGCTAGAATGAGTTTCAAACCCTCCAAGTCAAGGTCCATGGTACTGAAGAGGGGGAAGGTGATTGACAAGTTCCGGTTTTCAATCTCAGGAACTGCAATCCCAACCATCACGGAGCAACCAGTCAAGAGCTTGGGGAAACTCTTTGACTCTAGCCTTAGAGACTCCGCTGCCATCCAGAAGTCTGGCGAAGACCTTGGAGCGTGGCTCACCAAGGTGGACAAGTCCGGCCTGCCAGGTAGATTTAAAGCCTGGATCTACCAGCACTCCATCCTGCCAAGAGTCCTGTGGCCTCTCCTCATCTATGCAGTCCCAGTATCAACCGTGGAATCCCTCGAAAGGAAGATCAGCAGCTTTCTCCGGAAGTGGCTAGGCCTTCCACGCAGCCTCAACAGCGCTGCCCTGTATGGGTCTAGCAACACCCTGCAGCTACCTTTCAGTGGGCTCACTGAGGAATTTAAGGTAGCACGCACCAGAGAAGCCCTACAGTACAGGGATTCCAGGGACTGCAAGGTAGCATCAGCTGGGATTGAAGTGAGGACGGGTAGGAAGTGGAGGGCTGAGAAGGCAGTGGAGGTGGCAGAGTCTCGCCTAAGGCAGAAGGCACTGGTGGGGGTCTTGGCAACAGGAAGAGCAGGCTTGGGCTACTTCCCAAAGTCCAAAGTCAGCCAGGCCCGAGGCAAGGAGAGGCACCATCTACTCCAGGAAGAGGTCCGAGCAGGTGTGGAGGAAGAGCGAGTGAGCAGGGCGGTGGGACTCCGGCAGCAGGGAGCATGGACAAGGTGGGAGAGCACGTTACAGCGCAAAGTCACCTGGTCCAACATCATGCAGGCAGACTTCCATCGCGTTCGGTTCCTTGTGCAGGCAGTCTACGATGCTCTCCCAAGTCCAGCAAACCTCCATGTGTGGGGGAAGAGCGAAACACCTTCCTGCCCCCTTTGCTCCGGAAGAGGCTCCCTAGAACACCTCCTCAGCAGCTGTCCAAGGGCCCTGGCCGATGGCCGCTATCGATGGCGCCACGATCAGGTGCTCAAAGCAGTTGCAGAGAGCATAGCCTCAGCTATCAGCACCAGCAAACAAAACCATGCTCCCAAGAAGGCAATCCCCTTTGTTAAAGCTGGAGAGAGACCCGTGAAAGGCCCACAGACAGCATCAGGACTCCTACATACAGCCCCTGATTGGCAGCTGCACGTCGACCTCGGGAAACAGCTGAGGTTCCCCCAGCACATTGTTACAACATCTCTCCGGCCAGACATGATCATCACCTCCGAGGCTTCAAAACACCTGATCATGCTGGAGCTGACAGTGCCCTGGGAAGAGCGGATCGAGGAAGCCAACGAGAGGAAACGTGCAAAATACCAGGAGTTGGTGGAGGAGTGTAGGGGAAGGGGCTGGAGAACATACTATGAGCCCATAGAAGTCGGCTGTCGAGGCTTCGCGGGACGCTCGCTCTGCAAAGCCCTAGGTCGCTTGGGCATTGCAGGAGCAGCAAAGAAGAGGGCCATTAAATCCGCAAGTGAGGCTGCAGAGAAAGCCACAAGGTGGTTGTGGCTAAAGAGGGCAGATCCGTGGGTTGCTGCTGGGACGCAAGCCGGGAGCTGATCACCCCCGGCTGGGTCACCTAGGAGAGGGTGTCTGATGTTGCGAGACCCGAAACACCCGATGACCCTAGGATACATCACTGAAGATGCGTCCCAGTGCATCCAGGAGATGTTTCTTTGAAGAAGTTATATATATATATGTGTGTGTGTGTGTGTGTGTGTGTGTGTGTGTGTGTGTGTGTGTGTGTGTGTGTGTGTGTGTGTGTGTGTGTGTGTGTGTGTGTGTGTGTGTGTGTGTGTGTGTGTGTGTGTGTGTGTGTGTGTGTGCATATATGTTCCCGGTGCATGTTGGACTCCGGCAGGGCTGCCCTTTGTCACCGGTCCTGTTCATAATTTTTATGGACAGGATTTCTAGGCGCAGCCAGGGGCCGGAGGGGATCCGGTTTGGGAACCACAGGATTTCGTCTCTGCTTTTTGTGGATGATGTTGTCCTGTTGGCTTCATCGGACCGGGACCTTCAGCATGTGCTGGAGCAGTTTGCGGCCGAGTGCGACGCGGCAGGGATGAGAATCAGCACCTCCAAAACCGAGGCCATGGTTCTCCACCGGGAAAGGGTGGCGTGCCTTCTCCGGGTGGGTGGAGAAGTCCTGCCTCAGATGGAGGAGTTCAAGTATCTCGGGATCTTGTTCACGAGTGAGGGAACGATGGAGCGGGAGATTGACAGACGGATTGGTGCAGCGTCCGCAGTTATGCGGTCGATGTACCGGACCGTCGTGGTGAAGAAGGAGCTGAGTCGAAAGGCGAAGCTCTCGATTTACCGGTCAGAGATAGGGTGAGGAGTTCCGTCACCCGGGAGGAGCTCGGAGTCGAGCCGCTGCTCCTTCACATTGAGAGGAGTCAGCTGAGGTGGCTTGGGCATCTGTACCGGATGCCTCCTGGACGCCTCCCTAGGGAGGTGTTCCAGACATGTCCCACCGGGAGGAGACCCCGGGGAAGACCCAGGACACGCTGGAGAGACTATGTCTCTCGGCTGGCCTGGGAACGCCTCGGACTCCCCCCGGAAGAGCTGGAGGAAGTGTCTGGGGTGAGGGAAGTCTGGGCATCCCTGCTGAGGCTGCTGCCCCCGCGACCCGGGAACGGATAAGCGGCGGACGATGGATGGATGGATGGATATATATATATATGTATATGTATATATTTTCAACTATTCACACAATCGTGCCTTTTCATGATCCACCACATCCTAGACCTCTGTAATTGGCCACTAAAGTTTAAAGTGAGCCTCACGAGAAAATCAAATAAAATTGGACAACAGGCTGTGTCAGAGAGGTCCTTTTAGACAGATTTATGCAGTGTGTAATGGAAACGAGCCCTGGACGTGTCAGCGTGTGGTAAGTGATGATTAAAGTGGGATGTGAGAATCCATCCCCCTGTCAAAAACAAATTCATGTTGACATTAAAAGCTAGTTTCAACATCTCCTACCTATACATTTATTGGAAATAAAAAAGTTCTGCTTGTTGTTTTTGTTCTTTATCCAGCTTCCATCTGCTGTAGTGTGTAAATCTTTGTGCTATAAACACAAACATTTTGGAAAAAGGCATTTGTGTTTGCACTTGTTTCACTCTGCAGTTATTTTTCTCTTTAAATTGTAATAAAGTTGTCAAAATAAACTGCATGGCTATGGCAACCCATCTCATCTTCTCATATAATGACTTTTGTTTTACACTGTCATAACTGATACAGCTTTCATATGTACAAGTCCAGAAGTAGATTGAGGAGGAAAGGCTGTTGTTTTACCAACAGAAACAGGACTTTCACATGTCTGTATGCAGTTTATGTTAGACGCTTTGTTTTTTGCCTTTTTTTCCCCTAAAACTGTAGTCAGACAGAAGCCAGCATCTCCTCTTTTAATACTGTTTTCTCGTCTTTAAACAAAAGGGAAAAAAAACATCTTATTATAGTGTGGCTTTTTCAGTCTGTTATATCTATTTAACAAAAAAAATCCCCTGTTCAGTGCTATCTCCCCTCCCATGTTTTAATAGCTTGTTGATCCAATTTTAGTAGCAATAACTTTGTCATCAATCACAGTGGAGGAGTTTTTGCCCTATATGACATTTCCTCAGAGCATCAAGGTTTTGGGGCATTTGTTTAGGCAAAGCTCTCCTATGATTCCTTCACAGCATTTCAGTCATATTGAGGTCCAGACATTGACTGGGCTGTTCCAGAACCCTGATTCTGATTTGATTGCTGGTTTGTTTCGGGTCATTGTCCTGTTCATGGTCCAGCTTTGACTAAACTACAGTTGCCAGGCAGGTGGCCTCACATTTGCCTCTAGAAAAGTCTGGTGTACAGAGGTGTTCATGGTTGACATGGCTAAAGTGCTTCTGTGGCAGCAACCCCCTCCAATTCACACTTGACAGTTGCTATGCGGTGAAATGGTTTTCACCAGTGCAGGGAATTAAAGGTATAGCCTGTGATGTTGGAGAGCTCGCAAGATTTGAAAGTGGCACCTCCTCTAAGCCCCGCCCCCTCCTCCCCGTCCCATCAGCGCTCCGTCCAAAGCCACGCCCCCACAAACTTTGGGGAACGCGCATTTGCAGGAGTCGAGTTTCCCTGGACATTTTGGACAGCAAATTTTCAACAAAACTACCCCATGTCTCATTCACCTGTAGCGAGGCGCTCTCCGCCCTCGCCGGGATGGAGACGCCTCCATCCCCACGGACCCCACGGTCCGTGGCAGACCCCCAGTAGGGGACAACCTGCGCCGCAGAATCTTGCTTTGGCTTTCTTTTTTTAGCCTTTTTCGCAGGGCGAGCCGTGACATTCGACGTGACGAGTGCGCGCATGGGACAGAAGGGGGCGTAAAATGAAGGCATCTGATTGGTTCATTCCCCCCTGCCAATCCTCTGGTCCTCTGACCAATCTGTTTCATTCGTTGCGCAAAAAACAGATTGGTCAGAGTTTTTACTGGATATTAAAGCTGTCAGAGAGGTCGGATTTTTTTCTTTCCTTTTTCTGAACACATCATTCACTGGCTACTCTCAGGATGGAAGGACCATTTCACCCAGTATAACAATAAATGTTTTTGAATACGATTACAAACTATCCCTTTAAGGCCAAACAACTCCATTGTGGTCTTATAGGTGGTCGTTCAAAATAATCTTGTGCTTTGTTCAGATGCTGTTTCGTCAAACTATCATACTTCATCATTTATTTTAGTGAAAAGAACGTTTATTCGAAATGTGCTCTCGTGGACTTTAACATTTAAAATGCTCAGTAAGGCCTGTAGGGTGGAAGATGTAACTTGTTTTTTCTTTGTATTTCTCTGACTATGAACTGGTCTAATCTCAGATTAAAATTCCTGGGACTTCCACTCGTGAGAAGACATGCAACTTTGTTTGTCTGCTTGTGAATTATATTTTTAACTGGAAAAGTTAAACTTCAAATGGTTTTGAAATAGTTTTAGTCTTTCCCACATTCCTGTGCACAGCAGTTGCTTCAGTAGTTGCTTTTTTAAGACGATTGCTTATGTCTTTCCCTCATGGCATTACATTAACCCACCTGATTTTTCGAGACCAGCAAACTGGCAGCACATATTTTATTCTGATCTGCACACCTGCCGATGATAAGTTCATAACAATAAACCAACGATCAACAGCACATGGTCATTGTCATGTGTCAAAAGGTCCTTGGGAAGGACAACAAACCTTGCATTTCCCCCAAAGTGCTCATTTGGGTATTATTTATAAATCACAGCACTGCTGTTGATTGAGTTAATATATAATATAGGGGCTGTAATTAATGTAATAGTGTAAATAGATAAATAGGTAAAGCTCTTTGTGGAACAGGGGTTAGGAGTTAGGTGTAAGACCAGTTAAATTCAATTGTACTAAAAAAAATCATGTCATGCTTAAATGTCTCCTTTTAGCTTTTTCTTTGTCAAATAAATAATAGAATGGGGAAGAAAAAAAGTTACATTTTGTTGCTTGTTTGATGTTGTATTCACACAAAACTGAGATAAACTGATCAAATTATTTTTTATTATGTTTTTATCACAAAAAAACAACAACATATAATTATTAAAGGGTGTACAAACCTTTGCACAACTGTGCAGGTGTTCTGTTTACATAGTGGCCAGGTATGTTTATATACAGGGCTGCACATAATTATTTTGGTCTGGTGCTCAGAGGAGCCCCTGGATATGTGACTTGGGGCTCCAAAAACGCGGTGACCCGTCTCGCCGGATCGATAAAAGAGGGATGCAGGAATAAGTTATAGGCAAAACGATATTTATTCACGTATAAAGATGAATTAACAAATTATGGTGCGTGTTAGTCTGTAGAGTCAGTATAAAAGTTAGTTTTTATCGGCCAGATTGGGATGCTCATGGCATATTTTGCACATAGAAATAAAGGACGCCCCGATTTCAGCAGCGCAGGAGCCAAAAAAAAGCCCCAAAACTTCTAAACTGCATAAAAATTTGTTTATTTTATATGAAAAAACGTGTTCTTTAATAGCATTGAACTTGCATGACTGTACAGACAGCCAACCATATAGCAGCTGAAATAACCTCCTATGCTCTGTATGTCCACATCAGCCAAGGTGTAGAATATTGCTTCAGGTGAAGAATATGGTGTAAAAGTTAACTTATTTCAATAATTCAACTATAATTTGGTGTAAAAGTTAACTTATTTCAATAATTCAACTAGAATTTTGTGTAAAAGTTAATTTATTTCAATAATTCAACTAGAATATGGTGTAAAAGTTAATCTATTTCAATAATTCAACTTAAAAGGTGAAACTAATATATTACCTAGTCTTATTACATGCAAAGCAAGATATATTGAACCTTTATTTGTTATAATGTTGATGATGGAATTGTTTATTGATTTCATAAAATATTCTCTAATTAATTTTTTATTTGGGGTTTTCATAAACTGTGAGCCATAATCAGAGAGCAGCGTCTTGCTGCTGCAGGAAACTGCTGCACGCAGTGACGGACGGCTGATTTATTGTTCCGCGTTGCACCAACGCAGAGCTTACGGCGCAGGATACGCGGGAGCGCGAACGTACGGTGCGCGTCGCCGCGTAACATCTTGCAGCCACTTCTCGGCGAACACACGTTTTCTGTTTCTATCCACGGGTAGTGGTTCAGTTTGGCGTCTCTTTGTAGTTGGTGGCGGTGGAACGCCAAAATAATTACTTAATGGCGCTTGCTTCTTGGACATTTTGACGAGACGTGTCGGGGTTTGTTCAGTAAAGCTGATCCTTACCTCTCTTCCTCCCCACCCACCGCCGCAACGAGCATGGAGGGGGAGTAAGGACGCGCTGTGATTGGCCAGTACCAACTTTGAGTGGCAGTTCTGGGGAAAAGCTCTCCCAATAGATTTTTTAATATTAGTATTCTGGTCTGGCCACAACCAATAATATGATCCCCAGCTGTTGGTACGCAAAAGCGCTTCGCAGCACAAGATTGACAGCGCATTGAGGATTTTGACGGCGCATGCGCTCTGGCGGCCCACTTATGTGCAGCCCTGTTTATATATATGGAGAAGATCTACGTGTTACAAACGCAATGGTATTGACAACTGGGAACTCTAATGAGCCCGGATCCATGTAAACATATGTATATGATGGACAATGTGTAAATTTGAAAAGCTAAAGAGTTCAGCAAAGGAAGTGATCAACTTCTGCTTTATAGAAACCGTTTTGCTTTTCTCCTGGGAAGAAACATCATCTTGGCTGGGAAGACACAATGAATGTTTTCCATCTTTAGCTGGATTGCTGGAAAATGTTTGCTGATTACATAATTAATTTTACATTTGACAGAATGTACAGGAGAACTTCTGAGTGGATGCCACATTCAAATACAGTCATGGATGTTCGTACAGAAACAGATTGAAGTCTGCACAGATATGAATTCCATTTTTATTTTCCCTGCCCCCCCCCACCCTCCCCTCTCTCTCTGTCTCTTTCTCTAACTGACTTCCTGTCATGTATCACAAAGCGTTATATCTGTTGTAAGACCAAAGCATCCTGTCAGTCTATGCTTTGGTAGCTTCACTGAATAAGATAACGGGATAAGTATTTAGTCTGGCTGTACATTCACTGAAGGCTGCTCTTGGCTGCTGTCACATGAAGACTTGTATATGATATTTTCTGACAGTTTTTCACCATCTGGATATCAAAATATGTATTCAAAAAATGTGCCTTAGTACTTTGTTTAGGTTGCGGTGGGAGTGCTTAAAGGATGTATCAAATCTGTCAATACATTCCAGTTATTCTGCTTGCTATTAATATAATCTGATCGTTTTAATTTTATTAAATGATGTACATTATTTTATTATATATTTTTTTATTATTCAAAAATGTATAATAAGCAGTTTTCTCTCATAGTAAGTGCAGAAACTCCTCTGTAAATCCATCTGTGACTGCTCCAATGCATCTCCAATGGTGTTGCTGTGGTTTCGAAGCAGCTGCAACTTCTGCTAAGGATACACTTTCTATTTTCTCCTCCCTTAGAAGTGTCTCAATAACCTCCTTAAAAAAAAAAAAAAAAAAGTCCCATTTCCCACTTTAGCTCATCATATTTCAGCAGCTACTGGAGGGGGGAGACCACTGATTTTTACATCTGATAGCGAAGCCCCCATCGCTCATCCTCACTCTGCTCTGTGACTTTCACTTCAGTGGTCTCCTAATTTCATTTTGGATGAGAAAAAAGAGCAACCCAAGCATGAGTGCTGAGATATTAATGCTCTTTCTCCTGAAAACCATAATGATAAACTGTTACTGCAGTTTTGCTCCCCAATATTTGATGATTGAAAATTCCACTGAGAACATAGATCGTTGTACTTTGATCAATGTATCACATCAAATAGGAATTGTCATGTACTTTATGTTCTTGTTCTGCCCAGGATGCTCTCAGTGCATAGGTTTGAGTGAGGGGTAAAGGTGGTGATTGTGCAGAATATTGAGAATACTGATTTCATTACCATGTAGCAGAGGTGGGCTTGGGTCTGGAGACCCAGGTTCAACCCCAGAATTTGGCAACCAAAATATACCACCTTGGCTCCCTGAGCAAGGCCCTTAACCCTAATTGCTCCCCGGGCGCCAGAATAAAGGCAGCCCACTGCTACCAGTCTAACTTGTGATGGGTTAAAAGCAGAGGACACACTTCAGTGCGGCATGTATACTGACGAATAAAAGTGGTTAAAAAATGTTTAATAAACCATTTTGACTTGATCAGCAGGAGGTTCCCGTTGAAAGGAAGCCATAAGATGAGCATTGTTGTGGCTACTGTAGGCATAGCCAGCAGGCTGTGGCATTCAGGCGATGCTGATGATATTAAAAAAAATACACCTACGTATTTAGTCCCCGAACAGCCTGAACAGTTGCCTTCACAAGACAAAATAGATCCATACTTTCATGTTGACCCTGCCACCCAAATGTCAAAGCAGAAGGAAACACTCATGAGAGCCTACCACATAAGCCTACCCTTTTCCTGCTGTACCCCAACACCTCAAGGTTTGACGTGTTGTCTGTTCAGAGTGCGTCTTCTGCCTACCTTGATTTGTAACGAGGGGTTATACGAAACACTTCATCATCTCGGACCAGTGTGACTTTTCCTCTGACCTCTGAGAACTGCAGCCCACAGAATATTTTCTTATGGTCTAACCTTTATCTGTTAACCCAAGTGATGGAAGTGCATGAACATTTTTATTAGAGCAAGAGATTCTGACATACTCAGACCAACCCATCTGGTACCCACACCGAGCCCACATTCATAATCACTTAGAGTAGCGCAGACAAGTCTGTGAAGTGTTTTGAAATGACTGGTTTTCTGCAGTAATTTTCCTAAAATTATGATCTGATCTTTGTCCAAGTTTCAGTAACAGAGGAGAACCAATGAAGGCAGCAGCGAGTATGTGAACTCCAATTGATCCAATTGCATAGTTGTCCAGTTTACCGAGGATCACTGTGATGGGGTCTATATTATAAGTAGTGTTGTCAAGTGATTAAAATAATTGAGAGATTAATTAATTAAGATCTGTAATTCTAATTTTTTAATCTCACCTCAAAATTGCAGAGAAAAGCCCTCAACTTGAAGTGTTTTCCTTTAAATTCATTACATTATTGTGGCAGATCAAAAGATATGACAAAAAAAGTGGCTTTATCTTTAGTCTTTTTTTTTTTTTTTTTTTTTAACAGACCTGAACAGATGCAGTCCTAGCCATTTACATCCACTTGGCAAGAACATTCGCCAGCCTCTCTGTCTCCGACGAGTGGAGCTCCTCGTCGGAGCTCCACTCTTTATTAGGGACTTGCTGCCGCAGTTCTGCACAACCGACGTCTTAGGCTACCTTGTTTAGGAGTGTTTGGCAGCTGCTTTGGTAAATGTTTGATTCGCCATGTGTTTCAATAAATTAGTATAATAGTACAACATACAGTACATGTTTTGTATTACTCTTACTTTTCTTTTCTTTTTTTTGACCGCTATATTATGCTGAAGAGGCTCCGAGGCGTGAGCAATATTTTTGTTTTCCTCGTGAGATTATTTTTTTCCTCTGCAGCTACAAATAAGAGTTATTATTTTTTCCTCAACAAACTAGTTTTATCTGAAGATTGGGGTTAATCGCACCGCAGAGAGCTGGCCAGCAACTGCGTTTAGCTGGAGAAGAATCGGAAATAAAACCCGTGTGAATGATCCGCCCCCGGTCTGTGTGAGTGACTCTTTCACTCTTTTAATTTGTTATCTCAGATACTCTGCCTCCGTGGTTCTGCCTCCAGGCAGGAAAGCGGTGAAAAGTTAAACCATTAGCAATCTTTTCCCCACGTCTGTTATGTGTGGAGTTGCTGCAGCTACAACACAGCAACGGGTTACCAGCTTCTGCGGAGCTCTGCACTCCACGCCCCGCCCATTTTCGTCTCGACTACGAATCGGGAAGGAGGGGGAAGTGACGTATGCTGTAAAGCAGTCAAAGCCGTAAAAATGTGTAGTTTTTTAGTGTGTCAGGGTTCCTACCATGCTCCTCAAAGTTACATAGTGCCAGTGAAGGTGATACAGACCCCTCAGACCATGACAGAGGTTCATTAAACCTGTTGGAAGTTGATGTTCCATCACAATAACTCTGGAAATATGATATTAAGGTGGAAAAGTTACATAGTGCTGCTTTAACACTCTTGAGACATCAGTCAGTTCACTGACTCTTCAGAATGCTCCACTTTGTATCTGACATTCAGAGAACATGATTTGTTAAAAATGTACTCATCATTTACCATGTATTAATCAGCATTCTTTGACGAGGGTTGTTTTACACACTAAAACTCAAGAAATAAATGTGTATTGTGGGTAACTTGTGTAGGTGTTCAACATCACTCTAGGTGTTAATAGTAAATGCCCCTGGGGTTGTTAATGAAGAGCACAATATAGTTTTTGCAGCAAAATACATTTACAAGTAAAGAGTCTTTATATTCAGTGAATAGTGGCAGATGTACAGTATGCGGGCATTTATCACTAGTATGAGTCAGTAACAGTATGGTGGGGATATTCACTAAGTCTGAGCAAAAAAAAGAGACTACGGTACGTATACTTCACACAATTCCCACGCATATTAAAACTTCACAGTCACCTCAGAATGATGAGTGGTAATAAGTAATTTATAGTATACTGTCAAAAATATGATACCTTTTAAGTAGTGAATAAATTAAAACGGGGGGTGGTAAAATATCAGTTTTAGCTTTGTTTGAATCAATGTAAAATTATTTTTTAGGAAGCATTGTGTAGGTCTTGCATTCTCGTGTTCTTACAACCAGCAAAAACCATTGAAAGGTACACCAGAGTTAAATGACAAAAGTCTGAAGTTAGCTCAGTTAACAGAGGTTTTTAAGACCCATTCAGACATTGCATTAAAGTACACCCTATCCTGGTAAAAGTCTAAGCATATTCCAAGATTAATTCAGATCCACATTCATGATGCATTTGAAAGTCACATTGTCATCAGAGTCTGAGACAAAAGAGACATCAGATGGATTCAGAGACTGTAATAAATTAACACAATCAGCTTACTGTAGGTGATGTAAACATGTCCCTCTGCTCTGTACTCCGGCATCTGGACTTCCCAGTGTACTACTAACAGGATACTGTTAGTGGAATCAAACTCTACTCTGACACAAGCTCTCCCAGCTGAATGTGCCTGACCACCTGTGCAGATGGATTACTGACGTCCTGACAGATAGAAGCCAGTTCGTCAGGCTTGGGCAGCATATCTCTGACTCTCAGACCATCAGCACTGGACCCCCCCCACGGCTGTGTCCTTTCTACTCTGTTAATCTCCATGTACACCAACATCTGGACATCTGTACACCAGTCTGTCAAACTCCTGAAGTTTGGAGATGACACCACCCTCATCAACGTCATCTCAGATGGAGAGGAGTCAGCCTATAGGAGTCAGACCGTGTCTGGTGTCTCGGTGCAGCATGAGCAACCTGGAGCGCACAAGACAGTGAAGATGATGGTGGAATTGAGAAAGGACCCAGACCCCCCCCCCTCACATCCTCCATAACAGTCTGGTTTGCTGCAGTAATGGCCAGGGACAAGGCCAAGCTGAACACCGTCATCCACTCTGTTGAGAAGGTGCCCGGCTGCCACCTCCCATCTTTACAGGAACTGAACATTCCCTGGACCCCGGAGACATGCTGCCGGGATCACAGCTGACCCTTCTCTCTGATCCTGGATACAAACCTTTTCAGACCCTCCCATTTGGCAAAAGGCTCCAGTCCAGACCAGGACCCCCTACTAAAAGAAGAGAAAAAGCCCACCTCCAAGTTTCAAACTTTCATTTGCATAACTATACTTCTCACCCAACTTTCTGCATATAATGTTTTTATTTTTTTATTGATTCTTTTACTTTCATTTATGTTTTATTTATTAAGTTAGTATTATTCTGTTGTGTATATATTTAAAATTTGTATTTATTAAACTACTATTTTCTCTGACTTTTGCACTATTTTCACATTTTGCTTTTTATTCCATGTTTGAAACAAATTCCTAGTTTTTTACTGTGCATAACAAAAAAAACCCTTTCTGATTCTGATGACTTCTTTGTGGCAAATCCTTTCTTATTTTGGTCATATCTTGATTTGTATTGCTTGTTCCTTTACACAACAAAGTTTTTGAAAAATCGTTCTGTCAGACTTTTTTTTGTTCTTCCACCTTGTTAATTCCAGCTGCTGTCTTTGTCAATTATAACAGTGCATTCAGTGTTTACAAGCAAAGGTTGTTTGTGTGTGTGTGTGTGTGTGTGTGTGTGTGTGTGTGTGTGTGTGTGTGTGTGTGTGTGTGTGTGTGTGTGTGTGTGTGTGTGTGTGTGTGTGTGTGTGTATATATATATATATATATATATGTGTGTGTGTGTGTGTGTGTGTGTGGGAGTGTTTCTTTTTCTTGCCTATATAGTGTGAAGGTCAGATTTAGTCCCTCATTAAGGTACACTGTTTACTGCAATGCACTAACTACTTCCCACTTGTGACCAGATTTATCAGAACACATTTTACTGCTGGGTCTTAACGGGCCCTTAGAGACTCAAGAAAGTTGTAGGGAAAGAAGTTAGGAAGAGAAAGAGGCAGAATGAGTGAAAACCTCTATAGCTTTTACCATGTCAGTGTGGAAATATTAGGCTTTTCTTCCTTTTTTTTCCCCTCCTGCATGATCAAGCTTGTTCATATCTGTCCGTGGCCGATGTGGATAATCGTCACTCTGGTTGAAAGAGTTCATGAATAGTAAGCAGCTGGCTCAGATGTCCACTAAACTAATTTAAAACACTTGCTGTCAAACCTCTGACATCTATTTCCATCAGTGTGACTATAGATATATGTGTGCCAGCAAAGTGAATTAAAGGGAAATCAGATGTTATTAATGAAGAATTAAACACCTTAACAAAACTTTTATTCTCCAACAAATCACATAGCCAAAATGTTGTCCTGAAAGTATTTGATGATTCTGGCCCCTGTTAAGTTTTGTGATGACAGCTATATATTCAAAGGTGTAACCATGAAACATTGTCTCTTGCCACAACACATTTGAAGTTATTGTTTCATTGATGTATTTTATTCAAGGTACCAAACACTTTCAAAGACACTTTCATGAACTAATTCTGTACAGTTTGTTCTAATAATCCAGTTTTCATTCATAACCAGTCTGCCGGTTGACACAGTGAGTGATGGTCTGTTCATCAGTTTATTACAGTGAAGCAGACTGAAGTATCTCTGCAATAAAACTTCATGACTGATCGCCACTCAACCTGAGTGCTGATGTTGATAGACTAAACTTGATTTCTTTTCATCTCTTTTTGCACCAGCATTGGTGATTTTGATTAAAATGCCCAAAATGTGACTTTGATTTAATACTCTTATATATGTCTCTCTGAAACTAAAAGTGCAAACATACACTTTTTAACTTTTAGCATTTTCTCTGCATCTTTTCAGCTTTTAGCTCAGCCATCCATTCTCTGGATGGAGCGACACAGCGGAGCGACTTCGTCTCCATCCTCAGGGAGTTTGGGAACCACTATGTGCAGGAGGCAGTTTATGGCTTCCAGGAGTCGTGTACCATCTGGTACCCTAACAAACAGGTCCAGAGACAGCTGTGGCTGGAGTACCAGGACATCAGCAAAGGTAGGAGACTAAACCTCGCATATATTATTGTAGTCATTGGTTTTAAATTAAAAGGATATCTAGTAAAGTGGAGTGTGTGTGTTGGGGTGGTCTGCAGTGTATCGTCCTTAGGCTGTATGGGTTTGTAGTAGCATGTGTTGGAGAGTGGATGTGGTTGTGGGAGAGGTAATAACTAAAATATCTGTTCGCAGCAGCAAGTATCACAAACTAAAGTCATGTGAATAATAAACCACAGTCTTTCAATCTTGGGTTTTTATGTATCAAAGACACAATAAATTACCCAGTACTAACCACGGCTTCAGATTTGTTAGATACAGCCAACAAGGCATAACAAATTACACTCTGTGATTATTTATTTATCAAAAACAAAGATAAACCAAAGTGGAAACGGTATGTGGAAAAAACCTACAAGCTTAAGTCCAAAAATACAACGTTTACATGGCTTCTTTGACAGGAATTCAGAGGATAGGTGGAAGCCGGCTTCAATTTGTTTTTAGATTTTCATTAACTGTTACAGTGACAACATCCAAAACAGCAGATTTGTAAGTCTGGAACATTCTGATGCATGGTATCACAATACAGAGGAACAGATATCACTAATGCTTTTAGATAAGCAGTTGTTGCTGCCCATTTGGTTAGATAGGGTTAAAAGCCCATTTAAAAACAATTTGGAATCCATTATTGTGAAGTGATGAAGATTATTAAAAGGGGAAGACACCAAAGACCATTGCTAATCTATCCAGGAGTGAACTTCCCAGCAATGCACCCAAATGTTGGTCAATAAAAGGCTCAGAAAATAATGCTAAAATCCAAGATCGTCATCTTATATTTTATAGGTCTGCATAAACTGCATGAGTCCAGGGTGTTTCAAAAATGTTGCATTAGACAAGTGTATTCACTCTAAAAAGACCATCCCAGCTTGGCTTCTTTATTTTCAATATTACTGTAGTCAATGGCTACTTGAAGCTGCAAACAAATATCTGCTGTTCTTTGAAGTTTAACCAATCGTCAGCTTATACTAGATGCTCCCTAACTACATCAAGCGATTTAATTGGTTCCACAAACATTTCTTTGGACCACTGCTTCCATTGTTGTGGTTTGTTTTCTTAGTAATGTGGTTTTGAATGATGAGCTGGGTGGTGTACAAATTCTTCTTCAAAAAACATATAACATAAGACCTTTTCATTTTGCACCAGAATAATTTAGTATGTTCTGTTTTCCCTCTTGTCTCGTGTCAGTATCAGGTTGCAAAACCCCAATACCCCCCTGTTATAAGTTTTGAAGTGTGCTAAATGCTGGAGATTTTCCAACAAGCAAACAATCCGAGAACCAATACCTTAGCTTTTTTGTTACTTTACTAGTGTATTGTCAGTATAAGTACCAGCCAATTGTCACCCATCTGTCTTACTTGTGCTTGTTAGTTTACTTGTCACAGCTGAGATAAGTAATAGCCCCCCTCTCTTTCTACTGTTTCACCTCAATAGTCCCAAGACGTCGACTGTTGTTTCCTTTGTTTTTCCTAGACACTTTTCTTCTTCTGTATTTTCCCAAGGACACCCTTGCTGCTCTTAACCGGTCACTTTGAGTTAGTTATTTGCCAAGAGATGACATAGGATGACTGAGTATACCTCCCCTCATAAGAAGTTCATTAGTTCTTTCATCTCCCGGCCCATCTGACACACAAACTGGACATGATGGTACACAATTCAACTGGGACAAAATGGCATGCTGCTTCTTTTTGGCGAACTTTTGACTTTAGGATTGACTCTAGATCAAGGCAATTTTGTTTCGATTGATGTTGGTGATCCTAGGTTTTCCATCAACTTTTCTGCAGACCTTTAGCTACCTTTTGTGGAACAATACAATGGAATGAACTCATATTGTTATTGGTTACTCTTTTCACATGGCCTTTAATGCAGACTTTCCTTATTAGGCCGACTTTCCTTATTAAACAGTGCTTTAAATTGCACAAGAGGTGCAAAAATTAGGCTAATCATCGTATTGAACATCTTTAATAGCTTCCTTAGAATCTTTTTTAGCAAAGGAATTTGAAATTGATTCATAATATCTGAAAAATTGTATTTACTGTTAAAACATTTTTGTAACTGATTCTTATAGCTGTCTGTTGCAGCTCAGTCATTTGTAAATCACAAAAGTTTGAAAAGGTTAGTACACATGAATCCCCAAATAAGGATGTTAACATTCAAGTTCACCTGCATAACATTTTGTTATGCAAAAATGTATGTATGCATTTCAAACTGCTTTGTGAAGGGTAATATATTATATTGAAGTCTTGCTCAAAAGCTATTAACTATTTTTATAAATGCTGATCTGAGTTACTTTTCAAGCATAAGTGTGACGCAAATTCAACACTGCCACCTTTTCAAAATTATCTGGTTTTCTTTTAGTTAATTTTACATTGTTTCATAACATCAGTTATTTTTATTTGGACCAAGCAAAAATTTTGATGCAGTTGTTTCAAGCATTCGAGAATTTCTTACTCAGTCATTGAGCCCTCCACTTCCATAAATGACACAGCAAGGTACGGCTTCAGTACATCATATAATTACATGCATGATGTAATGTAAGCCTCTCTATAGTTCTTCCAGCACTCACAAATTAAGACATGAAATTATGAGAATAATTTGTTTCACTGTTGCTGCAGAGAACTTCCCCAGATTACAGATACTCTAAATGCTTGTTCTTTATAGTTAACTGAACATGAAGGTGCCAGAAAGTTTCTGTAAAAGTTTGTTTTTATCTGTTTTTGTTGTAGTTTCTGTTTTTAGAATAGATCAAATAACCAAACATGACTCCGAAGCTGTGAAAACTTGGCACTGTCGAGAAAAAAAAATCAATAAATAAGAACATAGAATGTGGACAAGAGGTCAACACACCACTCACTAAAAAAGACCAATTGAAGTCCAGTAATTCATGAAACATCAGATTTGCAAAGTTTCTGGTTCTTTGTACTTTTGTCCCATGGGTAGCTCTGAACATTATACGCAAAGGATAAATATAACACAGAGTGTTAGTTTGAATCCTGATGTGATGTTTATTGCTTTATGACCTTGCTGGGTTTTTTTTTTGTTTTTTTTTTAATGCATCTATTTGATGTTTTTTTCTTTTTTTTTAAAGTGCTGCTTCATGGAAAATCAGTCTCATTGAAAATCCATCCTTGCATTAACTTTTGCTTTAAAATTTGGATTGCGGGGGCAGCGCCCTAAGCAGAGATGCCCATATCTTCCACTCTCTAGCCACCTCCTTCACATTTAACAAGCAAATACGGAGGTGCTTCTAGACCAGCCGATAGATACAACTTCTCCAGCATGTCACGGGTCTACCCTGGGGGTGGACTCAGGCTTTGACATGTCTGAAACACCTCCTGAGGGAGGCATCTGGAGGGTATCCTCACCAGATATCCAAACAACCTCAGCTGGATCCTCTCGATATGGAGGAGCATCTGAGTCCTTCCCAGATCATTGAAGTCCTCACTCTATCTTTGAGAGAAATTCTGTCCATAAAAATTATGATCAGAATCTGTGACAAAGGGCACCCAAGGAACTAACCAGCAGGGCAGACCAAACTTTTATATCGCTTGTATAGGGACAATAGCTCTTGGCAGTGAAATCAGTAGCCATACTCTCAGATCATGTCCTAAAAAATACTTGGATGGACATGGTTGAATGTCTTTTCCATGTCCACAGTGCACATGTGGACTGGTTAATCAAAGTCCCCTGCCCCCTCCATGGTCCTAGTGAGGGTATATTGTTGGTCCAGTGTTCCACACCAGGACAGAACCCACATTGATCATCCTGAATCTGATGTCTGATGGTCTGTTGGGTTCCCTTCTCCAGCACCCCTGCAGAAACATTACGATTGCCCTGTAATTTCAAACAAACCCTTTGGTACCCCTTCTTAAAAAGGGGAACCACCGACCCAGTCTACCAGTCCAGAGGGACTGCCCCCTTTGTCCATGCAGTGTTGCAGAGACATGTCATCCAAAACAGCACCACAATATCCAGACCCTTGAAGAACTCAGGGCTGATCCTGTCTCTTCCTGGAGCCCTGCCACAGCAGAGCTTTTTAAGTACCTGAGCAGCCTCCCCCCAGCTGGTTGAAGCTCTGCTGGAGGTGGGAGTTAAAGATCTTTCTGATATGTTCTTGTGCCAGATGTTCCCAGCAACATGTTATGGCGCTTTCGCACTAGTACTGCCTTAGCCCGGCTCGGCTCATCGCGGCTCCACCCGTTTTGTCCCCGTTTGTTTTTCCACAGCCAGGGGAGAAGTGGGGGGGGGGTTGGGGTGAAGCGGCTGTGACGTACTCGATTGCGTAACACCTTTGTTCGTGTCGGCGCTGATGAGAAATCAGCTGGAGCCGCGAGCGGCTAAGAAAAAAACAGCCCGTCTACATCCCTTTTTTAATTCTCTCCTCAGCCACCAGGTTTATGAACATCAGAGTTGGATCACCAAACAGACGTTTGCCGCCAGTCGCCCTCACGCTGACTACCGCTTCCTGATTCAAACGTCAAAAAAAAAACGCCGGCCCCCCGACCAATCAGAGGCGTGGAGGGTGGTGACGGCCCCGCCCCCCGACCAATCAGCTGCCTGTAATGTGATGACGTCGGAAATAGTCCCGGCTCAGCCCGGTTAGAACCTCGCCAGAATGGTTACAGAAAAAGTATCTGCTTGGAGCGGCTCTACCCGCCTCAGACCCTAGTACAAAAGCGCAAGACGGGGCCGTGGCGGGTAGAACCGAGTTGAGGTTGGACTAGTGCGGAAGGGCCATTAGTGTATGTTTGAGCCTGTTTGTTGTCTTCACAGCTTAACACAGCACATAGCAACCTGCATGGCCCCTCCTACAAATGGGGAGCTCATAGAAGAATTTAGAAATTAGAGTCCTCATATAAAATATACACACTTTGTAGCAAAACATTCCTTGTGTTCATATGTTTGTTGTGTTTGTGAGGTAAAGATTGCCTTAGATTGTCCTTTGTAAGTTATGCTACCTCCTTCTGTGTCTCGTTCGGCTTTTGTACTTCCTTAATCCATGGTGTCTCATGACAAACTGCAACCTAAGGTTTCCTAATACCGCTTTTGTTATCATTTAAGTGCCTCCCTCACTGTCCGGATTTGATAGTATCAGAACAAGGCTTTTACCAGAATAAATGGATGTAAGACAAGTGCTGGTTTTTCAGTCTAGCTGCATATATCTACAGAAGTTACAGATAGTAGCATGAGTAGCAGTAGATAATCTGCTTGTCTGAGCTGCTGTGAAATCCATCCAGATTTTTCTTTTTTTGCTGTCAATTGGAAGCACAGTAATTGTGTGAGGCTGTAAAGATCTGAAATGATTCGATTGAAGTGGGTAACGGTTTCAGCTCCGTCCAAGACCATCTGTTTCTAGGAACCAAAATTGATTCCATTGACAAAAAGTTGAAATCAGAGTCATCTTTCTTATTCCATTCCTGGCTTCTTGGAAACATACTGGCCTTTTGCAAGGATTAATGAGCTCACAGGAGAGTTTCATGATCCATGTCCTCAGCCTTTGCTCTAGATACAGGATGTGCCCGACTCCAGCTTCCCTTCCATATTCAGGAAAATGTGAGACTGACTCTCTGCTTTAGCTGATTTATTCAGCTATTCTGTTTTTTTTTTCTCTGTGTGTGTGTGTGTGTGTGTGTGTGTGTGTGTGTGTGTGTGTGTGTGTGTGTGTGTGTGTGTGTGTGTGTGTGTGTGTGTGTGTGTGTGTGTGTGTGTGTGTGTGTGTGTGTGTGTGTGTGTGTGTGTGTGTGTGTGTGTGTGTGTGTGTTATGTGTCTGTCAGATATTTGTCTCAATCACATCGAAAGAAAATATTTAATGCTTAATGTGTTTCAAAAATTTTCCCAAGTAGTTAAAATAACTTCATACATGTGAATGTAACTCTGAGCTCATCATCCGCATTACCTGTAAACATCTGGATGGCTTATTTTAAGTTCATGGGGAAAATAAAAAACATTTGACATTATAAAATGTTATGTTTGCAATTGAATAAATATGAGAAATCCCATTACCCAAAAACTGAATTGAATGAATCAATAAAACAAAACTAAATTAAATGATATTACTGTTCTCCAGGGCTCCAAAATTGTGTGGGAATAGTGTATCAGCTGTGAGTTGTCAGCATTGTAACGAGTGCTCAGCTGGTGATACAAGCACACAGTGCATCACAGTCTGTAAAGTCAATTGAACATTTACACTGGTTGTTTCAGAATAACCTCTGAACCTGAAAACAACACGCTAAACAAATGTGGACATGCTCATAGTCAGACTTCCACGACCATATCAGTCAGATTTGTGTAGACACCGCCATAGCTCATCAAACATGGTTAGTGTGCGTGTGTTACCGTGTGTGTGTGTGTTTGGTCACCATGCCTTTGTCTGAGTGATTAATGGCACTTTCTTCACTGCACTCAGTTTTGATGTGCGTTTCCTATTGTCAGACACATGACCTCAATTACCACACTAGAGATCAGACATGAACAGCATGAAAGCCACTGCTGCAGTAGTCATGCTGTGACCGTTTATTAAATTGAGAAAATGAATTTGATTTGAAAGTATTTCTGCCAGAAACAGTTTCTGTACAGAAAGTTCCCTTAATAGAATATGTTTGGATGCTTCTTCTTTGCCAGAACTGGGACTCTACATTGAGTGATGAATAATTTTCATTTCACTTTCAACTCTGTTCACTGGCACCTACAATACAAAAATATGGTTGGTAATATACTTTAAAATGCTGCCTTAAAATTTTATTTTTATCCAGAATGAATCATATGCCTGTGTAATTGTAAAGGTGCTGCATTGTGTGATAAACCCACAGAGTTATCACCCTTCATTAGGGCCCGAGCACTGAAAGTGCGAGGACCCTATTGTATCTGTGATGTTTATTATTATTATTATTATTATTATTATTATTATTATTATTCTCGCCGTAAATAAATTGCCTTTTTGGAGGCCTTAAAATGCTCCAAAACTCACCAAATTTTGCACATGCTTCCAGAGTCGCGTAAAATTACGTATTTTATGGGCGACAGGCATGGGTCAAAAAGGATTAGGCTCTATAGCGCCACCTATTTTATGTTTTTGAAGAGCCCCATAATATGGTTTGACTTACAGCAATGTCCTTTATGTGTCTATTATATCAGACAAAGCTCTACAAAAAAGTCTCTTGGACCCATGCTCTAAGTTACACAGGAAGTCCGTCATTTTGAACAGAAAATGTCATTTTTCATGAATTCTGGTCATTTCCAGGCCTCGTACTTTAACGAACTCCTCCTAGAGATTTTATCAGATTGGCTCACAACTTGGTTTGTACAATCTATACACATGGCCGACGCTAAATTGCGAAGCTTTTAAGTTTCTGCCAGAGGGCGTGACCGTAGTGATCCACCGAAGTTTGAGGTCATTTTTAAGCCTCGCCATCAAACATCAATTGGCTGTAATTCAGCAATACATGATTTGATGTTGTTGAAAACGTATGTGCATGATTGTAGACTGAGTCTGAAGACATCTATGGTGGAATATTCAGGATCGGTTGTAGCGCCACCTGTTTGCACCAGGAATTGTCATGTCTTGTAGTATGCATCTGTGCTCCAAGCGAGATCAGTTTATTGATCTCAAAGTTGGTCAGATAATAGGTAAGACATTGACGATGACTGACAGAGAAAACTGTAAGTTTGTGTCAAAGGGCGTCGCTGTCAGAGGTTGTCAAATTTCGGTGTCTCGCCATGAACATAAAAGTTGTTGTAACTTAAACATAATTGGTCAGAATCAACCCAAAATCAATTCATGTAATCAGGCTTCCATTCTGAACAAGTGGATATAACAATCTTGGATGAACTCCATAGCGCCACCTTTTGGTCAGGTATACATTTTTCATCAAATTATGTGCTGTAATGGCTGTTTCGTTCATCCAATCTTAATCCAATCGACACATATGATTGTCAGTAGGTCCCTTGTTGACCGTGTCGCGTATCGTGGTCATTCATTGAAAGGAATTGGCATTTTTATGTCACTCTGTATTTCTGGAAAAATATTAATTAAAAATCAAAGATTTTGTGTAAGGAAAATTAAATGGCAGTTTCAGATAGCTTACAACAGGACTAAAAAATCATACACTGGAACATATTATTTTCGGAGAACTTTGTCACTCTAAAAATTAAAAACATTAACTAATAACGTAAAAAGCTATGTCTTTGTCACAAAATGTCAAAATTAACATCCGACTTCGTAAATATATTGTTTACTGTAATGTGAAAATATTGTGTGAATAAAGTCCTTCAAATACGTGATTTTGAATGAATATTTATGTCGAATGAATCATTGCCACCCTGTCTCAGACTGTCACACACGTGAACGCGCAAAATGCAGCTCTGAGTTGGGGAAGAGAAAGGGGAGGGGGCGCGCTCCCGCGCGGCTCGCGCAGGAGGACGGGGGGGCGGGGCGCTTATGCGCGCGCACCTCCCTGTGCATCAGTGTTGAGACGCCGTTAGTTTTGCGGCAACTAATACTCTAACCAGGCCCGGACTGGCCATAGGGAGAACCGGGAGTATTCCCGATGCGCCGGTCTAGGATGCCGCCTGCGTCTCTCTCTCTTTTTTTTTTTTTTTTTTTTACACAGGCGGCTGGTGCGCCGCAGCGCCGGCTATTTGACTTTTTTTCTAAGTTAGAGAGTCAGGCCAGGCCAATCAGAGGCCACTCAGGCCAGTAGCTTGTGAGTTGGGCAAGATAGTTGGTTTGTTTCAAATTAACACCCGCCCCAACAGTATCACCGAACAGACAGCGCGCCGTCGCCGCGTGTGCGTGTGCGTGTGCGCGAGTGGACCGGGAGACGAGTCCAGAGGCAAATAATGCACACCCAGCCGGGTAAAAAAGAAAAAGAGAAAAGGCGGCACCGAGAGGGAGAGAGAAAAAAAAAGGCGCTGGAGGAAGACACGGCCAAATGTCAGCAAAGATGCGTCCGCACGTAAGTTGCAGTTCACTTTCAGGCTACACAGTGTAAATATGTAGCCTATAAGCCCTGGCCTTTAGATGAAAATAAGGATTGAGATTTTAAAATTATTGATTTATAAGACACTTTATTATAATCAGTACTGGAGTTGAGGGGGGATGAGGGGGGGGGGGGGGGGGGGTGGCATCCCCCCCTGAAATAAAAACGGTCCAAATCATCCCCCCAGTAAAACTGCCGACATGCAGCTCGCTTTTTTTATTTCTCTACCGACACAGAGACCACTTAAATAAAACCACACTGATTTTGAGTCAAACCCGTCTTTTTAAATTCAATTTTTATACAGAAAATAATTACAGTGCATGTATTACACCTTATTTCACAGCAGCTTTGCAATTGTATTATATTATTATCGGCTTTCAGCCGAGATCTGTTCGGGACCGCGCAGCGCTGCGGAGGAGGTGCATTCAGGGACCGGTCGGAATTCTAAATCTGACCGATTATCCTGCTGGGGCGTTCATGGACAACTGGAATTTACTGTATTTGGCGAGAATTGCTTCATTTGCTTAAACATTATTTAAAGGTGACCTATTATGGCATTTAATGTATATTTTAAACAGGCATTGAATGTCTTAAAAACAAGCTTTTGAATGTTTTTTCTACATAAATGAGAAATTCAGCCTCTGGGCCATGTCTTTATTTTTACCGTTTCTAACCTTCTCTATGAGGGATTCTGAGGGGAGGGGGGGCTATGTTAATGAGGCTCTGTGCTGATTGGCTGCCTGAATGACGTGTAGCAGGGGAGCTTTAAGCCTGGATCACAGTTGTGGGTCAATGATGTATAAGGCCTTTGAGTTATTTATCTCAAAATTAATAGATTTCCTTAACAAAATTTATATTTTAATTAAGTATCAGTAAATAAATTAACTTTTCAAGAAAGATAGACTCATATGTCCTTTCATTTTTGAAAACCATTTTGAAATACATTTTATCTATAATGGAAGTGTCACCCTCATAAAGCCATTTATGCATACTATACCAATGATTTATATTTGAACCAAAACTGATAGACATTAAATTTTGAATTTGTTACAAAATTGCCATTCGTTGGTTACCCCACATGACGGGTGGTCGGCCCAAATGATGAGAAACAGCAGACAGTTAAGATTTGAGACAAATTTAAAGACAAATATTAAAGAATCAGCATAACTATGTCATTGTATGTTCCTATGTTTTTGATAATAGGTCCCCTTTAAAGAGGGATAACCTTCATTTATAGTTAGAAGGAGAACCATGAACATTTTCAATATGTTTTGCAAGACGTGGAACCACATTTATAAAGAAATCATGGAATTTATTAGCAATTTGTGTATGCTCTGTTATCTTATGCACCATCCTGAAATGTAGACTGGGCTGGAATAGATGATTTTTTTTCTTGTTGAGTGATTCTTTCAATATTATCCATAGATCATTTATTTATTTCTAATAAGGTGGTTGTATTTATTCCTATAATTTTTGTATGTAGCACAATTTAAAGGACTAGGACTTTGTAAATGCCTTTTATAAAGCTTGTTTTTCTTTAAAGCGTATTTCCTAAGTTCTATAGTAAACCATGGTTTGTTAAGGTTTGTTATCTTCCTTTATCGGTACACACCTGTATCATAGCACAACTTAAAGAAAAGTCTCTTGGCGCCATGGCCGAAACCCAACAGGAAGTCGGCCAGTTTGAATTACTCATGTAATTTTGGCGCAATTTATGCCATTCCTTCAGCCGCTTCTTTGCCCGAACCGTAACCTGCACCCAGGTGTGTTATACATCAAAATGTGCGTCTCCATCCTGCAATAACGTGCATAACTTTTCTCAGTCAAAAGCTTTACCGTGGCGATGATAGACGCCAAAAAGCACGCCCCCACTTCATCTGATTGGTCCATACAGATAAAACTTCGTGCCTCAAGTCCCACAATACGCTTTGACGTACATGAACAAAAATCGGTACACACCTGTATCATGTCGCGACTTAAAGAAAAGCCAGGCCTGTCGATACATTTGATATTTCATGGTTTGCATTAATGGGCGTGGCCTAACGGCTCAACAGCGCCCACTAGAATACTTTTCTCTGCCATAACTTTTGAAAGGTTTGACATAAAGAGTCGTGGGTGGTGTCATGGGACTTGGTATTGAGTCCTTGACCATAATTGGCGAAAATTAGCCCCGCCCCTTCTTCTGATTGGTTGTACCTATTTCCTGCTATAACATTTGAATGTTTTGACATAGAGAGTCGTGGGTGGTGTCATGGGACTCTGTAATGAGTCCTTGAGCTTCTTTGGCCTTAATTAGCCCCGCCCCTTCTTCTGATTGGTTGTCCCTTTTTTCTGCTATAACTTTTGAATGGTTTTACATAGGAAGTCGTGGGTGGTGTCATTTCTGATATGCTTATGGGGGGCGGTGGCCGTGAGTGCGAGGGCCCGTTCATCGCTGCTTGCAGCTTTAATTTGCTTTGTTTCCTCACTTCCACGAGACGGCTTGACTGTTCGGCAAAAAACAAAACATTTTTTACTAACTTGTCCTTTTTAAAACCATGGATATTTTTTTTTTTTTTATCCTATCCCTAAGAACCAGGTGTTATTTACTGCAGACTCTTAGGGAGGTGTCTCTGGCTTTAAAAAGCTTCATACTAAGGCAAACCATCAATGTTTTTTTGGGCTACAAAACTACTTGTAGCCTGCCTGGCTGGGAGCGTTGACTCTTATGTACCTCTGAGGAATTTCATGTTTTAGGTATTTTTGTGAAATTAGTATTTTGGAGTAGTCTCTTGGTCCCCTGGTTCTGACATTGCTTCTGCCTCGATCACAATTCCAGCTGAAAACCCTTCCCGTATATATATTTCAGTCAATAAAGACTTTTCTACTTTACCTGTTGTTGCCCTGCGCTCCTAAAAATCCACCCGTGACATGGGGGTTGTGCTGCTGTGATACGCTATTTCGATTTTACAGAGCATACAGAGCACCACGTTGTTTTGTTGCAAATCAACGTATTTATGTAATTGATCTCGCTGCAATCTCGTCGTTGCAGCTCTAGAATGCTTTATTATGAACAAATTATAATAAATAACCAAGATAATAACAACAACAACAAGCTGTTTTTCATGAACTCAACATCATCAATCGTAATCTGTACATTAGTGCTTGTTTTGCAATTATCAAATAAGAGGAATTTAGTTTAATTCATAGTTTTAATTTACCTTTTACAACGCAGATACCAACAACGCATGTCAAAAGAGTTGGAACAGCGGCCAGAAAGGGCTTGAAAAGTAAATGGTACAAATCAAAAACAAATGGAGGAGAATTTGACAGCAAGTTAGGTTAAGTGGCAACAGTCAACATCTTCAGTCGACTGGATTACTGCAACAGTGTCTTCACAGGTTTGCCCAAACAGTCAATCAGACAGCTGCAGCTAATGCAGAATCCTGCAGCCCGAGTTCTCACTAGAACAAAGAAAGTGGACCACGTCTCTTTAGTTCTGAGATCTTTACACTGGCTCCCTGTACCAAAGAGAACAGACTTTAAAAAAACTTAGTTTATGAATCACTAAATGGTTTAAGACCAAATTACATCTGAGACTTGTTGCTGCCATAGCAACTACCTCTCAGGTCGTCCAGGTCTGCTCTGTGTCCCCAGAACCAGAACATGGAGAAGAAGCATTCAGCTTCTATGCTCCAAAGATTTGGAACAAACTTCTAGAAAACTGCAGGAAGCTGAAACCCTTAGTTCCTTTAAAGGAGCTTGAGGCCGGATTGTGGCAAGATTTATGAAAAAAATCCGTATACATTTTAAGTTTTCTAGTAATAATGTCAGATGAAGCGTTCCAAACCCAAAAGAATGAGCCCTCTAGTGTATCTCTCCTTTGCCTTGAACAGGCTGTGTGCTGCAAAATGTGCTGCAATTCGGTCCCGAATTTCCCGCGCTGGGCTGCGGATGTGACATCACATGACGCTGCATGCACGTTCTCCCCGTTCTCCCGTGCCGGCTTCACTGTTGGGTGCAGTACCCCCAACGGCCGTCGTGGTGAAGGGTGGCGCTAGAGAGTCTAATTTCTTAAAAGGAGCCTCATGCTCCTTTAAATCATGGTTAAAAACTCATTTGTTTCCAGCTGCCTGTTACTTAATTATTTAAACTGTTCTGAATTTAGATTTAAACTGTTAATTTCAGTACTAAACTGTAACTCTAGTTAAGTCTAACGTTTCTTTATTATGCCACTGTACCGTACCTTATCATTTTTTTATTCTCTTTTTTTTCTCATAAATTTTCATGTTTTCATTCTGTAAATCACCTTGAATTGCCTTGTTGCTGACATGTGCTGTACAAATAAACTTGCCTTGCATTAAAAGCAGCCACAATTCTCTACTGGAAATCACTACATGGACTCACTGTCATTCAACACAGGTCATGTAATCCACAAATGCAAAATGTATGTCTGTATCATGCAAAGAAGAGTCATATGTGAACAGGATCCAGAAACGCCGCCGTCTTCTCTAGCCAAAGCTCATTTAAAATGGTCTGAGCAAAAATAGAAAACTGCCTGTGGTCAGATGAATCGAAGTTTTAAATTATTTTTGGAAATCATGAAGGCCGTGTCCTGCGGACTGCAGAGGAGAAAATCTAACCACGTTTTTATTAGCAATTAATTCAAAGGAATTAGGGTTGTAAATAAGGGATAAACATGTGATTCTGATTCATTGTGTGATAGAGGAATCTCCATCTGTGCTAAAAGTCCAAAGAGAAACATTTTTGCTTACGAACAAACTAACTTAGTAGCAATTACGTCAGTTGCATGTTTACAGTTCTAGTTGCAGTGATGCATCCAATAAATCCATTGAGCCATCTTTGGCTGTAGATTTTAATCAGTTTATCGTTCAATCACAGACTTTTTTTTATTATCTCTTAAAATTGTTAAGGACTGTTGCAATTACTCACAGTCCATTTCAAAGTTCATATCTCATAAATAAGTCTTCAAATATGCAGAGCAGTGTAACAGATGCTCATCTTTTCAGACAGATGGCTTCATCAATTTATCGGTAGCTTTTGTAATTTTTTTATTTTCTTTTTTTTCTCCAAAAAAGAAATCTTTGTACTTATTCAAAAACTTTCTAGATAATGAGGATTTCTGTAGCAGTCCCTCAAGATTCTGTGTCTCCTCACTAATGAAAAACTAATCAGTAATGAAATCAATGTGTTGGCTGTGTCCAAATCTTTTAAGAAGTGCCAGCAAACTTCTGCAACACTCTTGTGAAATATAATACAGTGGAATACCACATCTGTCTAAATCCATGGATGTGCATGTTATTAGTCTGATTTAGCTTACCTTGTCTGTCATTTACTAAGTGACCCAAATACCGTCTAAACCACGGCAGTAAAACGTTAAATAGCTTCTATAGCTGAAGGTGACTAAAACTTGCTTAATTGTTAAATATGAGACCTAAAAATACAGAATCCGGCTTAACATTTTAGCACAGTGTAGTGTGTCTGAAGTAAATCAACTTTTAGTACTACCACTCTTAATTAACACCCTTACTTTTGTTTACTGTTTTTCTTCTTACTTTCTCTTTGTTATATCATCATGACCTCCTTTTTCAACTCAACCACCCCCCGCCAGGCCAGGCGTCAGCTCTTTACCAACCTCTGTTATGGCCCTGCATGCGTGTATGTGTTGTAAGTGTGATCAGCCTGCCAGAAGCCAGGTAAAAATAGGTGGCTTATTTATTCCATTAGAGCCTGTCATTTTAACAAAGAAGCATTCGACAAAGTCTTGCTCCCGGGAGTGAGAAAAAACGCAGGAGGAGGGGGAGGACCGTGGTGAAGAAGAGCAGGAGAGACATCAGAGGAATTATTCAGAACTGGTCCTGACCTATGTGACCCATCTACACCCGCACACACCACACACACCTCCGATTAGCACCATGTGCAATGCCAGGTTACCAGCTGGGAATTACACAACACTTACTGTTGATTTCTGACTAAATGCCTTTCTCTATGTACTTCATTCTCTTTGTCTTCATGTATGTGCATTAACATCACGTATAAATAATGGTAATTCAAAACGATTCAGAGACCAGAGCACAAAAGGATATATCAAGGAACCAAATTAAAAGCAGAAAACTGTATGTGCAGGAAGAAATAGTGCAAAAAGTGAAGTTTAGCCATTACTACAGTACTCTAAACAGAAGTCTCTGTGTTAGTAGGCTGCAAAGGTTATTCATTATAAGCCAACACGTGATATACTAATGGTCATGACGTTTTGAATTCTATTTATCCTGACGTAGTAATAAGATGAACAACTCTGATGTAGGAGTGACTAGGGCTGCAAAAACGAATCGATAAAATCAATAAAAATCCTTTATTAAAAGTATTGGCAACGAATTTCATTATCGTTTCGTTGTGTTGCGTGATTTATGCGTCACTCGCCACGGTCGCAGAACCCTTTATTTCAGCTTCAGAGCTCTGTTAATGCAGGCTGAACTAAATGACCCAAGTCCTCTAAGGTGTGGGAGCACGTGACGCTTCACAAAACAAAAAAAATGCGAAACATGCCAGCTTTGCAAAAGTGATTTGACCTGGCACAGGAGCACCCCGGTGATGATACCTGTAACGGAAACACATTGGAGTCATCGATGCGGATGCAGCAATACAATATTCTACGATTCTTCCATTTCGAGCGAGGAGACATAACCTTACTTCTGTTTGCTTGTTAGCTGGTTAATGACGGGGATAAGAGAGCATGTGTGCGTTACTTCTTATTTCAGTCTTCAGTCCCACCGTCCCTGATCCCTGATCAGGGACTAAATATGGTGTCCTTGTAAAATTTAGTGTTCAGGGGATGACATATTTTGTCAATATGGCCAACCTTTATATTTTTGGTTGTCCTTAAGAGGTTAACAAGCTTAAGCAGAGTTTAAATGCATTGAATAAATAAATCTTACTTGCACACAATGATGTTAATAATGTAATGATTAAGCTTCAAGTTTAAATTTGCTGACAAAGTCTGAGTAAAGACATAACACTGTATGGGAGTGAGGCAGGATGCAGAATTGCATTCAGACAGGGATTACAGTAATTAGTTACTCAAATTTGTGTAATGAAGTATATATACTATATTTGAAGTATATATATATATATATATATATATATATATATATATATATATATATATATATATATATTGCTGCTTACTTGTCTTAATCTAATACTGTAAATAAAACAAGCCTTTATTGAATTGTAAATTGTGCAGCTTTCTTATTACAGAACAAAAAAACAGCAAATGATGACAGGCTTCATGATGGGAAAGACATCATGAACACCACGTCAAGCAGCTGCCTTAACTGAAAGCATCCTATTTATTTTTTTTACAATACAATAATATTCTAACAGAACACTCAAGCAGCTAGCTGTTTTCTGTGAGATTATTTGCTCACTCAGTACAAATGCTCTACTTTGGAATAAAGATGGGTTTTTTTTGTTGTCCAATTCAACGATTAATCTAAAAAATAATCGACCGATAAATCAACTATTCAAATAATTGTTAGTTGCAGCCCTAGGCGTGACCCAATGGAACTACATGGTTATCTAGATCTTTCAGCTTCCTTTGTCTGTTTCTACTGTGGCTCTTTTGATGCCGGGTTTGACTTCCTCAGCCCCCAACCCCATGTCCATCATCCCTGCTGTCTTTGGTCATGTAACGATTTCACACTTAAAGGAGCTTGAGGCCGGATTGTGGCAGGATTTATGAAAAAAATCCGTATACATTTTAAGTTTTTTAGTAATAATGTCAGATGAAGCGTTCCAAACCCAAAAGAATGATCCCTCTAGTGTATCTCTCCTTTGCCTTGAACAGGCTGTGTGCTGCAACATGTGCTGCAATTCGGTCCCGAATTTCCCGCGCTGTCCTGCGGATGTGATGTCACATGACGCTGCATGCGCGTTCTCCCCGTTCTCCCGTGTCGGCTTCACTGTTGGCTGCAGTACCCCCGACGGCCGTCGTGGTGAAGGGTGGCGCTAGAGAGTCTCATTTCTTAAAAGGAGCCTCAAGCTCCTTTAAGGATGACGTTATGGCTACTCCTAATGCAACCAATTTATTTCTTGAGAAAAATAGTTAAATACAAAATCAGGTGGGGAACTCCCTCTGCAGTGTTTTCATTTGAATTCTTGCTCATCACACACTGACTGCTTCTACTTTTTGTGGCAAAATGCTCTGTAACGAAGAGTCATAAGCTTTGTCTCTGAATGGAAATATTATTTCCTACACAGTTCAAAGGACATCTTATTCTCCACACTTTGCAGTAAACGCCAACTGCTCATTTTTAACACCTGCGCACACAGTCTTGCCATATTCTGGAATCATTTTAAAACCATTTAGTACTGAGTATGTGTCATACATTTTTATCATCACATCACCTATCAACAAAATAACTGAGGGAGTCTCATTGGTAGCGGCATGACCATTTTGGCAGGGTGAACATTGTTTCTTAACACGTATGCACATTAGTCCGTTATGTCCTGTCATTTACTCTTATTAAAGTTGGTTTCCACAGTAACAGCGATCATTTATATTCAGCCACAGACTTTTCTAGTGTTATCAGCCATGACTAACAGCATGACTAACAGTCCTAATCAGAGTAATTAACATCCTCCGTGTCTTTGTCACAAGCTAAGGTTCTACTGCATCACATTACTCCTGTCCAAATGTTGGAAATAGTCACCTGTTACCTAGTTACCTGGATGAAAATAAGAAAAACACGAAACCTGTGCACTCTATGATTTTAAACTCTACCTCACCACCTTTTGAAGCAAAACAGTGCAAGGTTCTAGTCAGACTGAATTTGTCTGACTAAAGTGGTGTCCAGATTATGTTTTGCTGTGCTAAAGCCAAATCAACAAGCTCATATTTCTCCTACATTCGGGGCATTTGAAAATACCTTCATTGATTCGATTCCTGAGTTATTTTCCACTTCAAATGGAATTAGATGACATGAATGATGAATATATAATGGACAAATAATACAAGTCATTTTTCAAACTGTTGAAAGTCGGGAAAAGCACAATATGAGACATTACAAACAAAAACAAAAAAACACTGAACAAAATGCTAATAGTAAGACATAAATGAGGAGGATGACAGGATGAATGCTTTTATGAAAGCTGATGAATCAATGACTCTGATCAGTATGGACAGCAACATGAGCAAGTAATAAACTAAATGTTTGTTGTACTGATTGAACAAACTGGTCTAAACTTTTTTTTGATTACTTTTTCACTTCTTTTATATTTCATTATTTTCTGGTTTTGGCACAGGAGGCTGACATCCCCATCCTTTCTCACGTAAACACTTTTACTGGACAATTTTTTCTTTCCAATTTAGAGAAATGGCCTTCAGCAAGAGTTTGATTTAAGATGTAGGAAGCATTTCAGGAATCTCAAACCACTGGCTATTCTCAACTTGCTTGTCATTTAATATTGGGACTTTTAGACCATTAACTGAAATCGTTACCACTAGCAATGATGGTTATTTAATAAAGTCTATTAGTATAAGTGCACTTCGCTTTTAATAGAGTTGAATGAATTGTTTTCATCAGAGCAGCTGGACAGGACTGTAAGGGTCAAGATTAATTTTCAGTGATAATAAACAGAATATCTTTGCCATTCTGGTATGATAAAAGCAGCACCCAGATGCATGGAAACCTCATGGATCTAATCTTCTTGTGATCAGAAGGCTATAATACCAGCTGCAACAGTGCATTCATCAGCAGTCTTGTGTTTTTCTCTGTTTACTGACTGCTGTCCAACATCTCAGACGGTTTCCAAGTTAAACCAGGAAAAAATAGATGGAGGATTTGAAATGTGCTCTAATGAAATGTCAAGCAGGCAGCCTTTAGCCTTAGGTTATAAATTCATTTATGAATATTCCATGTGTTCAGGTCAAGGTCCAGGTGTCCAAAGGCTGGCTAGAGTTTTGAACAATTCTGCCAAACTCATTCTCTTCAAATATATGAATCCTGATTTATTAGACTGCATCTACCAAAACTGCCATGAACACAATTTATAAAGAATATCACTGGAAATAAATGTTTCCTTGACATAAAAATAGCAGTAGCAAGTTAGTATTTCTCCCAAATTGTCTTTGACAGAAGATGTTTTCTATAAATTGATGGTGTATCATAAAGCAAATCCACATTGTACTGTATAAATTTGATATTTGCACTTCACATGAAGAAAAAACAAATCCGAATTTGCTATCAGTGGCTGACTTCATGCCTGTGTTCAAACTTGTATATTTGTGCATTTCTACTTCTTGTTTTAAGTACTGTACATAAGACCATTCACATTGATAACTGTAAACGCTGGCATTGTGGACCCAAAACTAACAAAAAAAGAGTCTGAAATGCTGAACACAGGACAAATTCAATCTTTCAAGCATTAAATGTTGTTGCTATACTGGAAGTGGTGAGGTGCTTGTCTGTTTTTGGTCAGAAAAGAAGACGGTGGTATGTCTTTGCTGCCAACAATGATGCAGTTAATCTTGCCTCTCTTTATTATACATAATATTGAAAATTGGGTACATTTTGTTAGGATTTAATGATCAGCTAAAAATCAACTCATGCAAAATGGCCAAAGAGGAATGCTCGCCGCCGTCCTGCAGTACACTGTGTTTGAGTGTACTCATGAAAGTATGCCAGTTGGAACATGTATTCATGTGGTCATCTTGCAAATTAATTTATTTTTGTAATGAAGTAGACCTTCAGTTGTAAAACAGCTATTAATATATTGACCAAAAAAAACTGCTACAAGATTAATGAGATAAAACTTGGAAATGATACAAGGATTTATGGCCGTAATTTTAGTTAACTTGGTTTTCGTTGACAGCTCCCTCAGAGTTTTGCAAAAAAATAGTTGGAGAAATGACTGACTAAATTTAAAGGAGAAGCAAACGAGAAAGGCGGAGTGAAGGTAAAAGGAAGTTAGGTGTAAGAATCATTAAATAAAAAAAGATGGACAGTAGAGATGGATGAAGGAAGTGTACGATTTCTAAAGGGGGAGATTCAGAAAACTAGTGAGACTGTAGAAAGAGGTGAGAGCAGCAGATGATGGCGGCACAGAATAGTTATGGAGGAGGACAAACAATGTAGGTGCCATGCAGAGGGGGTGAACGCTGGAGGAGGCTCTGGTACAGAGGAGTAGAGAAGATCCAAGGAGGTGTGGGTGGAGGTGTTGGAGGAGATGTTATTTCTCTGTCTGAAGAGGGAGGCAGGGTGATAAAAACCCTCATCTTTGTCTGTCACCTACCAGTTATGGACAGACATGGAGCAGGTGTCTGCTGACTCAAAAAAGTTAATTTGATCTTTGCATATTTGGATGCTCAAGTGTATTTTTTTCCCCTTTTTGGTCATATGTGCATTTGTGAATGTGCATGTTTGTATGAGAGAGGGCAATTCAGCAATACAGTTATGGAAGAGAGATTCATACCCAACACGTCAGCCTCAGAGGGAAACCGCTCCAGCATCTTTATTTGAAGTGGAAGTTGAGGAACAGATTGTCTGGTTGCTTTGCCGCAAAACTGGCTAATATGAAACTTTTGCAGCACAAGTTTGCCTCATTAACAACATAATACAAATCAGAGAAGATCATTTAGATCCCATACGTTTTTCAAAATGAAATGAAGCAGGTGGAATAGGAAACATGTAGCAGTCTTTAGAAGAACTCTGGTCTCTGTGATGAGGCCAGTGGGTATTATTAGTCGCACCCTTTCTTGCAGACTTTCAGAAGGTACTCTATCTCTTACCCTTGGTACGGGCTCATGTTGGGTTAAAGGGATTGTGACATGAAAAACAAATTTTTCTTGATTTTTTGTGTTTTGTTGGGTGTCTTGACATCAATTACACCCAAAAAACAACGAACTTTTAACATTCAGTGTATTGTGTGCTTTCTGGGATTTTCCACATAACAAAAACGGCGCATGTGGTTTGGTGGCGGATCGTTACGTAACGATCCGCTAAATCACCGCCCCCTCCACCCAGCTCCCTGCCTCCTCTCTTCTCCAGCGCACCATAAAGGCTGATTTATGGTTCCGCGTTACACCGACGCAGAGCCTACGGCGTAAGGTTACGCGGCGACGCGCACCATACGCTGAACCCTACGGCGTAGGCTCTGCGTCGATTTAACGTGGAACCATAAATGAGGCTTAACAAGGAGCTGTTTAGAGCCTCTTTTGTTCTAATCACCGGAGGAAAACTGCTAAGAAGACCCGCGGCCACTGACTGGACTTAAGATAAGGGGACAGTGCTGCTTGCATGCCTTTATTTTTATGATTGTTTGCTGTGGTTCGCCCTCCTGCTTTTCCGTGCATGCTTCGCCTGTCGCTCCGACGCCGCTGTGAGCGTATGGCTGGAGGAGGAGGAGGTTTGGAGGAGGAGCGGAGCAATGATTGACAGGAAAGGGGGGAAAGGAAGCATTTTTCACGGCGCAAAAAAACACTGTAATAAAAAGCCAGGAAAAGAGTACTAGAGTGAAGTTTTTCTTGTTACTCTCTATTAGACACATTTGAGGGATGTTGGCCAAGACTTTTAATAGTGTTAAAAGCATGTTAAAAATGATGTCACAATACCTTTAAGCGATCCAGCTCTGTAATGATGTTGCTTCTCGGGTCAGCTGCCCTTGTGTTCAGGTTATCTGGGCATTTCAATGGAACTTATTACCCATACTCCGAAGGTGGGGATGATGACATATACCCCCCTAACCTTGCGTCCTGGCCCCGCCTTGCCACAGCATTGTTGTTGTACCTCATCAATATCAAGTTCTGCTTCCTGATGTTGGGACACTGAGCCAAAGTGTTTCCTGGTTAGCTTGATGTGGAGCTTCCAAGTATCCATAGGTCCCACTTCCTCTGCATGTAATTTCTTTCATCTGGGTTATCTGCATAGTCTTTGTATATGTAAATATATAAACCGATTTAAGATCCAGGGTAGTAAACCAAGAGCACAATTAGATAAGAAATAAAAAAAATACAACAATTTGGACCTAGATTGACTTGAATATAGTTTATAAACAATAGAACATAATTATAAGACAAGGAGAGGGTGAAACAGCTATTTTTGTCTGTAGAATACCGTCCATCAATTGGATACTTATTGAGACTTTTAGAGGATTTTTCCTTTTGTACAAAAAGAAAAAAATAAGTTTAAGCCTAAAAACTGCAGAATCATCATATTGTAATTCAGATTGGGTATTCACAAAGGAAAATAATTAACGGTCCTGCTCCTCTGCTCGTACAGAAACATTGATACATTCTCACAAAGTCACACACACACAAACACATACACACAAAAGAAATGCCAGCACCTCTAAATCTACAATCTATAAGACAGCTTTGAGTTATTGCTCTTGTTCAGCAAAACAGAAGTTGTAGACCGGTTTATTTCACCCAAAGTGAAAGCCTGGAGGATATCACAGGGAATGAGTAGTCTGTATGAGTCAGCATGGGCCTTATAACTCTGGGCATTTGGAGGGAAAGAATGAAGTAGATGGAAGCAGACGGGAGTCTGTGTTGAGCATAATGGAAACAGACACTACATTTTTCTTAAAAGTAATTAAAATAAGCAAGTGTAAAAAGTGCTAGATTTGGATGTGACTGTATATATTACCGTTTATCTATAAGGTATTTAGCAGTAAATCCCTCTTGGGAAACACATAATACTAGAGATTCAAAACAGCAAGGTATGATATAAAAACATCTTTGAAAGAGAATATTTGTCAGTGATTGGATCTGACAACTCAAGATTAGAGTCCCTCACTTATTTTATCTCCCTCATAGTGAGCTGAATTTGAGTGCATCAGACCTGGTGCCAACAGTTTTCATCCCTGAATTATATTCACAATCTGCTTAACAGTTATTGCAGATCAGATGTCTGCTGATAAGGCACAAGAAGAAATTGTCCTTAAATTGACTTCCAGGTAGGATAAAATGACTAATCAAGCTCTCGGACCCCACCAATGTTTTCATTGGATTCACTGGCGTTCTTACTGTTTTATATGCATTTGGATTCTCCAATAAAGTACAGACTATCCCTGATCTTTTGAAGGAGCGTCAGCAAGCAGGTTGTGATCCATTATATATTACTGTATAGCCATCTCAGTGTTGCTCTGCACTTTCTAATCATGTCCTACATGATCTGTTTCAGTCTTGCCACTCCAATAGCTCCTCTTCTCCACAGAAATTAAATTCTGCTCTCAGCCAGTCAAGGTCATCTTACAGATGAAATTTAAACATTTTTATTCTCCTTGGTGGGAGCACATGCAGGGTGGAGGAGAAGAGGGTTAGTCAGCCTGGCATCATCCTGGCTCTCCCTCCTTTCATCACTCCCCCCTCTCTCCTCCTACTCCAGGCGTTTGCTTTGCCAAAAGAGAATTTTAATCCAGACACTGTTTTCTTTTTCTAGGAGTGACCCTTTATCTATTTATTTTTTGTCTTACCTTTGTAATTGTATCATCTTTCCCATTGGAAATTATCGATTAAATTCATGTATTCATGCATATAAAGATATAGATTCATACAATGGCAGATATACAACAAAAACCATTTTGCTTTTCAGGGTGGACCTCTGAGCCGTACATGTCAGTCAAGCACTCTGTCACACACACACCTTTTTGAAAAAGAACCGACCGACCGGTTTTAGATGTTTGCTTTCTGTGCCCAACGTGTGTCGCTCTGGTGCTGAATCTTGATGATGTGTGTGTCTCTTTATTAAAATCGTACGAAAATACAATATTTCAATCTCCACCAGAAACTTGAAGTAAAAACCAACTAAAATGTCACCTACTGTAGTAATGAGGAGTAAAAAATACTATGAAGTAAAAATACATGAACTAAAGTGGAATTTGAGTTAAAAGCCAAATAATAAAAATTAGTTTTAAGACGGAATTTAAAGCGAACACACTTTTAAAACCTTTTTCCAGATAATGTGGGGTTACATTAGTAAAAGCTTATGTTGCTCTTAAGGTGTGTCTTAGGGACAGCTAAAAGTAACTGGTCAATAGACCATTGCAGTCTTAAAGGAACATTTGGCTTTATGAGGTCTGCAATATAGGACAGCACTGACCTGTAATAAGGGTTTATCCCCCTTGATCTCTGGCTCCCTCGTGCCTTACTTTCCCCCTGGCTCCAGCTTAGATGTGGAGTCACAGAAATCTCCAGATATTCAGCATGCAAGATACTGTAACTCACTGGTGTCAGAAATGGTTTGACGCGTCTTTAATCTCGTGTGAATTGTCAACCGATGAGTTTGTTCTCCGATTTGCTTTGGGTTAAGAGTTTTTTTTTGTGTGTGAGACCTTCAACTTGTAAATGCGACTTAAAATCATGTAGTAAAACAGCTTGAGGGTTTTTTTAATACAGATTTTCAAGTTAAATCAAGAAAGCTGCTTGTGGAGTATGCTACATTAAATTGTATATTTAAAAAAAAGGTTTGTTTTAATTGTGCCACCCCTGTAATGGCCAACTCTGTAATGCTCTAATTAATGCAGTTTGTATAATAGAATTAGTAGTGTCATTTTGTGATTAGCTGTGCAGTGTTTTCATTACATTTTTGCATTTCAAGGCTTATCTCATTTGAACAGATGATGTCTGACAGTCAATAACCTTCAGATACTTAAATACCAGGAACTCACTCAGACAAAAACTACACTGAGTTGAAAAGTATTAATTTTACTCACATATACAGGACTGTGCAAAACCCTAACCTACCCTTGTCTTGTTGTCGTGTTTTGCCATTGTTTTAATGGAAATTCATTTTTATTTATCACTCTAGTAAGATACAAATAGAAAATGCAGAAATGATATTAGAGGATGACAGAGTAATCAGTTGGCCAATTACTGGGCATGTTTTAAACATTAGCATCGGCCACAAAACAACCTATATCTGCTGACCTCAATATGTACTAGCACACACAATGTTGAGAACAAATATGACTTTACAACCAAAAGTTAGCATTTAGAACCAGAACCAAGCACATTTTAAACTCTTTTTAAGGAGATTTTCATTTACAGATCTCTGAGATCGTATCAGTTAGAACACAGTTCCTGTGTGTTCTGCTTGTATTTCAAGGAGACTAGAAAATAAATTAATTTTATGAAAACAAGGAGCGTCTAAGACTTCTGCATAGCCCTGTATGTCAAGGACTCAATATTTTGATCCCGTGAGGCTTTGCATTGAGTAATGAAAAGGGATAACTATTGAACAGACGTCCCCCTGTCAAGGTCAAAACCACAGTCTTTTCATTTAGCTTTTTTGCTAACAGAATCTATGGAGAAAGATATGATTTTATTTTCAAGGCCCCAATGTAACACATTTACATATGAGAAACCTTGAACGATACAATCAAGCATACGTCTACTGTTTGAATAACGGATTTGAGCTGTGTATGGAGCATCATGCAGAGAATGCTAAAACATTGCTCGATTTATAGTCCGTCATGACTATCCAGAAGGCGACCAGATGATGAAATACCCAGACCAAGACTTCCTTTCGGTCTATTGATCATGAATGTAAATGAATTGAAGCAGGTAAAAGGAACAAATAAATAGATAAATAAATGGTTGACACAAGTAATGGATTTGAGATTGCATTTTGACACCTTTTGTTCTCCAATGTTTATGTCCATGCAGTCACAGGTTTCTCAAAAGCGATTGGTCAGTGCTGCTCAGACTACAGATGAAAACTTCCTTCCAAATAGGTTTTTGATGCTTGGTTGAAGGTAGCTCTGAAAATAAAGATATCTACTTTTAGTACTTTGAATATGCTAAATATTTGGAGTATTTTTGGGGTTTGTCGCCTTATTCAGCAGTCCTCTGTGACCAGGAAGGAGTAGTGAAAGCACTGAGACAGAATCAAGCAATCAATGTCTCATGAAATCCAAACTAGTAGCTAGAAAAAGAGTAAACTGCGGATGTACATTTCCTGTAGGTTTTACAAATACCAGTGAAAATATTCACATCACAGAAAGTCAAAGTAACTAAAGTGTGAGGAAAAGTGCTAAAACATGCAGCCAATCACATAAATCAAATGTTCAGCAACACAGGATAGAATATACAGAGGACTCTACATATGAATCCACACAGCTAGAGGTAGTCGCAATTTTTCCACCCTGGGCTTTTCCTTCTCTTTTATTGGTTTATTTAAGTATGCCTCTACATAAAACATTAATTGCCTACAGTGTGAACTTTGGTACTGAAATAATCTCTTTGTCTGAGGTTCTGCTTCTTCCCCGACCCCGAGTAAACCCAGTCGTTTTAGTCAATCCACTCCTCCAGACCTCTAGCTCTCTCCAACTTGTCGATGCTGATGAGCAAGTGGGCCATTTGTCCTGACAGGAAGGCCCGTCTGCTGCCCGACTGTCCGGCTTCTCTCTCCATCTATAACCCCCCTCTCTACAACTATCTGTCTGTTTCAAAGTGCTTAATCTTGCATATTTACAGTTGACAATCCTGAGTTTCTCTAATGAGCAAGACAGATCAATAGTGTTGTCTTTGTTTTACTGGGGCTTTTACAGTCGTAAACCGGTTACATCAACCTCATTTCCAGTTGATAAAGTTCACTACTCTCATAAAACAAAAATATTTTATCATTATTGTTGTGGCTTTTATTAGATATTGATGAAAAAGAATCTTATCATGGAATTGGCGTTCTGCAAATAGAATTAATTACTCAGGGGATTTGTGACCTGCAAACTGTAAGAGTATGCTATACCCTGCCATCCTCTTTTCATTAACTAGGGATTAAGCAAGCCTTCTCTGTGTACTCTGCTGGGTACTATGCTTGTTCAATTAAAATAGAGTGAGTGCGAGTGGGTGGGTGAGCATGCGCATGTTTTGACGGCATTTTCTCAACTTACAAAGTCTAACTGGTCTTTGATTTAATGAGGATATGTGACAGAAATATCTTTTCCATAGAGGGGGAGCACACAAGAAGGAAAGAGTGAGGGAGAAAGAGAGGAAGATATCAAGGACATTTGGAGACATGTCTGTAAAGTCAGCTGGGATGTCTTATGGTAAATCCACAACCGTCCCCTGTGTCCTCGCAGATGTCTAAAAGCAGCAGCTACGCTGCCAGTTTTGTAATCTGTTGCATATCTTGAGTCCCTTTTTAATTTCAAATCAAAGCACTTGACTGAGCTTCTGAATTCATCTTTCTACATGAGATTAACTGTGTGTATGTGACCCTAAATGAACTTCTGTTGAGTCGTCAGTCCCTCAGTTCTTTCCCTTTGTAATCATAATCCCATTTAAAAAATCAGCTCTCAACACAAACACAGTCACAAATAATCCGCTTGTCAAGACATAAACGTCACTTTAGTGCATGTAAGTTTTCCAACAAAAAAGAAAACATACTTTTTGTTACAGATGGAGAGAAGGTCAGTCCGTATGCAATATTGTGTTCTTGACTCATGCTACGCATTATTCACGACCACAGAACGGATACATTTGGAGATAAACTTGTTGGTACCCTTCCATTAAGAAAGAGAACCCTGCATGGGTCGCCAAAATAACTTGTAACCGACAAAAGTAATAATCTAAGAAAATAAAATAATGGAACTGACAAATTAGTTGGAACTTATCGGAAATATTGAAAAGAATTTGACCATAGAGACATGTCATATGTGTACCGCAATTAGTATCACAGGTAAATGTGTCTTCAGTCTTCCAGAGTCTCCCAGACGTCATCGACTGAAAAGTCCTTGGAACAGAGAGTACAAAGACATGGACCCAAAACTTTTGAGCAGCTTGAATCCTATATCAGATAAAAACGGGTCAGCATTTGTCTTCTAAAACACAACATACTGGTGTCCTCAGTTTCCAGAAATAAATGCACTGTTGTGAAAGGACGAGAGGATGCAATGTTGTAAAAAATAAACATAGACCTGTTCTTTCTTTTTACATTGCTGTCTCAAACTGAAATTACCATTTGTATATTTTTTCCCCGTCATAATTTAAATGTTTCAATGTTTTTGTTTTCTTTTGCATTTTACACAGCGTTCCAGTTTATTTTGGAGATTGTAGTTGTCTTTAATGTCTTTTAATCTTGTTTTATTATTCAACCAAGCCCTTTAGAGCATATTTGTCACTAACTTTGCAAAACCATCCATCCTCTAATATTTAACATGATAATGAACACATCAGGGACAATGGTGATGTGTTCAAGGGATCCGACCACAGATCCCGTAGTTTGAGATTGACCTCTCCACTTGCTGTTATCTGGCTGCAGTTGAATCTCTCTTCTTTTCGTTTAACCTATTATTTTAACCAATTTTTACTTTAACTTGGGTTGTTTACAGGTATAACTGAGCTCCCTTGCTTGAGCAGAAGCTGGCGGTGGCAGCTGCCGAAAACACAACAGAAATACACATAATGAAGATCGTGTCAAACTGACGTTAACAAACACATTCTAGCAGAAGGGCCATTGGACTGATCACTATCACTGTGCTTGCACAGAAAGTCTGCCAGTGCCTTCTTACTCAGCTGTGCCAACCAAAAACAGATGAGCAACTTGCATTTTTTAAGTGTATGACACCATTAATCCTGCCAACAGTGCGGCATGTAACAAATAAGTGGACAACTGAATTTGACAGACAATAACAAGGTATGACTTCAGGTTAGTTCAATTTTCACTTCAAATAAGGGAAGATGTGAACTGTACGCCATTCAGAAGCAGGCAGACCAGACGTTTGTGTGTGAAATGATAAAGAAAAGTGGTGTCAAAATGTGCCACCATTCCATTTCTCACATGTCAAAGGTGTGATAAAATGTCCTGACTTTTTCAGACAAATGGAAATCAAAATGACTCCGAATGGAAAATCTCAAGTCTGTACTGACAGCTAACGTTTGACACTCTCTTCAAAATATTGAAAAACAGAGCCTTAATTTGAGGGTTATAACTGCCTTATTTAATTACCTGCTGCTGCGCATGCAAATACTCTTACCATAGTTGTGTCTACAGTGTTAACAGCTGCAGAACCTTTGAATAGACAGAGCACATCGTATGAGTAATGAAACTTTTTGGGAACTCAAATGATTTAGACTGTGCCCTTGCCCTACATGTGAAGTGGCGCCATTACTTGGCAGATAGTTTGCCAGAAGAAGCTCTGTTCTGTCTCATTTGAAATCTGTGGCATGTGTGGGTTTTTGAACGAGGTCCATAACAAATGGAGCTGGAACAAGGACTAGTTCTGGGACACACAGAAAAAAAAAATCCTTCATCCAAATGAGAAAATGTAAACAGGCTACATAAAAACGAAGTAGATTTAGGTGAATTATTCATATTGCATATCAACATCGAAACAATTTAGCATCATATATTTTCCATGATACGTTTGATTGTAGCATAGTTCTGTGCACAAATTCTTATACAGTGGGGAGAACAAGTATTTGATACACTGCCGATTTTGCAGGTTTTCCCACTTGCAAAGCATGTAGAAGTCTGTAATTTTTATCATAGGTACTCTTCAACTGTGAGTGACAGAATCTAAAAAAAAATCCAGAAAATCACATTGTATGATTTTTAAGTAATTAATTTGCATTTTATTGCATGACATAAGTATTTGATCACCTGTCAACCAGTAAGACTTCCGGCTCTCACAGACCTGTTAGTTCTTCTTTAAGAAGCCCTCCTGTTCTCCACTCATTACCTGTATTAACTGCACCTGTTTGAACTCGTTATCTGTATAAAAGACACCTGTCCACACACTCAATCAAACAAACTCCAACCTCTCCACAATGGCCAAGACCAGAGAGCTGTGTAAGGACATCAGGGATAAAATTGTAGACCTGCACAAGGCTGGGATGGGCTACAGGATAATAGGCAAGCAGCTTGGTGAGAAGGCAACAACTGTTGGCGCAATTATTAGAAAATGGAAGAAGTTCAAGATGACGGTCAATCTCCCTCGGTCTGGGGCTCCATGCAAAATCTCACCTGGTGGGGCATCAATGATCATGAGGAAGGTGAGGGATCAGCCCAGAACTACACGGCAGGACCTGGTCAATGACCTGAAGAGAGCTGGGACCACAGTCTCAAAGAAAACCATTAGTAACACACTACGCCGTCATGGATTACAATCCTGCAGCGCACGCAAGGTCCCCCTGCTCAAGCCAGTGCATGTCAAGGCCCGTCTGAAGTTTGCCAATGACCATCTGGATGATCCAGAGGAGGAATGGGAGAAGGTCATGTGGTCTGATGAGACTAAAATAGAGCTTTATGGTCTAAACTCCATTCGCCGTGTTTGGAGGAAGAAGAAGGATGAGTACAACCCCAAGAACACCATCCCAACCGTGAAGCATGGAGGTGGAAACATCATTCTTTGGGGATGCTTTTCTGCAAAGGGGATAGGACGACTGCACCGTATTGAGGGGAGGATGGATGGGGCCATGTATCGCGAGATCTTGGCCAACAACCTCCTTCCCTCAGTAAGAGCATTGAAGATAGGTCGTGGCTGGGTCTTCCAGCATGACAACGACCCCAAACACACAGCCAGGGCAACTAAGGAGTGGCTCCGTAAGAAGCATTTCAAGGTCCTGGAGTGGCCTAGCCAGTCTCCAGACCTGAACCCAATAGAAAATCTTTGGAGGGAGCTGAAAGTCCGTATTGCCCAGCGACAGCCCCGAAACCTGAAGGATCTGGAGAAGATCTGTATGGAGGAGTGGGCCAAAATCCCTGCTGCAGTGTGTGCAAACCTGGTCAAGAACTACAGGAAACGTCTGATCTCTGTAATTGCAAACAAAGGTTTCTGTACCAAATATTAAGTTCTGTTTTTCTGATGTATCAAATACTTATGTCATGCAATAAAATGCAAATGAATTACTTAAAAATCATACAATGTGATTTTCTGGATTTTTTTTTTTAGATTCCATCACTCACAGTTGAGGAGTACCTATGATAAAAATTACAGACATGCTTTTCAAGTGGGAAAACCTGCAAAATCGGCAGTGTATCAAATACATGTTCTCCCCACTGTATACATGCACATCTAGTCAGGCAATGTCCGTTAACTCTAGTTGTCAGCCCCAAGATGAAAGATAAACTTCAGGTTTGAGGCTTTTAAAAGTCAGCATCACAGGTAGTCGTGATATCAGATTACTTTTTAAGTCCTGTGTCCACAGACATTTCTGAAATATAAGTGTTTTTGTACTCAAGAAACTGATATTGCCAGAAAAGGAGTCCCTAATTAAAAGATTACATTAATTTAATTAAAGGGCATTTTCTAAGAGCATTTGCCTCCTTATATTCCTTTTTGTTTTTATTTCACTTGTAGTTTTGTGATTTCATATATGTCCTGTGAAGCTTTGCAGTGATAAACAGGCAAATTATGTCATTTAACATCCAATTAGAGCCAAACTACAAATGGATTTTATTAGTAACTGTCTCTATTGTGGAATACTATTCCGTTTAGGATGTTTCTATTACCCTCACTGTTATATTGGTTTTATTAAAGGAAGTCATTTTAAAATCGTTAGCTGATCAGCCATTTTCCATTCAGTCATTGAACCTTCGGTTCAAATATTGTCGCAGCTTGTAATTATTAAATGCTTATATTTTTTACGCTCTGAGCCACTTATTGATAAAATTACAGTTTACCCTTTAAAAAAATAGTAGACCTGCATTTATACAGCTCTTTTTCCAAAGCACTTTCTGTTTGTAACAGAGTTTAATTACTGTACAGTGTCATTGCAACAATTTTCTAAATCCCATCAAATGATGATTACAGTTAGCCGTCACTTGGCAAATGTCTGCATATTCATACAATCACTACGAGCATGTTACCATGACATCGAAACACTTTTTTTTCTTTCTCAATAAATATTCTTCACAGCAAATAATGGTGCAAGATGCACAAAGGACCTAATTTTAAAATGTAGTTGTCTGTCTCTTATCAGCTGCTGGTCTTAACAAAAAAGGGAGACAGAAGACAAAATGTCCTCTCAACAGGGTGATAGGTATAACAAGTAAAAGAAACAACATGTTCCTCATAGAAAGATTGAAAGGGATTAGCATATTTCTCCCTCTGTAGTGTATTATTAAGCTTAAAATCAATAAATCTGGTGGAGTTTCACGGTGTGACAGAGAGAGGCACAGGCCACCTTTGACCTGATCTCTCAGATGACACTGCATCCACAACCATCATTTATTAATAGATGATATACCCAGACGGGAAGGAGATTACTGTGAGACCGTCTCTCAAGCCCTGCAGTACAGCGTTACATTGACCAATGTCTCTAACCTCACTGTGAAAAAATAAGTTTGATGTTAACCTAAACCTAACCTAAAACTCACTATATTCCAACCTCAATAAACCGTGTAGTTGCCTCTGGTGGTATTGCGTTCTCATTTTATTTTTATTTATTTATTTTATATATAATGTATCTATTTCTTCTTATATTGTATCACAATGATGATGACAATGACTATTATTAATATTGTTGTTCTTGTTGCTATTACTGCATTGTATGCAGTGTTTACTTGTGCTCTTCGGGGGGGGTGAGTCTTGGGGACTGGTGTGTGGGCGGGTTTGTGTGTGAGAGCCTTATGTATTATGTATGTTGTATGTGACTGTTTTGTACTGTGTTGTATGTTTTTTGTTGGACCCCCTCGAAAACGAGATGATTTATCTCAAGGGGCTATCCATTAATAAATGTACTAACCTTGCTTTGAAGTGGCATCAACATCTCTGGGCTCAAAGGCGTCTAAGATAGACCACACACGAGATATGTGTTCCCATGTGACACATTTGCATTCCGGATGTTCTCGGGGAAACATCTGGAATATTAAAGCAGAAAGTACATGGACATTTAAGACATTTAAGAGCAACTTACGCAGCTATTAGGACAATAGATATGTATTTTTGCCCTCGACACCCTTAATAAAATTATGTGTGCTGGACTGGAGTGCCGGCAGTCCTGACCTGTCCTCAACAGAGAAAATATGGAGAAAATTAAAAAAAAACAACCTGCGGTTGTGTTTGTAGGATAATTAGAATGAAGTAACACCTGAAACGCTCCATCTTTCAGGCATCATTAAGTTATGCCTTATAATCAATAAACATCAAGGAATTCCACCTGTTTGGTTTTATTGCAAAGTTCTCATGTCATAGATCTTAAGTTTCCCGCGTGATTAACTTACGACGTAACAGTGTAATTCTTGTGAGGTAAACGAGAACATACCACATAAACATACTGATGTGTTATTGATATTTGTAAAGAATTCTCAACACAGAAGCAGAAAACTCTTTCTAATACTGAGCTTGGCTGCACCATTTGATACATATATAGTATCACAAGCGTTAAAGCCTTTTTTTGTTTTAATTAAAAGTTTAAAGGTTCTTTGTTCTGATCTTTTGAATTAACAGCAAACAGCTTGCTTGTCAGGCGTTGTGCCGCGCAGACATGTACCCATTCCTCCTGTTCACACTGTCTATCTTATGGCTCATTTATTTAAATTCTACTGAAGTTTGTAACAGACTCATGACAGCCACAGAGCAGATTTCAAACTTGTTTTGAACTGTCAAAGCTTGAGCCTTTTTTAAGAAGACCGACTAATTAAACTCAGAAGGAGAACTTTTTGCCTGCACAGTAACTGTGGGGCTGCAGATCGGCTCTGTAACTATTTTTAATTACTGCTCACATGGCAACGGCTTCACGCTCCAACAATATTTTTGTTGCTGAAGATTGAGATGGTCACGGATGGAAAACTGCTGAAGTTGTAGAATACGGTATAATGGAAGATTCGCACAGAAATAGGATTAGATAGCAGGTTATGATGATGTGTGCGTGTGTGTGGTTTGGCCCATCTCAGTGTGTGTGGCTGCTTCTAGTGTTCGTCGCAGTGAATGAGGACGGATGGCAATGCTGTTCAGGGAAATCTGTCAGTGTGTGTGTGTTTGAGAGAGTATTTGTGACTGCTATAAGATACTACCACCTCATTTAATCTCTTTTATAGTTTTTTTTCATATATCTGTTCATTCAAAGTAAGGGCAGTTATTTCTTTCTAATGTTGAGCGAGTGTGGGGGTCGTGCAATGAATAGAAATAAAAAATCTCAAGAAATGTTGAGGGGATGTCTTTGCTGACAAAAGGGCTGTCGGTATCAAATGTGCCCTCGTCTCTTTTTGCTGTCATTTAAAGTGTCAGACATTTTCTATTACTCAAATTCCTCCATGTCTCTCACTGAGTGTAAACACTGCCTCTAGGAATAGATTTAAATGGATTTCCATTCTCCAAACTACCTAACACAACAGTCAGCAAGGCTGCTGTCTTCATGGGTTTTTTTCTTCCCAATTCTAAATGTGAAAGGGGTTCATATTTCATCGAACTGATAAAAGGTCAACAAACTCAACACACAACTCTTTGCCTCTTCCTCGGGTCGGGCCCAGCTGTTCTAGTCCATGTGAGTGTTCCCACCGGATTTCTGCAATACGTTCTCTTATGTTTCGATAAAATGTGCAACAAATACTGTTGTTCTTCCACCTCGATTTGCACACAGCAGCTAGAGTTGGTGGATGTCAGAGAGAAGAATAGCCCAGAGAATCTGGTCAGTTTTCAGATAATGAAAAATTCAGAGGGTCTCACAAGAGATTGCACCAAGTATGAGGAGAGGTTGATTTTGAGAGTTCAAAAGTATTTTTTTTGCCACCACTCCATCCATCCATCCATCGTCTGCCGCTTATCCGTTTCCGGGTCGCGGGGGCGGCAGTCTCAGCAGAGATGCCCAGACTTCCTTCCCCCCAGACACTTCCTCCAGCTCTTCCGAGGGGAGTCCGAGGCGTTCCCAGGCCAGCCGAGAGACATAGTCTCTCCAGCGTGTCCTGGGTCTTCCCTGGGGTCTCCTCCCGGTGGGACATGCCTGGAACACCTCCCTAGGGAGGCGGCCAGGAGGCATCCGGTGTGAAGGAGCAGCGGCTCGACTCCGAGCTCCTCCCAGGTGACCGAACTCTTCACCCTATCTCTAAGGGAGCGTCCAGCCACCCTGCGGAGGAAACTCATCTCGGCCGCTTGTATCCGCGATCTTATCCATTCGGTCACTACCCAAAGTTCATGACCATAGGTGAGGGTAGGTGCGTAGATTGACCGGTAAATCGAGAGCTCCGCCTTTCGACTCGGCTCCTTCTTCACTACGACGGTCCGGTACATCGACTGCATAACTGCGGACGCTGCACCGATCCGTCTTCACCACTGCCACCACTTTCAGAGGGTCACCACTTGCCACCACTCATTCTTTTAAAAAGATAACAGCAGGAAACATGCCTTTTAAACAAAAAAGAATCCTGTATTATTCTCATGTGATCTTGAAACTCATGATACCATGAATGCAGGCCGTGCTCAGAAACACCCTGCTGGTCAAACGCTCTTTGTGGGATCTGAAGGGGAAGCAAACTGCGGCACAGGTGGACCATGTCGCTTGTGCTGCTGATGGGTTTTGGCAGGGTGGCTGTTATAGGGATTCTTTTAAAGAAAAAATGTGTTGTTTGAAAACATGCTTAGTGTGTTATAAATGAAAGTCTGACTGTGAGTGGAGAATTGAACAAGTTGTGTATCGTTTCAGTTTCTTTCATCCTCTGTCCACCTGCTGTTTTAACAAACAAGATTTAACCCTGTATTTTCATAAAAAATTATGTTATTATAAAAACAAACTTAGTGAAAGTCGATTGAAGAAGAACGAGGGAGTTACACTGAAGCACCTTCGCCAAAGAGCTCCTTACAACAGGCAGGCCGCTCACACGGCACTACAGAGAGCTGCTGTTTCTGAGTGTGAAGCTAGAGGGGAGGTAATAAATCCCCTGGAGCTCATGATTCCTTTCCATTTCGATATTTTGCTCTTTCCCCTAAATAAGGAGCCAAAAATCTTTCCCTCCTGTATTACTGAACAAAGTCTGATATTTAACATCTACACCATGGAGACTGTGACTGCGTTTGTGGACGTCTTTATGTGCCACAAATGTTAGAGCCTCCAAGAGCCAAACCATAGCTGGTATCCCTTAACACACACATGCCTGTGAGAGTTGGTGTTTTCACACATTTCACAACACACGCACATTCACACTCACGTAGAGCCAGTTTTATCCCATCCCATGCCAGGTTGTGAGGTAAGCTGAGCACGACACTCCCAGGTGTATGCTTATCTACCAGATGGAATGAAGAGGTAGCCCTCCATGTTCAGCATACGCACTAAGCAAATATATGAAAATATATTCCTAAGGTGAACACGTTTCTCTGCACTTGTGCATGTGGATGTAACATCCCCCCAAGAGGGATGCAGAATGGATTCCTGCTTTGTTTAATCCTCCTTCCATCTGCCCTAGCATTTTGTCCATCCTACCTAGCAGTAAATTAAGGTTTACAAAAAAAATTAAAAAGTAGAATTAGTAGCCTTGAAGCACTAGATCTGAAGCTTGTGATCTGAAATCATATGACTCATGACCGTGTCATATTTTATTTGTTTTATTTAGCCTTTATTAATCCAGGAAATGTCCCATTGAGATACAAGATCTCTTCTTCCAGGGAGTCCTGGCCATCATCCTGGCCATATCAGCATTCTCTTTAGTATCAGTTTAGATTTGTGGATTGAAACACCTGTTTGTGTGGAGATAACACAGGTTACAATGACCCGTCATATTTTATAACCTTTCCTTTTTTTATGGTACATTTAAAGGAGGACTATGCTGGTTTGCAGCAGCTTCCAGCTATGGGGAATTGATAGTTCTGGAACGTTTGATTGGATGTTTGCGGTTATTCAGCAGCAGATTAGCATTCCTGCTTAAACCAGCTGTTTTCTCTCACCAGAGTACGACTGTGAGACAGAAAGATAATTGTAAAACCAGTGGGTGATGCCTGCTCCTTTATCCCCGTGATAAATTAACACGATATGTTGAGTGAAAGTCCCCACACAGAATAAAATTGTACTTCCATGAATTCGAAAAAGGATATGCAGATTTACTTTGACATTATGCATAGTCACATTACACTGAGAATTCCTCAAGTTAATGATGCAGACCTGGTTTATGATTAAAAAGAACTATGCATAACTGCATTAATGCCATGGTTTGGCATTCCAGCTTTAAAGATATTTAACTTATGTTGTGTATTAAAGCATTTCACAAAAATGTCTATATTTATACTCAAACTGAAAGCAGTTGCGTTCATCAGAGAGCCACTCTGAGTAGTCTAAGCCCTGTGTGTTTTAGATCATGTGAACATCAGTTTTCTATCTGGATTTACCAAAAGCAAAACAAAAGATATTTCGTTTTTAATCTATAAAGCAGTCTGAGATGATTTGTGCTTCATGACATGGCGCGTTGTCCTGCTGGAAGTATCCATCAGAAGATGGTACACTGTGGTCATAAAGGGATGGACACGGTCAGCAACAATACTCAGGTTGGCTGTGGTGTTGACACGATGCTCAATTGGTACTAATGGGCCCAAAGTGTTCCAGGAAAATACCCCGTATACCATTAAGGCACTAACACACCAAGCCGACTGTCGGCCGTCAGGCCGTCGATGAGCGTCGGTGTGCGTCTGTCGGCCTAGTTTCCCCGGTGTGTCCCGCACGTCGCCACAGGTCGGCCGCCCGTCGGCAGCTTTTCAGCCGATTCGACATGTCGAATCGGCGTCGGCGGTCGGTCAAACAGCTCACTGTAATTGGCTGTTCAGGTAGCATGGAACTGAACAGGGAAAAGCCGAGTGAAATTTTTGAAATCGTTGGTTTCATTCATCTCCAGCTCTCGACACAGGTTCGGGTAAGCTCCTTGAGCCTGTCTCTGTTGTATCCATGATTTCACCCATGTAGTGCGGTTTCTTCTTATTTTTCGCCTCCGCCTCCTCTTTTCTTCTTCCACAAGCTGAAGGCCGAGGGCTGACAACGCCAGTGCCAATACTTTATTCTTACGCATTGTGGTAGCGAGAGTGGTGTGGAAATGTGGTGTGAATATGAAGCCTATTTGTTTTGTTTACGGCTTCCCAGAGCTTCCGGTTTTCCCTTGTTTTTGAGTGAATACAGACTACCGCTGGGTGTCGTCTTTGCGGTGTGTCCAAGTGCTTCTTTTTTAGCCCGACCCAGCCCGACACAGGCGACGTGAGGCGACACAGCAGTCGGCCGACAGCGGGCGACGTCGGGTTGGTGTGTCCTCGGCTTTACACCACCAGTCTGAACTGTTGATACAAGGCAGGATGGACCCATGCTTTCATGTTGTTGACGCCAAATTCTGACCCTACACCATCCGGATGTCCCAACAGAAATCAAGACTCACCAGACCAGGCAACATTTTTCCAGTCTTCTGTTGTCCAATGTTGGTGAGCCTGTGTGAATTGTAGCCTCAGTTTCCTGATCTTAGCTGTCAGGAGTGGCACCCGGTGTGATTTTCTGCTGCTGTAGCCAATCCGCCTCAAGGTTGAACGTGTTGTGCGTTCAGAGATGCTCTTCTGCATACCTCGGCTGTAACGAGCAGTTATTTGAGTTGCTGTTGCCTTTCTATCAGCTCAAACCAGTCTGGCCATTCACCTCTGACCTCTGGCATCAACAAGGCATTTCAGTCCCCACGGAACTGCTGCTCACTGGATATTTTCTATGTCAGTTATACCAATGTAAGATAATCTGTGAAGGAGTTTGGGGTGTGAGATGGTATTGAAGGCCACACTCAAGAATGATTAGGATGGATAATAGTCCAGAGTCCCCTGCCATTAGGAGGTCATTTGTAATTTTAAGGAGGGCCGTTTCTGTGTCGGATTGAAATTGGGCGTCGAGGTTATTGTTGGAGAGATGAGTCTGAACCTGTGCTGCCACTGCCTTTTGCAGTATTCTTGAGAGAAATGGCAGGTTGGATATGGGATGAAGGTTATTGTAGTCGCTGGGGTCTGAACCTGTGTGTGTGCAATGTACACAGGAATTTAACCTGGTAAAAACAGCACCGTGAGTGAGTTATGGGGAGTGGGGAGTGGGGGAGAGCTCACAGTGCCATTGTGGGAGGAGGGAGGGGGCAGGGGAGTGGAGACAATGTGGGGGACTGGTGTCAAAGGTGTTAAGATCATCAGCCAGTCCGGGGGAGGGGGTGATGACAGGCCTTTTCTGTTGTAGATGGTGATGGTTCTGAGGGTCCTCCACACAGCTGCAGTCGTTGGTGCCTGAATCACACTCAAGTTTGGCACTATAGTTCCTTTTAGCGGTTTTAATGGCCCTCTTGAGGTCCTGTCTGGCCAGCCTGAATGTGTCCATGTCACCTTCTCTGTAGGGCTGCTCTTCCTGGCGCCTGAGCTCTCTGAGCTGCTTGGAGAACCAGGGCTTTTGGTTATTGTACCCGGTGATGGTTTTGGTTGGGAGGCAGGCCTGCTCACAGAAGCTGATGGAAGAACAGACAGTGTCAGTAAAACTGCCGTTGTCATCCTCAGGGGTCCTCCGTGACTCCCAGTCAGTAGACTCCATGCAGTCCTGAAGCATGTCCTCTGCCTCTGGAGTCCACCTCCTCACTGTGGTTCTGGATGGTTTGGAACTTTTCACTTGCTGCCTGTATGTGGGGACCGTCTGTATTCTGCTGTGGTCGGAGTGTCCAATAGGGCTGCAACTAACGACTATTTTAATAGTCGACTACTTTAAATTTAGTATGAGTTTGCATTAATTATGTGGCAAATGATAATAAAAACAAGAAAGATGGTACTAGAGCCCTGCTATAGCGGGACTGTTTTCTTCATCCTGCTCCCACTGCATTTCTGACCATTACCGCCCGCAACGTGTGTTACACTCCCACCCCTCCCGCAAAACTCATGAATTCATGCCCGCACGGCACACAATAAAGATGTATTTATTTAGTGTCTTCTCCCGTCCCGCAAGAGAAATGTCCAGACAAATCTATCTGATTTAATGTTAACATGATCATTGTGGAGTTTGATGGATAATTGACAGTTCATAGGCCTCCTGAATGAAAGTTAGATGCAAGTCCATCATTGTCATCAGCGCACAACCCTTTTTTCGCCTTTCGCGCTGCATCAATTATGTGATTGAGGTTATATAAACGAGTAGGCTGTGAGTGGCTCAAATAATACTAATAAATAACATAAAATAAACAAAGTTTAGAATGAAACAAATTAATTTAACAAATGAATCGCCATTACATTGCTGTGGAGGGAGAGAATGTTGCTGACCGACTGCGGTCCTGTGCGTCTCTCTTCCAAGACGCGCCACAGACACTAAACGCAGTTTCTCCAGATATCTGACTTAATTTAATACTTTGTCAGGCATAACGTTAAAGCTTTCTTTTAAAGCCAAAATACGCTTAATATCTTACCAAGGCGAGTCCGTTTCGTTCAGCACCCCGACATGCTTTCTCTTCAAATGCATTACCGACGTGCTCCCATGAAAAGCAACGTCGGCTTTGCAAACCTTACAAGTCATCTTTTTATTCATCGTATCGAGGCTAAAATGCTCCCAAACTTTTTATTTTATTTTTTATCAAAGTTTTATTACCCGCAGCTGCGCTCAGACGTTGTCGTGCATGCGCGACTCGACAGAGATTGTATTGAAGTGAGACGCCTCACTCCATTGGAAAAACACGTCTGGCGACAATTGTCGACAATGGAATTCATTGTCGACAATTTTGATTATCGATTTTTGTCGACGTCGTCGACGAATCGTTGCAGCCCTAGTGTCCAAGGGGGGCACGGGGTGTGGAGCGGTAGGAGTGTTTTATGGTGGAGTAGAAGTGGTCCAGGGTGTTGTTGTCTCACTTAGTACACGTCACTAGCTGTGTGTCGTTCTGCGGCTCCTGTGAGAGATTACAGCTGTTGAAATCTCCCATCACAAGAACTACTGAGTTTGGCCAAAAGGTTTCCACGTTGGAGATCTGCTCAGCCAGCCGTTGTAGTGCTTTGCAGAAGGGGGCTTGGGGAGGTATGTAAACTCCGGCGAGGATGATGGAGGAGAACTTTCTCGGGGAGTAGTAGTGTTTACACTCACTAAAAACTGATTCCAGGATGCCACAACAGTGTTGGTGTAATATCACTGCATCTGTGCACCAGTTACTATTTAAGTAAAAAAACAAACCTCCTTACTGCGATTTCGCCCTGGTTTCCGTGTCCCAGTCCGCTCTGATCAGCTGGAATCCAGGTAACTGCACAGCAGTGTCGGAAACTCCGTCATGCAGCCAGGTCTCACAGAAGAAGAGAGCAGAGTTCCTCTGGAAGTTGTTGTTAGACCGCAGCAGAATGCTGATTTTGTCCATTTTACTGCACAGAGAGCGTACGTTGGACATGAAGATAGCAGGGAGCGGAGTACGATGTCCTCTTCTCTTCCACCTGAGCGGGGCACCAGCACGCCGCCCCCTGTAGCGTCGAGAGGGACGCACAACTGTCCGTCTGTATTTCAGGTTTCCTCCAGCAGGAACACACTCCCTTATTTCCTCCAAAGGAGTCAAAAAAGTCAGAGAAAAGTCAAAAAGAATAGATTCCCTGATGGATAGGTATTCCGGTTGAAGATATGCTGCATGGTGGCTAAGATGCACTATTTACACTAATAAATACAATAAAGTCAGGACCGCTGAAATACTGTGGCCGAATCACCAAGATGTTTTTTCTTTTTTGTTTTTTTTCTAATTTTCTAGTTATTCTAATTTAGGGTCACAGGGATCTGCTGGAGCCCATCCCAGCACTCTTCGGGCAGATAGCTATAACAGTTTAAATTTTTATCATAAACTTAAATTAAGTTGTTAATAAACATCCATTTTGGAGTTTTTTTCAGACCTGCAAGACAAAATCAGGTATGGTGATGTTTTTCCCACTGTGAGATTGCCATCCCTCCTCATAAAACAACAAACACTTTAGGTATTTTGTTATGTGATTTGTATTTGTTACTGTATTAATTAGGCCTCCTGGAATTGATATCAAACTCATGCACATTGTGGTCGATATTTATTTTATTTTTATTTTTTTGCCTGCAGTCTATTTACAAAAAAAAAAGCCAAATTGTGAATTTGTTGGAGACTGATCACTTTACACTTGCAGATACAATGTCATCTGTGTTTTTGATGATAAGTCGTGACAAATCATTTATCGCCACGTGGGCAGCAAAGCGTGATGCTCTTCATTCCATCATAACAAACTGAGGTCTGTGAGCTGAAGTGGGAAATAACCTGGGTGTTTTGCATGTTAGGTAAAAATTGATGCAAGCAGAAGATTATCGTAAGGAGATAGCTTTGCTCAAACCGGTGCAAAATCACTTTTCTCCGCTTTTACTTATCAGCGCTCTGTGGAGAGTTGTTAAATCATCCAGCATGTGAGGGCAAAGCATCTTCATTAACATAACTCAAGGGTATGTGCTGAGAGTTTATTTTCTTGGTAAATTGTATACATAATTCTGTTACTCTGTATTAACCATATATAGACATGCCAGGAAAAAATAAAGAACAACTCCCGAAGCTTCCCAGTGGGATGCAGCGAACATAACAGTATCTCTTTGACTACTTCGTCATTCCTTTGCTCCTGCAGCTGTGTCAGTATCACATTGAGACGCGGTGCTGCCTGACAGAAGCGTACACCCAAGTTTCTTTTTCATCAAAGCAAACACAACCCCATGAGACGCGTTTGAGTCACAAATTCCATTTCATGAGGTTAAATGTGTGTAATTAGTATATACAGCACGACCCTTTCAAATAAAATACCCAACACAGTAAAAGCACCACTTCTACAGTTACATACGCTGTGTTGAAAAGAAGAGAAAGGAGACTCTGCACACACCCATACAGTTGTAAATTAACAGTCATTTACAAATGTAAATGGAAGCAGGAATTAATTTGTTGATGAAAAACCATTCATCTTTAATTATTTCTTGTTAGATCGGATGCATCAATCCTCCCTTGCCAAATGCTGCTCAGCATCTGTATTTTTTGCAGGAAATCAACTTAAGCTGAATTGATTCTGAAATTAACACAAGAGCTCCCGGCATCACTCACCCTTATGTCCCCATGGCGCGCGCGCACACACACACACACACACACCAAAATATATCTTTTTATCAAAAGAAATGTCATGCAACTAAATTGCCCCCTACAGGCCGAAAGCACCAATGCACGTGTTGAAAAAGTGTGGATCCCTTCAGTTTCAGTGTATGTATCAGCACGGAGCCTTGTAGGTAGGGCCGGCAGCTAAATCCGATTCAGTGGATTTATGAATATTAAATACTATATCAGTCTGAGACCTGCCCATCTCTTTTCTATGTCCTTTTATTGGCTAGTGAGCTGCATCAGTCCACCTGGTTTGTTTGAAGAGGGCTTTTGACTTCCCAGGGCTTTTCAGTTTCCACGCTTCACATGATCTCAATCTGATTATTTTGGGTATACCATACTTGAACATATCCACTATCACTGAGGTAAATAATCTGTAAAATCACTAAATTATTATTTGTGTAGACGTATGACCTGCACAACTCAAAGTCTTATACAGGATTAATAAAAGAAATTAGGACGCTGTGTAAAATCAAGTAAAAACAGAACATAGTGGCGTGCAAAGGTCATAAACCTGTATATTGTTCACAATAGACATATAGCACACCGAATGTTGGCAGTGAGACATTTTAATCCAGCCAGTCATTTTCTATAGCTGTTTCAATCCTGCTCAGGATCTGCAGGAGCCTAAACCTGCCATAGATGAGTGAAAGGGGGTTTTACGCCATGGACAATTTACCAGTAAACATTGAACCATTTCATGAAAAATATTACAGTAACTCATTTTGAATTTGCTGGCAATTCACAGGCAATAAAAGGTGGAAACATAGATGCTACTCTATGTTTCTCTATTTTGATATACTGGATATATTTTTTACTTTTTTTTATACTTTTTCTCTGCATGTGTTGCATGTGTGTGTTGTGTGTACTGCTGCTGCTCAATGTGAATTTCCCCACTGAGGGATGAATAAAGGAATATCTAAACTAATCTACTCCCTTCTCAGAGACTTTGAATATCTCATAATCTACAGAATTTTGACAGAATCTGGAGAGATCTTTGTAAACAAGAGATGAGACACAGTCATTGATTGAGAAGGCAAGCACGTTATACTTCAACACATTGCACCCAACCCAGTTTATCCAGATGTGTAGTATTGAACCTCTTAATCCACTATTGGTAATAATAACATTACCTTCTCTCCCACAAAGCATCAGAATACAAAGTTGTCAAGAAATGAGTGAAAATCTATTATTTTGAAATGACAAACACTGCAAGGAAGTATAATTTCAAACACCTTTTTTTTCTGAGAGAGATTTACAGAGGGCTGAAAGCTTGTAATTGAAATGCATGAGTTAATATGTTTTGGACCATAATAAATGACCAACTTAGTAAAAATTATTAAACTATACAAAACAAGACTCTTTTATCTCTTATCATCTTTCCAACATCATCATTTCTGCTCCTTATTCTACTTTTGCAACAGTTTCTTAAACCATTAATATTATAAAAATACACCTAAAAAAAAACACCTAACATAACACTTACTTTATCCAGATTTTCTTCTTTATTAAATCCAATCGTTGAGAGAACAAAAGGTTAATTTTTCTTCCAAGTCTGTATGATACCATGACTTAATATCGCTGAATCCTGTGGGGTTTTATACTTGTTTTGAATATATGCTCCCAAACAGTCAAATGTGTCCATGCATTTGTTAAATTGAATCACATTATTGTTTTATTTATGCAAAGTATGTAGTTTGGTTTACTGGAATAAATAACTTAAAAGATCGTCCACTGTGGAAACGTTCTTTGGTGGTTTCCACATTGTGTTGCTTGTCTGAAAAAGGTATTATTCAAATTAGACTGAGCACAGGAATAAAATGAATACTACAAATAATTTCAGGACATACTGTATAGTAGATTTCTCATGAATTTGCTCTATTGTCTCCATTACGTACTGTGGAGTAAAAACTATCTGCTTGCCAACAGGATCTATAAATGTATAGTTGAAGAAAAATGTATTATGATGCAATTTATTTTGCATTATTATGGCTGCACAAGTTATATACTTGCTTAATTTAACAGAAAAGCAGCAAAAATATTTTCTTTAGGTTGCGTAATCCTCACAACCTCTGTCTTCAAGCTTACGCAAACTTTACATTTTAATCCACTGTGATTATTTATTTCTCTGTTTAATTATTTTTATTTTCACACACTACACATTAAGGAGACCTTGTAGCACCAAGTGCATGCAGGGACTGGTAAAGATCTGAAATTATTTTCTGCTCAGGCCAAGCTTTCAATCCATGTGTTTCTAGGCTGTTTGAGATAAGAGCTCCCCATATTGAATCCCAACAAGCTTTCTGGCCTTGGACTGAATGCTTAAACCTTCGGTACAGATATGATAGGAATATGTATGTTTTGTTGTGATTCTTCTCAAATATCTTATTTTGACTGGAAATATTTTAATTCATTAGATTTTTTTCTTATATTGAAGTAAAATGTGTAGTTAGATCCCTTTTGATATAAAGTACAAGAAAAAGAAGACAAAAACACGCTTTTTTCTCCTGGTATTTTAGAGTCAATACTTCTCCAGGGTCTTAACTTACGGTTTCAATTCCATTTGTTTTGTTTCAACATAAAAAAGGAAATTACATATTTATATATGTATATGTACACCGTATATACACTACGATGCATATATTTTTAATACATACAGTACATCATCTTTGATGCATGCAGAATTTATAACTAACTATAACTGGATTGGTACCAATGTTTTGAACGAATTTGAACCAATGTTCTGGAGAGTTACAGATGTTTCTTAATGGTTAATTCCGAATGACTCCCCTCTACTTAAATATACTGCAAAACTGCTTTTTATAACTTGTAACAAAATTGAAAGTAAAATGTTAATACTGGAGTATATGACGGACACAAAATAGGACCTACTTCCCAAGCATCAGCTGGTGAACTATTAGACATACCAAACAGGTGTTACATATTTCACCGCCAGAAATGATGGATAAGTAGAGTAAATCAAGACAGAAATGTAAGATGAAATAAAATATAGCAGACAGTTCAATCTCACAAGGTTTCAGGCTTCAACATCTCATTTTAAACTTCATTAGATCCGATGTTAAATAATCATCTGTCTGTAATGATACATGGTCATATTTGCCGTCATGGCAGTGTCACTAAAGTCTTGTGACTTAATCTGCATAAAATGCATCCAAGTTGAAAAGTTAGCTCCAACAGATCAAGGGAACTGAGAACTGAAAGGTTACAGTTTCTGCAACTTCCAGTAACATAATTCAGAGTGATGGAAATTTGACATATTTTGTAGATGTATTTCATGTGCACAAAATATGTATACATTTTTGAATAATGCAAGATTGCAAGGTGCATTTCCTGAAAACCTTAGTCTGGTTAATTTATTTGCAGTATTTCAGGAGAGGAGTACAGTATAAGAGAATGTATAAGACTGTCGAAATATCTGCCTATTTTATATAGCATTTAATACTGCTAAAGTGTTTAAGAGAGTGATTCCAGAATTTCATTTTAATAGGAGTATAGGAAACTGAAATATATATTCATTTCCAGCACCTGAGATGATGCAAATGTGCATCCATTAAGTGCCTCCAGAAAGTACAAAGATTTGTTTGATTGAAGAGCTCCAACTGTTTGATATTTCTGCAGGTTTCTGTGCAATATCAACAACTAAGTCATAAATATTTAATGTGTTTCATGCCCACCATGGGAATTGTGATCAGTGCTGGAGGTCCACAAAGTTCAGTTCCACTTTAAAGATCAAACCTTTCCATGTCGGCGCAGTCTGAGAAACGTGTACACACATAGACCCCATTGGAAAAATGGTTTTATGAAAAGCAACATGACCTGCATGAGCAATTTCTTTTTTTCTTTTTTTTTTCAAAAACAGAAAACTGTCAAATTGTCAAGCATTTAGGATGTTGTTCTTTGTACTGCAACTGTCTGTAATCATAGACTCATGTTCATGTGAGAAAAATATAAATAAGCAAATTGTGATAGTCTACCAAGTTTTACAATTATGGAGCTCCTCTGTACGGACATTTGTTCACCACAGATATATCCTGTGGGCGAGTGAACTACACTAGCCATCATGTCAGGGGACGGTGCACTGATCAGTCGTCTGCCTGTCCGGCCCTCTGCCAACTTTGAGGTTTCCCCTCATGGGAGGTTCATTTAACACAAAGCAAGTTTTCAGTGTTTTGATGAAATAATTGTCTTTAAATTGATAGTAAGAATATCTATTTAAAAGTGATCATTTTTAATAACTGCAAAATTCTCAATAGACGATTTTAAAAGTTGATATTAGGTTTTTTCTCCTTTTTTTCGTTTGTCAACCATCATGTACTGAAGTTGATCATGAAGAACTGCCTCATGAATACAGATAACTCAGAGGAAAAAAAAAATATTGCTTCATTTAATATAATATTTCTGTAATGCCCAATTTGGGTTTGGCAAGATGACAAAAAGGGGCTACAGTGAAATCAACGTCAAAGTGAATAAAGAAGTGAAAGTAATACAGAAATAGATATGCAGCCAGATTAACTGGTTATCATGAAAAGCTCTTCTTTTCTCTTTGATATTGATTTTCTTTTCTTCCAAGTCGTGCAGTACCATCACAGGAAAGGCTGAAATATATTCCTCATTTTGCCTTACCTTGTTTCCTTCTTTTCTTTTCCACCGTAGGAGACAAGGATCAGCAGTAGAGTTTTGATCTGAAATACTCTGTCCATTTACACAAAAGATCTAACATCTAAAGACTTTTTTTAATCTGCTTTTTTTTCCCCCAATGTCTTGCTCTAGTTTCCATGAGCTGTGACAGCCAGAAAGATGTTGCCTCGTGTCAAGTGGTTTAATACGATTTTTTTTATTTAGTGGCCTTCTGTCAGCCTTCAAAAAAGGTTTCTGAGTGTGAGCTTTGCATTTTTACCAATAGTTTGTTATGAAAACCAAATAATAATTGTTGCCCTTGTTTACAATGATGTCAGTGTCATCTGTAGGTCATAACCATGTGATACACAGGCGCAAAATTATCTACGCCAATACATTTGCCATGTCACTGGAGGAGACAGGAGTCGCCATCAGCGGGAAGTTCAGAGGCTGAAAATTCGTTGTAATCAACTTTAATGCCCAAAGTTAATGCCCGAGGTTGTTTTCAAGGTCTTTACCCAGAATTTACTTACGCGAAGCACAACACTCTTTTTATGAGCAAGCTGCTTGAAAAACTTAGTTTTTGGATCTGTTGTCACTGTCCATCTGAATCAAACTTAATTAACCCCAAGAGGAACACTGTTTTGTAACAGTTGTGCAAGTCAAACTGTAAATTTGAATGAAGGGGCAAAAATCTTTAAGGAAAACCAAAAAAAATAAAAAATTCACAAGAGGTGGGTGATGATGATGGCTGATGATGGAGACAGTATGTAGTTATCTTACTATTGGCTAAAAGAAAAGAGAAATTAACACAGAAATTAAATTGTCAGAGACCTTACTGCTTCATAAACACAGTTGAACTTATATGATCATTTGAGCAGTTTTTATGATTTTTTTCTCTTTTTCCACTTAAAAAGCCTATTATAAAGAAATTCAGCGTCACCAAGAAACATGGATACCAGTAGTGTCTCCACATGAAGCTGAATTCTTTTGAGAGTTAGGTGAGTAGCATTGTGCAAACACAAGGCACTACATCAAACTCCTAAATTATCTAATCATCATTTGGTTTAACATGGAAACCTAACACCTTTAGCACATCTACCACATCTCGCCTCTTAACTAGTGTGATTAATCGTCTTCTCACACAAAGGTGCCAGCTCCTGAATGCGATCGCAGCTACAGGACCACAGATTGTACAAACACTGAAGGAGTATAGATGAGAATGTTAATGAGCAGAGCACCAGCCAGGATTGCTACTTACATACTTATAAGGGGTATGAAAATTAGATGGAGAAAAGTGAAAATAAAGCCAACCTCACCCAGACAGTAATATGCACATTCAGCTGTGGTTTTGTAAATGTGCGTCCGTAGGGGTTCCTCTCCAAATCAAAAAAAAAAGTCTATGTGACAAAATTGTATTTCTCTCTCTGATTGTTTTTGCTTCTAAGTCCTCAAATTCCAACGTTCCAAACTGCCTTCCATGAAAATACTTGCAGACATGTATCTGGAAATTTTAGCATTTTAACCTTTGTCTTTTTCTTTTGTTCTCACCAAGCATAATTTAATATTAAAAACTGTATGCAGGGGGATATGATATGATTTATTTGAATTGCCAAATAACAAAGTGTACCTTACTGCAGACTGTTAATAGGTTATTAGACTAAACCCCGACTGTACTGACTTAGAAGGACCTGGGGCCTCATTTATAATGCTTGCTTGCGCACAAAACAGGGCTTGAAAGATGCGCAAGCCACCTTCAACGCAAAGGTTGGGATTTAAAAAGAAAAAACTAACCGAAAAATGTGCGTATCTCTACGCCAACCCTAACCCTCCCGTAGGAACATGCTTAAGATATGGGGAACTGGCGACGCAGGCGGTGAGGTGGTGAAATGAAGCCAGATTCATGTCATACTCTTAATAATGTCATCACATATCAGACTTATAATATAATAGCGCTGATCGTGTCCCTCTGTGTGTGAAGCTCAGTGTCAGTCAGGACTATCTGGTGCTGCTGCAGCCACAGTGCCAGGACACGCAGGGAACCTCCTCGTCACCCACCGCGACAACTGGAGAGTGGCTGAGGACAGAACAAATGAGGGGCTCCATACATCGTTTAGGGGCTCTACTGAGCCCCTAAAGGGACACAGATTTTTTTTTTATATATATATATATATAATGAGTTTTACGCGCGGGTGTAAGCCTAAATTATGGTTCCGCGTTAAAACGACGCAGAGCCTACGCCGTATGGTACGCGGCGACGCGCACCTACGCCGTAGGCTCTGCGTTGGTGTGACGCGGAACCATAAATCAGCCTTGAGCAGCTCTGAGAGGAGAAGGGAGGGAGGAGGGGGTGCGGGACTGCCGGGCCGTTCTCGCATCGCCTTCGCACAGAGTGTCTTGATGATTTGCAATTACAGGCTGAGCCTACCGTTAGTTTTTAAACTGTAAAAAGTGGGGGGGGACAAAAACATGGTTTTGAAAAGTGGGACATGTCCCCCCTGTCCCCAGGCACTCACGGCGTTTAGCGCAGCAACGGCATGCTGCCACTCACTCGCTTTACTTTATACTATTTATATACTTTTTCTACTTTTACTGTGACCACCAAATAATGTCGTTTTCCTGTCCTCCACCTCATCCACAACATCTCGTTCTGTCTCCGTGAAATTCAGTGGCACTTTGGCTCGACACGTTCATTCATCCTGACGCACAAACAGGCTGCAGGAAGCCGCTGCGCATGCTCAGCAGGCTCATTCATATGCAAATACTACTTTGCATTGCCCATTTATGGTATGAAGTGGGGCGTGTAGAGGGCGGGATATGAGGCGAATTCACCTGCGCAACCTTCCAGCTGGACTGTGATTTATAAAGCGAACATTGCGTGCAAGTTTGCGTGCACGCGGTTTTATAAATCCGGATTTTTTTTTGCTCCCGCCATTTTTTGCTTTTGGATTTACGTGCACTTTAAGTATGAATCCTACACACTCTTTTATAAATGAGGCCCCTGGATTTTTACTAATAAAGCTATATGATCAGGTATATAAATGAGCAGGGAGCTCATTTCTTATAAGGTCAATACACATAAATGATGTTTTTGAGTCACGTCTCTTTGAATATTTGAATACAAAGGTACACTAAGTTTGTATGGCATAGGACGTCTATATAGATAACAATCCCCTATAAAAAGTTTTCTATTTTTTGATGAAGTCCAAAAAAAAGCAGGCCAACACATTAGTAGCTTTTTTTGCCCTCAGTACATACAAATAAAAGCAGCATTGTTTAACTGACTCAACTGAGTGATTTCTTTATTTTTTTAAGAAAAAAATGATTTTGTAGTTGTTACGTTCAGGTGAAACTGTGTAAATGGCTTTCAAATTGCAAATACCAGAGTTACTCGATGACTAATATTGCCAAACACATGCCATCTCATTACTGCTGAATGTTGTGGGGTTTTTTTGTGCGCACACCTCCCCAAAGGCGGTTGTATACCTGCTTTATCCTGCTGAGGGTTGAATGACAGGCTGGGTGCACCACCCTGGACAGGTTTCCAGTCCACCACAAGCCTACACAGAAACAAACAGCCATGAATGCTCACAATCACTCTGACATTACACAGCATTCAACCTAACATGCTTGTTTTTAGTTGCCAGTAAGAAGCTAGAGTACCTACATCAAACCCACGAAAGGAATTTGTTGCCAGGAGGTAAAGGTGCAAACTGTGGCGCTGCTACCATAGCATTCATTAAATATCACTTCCATTTTGCAACCTTTCTTCTCATTATATTCTCATTACCACCTTCTTTTACTGTTGTGGCTCATCTGATAGCTGTGCTATTTTTGATAAATCCATGCCATATGTCAGTGGTTTCATTTTTGTTTTTTCATTCTATTGTATTCTGTCACAATTTAATGTTTCAAGATGGCATTTATCCTGTAAATTACTTTCAACCTTTCTCTCCCGTCCCTGGAGTTTTTTTTCCAGCCTTTGGTTTTGTTGCCTCCTTTTTGAATCCTTTTTTTTTTCTCGACTTTCTACCTTTTTATCGTGGAAGACATGAAAAGATGCAACTAGCAGTTCTTGGTCACAGTGGGAAAAAATATCCCAAAACACTTTTTCAAACAGAAATATTACTCCCATATTCTCTCACCTCTTTTCCTTCCTTCAAACAACCTAAACTCCCACAGAAACCAGCACATGTTCACCCCATTCCCACCTGCTCCTGTCCACTGAGTGATTACATCTGTGTACCACAGGAATAAGAGAGAAAGTGAGAACGTGAGAATGGTAGGGGATTATGTCATCCTTCACCTGTGTGTTCACAGCAGATGCGAGACTAGACTGTGCAAAAGAGAGGGAGACAAACGTATTGGTGTGGAGAGAAGAGAGAAGATAAGGCAAGGACGTATGAGAGAGTGGTAAACAAGAAATGGACGGACAGTGGATAGAGCAAAAAGAAAAACAGGGAGGGGAGAAATGAATGATGCAAAGCTCAGAGGGAGAGAAGCTTAAACAAAGAGAAGGAAATGAATTAAAACATTAGGATGAGTAAAGGACCAATGTGTTTGCAAATGGGAAAGATGCTCATTCTCTTGCTTTCTTTGCAAGAGAATGTGAAGAAAGCAAAGGAAAAAGGATTATGAGTAAGGACAGATAACCAAAGTATGAGGAAGAGGTAGGGTAAGGAAAGGAAATGAGGAGAGTGGCAAAAAGGGCTGGAAAAGAGCCAGAGGAGGAGTTTAGAGGATGGAGCCGTAGCTCTAACACCATAAGTAGGCCAGTGAAAATTTCAGAGAAATTGATTAGCATTCAAACAGACATAGTGGGCTGTGGGGGTTGATAATGTGTGTGAGAGGGTCGATGAATATTTATTATTAAATGTCTTTCAATAGCTGGCAGAAAGACACACCCAAAGGCTGTGGAGAGACAGAGCCAGAGACTAAAACTGCAGGACAGAGCGGAGATGCAGAAGCAGAGAGGAAAAGACAGTTATTGGGGACAGGCAGGGAGAAGGGGAAAAAAGGGACTGACACATATTGAAAGGTAGAGGTGAGGGCAGGGCTCTGTTAACACATCCACAGGCTGTATCCTGCTATTCCCACACTACAAGGTGAAGAAATAAACACTCAATCTGACTTGATTGCATAGAATGCCTCGCAATACTGTTGATGCGTATGTGTATTTGGCTGTGAATGCATTGGGATCTTGTTTAAGAACTTTCTCTAAATGTATTTCCAATAACCAAGGTTTAGGCCATTGCTTAACACTGTACGCACTTGTATACTGACATTCTTTGAAGGGTGTGCCACCAATTTTACACCATTTACTGTACATACTGGGCCAAACAAGAAAGAAAAATTCCACAAATGTGTGTCCTTACATACACGAAACCGACATTCCAGACTAAAAAAGTACGTTGTCTCTATGAAATCGGACATAAGCCGTCATGTTCATTGAGAAGAATAAATCAAAACAACAGAGAAGACAAGAATGATGTCGTCAGCTTTCTACATTTTCATGTAACTTTGTGCAAATTTTTATTTTTTTTACCATTCTTACTGTCATATTTTTTTTTTCTGCTTAATTAATTAATTTGATCCTAACATGACGTGAAAGAATGTGACTCTAGGTTCGTTCATTCGACTGTTTCCTCCGGCGTTCTAAAAGCAGGCCATAATGTAGCGCCTGATTTCATCTTGTGCTCAAAAACTAAAAAGTTTTATTTATGTCTGTATGTCCCCGATTCACACAGTTTAAATCGTTTAGAGTCAATGAATAAGACTAATAATGGGTGGTGTTGGTAAGCGTTTTTTTCCATGTCCCTATAAAGTTACTGTGGTATTATGACACAATAAGAACGAGATTCTCACAGGTCTCATTCAGTTATATAAGCCAGAATGTAAGACTCTTTTAAATACCTCTTTTCTTTCTGATTTTGTAGTTTGGATATGTCTTCTGTACAGATAAAAGGTTGTAATGGTCCAATATCTGGATTTCAAAGTTTTGGACTGGCAAAGATGTGAACCCTGCTTTACACAGTTTATTTTAAGCCTGGTTGCACAAGACGGGGGTTAACCCTCGAACCAAAACATCACTGAATAGTTCGAGTCATCCTTCCACTCATCTATCAGCAGTCCCATTTTCATATTACAATCTGTGAGTTTGAAGGCGGAATATCCCACCTCCACCTGATCAGAGACAAATATCAAGTTCTTGATTCATCGCTCACCATGGACTCTGGTGTCTGACAAAGAGCTTCATTCAATCATGCCATTTATTTTTTGAAGCGTCGCAGACCACCAGATCTGGCTGGGAGCAAAGCTGTAAGTTATGGTTAGTTTCACGACTCATTAACCTCTGCTCAATAGGGCAAGCATGCTATGAAACTTTTCTGTTATACCCATCTAACTGAGGCTCTCCACGTGGAGAAAAGTCTTTCCATCCTGAATAAGCAAGACCCCCAGTATCTGTGTGCCCTTGTTTCCTCACTAATTACATTAACAACTCCACCCTTTTAGCAGATATGCCACTGTTAAACCAGTGTCTTTAAACTGCAACAATGAAATGACTTCTAGACGACGATATTCTTCAAACTGGAGAACAATTTGTTATTTTTAGAAATCTACACTCTTAGTTGTTGTTGATGTGAAGTTTAGCAGAATACAGTAGTTTTCCATCTGCCTCAAAGGCTACCGCTGCTTAAGAAGCATTCTCTAGGACAAATTCCCCACCTTTCACTACAGTCACAACACAATAGATTTATTCAAGCAATATCACTTCCCACCCAAATCATGCAGGATCACACAATCTCTTCATGGACATCAGTCTCACTGCATTCCTGCCAAGTGTTCACCCCACTGTGTCCCACTGCCCTCTCATGTCAAAGTAATGATACAAGCAACACACCAGTAAGTAAACTTCTTTTTTTAAGTAGGCTGCATGTCTTCTGACGCACTAGTTCTTACCATCTATCACCCTTGTAGACTGAGACATGGCTTTCTGGAAGAAATGTATTCCGTTTTTTTCTGTAATATACCTGATAAATTGGAACAGATCATAATATACATGTATTTTGTAACAGTCCTGATATAAAACAGTTCATCAGCTTATTATAATGTTTAAACAACATGAAGTGGACCCACACATATGACCATTTAAAAATATTTTTTTAACCAATGGTTTTTGTGTTGCAGTGACAAACAAACCTAGATGTTTCCATTTCTGATCACTACAGTTGAAAAAAATCCCAACCGATTCATTAAAAGATGTTGTATGTTGATGTGAATGCAGTTTTTCTTTAGTAAGTTAGCAGGTAAAATCAAGTGATGGCATGGTTGACGATCTTTCTGAATGCCTAACCCTGCGTTCACACTGAAAGCGTCACGGGCGTCATAGCCGGCTGCCATTCATTTTCTATGAGAACGCGCGTCGAGAGGCAGCGGGAGCAGCAGAGGCAGCGCGTCAATTTGGAGTTGAAAAATCGGAACTTTATGCAAATGACTAGCGACGACGCCAAAGCAGCGTCCAATCACAGACCGGGATTCCCGAAGCGAGAAGCCTCAATGCAGATTGTACTTTCGTGTACACACAAACGTACACTCATTCACATGTGTACAGGAGCAGAGCTGTGCACTAACAAACTTATTTTATCAGGAATTAATATATTTCATCCAGCAAAATGTCATTTTGCTGGATGAAATATATTAATTCCTGATAAAATAAGTTTGTTAATGACATTTTGCTGGTTTGACTGCTGTTTTTACCTGAACTGCTCATGTGAAACACGTATCTGATGGTTGAGGAGCTGGATGGTCCCAACGATTTTATTTGCTACATTGATCCAACGCAAAATAATTAAAAACTGTGCTTATTAATCACAAAACACAGTTTAAACATCATGACCAAATCCGCTCCGACCCGGTGTGTCAGTGATCAGCACAGACAGACTGCAGCTTCAAGCCTGATTTATGGTTCTGCGTTAAATCGCCGCGTAACCTACGCTGTCTGGTCTGCGTTGGTGTGACGCGGAACCATAAATCAGCCTTGAAGGCTGATTTATGGTTCACCGGGAACTTCGAAAAGAAATGATTGCGAAAAGAAACAAGGAAAAAAAGCAAATTAAAGAAAAAATTATAATTTCATTAATTTTGAGATTCTTTCCAAATAAAAGAACACGCACATTAACAATAAATGAATAAAATCTTCTCGATTCTATATTTTCTATTCGATTCACAATAGTCAGTCTAAATAAATCCCTCTGCGTCCACACTGCCTGCACTTCTTTCTGCTACCAAATATATTGAATTTGTTGCTTCTTTCCAGAAAAAAAATTCTAATAATAGAGATAATATCTTTGTTTCCTGTTGGACCCTAGGTAACATCACTTTAGTCACATATCAAATTGTTGCTATAGCTACATGTCCACATGCTCTGCTGTCAATTCCCTTGATGAAAAACCTTATTTATCACCTGGCATTCTCACAAAATGATTTAAATCTGCAGTTTGCTGTACTCATTTTATTAAGTGCTAATAAAATAAAAACACTGTTTTTATTTTAAAAACACAGACAGAAATCTGAACATATTACTTCAGGATCTAAACAAATTCTGTGGCTCCCTTTACAACAAAAAAACCTTTCAAAATCATCCTGCATGAAGCATTTAAAATTTGGCAATGCATCTCTCACTGGCTATTTGTCAGTAACTGGTTGGGGTCACTCAGGTCGTCAGGTGGTGCCCTCTTAGTTGTTCCCAGAATTGGACCTGCGTCTTCTGAGAGTACTTCCATTTATTGTGATCCAACTGCCTGCTGACCTGAGGTGAGTTGACCTGAGGTCAGTTACAATTGTGTCAACGTTCAAAAGCCAGCTGAGTGTTCTCATAGTTCTACAAATAGTAATCGTGTGTGTACAGTATTTTAATGTATGTGCGTGAACTTTCATTGGATTTTTACAGTAGAATTTATGACTTGTTGTGATTGCTGTAAGGCATGCTAGATGTGCATATGTTTTATGCATTATCATAAGACGAATTTGTTACTGGTCACATTAGATATGTGTATAAAACTGTATGTGTGTGTGTGTGTGTGTGTGTGTGTGTATTTATATGTATGTGTGTGTTTATATAAATATTTGTCTGTGTTTATGTGTAAATGTACATATACATTATATGGGGATTATTTTCTCATTGCATAAGAGAAAAACAGACATCGCTGTTTTCATGTTTGCAGATGTGTGTGTTTATTACTTTCTCCTTGCCCAAGGATGTTTTGGTGTAGATTTCCCCAGAAGTATTCCCGGGTTGTGGCCTCACATTAATTAGCAGAATTCAGCTTTTTCTCATGTAGATGGAAACAACCAGAGCACCAAACTAGTTCTCCATCTCTGCTCGGTATAAATATGTATAAAACTGGGTGATATAATGGTGTAACAAATACATACATCTTTCATTCATTTATTTAGCGTCCTTCATGTCAGGATTTAATTTTTATGCATATTTCCCAATTCCAATTTGGTACCAATATTTTATTTCATGCCAATAATTGGAATGAATAAAATGAAATATTTAAAAACCTTCTGTTGGGACTCTTGTAATATGAGGCTCTTTTCTGAAGATCAAGTCATAAAACCTAATCTTCAAATAACACCATTTTTCCAAAAGAAACAGTGAATCAATACACTTATTTGTGTAAATCTAGTTGAAATGGAGTGTGTCTTTTTGGACTGTTACATCTGTGTACCAAGGACACAGTTTATCTTTTTTTTTCCATATTGCCCAAAATTAAGTGATGAATAAGCATTTGTCAAACAACCTAACCTGACTTTTAACTTTGACGAGATTTTTTTTTTTTTTTTTTTTTGTGCCTTTTGGAACTGAAGTGAAATCAACATAGTAGCATCCATGTTTTGTTTTTTCTCATGTTGCCATAATTGCACTTCTCATTTTAAGATATTTCTCACTCTTCTCACATCATATTTCTTAAACAACCATGTCGCAAGACACATCCTGGTATGTTTATGGAGCCTCAAACCTTTGACCTGCATCAAGCATTGTGTGCATTACCACACACAATGTGAAGAGAAATCAGGGTGTGGGAACAAACAGTGCTGTAAGGACCACTTATCAAGGAGTCCAACCAAAAAGGTAAAAGGAAACCCTGTTTGCTTGACAGCGCAAAGAACAACCAAAAAAAGTCTGAGTTCAGTCTGAGTTCAATTTGCCCAGTGTGGTAATGAGAGCGAGGGTATGAAGAGCTGCAGCCATCGTGCCTACCAGGCAATAACTCTCCCATCATTAATGCAATAACCTGGAAAAACGTTAACGCAACTCTGGGCAGAAATGTATGTAGTTATATTGCATAATACCATGCATATTGTAAGCACTGGTAAAAAAAATGGACCAACCATTGGTCAGATAGTGTATTTTCCAACATTATTTTCTGACATGTACTCAACTCGCAAAGAAAAGGTTTTACCGTGGTTGTTTGTGACATTTCATATACCTTTTGTATAGATGATAATTCTTTGTTGGTGCATCATTGCTTTTACATATAAATGAACTTTCCCTGCATCCAAGTCCTTGCCAGAGGTGTTAACACATTAATGGTTAAGCTTATCAGCATCAGATAATCTTTCTATATTTTACAGAGGTTAGATTGTCCATGATCACTGATAATGCATTTATCATTAGCCAGCAGAGACTAGCTCCCCAGATAAAGAAAACAATATAAAAAAAAATTGGAAAGATATAGAAAATTCAAAGAATTTAACTACACTTTTATTTTAGTCTAGACACAATGAACTTGAAATATTTCATGATTTGGCTTAATGTCATTTGTTATTTTGCATTCAATTCTGCCTTTCATGCCAGCAAAACACTCTACAAAAAGTTAGACAGTACAGCTTTTATACAATTCCTTCCTAAATCATTGATGATACTAAGCGATGAAGTATGTCACGTTATTATTTACAGTACACTTACAATCTTCCTGCAAACACATCTTAATGTGCACAATAATCAGGCTTGTTGGTGCTACAGCGTTCGTTTCAAAGCTTTCCACACAATGTCTATAGTGTAGGCAGGCAAGTCTAATGCCGATACCCTCTTCTTCCTTGGCTTTGCTTTTGAATGTGTGGAGAATGTGGTTGTACATTATCTTGCCAAAAATCATTAGACATCGCTGGAAAAGAAAAAGTATTTATTGTGTTACTCTAAAGTCTCTACTAGTCTCCAAAAATGCTGCCATGGCAGAACTGTAATTAACCTTTGCCAAGGACACTAATACCATCTCATACCATCATAGAGCCTGGCTTTTGGACTTGATGCTGATAACAGTCTGAAAGGTTCTTTTCATCTTAGGTAGAGAGCACCTGGCACCCATTTTAAACTTAAAATGTCAGGATGACGGCTTTGTCTGACCACAGTGCCGCTGTGTGATAGTCCCTTCCAGATGCTTCTGAACGAAACAAGTTGACACCACTCTGGACAGGAGGAATGTTAGTCTTCTCTTATTGCACATTCAAGTCGTAAGTGGCATTCGTGAATGCCGCTTTGTATTGTAGTTCATGATGACGGTATTCTAATGTACTCCCTTTCCCATGTGCCTAACTAGGCTTGTGCCTTTGCTGCCGAGCTAGGCTTTAGCCACCTAAGGTTTTCCAGATTTCTTTAATAATTTAATGATATACACTGTGTAGAAAGACAAATATGCAAATCGTGTTCATATTTTTTTAAGGAAAATTCCAGGCATTTTTTCAGGCATTTGTTGAAAAACTGGAGATCCTCTCTGCCTATCTTTGATGCTTGAAGGCTGTAGCCAAAGTTTTTTTTTTCTTTCTCCAAGGAGAGCTCACAGAGAACGCATGCTGTTTCTACAAGCTACACTGTTCGATTCCATGTCTGAGGTTATTATAAACAAACTTTAACAAAACTTGTGACTTTTTCATCCCAGGTTTCAAAGTTCATTCCTCTGAACACAGTCCTCCCTCTGTAGTAGTTAGAAAATACTAGCTTGTTGATGTAAAAGCTGCCTAGAAGCTGAAATAAACAAGCAGGCTTTTATGCTTAGGGACTCTCCTGCGTAACAGTCTTTACAGACCACCCTGACATGAACTGACACCATCATATATTCCATACATTAAAGTAGGCTTTTTATATTTGCCATATTTAGTGGATATGGTTTCATCCTTTCAAATCATTACCATTGAGGGGAGGAAACATTTGTTTCCTCATCATATGGAATAGGCACTCAGATTAAATGAGCTTTCATCATCTCCCTCATACACCCCTCCCTCCTTTGTGGCTGCAGTCAGATCATCTTCCCAATGAAGTCACCCGGTAATGATGCGAATCACATTAGATGAATGGATATGCTCACTAATCACATAAAGCCCAGTAATTAGATGCATATTGTCATGGCTAACTATTATAGCATCATAAAGTATCTGAGCTGAAGAGGGTGGCATTGCTCTGAGGCTTGCATAAGTAGCTCCAACATGGGAGCAAATACACATCTACAACCCAGAGGCCTTATTAGGTGGCCTACCGCTGTATATGTCACCTCTGCCTCATTTTGCTCTCACACATCAGTGCCCAATAATCATTTTTAATCCCAGACTAGAAAAGACTTCCTGCCACTGTTTCATTTCTGCCCACCTAGGGACATTTCATCAGCCTTTTCTGCTTAATTACCTCAAAGACGCTGTCACTCTTACCTAATTATAACTCAATTCTCAGCAATCTGTCTCATAAGACTGGGATTTGAACTGAACCATAAAAAATCCAGTGTATTTTCATGAACTCTGGAACTCCCACTGTGCAACGCGAACAGATGTCAAAAATTAGCTTTTGCTCTGACCCCGAATGCCTCATTTAGTCTCAAATAAGAAGGATAAATAGGCAAAGATTTAAGAGGTTACATATTATTGCTTTCCTTTAGTGTGTTGTAGAACTTTCATGTACATTTAAATGTATACACAGTCACAAATCCAAAAAGACCTCACAAAAGAGTTAATCTCTAGCAGAGAAGACTTCCATTACTCAATAACATTAGTAGGAAACATATGTTTGAAATGCCTGTCTAGTGGCCAATTTGGCATACCTCAAACAAACAACAAGCAGCTGCTTTGCACTACACCATTTTAAACAAAACAGATGAGTGATTTGAGCAACTCGGGCCTTGCAGGTGGGGTTGTTCAAGACACAGGAACTAACGCATTGCATTAGGTGGTGCAGTAATCTCCAGAGGGAAACACAAGGGAAGATGTGCCTTCATATGATCACAAACATCATCTTGTGAACCTCAAAATAAAAATCATGGATTTGCAAGGGATTATTGAATGTTTTAAGCGCTCCAACATTGGTCATGTTCTTCCTTTTGCAAGAATTTTAAAATGTTTCCTGCTCAGTAAGTCCTTGCGAATTTGAAATTCATAGCCTTTGCCTTTCAAGCAGCTCTACCCCAGGGATGCCATTGTCAGTCACCCGAACCCACAGGTTTTCTCTTATTCCTTTCTTTGATTCAAGTGGTTGAGCAGCTTGTCCGTTCTTGGAAGGGTTAGTTTTCTCTGATCTCTCTGGGCTCTTTGTCTTCGAGAAAAACACTGAGACCCAGGTAACACTTGAATGCCCTGACACAAGAGAAAAAGGTACGGTAAGAAGGAGCTATAAATACTATTCTGCTGTTTACCGAAGGGGTTATAACAATGACAACCTCGTGGACCTAACTTACAGAAACAATGTTTACATCCTTAATTGAATCATATTTTCTGCCATGTTTTTTTTTTTTTTGTTTTATATGTATTTAATTTATTATTTTTTATTTGTATTCATATTTTGGTCCTGCTGATGGGTGTCAGATCAAAACACACAGATCAAAAGACACTTAGAGTATTTATTTAAACATTAAATTTCTTTGAAAATGAGTTTGAAATAATGGATTTTTTTTCTGCTGCATAGCAAAAAACAAAAAATATAGCATTTTGGGGAGACTTTTCACAACAGGTCTAATAGACTAAACAGTGTATCAAGAGTGACCCTTAAGAAATCACACTGCTTTGTTTATATATTTATCTATAATTATTTTTAATTAAGTTTTAGTTCCTGCATGATTTCTTCCTAATAGATTTGCAACACTGGAGCTCTGTGGCTCAGAGGAAATATGCAAATACATAAATGTTAATTGGTTAATTAGCTGACAAGCAGAAAGAACGTGCATTTAAATCAAACTAGTAAACCTATCGTTAGGGGGAACTTAGCAACTGGAGAGTCAGACAGTGGAGAGTTATTTCTGTCCCAATATACATGCAGCACTTCTCATTCTGAAGCATTGAATTCAATATTGAAATGGTTTCACAAATGAATATTCCACCTTGATCACATGTTAAATTGAATTTATTTAAGCAATTCACACAAAATAACCAAAATTAAATTTAGAGAGAAATAGGACCATCCTCATTTAACTTGAAAATGCAATAGTTTAGAGGAAAATTGAAAGTTGGGGTCTGTGTGCAAGGGGCAAATAGACTTGCCTTCACCTGTTGCACAAGATGTCCTTGATCAGTAAAATGTATCATTTATAGCACAACTTTAAAGCTATATCTTCTAACAAAGTCTTTCTACTGCTGGCAGTTTAGAAGCTGTTTTAATAAATCTTTTTTTTTTTTTTTTCGATATAGGCTGTTGTCGAAAGTATGCAGTTTTTAAGTTCTGTATCTCTTGCTCTTAATTGTCTTTTTAATTAGAACCAGATTTATTAATTTCATATTAGTCCTAATGGCACCTCCTAGCATCACTGATGACAGCAGGATGTAGTTTAAGGTTGTAAAGAATGTGTACTTGAATTTTGTTGTCATTTGCTTGTGCACAATAAGAAATGTTTAACCTAAATGAGCAACAGTGGCCTCAACTGACATTTGTATTCTTCTGTGCAGCACATACACACATGCATACACTCATACACCGCATACCGATGGAATTACACCTCTGGAAGTTCATCTGCATAACATCCTACTAAATCGTCAGATTGCATCTGCAAAATATGGCTCAAATAAAAGTCATTAATAGTAACCAAGTATCACTCATCGTCTGCAGGAAAGCAGGCAGGAAAGTCTGATATTTTTTAGGAACTCCATGGGATAGTATGTCCTATAATCAGTTGTCATATAGAAGATCAATTTCGTGTTATGCTTAATTTATCCTGATTTACGGATTATTTTTTTTTGTCCATTTATTTCAAAATGTTATGTGTGCTACTAAAATGCGCTAGTAATAAATCTAGCGAACTGGAGATACTAGCAAAAAGTGCAAGTACCTCTTCTCATTGAAAATTGTGTGTGTGGGTGGGGGGTGGTGTACATGTTGTGTACATTACCCAGAGGTCAACTGATATGGGTTTTTCTATGGCCAATAACTGAAAAAATGTCCAATAATTGGCCATCTGATTCATTTTACTGCATTTTCTGTCCGTATCATAGTAAAAATGTGTAAAAATAAATCTAGCCGGTGAATGAACTGATAAAACAACAGAACTAGGGGTCTGAGACTTTTGCACAATAATGTGCATAGTTGAAGTTATGAATGCAATGAGGCCCATAAATAAGTGGTAACATTAGTTAAATGAGGAGAACATACAAAAAGGACAGGAAAAGCATCTAAAATCCTGACATTTTAAGATAAATAATACCCCAGCACTTTTAGCTAGTTAACTTGCAACTGGGTTCAAATAGACACAAATTTTCCAGCAGTACAAACACTGAACCTTGTGGCATGATGTACATCTGGAGAAAAACCTTGAGAATATCAACAAAAGCTCCAGAGGTCAAAAACAGCTTACAAGCAGGTGTCAGAAAGAGGATGAAGCCGGATGCCTGCCGATCAAACATCTTCTATAAACCCTCATATTGTTCCTGTAGAACCTTTAAAATGGCTGCAAAAAGTGATCAAGATACATTAAAAAAAAAAAAAAACGCAAGTAGCATCCCATGTTTTCATGTTTCTTCATCTCCTTTTTCTTTTGCTCCATTCTTCTTGTTTGACTCTTTTATGCTGTTGGCTATTTGCAAACAGCAAAAAATGCACATTAGCGCTCTCACATGGTCAGCAGGTGCCGAGGAGGTGGTCGGCCCTGTCAGAGGTTCCTGTCTAGTGGGTTTACCCTGAATCCCTGCAAATAGAAATGCCTCTAAGGAGTACCAAGTTTAACATTTTTGTTTCAAGTTTTGGATAGTAACATTGAAATATCAGTTTCAAAAGAGACTTAGTCTCTACTGGTAAAGAAACTTGATCCATATCCAGATCAGGCCCCAACGGGAGCGTGCATATTTAATCCGTCATCCATTGTACGGTAGTTGATGCTTCATGCCATTGAAATTCCCTTTATTTATTTACAAAAATAGTATTTAGATGAAAAACAAATAAGGAATTATCTGACTGTAAAAAAGAATAGTTCTTTACTCTGGATCAGATGTACAAACACAGCAAAGCATAAATAGACACTGCAAAAGATGTTACCATATATTGAGGAGTGAAACACAGCAATATATTTCAACATTCTTCAGCCAATATCGTTATTGTATGATATCTAGACCTGCTTGCAACTCCAGGGAATACGCCTGAATGTGACACCACTGAAATGAACATGGCTCACATTCATACCACATTCAGCACTATTTCTTTTTTTTGTTTCACTTCTACGATGAACTGATCAAAAAAGAAGAAGAAAATTCTAATCTTATTAAGATGAATAGTAATTCCACTGAACAGATACTTGTGCCATCTCAAACCCTGCAGATCCAGATTAGGCTCTTCCTAGCCAGCTGTGCAGTAGCCTCTGCAGGTATTAAATATTGATAATGCTGATGTGCACATGAATGCAGTACGCTTATCACCAGAGGGGTTTCTTGGAGATTTTGGAAGTGGAAATATGAATTATTGCAAATAAACAGTGTGGGCTCATGTTTATTATGAATTCATTCAGCTTCAAATAGTTGACAATAAAATGCAACACCCATTTTAACATGAAAGAGGTCCACTGTAGGGACAAGGAGGTTTGGATCGGAGTCGAGTTGTTGACTTCACCCCATAAAACCAGCTGCAGTTAAGAGCTGTAAAGTTTCCCAAGGAACTGTTGTACTGTGAATATCAGTATTTTTCAGCAAAATATGTCCACCACATTTCAGTAAGACCCCAGGAAACTGTTAACGATAAAAAAAAATGTAAAAAAAGAAAAACAGACACACGATGTACTTACTTTAATTAATTTAGTGGTGTAATTATAGTCACTTGGCAATTATTTATACTCCAAAGTAAAATCTCTGTTGTCCAATCAAGTAAATTAGAATGTAATGGAAGATTTAACACTTATCTTTCACTGAAACTGTCTCAGAGGGAAGTTGGTTCCACACTGTGGCCATTTAGCAAGCTGTAGTATACATTGCTATTAAAATGTTAATTTCACTGCAACTGAACCCCACTTCCACCACAATTCAAGCATTTCTTTTCCAATTATCCTCGTCTGAAAGACTAGAAAAGTCATACAAAACTAACCAGCCTAACGAATGTTATTTTTAAGCATGAGTTGATTAGAAATTATTGACCACACAAACTAGAAACACAGTTTATCCCAGCACAAAAAAAAATTCAGTGTCATTAATCTTCTGTAAAAGTACATGAAAAAAATTTCAATAATCGTCTGACAATGCTGTCCGTGCAGCTTTACGTGCCGTCAACTCAGGTTAGTTCAGTCGGTCCCTGTTCTGCTGTTGCTGCAGTGCAGTGCAGCATCACCCAGAAACTCAATAATGAAAGTGCAGCCATACCACGCTGAATACATTGCAGGGCTGTTCTATTTCTACCTCACACACATATCTTCACTCAAGAGAATACAAATTTCTACACCATTTCCTTTTTGTATCGAGTCTTCGTATCTGGCACTCGTTCATTTGCTTTGCTGTCACAGTAGTGACATGCCCAAAGCTCATGAGTATTACTATTGTCCATCTTTGTGCACGGGTTTATAAAGAGGCTCTGCAGATGCTTACTTTTATCCTTTCATTGTCTGTCATTAGAAGACGATTTAAATCTCTTCTCTGTCAGAACTTTAAACAGACAGACCTTACAACACTGTCATGTTTTTTCTGTTTATTTTTTTTAGATGTTTTTTCACAGCATCTCTAGCACAGTGACACCTACATGAGTGCTCTCTTCCCTCTGTTTTATTGTCTATTTGATGTCCCACGCTTGTATATCCTGATCCCAGAACCTCATTCTTCTGCAATCATTCAGTATGACTGTTGTTTCAAATAGTTTGAAAGTAGGAAAATTAACATCACTTGAACCATTCATGGACTTTGATTAAGATTCATTTGATTGCAATTTTGTCTCCAACCACATTGTCCTATTGTCTCGATTGATTTAATTGAGGATGAATTGTGAGCAATACAGATAGCCTAATGGTCTTTCCAGATAGTGCTTTAAACAACCTACGTTTACTTTTCTGGAGATGTGCTGAAACCAGATCTTTTCCACAGAAGTGGAAGCATGAGAAATAATCTTGTCATTAAAATGAAAAGTTGAATTGAGTTAGGTTAGATTGTCTGTTTGTGCATTGAAAAAGCTCCCATCATGCATTTGAGCAACAGACTTTTAGACATACAGTAAGTCTCTTTCTGTGACATTACTGGAATTGAGTTTGACTGACTTTGGTTAAGAGTTACAAGTGTACTCACTAGGGATGGGTGGTATGGACTAAAAAATGTATCACGATAATTTCTGGCATTTATCCCGATAACGATAAAAATTACGATAAAAAAATACCAATTCAACTCCACCTTTTTAACTATAAATCTATCTCGCTCTCAGATCCACCATGTTTGTTACACAAAAACGTCATCAACGGGAATTTATCCTTCTTTCTTCCTTTCTTTCTGGCTCATTTCTTTCTTTCTTTCTTTCTTTCTTTCTTTCTTTCTTTCTTTCTTTCTTTCTTTCTTTCTTTCTTTCTTTCTTTCTTTCTTTCTTTCTTTCTTTCTTTCTTTCTTTCTTTCAGGCTCATTTCCTTCCCTCTTTCCTCCTGCTCTCTCCTTCCTTCTTCCCTTCCTCCTTTCTCCCTTCCTTCCTCCTTTCCTTGTTTTCTCCCTTCCTTCCTTCCGTCCTTCCTTCCTTCCTTCCTTCCTTCCTTCCTTCCTTCCTTCCTTCCTTCCTTCCTTCCTTCCTTCCTTCCTTCAAGTACGTTGTGCGTGGATTTAAAGCAGAACCATAAATCAGTTTTACACAAAAACATCATCAACGGGAATTTATCGTTTTTACCGCGATATGACAAATTCTTACCGTGGGGAATATTTTTGACGGTTTATCGTGAACGGTAAAATATCGCCCATTCCTAGTACTCACAGTACTCACCTGTGATTATTGACATCAAGTGTATACTCTACATGTTTAGGTTAAAAGAGATATGGAGCAAAATGTAGTCAACCAGTGAAAGATAAAATATTCAGACAGGATGAGGTGCAGCCTGGAGCGCCCCTGGAGACATGACGAGGTCAGCCCTAAAGGTCAGTTAGAGAGGCAGGCCGCCTGGATTATGGAGAGCCTGATTTTGTGCTTGGCCACCTCCTGGAGGATCTCCACACAGGCTCCAGTCTTTTCCCTTGCATTTAGGACCACCAAATGCCAAGGGTGCGCGCAATAAGGCGAGGCTGGCCAGGTTCTGAGGCCGTCGCATATCCTTTTCAGCCTCCTGTCGAAGAGGGCTGAATCCATCTCATGAAAGATGCTTGGAGCAGGAATTCATAGAAGAATACAATTCCATTAATAACAACTTATGGTGCTGCAACAACGGGAATGACCGAGCCCCAAACACCAAGAGACTGGTCAAAGTAGCAACAACAGCAAAATGAAACAGAACAAGACAAACAGAGGATGAAATAACCAGCGAGAAATGAAAATCAAAACAATATACAAACACTCAAAGGACAACAAGACACAAAGGTAGATGATTAAAGGGAAGAACAGAGCAAGTCGCATACCAGGGAATGTGCTTTCAACATAAAAGAGGAAGATCTGCTAACCACAAAACAGGAGTCCAGACAATTAAAAAACTAAGACTACTGAGAAAACCGACCAAATCTCAGAAAAACTGATCCACGACAGCAACTGACACTGAACTGTACTGCACAAAGCCTCGTGAATCATCGTAAGAATCATTTAAACAATTTCCTACATGCACTCTGAAAGGAAAGATCACTAATATCCACACGTTTCACACACCCATGCCTTTTTAGGCGTGTCTTTTTATGCGTGTGTGAAAGGATTATTGTCACTTTTTAATGTCAAAGCAATATTTGCAGGTGGCTTTTGTTTTTATGTTTGTTTCTTTCTGAAGTGAATAATTTTCTTGTGAGCAAATGAGATCTATTAAAAGCCTCTTGTCCTGCTAAGAACCTCTCCACAATATGTAGTCAAGAAGTGGTCATCCAAAAGGTACAAGGAATTGTATCATACTAACTTTTGCCTGGCCAAGAATGTAACAAAATTCAGATGTATCTTTTTAAACGTCCAAAGTCATGTTTAAAAATCTGCATCTCTACAAAATCTCAAAATGACAAATAAGATTATTGATTTATTTTTAATCAAAAGAAAATTTTAAATATAGGACCACGGTTAAATGTGTTTTATACAACCTCAAACTACGTGGTGTCCCACTTGAACAACAGAATCTCAGACCTAAACGGACTGTCATTCCATGAAATGTTTAACTAACAAACAAACAACAAACAAAAGTTTAGTTTGCGCGGTTGCCGAGAGTAATTGTGCTTCCTCGCTTCTTTGCATTGTCCTTTATATACAGCAGAAATGTTTGCTGCTACATTAAGATATGATTGTTCAAAATATGTTTAATAAACCTTAAAGGCAATGATGAAGCTAAATGTTAATTGAAAATTAATAAGGGCACTCAGCCATCAGCTCTATGCATAAAATTATCTCATAAATCAACATTGCGATCTACCACCCTCACACCCAAACCCTTCAATTACACCTCACTAGATAACAGGCCCACCACAATGGGGTGAAAAATCATCCATACATCCATCCATCCATCCATCCATCCATCCATCCATCCATCCATCCATCCATCCATCCATACATCCATACATCTTCTACCACATATCCAGTGTCAGGTTGCGGGGGTATTACCTGAAGCAGGGAAGACTTCCCTCTGCCCAGCCACTTTGTCCAGTTCATCTGGTGGAATCCTAAGATGTTTCCAGGCCAGCTGAGAGATATAGCCTCTTCAGAATGTCTTTCTTGGAGTCTGCTCCCAGTGCAATGTGAAGAATCATCCTGTATGAAAAGAATCCCTTTGGAAATTGAAAAATATAATGTTGTATAAAAGGCACTTGACATCTGAACATTAAGCTCACTATCAGCTATCACAGTGTAATAATTTCCCTTTGCTTTTAAATGCTAATTAAATATATATGTAATCTCATAAAACAAGAAGTAGCTGGTATCCTATATGTATATATATATAACCTTGTTCACGTCACACAGTTTACACTAAGTTAAAATCTAGGGTCTGATAATTACAGAAAAGCATGTTTTTATTATTGCTCATCCCATCACAGACATAAATACACAAAAAGCTGTACACACTGAACACTGTGTGGTCTAGCCAACAGGAGCAACCTGCTGTGAACACACATCATTTATTAGCAGAAATCCAATCAGAGCCTCTGTTAAACTCCAATGAAACTCATTTAGACGGCTAATGAAGATGGGCCCAGACAATAACAGAGCATGAGGAGGACTGTGGATGGACGGATAGATTTTTTTTTTTCTTCTTTCCTCTGATTTTTCATGCAGCCATGTGTCAGGCATCTCACATTGTGCTTTTCAGCATTCTGGTTCTGGTGTTTGCTCTCCAATCCCCTAAAAGAACTGTCATAAACTCACTGCCTTTTTGATTCTAAACATCCCTATCTTTCTACTTCCAATTCCAGAGGAATTGTTAGATCGATAAAGACAAATATCTGCAGTCAGGTGGAAATGAACGTCCACCCCTGTCATCTCAAATATTCTACATACCTGACTGGATTAATCTCTGAAGCCTTTCTGGCAGTGTTGTTTTCCAAGTTACTAAAGAATTTTTTTTTTGTATTTATTTATTTATTTATTTATTTGAAAACCCTTAATGTTAACTGAAAGTAATAAAGTTATTTCTTTGAAATCACTTGCACCTGGAGGCATTAAATACATATCATGCCCACACCAGCCCAGCAGGGACTCCACTTCATCTAGCAGTTCACCCTCCCACCTTCTCCCCTACCTCTCTTGGTCCACTTTTACCAACAGCACTGTAAATTGAGAGACGCTGTAATCAGCGGTGTGACTCAGCTGGTAAGTGACGGCATCGATCGTCTGGGATTGAAGAGTCAGTCTTAATATCAGCTGGTTTCAGGAGTGGAGTAATGTTGAGGCTCGGGGCGCCTTGTAGGCAAGGGTTTTTTTTGGTAACGAGGATGGATGGACAAGATGGATGGAGGGAAAACTGGTCTCCGCTCTCATTTGGAAACAACCCGCTTCAATCAAAAGACGCCACGGTTTACAGATTTGTGATTCAACTGTTCAGTCCCTAGCCGAAGCTAGAATTAAGGTTTGAAAAGTGTTGTACATTTACAATGGAACTGCACTCAAAGCTTTCCAGACCCATGTGCCCTTGAGAGGGCCAAATAGTTTTCCAATTCTGCGCTTATAAAATACACAACAAATCTAAAGTAGTGCTTTCGTTCTGAGACTAAGTAAGATGAAGTATAAGGCTTTGTAGGACTTAATTTGTAAATGTGCATTAAGATAAAAGACACACAAAGAAATACATGTCAAATTATCAGACTGTGGTTGCAAAACGAATATGTATATAGCAGCTTCATCCGCTTAAAAACAAACTAATAACATAAGAAAAAACACTTAAACTCTGTTCATTGTAAAAGCATGCTGCAGTGTGTGGGTTTGATGTCAGAGTAATTGCATTACTCTGTATTTATTAAGTAGCATCTAAAGCAAGGATTGCATTGCAAGATGAGCAAATCTGCTATTTACACTAGTGCCTAAGCATCAGGAGAAAACATGACATTCATGATCTGGCCTAAATTATTTGAGCAGTGAGATGTTTCTGAATCCACTTAAGGGAAATTGCACTGTTGTAGTATAAGTCTTATACCATTTTTTTTTAGAAAATTGGTGTAGATATTTCCTTCTATTCCATCACATTATTAATTATCTCTAACAGTGATGTTTGACTACCAGCCTCAAAAAACAGTGGGTTCTCCAGCTCAACCCAAAGACTCTATGCAGGTCAAATCCTTTTCTTAGTGGCTGTGGCAGGGTGGAGAGGTTGATGGGACACGCGCACCTGTGTGCCACTCCCCCGCACTCCCTCTCTCCCCTGCAGACCACGCCCCAATCCTGCACCCTGCCACAGTGGCCAAATTACCAAAACTATTATGGGTATAGAGCCATTTAAAGACTATATTCCCAATAGTTTCTGATGCACGAATTAAAATGTCAAAAAAGTCAACTAAATATTCTGGCATTCTTTCAGTGTGTTCAAAGTTTTGTAAAATTACATGAATGAAGACATTGTTGAAACCTTTGAAGCACATGAATCTGCTGCAATGATGACCACTTGAACAATCTTTATTTGTATAGCACTGTATAGCACACAACCAGGGTTGACCAAAGTGCCTCACAACTAAACTCAAATAAAAGAATGGAACCCAAAAAAAATCAAGACACATAAAAATGTAGAAAATAAAATTATTCCAGTTTAAAATATAATTAGAAAAATATAATAATAATAAAAAAATGCTATTATTTGCCAAATGCCAATCTGAACAGGTGGGTCTTTAGTTTGGATTTGAAATGAGACAGGTCAGTAAAGAACCTTAACTCTGGGGGCAGCGTCTTCCAGAGGTTGGGATCAGTTACTGCAAATAGAGCAATCACTTATTCACCCTCGTCCGTGGAACCTCCAACAGGTGTTGGCCTTTTCAAGGTCACCACGGCTCAAGAATGGCTTGGAGTCAGAATTGCCAGAAGCTTACCCCAACAACAGAGTTGATCTGTTTGTCAAATTTTAAAGTGTTGTCAAGAGCCACACACAGATTTATGACTACATGGTTATAGTAAGGGGGAAAGGGCATCAAGCCCTGGGACAAATTAAGATAAGTGCTAGTGGAGTGCTTGGAAGGATTGAATACAATGCATTCAGTTGTACTGTCATTTAAGCAGAGTAAGTAGTGAGACAGCCAGGGTTTAATGTCATCGAGGCATTTTCTGGATGGATTTTAAGGTATTTGATGAACTAGACTTGATTAGCAGATAGATTTGCAGATCATCTGCATACAGATAAAAGGAGACATTATGGTGAGAAATGATTGACCCTAATGGCAGCATGTGTACTGAAAATAGGACAGAGCTCAAAATGGATCCCAGATGTGGAGAGGTCATTGTCAAAGGCTGCAGTGAGGTCCAGAATCACTAGCAGCACCGGTTTATTAGCATCCAGGGACGCTTGGAATAAAAAAGGTAAATGAGACACTGGTGTAAAATTGGAGAGGACTGTAGGATCAAGGTTAGATTTTTTTTAGCAGAGGCCTCACCACAGCTTCTTTATAAATAGTTGGTACAGATACTGAAGGAGGACGAGATAAAATCTTCAGTGCACAGAGGGGATATATGAAATATTTATGCTCTAAATTTGATCCTGACTAAAACCGCACAAATACTTGGACCAAGACCCCATTAGCCCATGCAGGTCATTAAGGACTTTTTTGTCCTTTCTGGTAATTTTTCCTTCAGTTTTTGGCCCTGATGTTACTTTTATGTAACAGTGAGTAGGGCTGGGCAATATATCGAGTATACAAAAAAGAAATCACACAGGAGCGTACAGCATGGATAAGTGCTGGTCAGACTGCTGTGAGTCCAGTTGGACACAGGCACTGCCAAGCTGGTGCTAGATTTTTATCTTTTTTTCCCCTTCCCACCCAACACAACAGTCCCTTTATACACCAAAACGAGGTCTTAAAATTCACAATCATAATATCAGTTTGGCATAAGTGCATGCAGCTTTCTCAGTGCTGAGTCATGCAAAGAGCTGGATAAATCTTCAAACTCATTCTAATGAGCAGAGAAGTTAACTAAATGCAGAAATGCTCCTTGAAGAGCCTTTAACTTGCTCTTAAAAGTAGGTACGGACCCTGCGGATCGGACAGAGTTTGGTAGGTCGTTCCACTATCGGGGAACAATGGAGGAGAAGAGTCTAAAAAAGCAGAGTTTTGAACTTGATGCACACTGCAACTGGAAGCCAGTCCAGAGAAATTGCATTCTGGATCATCTGGAGAGGTTTAATTGAGCACGCAGGAAGGCCGACCAACAAAGAATTACAGTAGTTAATGCGTGACATGACCAGAGCCTGAAACAAGGACTGTGTCATTAGTCTGTCGGGTAGGGTCTGATAGTCCTGATGTTGTAAAGAGCAAATTGGAAAGACAGAGAAACCGAGGCAACATAGTCCTTAAAGGTCAGCTGGCACAAGTTGGCAAAAGTGGGCACAAGTTTGGTGGAATCCAATTGCACGCTTATCTGAGGAGGTAGGGAATGACTGGCTGGACAGACAATTAGCTCAGTCTTAGATAGATTTAGCTGAAAGTGACGGTCCTGCATCCATGCAGCAATATCAGAAAGACAGGCTGATATTCCCATTTAGTGTCGTCAGGTGGGAAGGAAAGGAAAAGCTGGGTGTCATCGGCATAGTTGTGGTAGGAGAAGCCATGAGAGCTGATGATTTCACCTAGTGAAGAGGTGTATAGTGAAAAGAGAAGAGGACCAATCACTGATCACTGTGGCACCCCTGTTGCCAGCTCATGCGATCTGGACACTCGTCCTTGCCATGATACTCTGAAGGATCTTCCTGTGAGGTAAGACATGAACCACAAGAGGACAGATCCTGAAATGCCAAGCGTTGACAGTGAGGAGAGGAGGATGTGGTGGTTGACCGTGTCAAAGGCAGCAGACAGGTCCAGCAGTATGAGGACTGAGGATAGACCAGCAGATCTGGCAGCCCGTAGTGACTCAGTAACTGACGGAAGAGCAGTTTCTGTGGAGTGGCCCTGCCTAAAGCCGGACTGATGTGGATCATAGAGGCAGTTGTCCTGAAGGAACTGTGAGACCGGACTGAAGACAGCTCGACCGATAGTTTTCAACCTGTGCAGGGTTGAGTGTGGTTTTTTTTCAGCAGTGGGGTGACCTGAGCTTGTTTGAAGGCAGAGGGAAAGATGCCAGATTTAAGAGAGGAGTTTATAATGTGGGTTATTGCGGGTTTGACTGTCTGTAAAATGCTCTGCAGGATGTCGGTAGGAACGGGATCAAGAGGACATGTTGTTGGTTTTGAGGCAACTACAAGTTTAGAGATTTCGTCCTCATTTAGAGATCGGAAACAGCAGAGAGAGGCACCAGTAGCAGGTTGGAGTGAGCTAAGATGGTCAGGCAGATAATTGGTTACTTCCAACCTTTTCAGTAAAGTAGGAAGCAAACTTTTCTGCAGTTAACCCAGTGGGTGGTTGAGCAGGTGGTGGAGAGAGAAGAGAGTTGTCACACTCAAAGTCAATTAGATCCCCTCCCTCCACAATTGTATTGCTCAGATTGAACTACAGCAGGTCATCTTGACCATGACTACATGCCTGAATGTGGTAATGTGGCTTATGACTGGCATGTGATTAGGTATTTGCTTTAATAAGCAGTTGAGCAAGTCAACTCAAAGCCAAGAGTATTAGAAGAAAAGTATGTCTTCATTTTTTTGGCCCCACAGTGTATTTTAACTTTTGCAACAGTGGAACAAGAAGAACATTTCAGGACAAATACTGTGCCGCTGCTCTAGATACTATTTTTAATTTAAGTATTATTCTTCTAGGTTACTTTAATTTCAAAAAGGAAGATAAAATATATATAATATATATATATATATATGGATTTTTTTTTTCCTCATGTGGTCAACGTTGGTCATTTTCAACTAGTATTTAGTTAGAATAAAAAGTGGCCTTCAACTGCAAAGAAGTACAGTTTTGCACATTTTGAAGATATGATAAATTGTTCAGATAAAAAGATGATTATATTTTTGCTGGTTTTTAACAGAGTGTGTGAGTAAACAAGAATCCCAAGAATCATACTCACTAGTAAAAAAAAAAAAAAAAAAAGAATAAATAAAACAGCATGGCATGTTTGAGAGTTGCTGTCTGCACCTTCAGATCTGAGACCAAAAATTCAACCTGAAAATAGCTACCTGTCGTGCACAGTGGCCCAGCTTTAATATGAGTCGTCTGAATTTTTGCTTCTTCCATCAAGGTAGAAACGAGTTCAGGCGCCGCTACCAAGTCTTTCATGCTTGAGCGCCCAAATTAGAAGAGATCTATTTTATTTATAGAGTCCCTGTTTAGTGTAAATGTTAGATGTAATTGGTTTGATTGGGTTTAATTAGAATGCAGATATGTGTTGTGGAAGGGGTTGGAGGGCTGAGAGCTGCTTCCCCAGGTTGTACAATGAAGTCAGAATCTGGGGTGGCAGCTGTGAGGTATTTGTGTCGCTGAGCTGTGCACGGCTCTACCGCCTCCCCTCCAGTACAGTTCTGTCGAGGCCTGTTCAGTTTTAGTAACGGGAAGTGGGTCTCTTTGTGTGACTTCATCAAAGTGTAGTGAAAGTTCATTTCCAGATTGCATGAACGATCCATCAATCTGACAGCAGACACTGCTAGATGCCAAAGATAAACCCAAACAGAGATGAAAGTATGAGCTAATTAAAATCTGCAGGTCAGTTTATCCAAATTAATTCTGCATTCTTTTGAGGTCTAAAAAGAAGAGCCATTTTTTTCATAAAAGTAACAATTATCATTGCTGCTTGGCTTTTTCATATGTAAAGTAGCATTAGAGTTATTATCATCGTATTGAGCTGAAATATGACTTAGCTTTTTAAGTGCAGATGTACTGCTCACAATGACCTACAGATAATCTAATATCTCATATGCTACATTTACTTGTTAATTTAGATTTAAGATACACGCAGTCTGAGAATTTCCCTTTTAGGTGCAAACAAGAATTTATTTTTATCATTAGTTTTGACTTTGAATAAATCATATAAGAAAGTTGTTTGTGCAGAAGGTAACATGTCTCTGTCATCAATCAAGTCTAACCTTCTGTACAGCTCATTATTTTAAAATAATGGGACATCAGCCTTATATATCCTTATTGATACATTTACTACCTTGATATTACTTAATACTGTCTAAATTAGTAATGGGTGTTTCATTTTGTAGCCATTAACTGCAGATACATGCATTTATCAGCATATAAACAGTAACAAACCTGAGATGTCTTAGCCAGAGGGTCAGTTGTTGATAATCACACCAGATAAGTAGTCTCCCAAAAAAGCGAACAGCACTTACCAGGGTAGCCTGGAGCAGCAGCTGGGATTATATTAAACAGCTATTGCATCAGGTCAGTATGTCATCGATAGACCACCATGGGACTGTTAACGGTCATTTTCTCTCATGACCCTTGTCTTTGTCCATTTCCACTCTGCGTCTGTGTAATGGAAAAAGTGATGAGCGCACTTAAACGGGATGCGAGACACCCAGAGACTGCTGGTGAACTCTTCCATAATTTCTTTGTTAATTGCTTCTCTGGGGAGACTTGAGAGTAAAGGAAGCCCCGGGGTAACTAAGTCTGCCACACTTACACACTGCCCTGCTTTTAGAAGACTCTCTCTCCCGCTCCCTTCTGCCCCCCTCATCATGCTCTACTCCTCCTAACCCTTTGGTTTATTAGCATCTGGCTTACTGATTGCTTGTTGTTTTTATTGGTTTGGGCCATTTTGAAAACTTGTTTCAGCCACTCATTTGCTTTTCTGTTTTTACCTTACCTCCAGTACACACCTCTGCTTCACACCTAACCGTTTTATCTATTTACCCTGCTATGAGTTACTGAAGTTATAGTGGAAGTTTTTCATTTATCTGATCTTATTGTCCTGTTTTTGCTACATTCTTTGTAGCCCTTTATCAAAGCGAAGCATGCTGGCATTTAGAACAGTCTTACTAAGCTAAAAAAAATGTACAAACATGAGTTTCAAACAAGTGTAATCATCCATAGTGCCCCACTGTAACTTACATTTACAGTATCCAGTGGAGTGGTTCAAACAGCCCAGACTTACCAACCTGTCAGACTTCAAAGTATACACGCTGGGAGTTTGAATAATTCAGCAGTGGCAAAGTGTGTGCCAAATAGTGTCTAGCTAAAGAAACAAGCAAAGAAGGAAAAGAGGAATCAGAAGAATGACACAAATAATAACGCTTGAATTGTTAAAATACTTGCAAAAAGAATTAATGCACAACTTAGTAGTGAAGTGGGACCTGCTAATTAATTTATCTTCTTCCTGATATCTCCCTCATCTTCATTCCTCATCTCACATGCTGCTAGTTGAACTCTTCTGCAAAATTAAATGGATAAAAGAAATTACTTTGTGACTTAAGATTGCAATAGTTTTGGTTGCTCACTTATAATATCACAGTTAAATAAAGACAGTTAATGGAGTTGGCTTCCTAAAGTATCTAAAATATTAATTACTGTATTCTAATACAATAAGAACAGCTGATAAGTAGTCCATCCATTAATTTTCTATACCCGTTTTATCCTTTGCACGGGGGTTTGCTGGAGCCTATCCCAGCTCATCAAAGGCGAGAAGCAGGGGTTCACCCTGGACAGGTCACCAGTCTATATACAGTACCATGGAATTTAGAATCATCAATTAACCTAATATGCATGTTTTTTGACTGTGGGAGGAAGCCGGAGTACCCGGAGAAAACCCACGCAAGCACGGGGAGAACATGCAAACTCCACACAGAAAGACCCTGCCGGGCCTAGGAGTTGAACCGGGGACCTTCTTGCTGTGAGGCAACAGTGCTAACCACCAAGCCACCGTGCTGCCTCTGGTAATAGTTGCTACAATAAATTTGAAATGAAACCATCAACATGTGATCAAAGTGTAGACTTTCAGCTTCAATTCAAGAGGTTTCACAAAAATATTGCATCTATCGATTGGTCAGATGGGGTCCACTCTTTTTTACTTAAAGACAAATGAAAGCAATAAAAGGTCTTGAGTTGATATCAGGTACTGAGTTGGCATTTGTTCCTGAAAATGAAGGTACTTTGGATGTAAATCCTAAATGGAATTTTTGTGGAAGCAACAAGATTTTTCTGCAGCAGAATTACGGTCATGTAAAGTGCTCCTGCGCAAATGTGTCATAGACAACACATTCGGTTATAAAAGGTTAAAGCGCTTAGCTGATTTTGGACAAAAAACCATAAAACAGTTCTACCGGTTCTTAAAAATACTAGCTCCGGTGTGAAATGTTTAGATATTTCTGTAATCATATATGAAATACATGTCTGTACATGCATCTGGGTAAAATTAACTTTCAAACTTAACCCACTGATCAAGTTGAACTTTTTCAGTTACAAGTCAGTGATATTCGGCAAAGTTAAAAAAGAACTTAAAGAAATCTTAAATTATGAGAAGGCATTGCCAATGTATACCACACATTATCACTATTCTTGATCACTTTCAGAAGTGTTTATCGTCTTAAGAGGTTGTCCTAGCCTTCCTTTAAGATTAGAAGACTATCTTTGAGATCACAAAGATTAAGCAGTAAATTCACTGTTTCAAAATGTATAAAATTGGAAAGGAAATGGAATTAATTGAACTTCTACAATGGGTTCTCTGTAGAAACTCTGCTGAGGCTCCCTTGAGGGAGGAAATTGCCCTCCATCGGTTCTGTCCCATAGGGTATGATGGGGATTGTAATTATGAAGTCCCACCTATGAGCAAGTGTGAATAGAAGGGCTGCTGAAAAACAGCAAGGGTGTTCAGACTTTTCAAAGCAGAAGAAAGGTCAGTTTTCCAGAGTATCCTGTCCTCCACAAATCTGTTCAGCATTGACTCCATGAGTGGGTGGCATGGGGATACTTTTTGACACCGATAGGCGTTAGTCAATTTTCACACTCCAAAAGGTCTGGAACAAAAAACGTGAACCTTGGGATTGAAGGAGACCAGCTCGCTCCCACTGATGTAAATGCCCCAGAATGAGTTGTCAGAACTGTTAGCGCTGGCATTTGCAAAGAAAGCATGAATTCTATGTGACAGGGTTGCTGTGGTGATAACCTTCTGTGGTTTCTTCTGTCTGAAAGTAAATTCTAATTCATTCAAATCATGGACCTTTTAATTATGCAGTTATGTACACAGCAAATAGGTGACCTTTTGGTGAGTGTAGCTGCTGTTGAGTTAGATGGTATTGACCTTTACTGGTTACATAGGGAGATGAGTTGTAGGTACTGTATAAATGCAGAGGAGGAAGAAAAAGCATTTACATCTGTTTAGTGTTATATACTGAAATTTGGTATAATAAACTTCTTCACAAAAGGCTGTAATTCTATTCACCAACCATTTGTATTTTCATTCGTTCAAAATTCCTTGTCTGAGTTAGATATTTGTAATTCACATCCTACTTCAGTATCAGCAGTGCTTTAAGTGGGAAAAAATAAGTGCCGGTACTCTCCCCCTCCAGTCATACAAATATGGGACTATGTAAATTTGTGTATGTATTTATGTATATATATATATATATATATATATATATATATATATATATATATATATATATATATTAAACTCTCCCACTCTGTTAAAAACCTCCTGTGTTTACCTTCATATTTCCGTTTGGCCGTGCATTTTGTCCCTCCAAGTTATTTCCGTCACAACTACGAGCTCGCCCGTATAGCTCAAGGGGATGAGCAGGCGACTTGCGTACAGCGAACGCGGGTTCGATTCCAGTCGCAGCATATTTTGCACCCACTTCCTACGAGTCTGTCTTTCACTGCACCTATCAAATAAAGTTGCAAGAGCCGCATGCGGCTCGCGAGCCGCGGGTTGGCCAAGCGCGCCTTTACGTCTGTAAGGCAAGCTTTGAGCATCAAAACACCTTAATCAACAAATCCAACCTGTAGACTTTGGGGAGATCGGGGGGAGTTACTGAATGATGGGGAATCTGGGAAGAACAGTACCGGTACGCGCCGCACACAGTAAATAATTTCCGGTACGCTGATGGGTAAAATTTAGAAGTGCCGGTACTGCGTACCGCTCCGTACCGGCCCAAAGCACTGAGTATCAGTCAAGATTAGTTATTTTTGGAATGTATTGTTGCAGTATGTTTAAATCATATACAGTTGATTTATTCAGTTAATAATATCTGAACCAAAATGAAGATGTTTTGTTAGGATAACTTATAACTACACCATGATTCAGTACTCAGGCCTGGAGAACCACCTTTGGCAGCAATAAGACAAAGTATATTTATCATTGTCACATGATCAGTCTCTCGGATCATAACTGGGCTGATAGTTTTTTTCAATTTTGCTTCACATCTTTAAGGTTTGAAAGCATTTGTTTACGTGAAGGACTCTGGAAGTCTTGCCTCAGCACTTCAACCAAGTTGAGGTCTGGATTTTTTGCTTGCAGCATTTAGATTTTTTTTCTTTTTCAATCAGTCTGAAGTATATTTGTTGGTATGCTTGAGATTGTTGTTCTGTGGCGTGACATCATTTTGTCCAACCTTTAACAATGTAAAGTTGCGGAGCACAGTGAGCTGGAGGAGAGTGTAGAGGAGGCAGAGGACGATGTTGGTAAAAAGGGTCACACAGGGAGGAACCTCAGTTTTATGTGTCAAAATGATGCTGTGTAATGTTTATAAAAGGGATGATTATACAGATAAGCTACAGTTGCGTTATCATACAGTGAGCTAACGTTTCTGCTGAGGTTCACCTTGACAATCATTACCAAATAGTGTAAGATACAGTATTTGGCATTATTTGATCATATATTGCAGATCATATCATAAATGAAGCGAATGAGGAAGAAATTAAAGATACTGGTGTAAAGATAAGAAATATGTGTCTTATAAAAAGGGTGATTCAGGGGATTGCGAAACAATTAATACACATCTGTGACTTATCATTTCAAACTGGCACATTTCCCCCAAAAAATTGAAAATGTCAAAGGTTATACCTCCTGTACAAATCTGGTAATAAACACCACTTCACAAACTACAGACCTGTTTCATTATTGCCACAATTCTCTAAAATACTGGAAAAACACTTCAGTATTCGACTGGACAATTTCTTAGAGAAACACAAAGAACTCACTGAAAGTCAATATGGATTCAGACCCAACAGAACGACATCACTGGTATTAATAGAATCAGTGATAGTGAACCAGAAATCACCGACACAATAGATTAAAAACAGTATATAGCTGGACCGTTCAAACAAGCCTTGTGGCATCCTCCAGGGGTCAGTGCTGGGCCCTAAATCATTCCTCCTATATATCAATGATATAAGCGAAGTTTTAAAAAGATATAAATTAGTACTATTTGCAGATGATACAACCATCTTTAGCTCTGTTATCAATTTGCAGTTTTTACTACATGAAATTAGCACATTCCAATCAAACCATGCCTTTAATTGTTTTTATTATAAGTTCCCATTAAATTTAAGCAAAACTAGAGTCAAAATCTTTGGGAACTACAGATCTGACACACATATAGGGTGGATATTGAAAGAGTAAAAAAAAATCTAATTTCCTTGACTTATAATAGATTTACAAATCAGCTGGAAATCACATATTACGCATGTAAAAGCCAAAGTATAACAATACAGTGTGTTCAGTTTGTTTGTTGCCATGTTATGTGCATTACCTGCATAAACCCATCACTCTTCTGAACTTTCATATTGTTACAGTTAATCTATTGAATTAACTCTGTCGATCACTAGTCACCACAAGTATTAAGAGAGCTGAAATCTGTATGAATGGAACAAACAAAACTGAATAAAAACTTTATACGTTAGCTATTTGATCTCCTGACATAAATGATCTAAATACTTGCCCCAGCCCTGCTCTGTACTTCGTCTTATGAGTTTGTGCCTTTCTTTAAAGGTGCTGCAGCTATCTGTCTGGCAGCACTCTGATGGTTGCCGTCACCCCGCTGCATGACCCAAATAATGAAGCTTTTATCACCATCCTGGTTAACCTTTGAGGGTGATGATCTCTCATACACCCAGAAGCTTATCTCCGAGCCCCAGAGCTACACTCTGTTCCAGACCGCCACTGAGATGTCATCACTCCTAGAGTAAAAAAATATATATGTATATATATATATATATATATATATATATATATATATATATATATATATCACATACAGTACATGTGGCCTGTTTGCTCAAATGCTAAATTTGGGAAGACACGATTCAACACCTTTTAGGAAATCCATTTAACAACCACTGCAATTTTAAATATGTCACCCCAGCAAGCATCAAAACACTGCTGTGTTACTTTATTTTTCTTTTCAATACAGTGAACTTTTCTGCTTATTCTGCATGCTGCCAACATGGGAAAGCAGTAAGTTTGTCCAAGAATAAAATGGCCTACTATGTGGCCCTGATGGATTCATTTTCCTTGTAGAGCCCGGCAAACCTAAGACCTGGCAGCTATATGCCTTAGAGATTAGTTCTATTAAAACAATACAGACATCCTATTACTGACGGTTGTGAGGTTTGTTTATACGCAAATGTTGTTTCCAGGAACTACTGTATGGGCAGAGAAACTAAACGGGGACTTTGTCTCTGCCTCATTCTTGAAATGCACATTATGTTCCCCCGATGCCGAAAAAGATTAAATTTCTTCATGGGTGATTGGTTTGTGCAAGTTTTAGAACAGAAAATTATTTGAATATCAGTGAGATGTGTGAAAGCTTAAGAGCTGGCCAAGTTTCTTTGGTCATCCACATTTAATCTGTATGATAGATAGATAGATAGATAGATAGATAGATAGATAGATAGATAGATAGATAGATAGATAGATAGATAGATAGATAGATAGATAGATAGATAGATAGATAGATAGATAGATATTTGTGAAAAAGTATTTGCATTAGGGCTGAACGATATACCGTTATCGTATCTATATCGAGATATGAACATTCAAGACATTAATAACGGAAAAGCAACGATATAAACGATATATGTCCGCTCGCCCTGCTTGTACAGCTCGAGCAGTCTCCATAAACATTACTTTTAAGATTGCTCTTGAACGCACCACTACGGCCAGCCAACCACAAAGCTTATTTCATGCTTGCTGTTGATCGACAGCTGAGCCAACCAATGACAAACATAGGAGGGTGGGAGGGAGAGAGACGTAGACTGAGACCAGACGCACACAGCCACACACACAGGAGAGCGGAGAAGAGCGGAGAAATCGAAACGGAAGAATAGAGACATGAGTGCGGAGGATAATGCGGCCGGTGGCAGTGCAGAATCTAATTTTGTGCCAAAACATAAATCATCCTCCATTATTTGGAGGTATTTTGGATTTAGAAAGGATGATGTCGACCAGAGCGAGGTGTTGTGCAAGTCGTGCTTGGTGAAAATTGCGACGTGTATTTCGCGGCCATCCGTTTTTAGTTTTGAAATGACAAAATAAAAATAGAGAAATAAACCAAAATAATCCGTTCCCCATCTTTTGTTTTGATAATAAAAAATTCATTGATGTGTTTGAAAATCGAAATTGGGAATTAAAACAGCGAGTGGAAAACTCTTTTCTCTATTTCCTATTCGTTTACTGAAAACAAGGATTGGACAAATGGGGGGATTGCACATGCGCAGTAATAAATTAAGAAAGTTGTTTCTGGTTCTTTTGTTCATCAGATTGAAAGTTAACATTTTTAGATATTTGATTGTTGAAACAGAAAATAAATCAAATATGAAACCTGGGAGTGAAACATGAGTTTAATCTGTAATCTGTCTTCACTCCATCATGAAACTGCAGTGATGTTGTGACAGTCCGTTCAGCTGCAGCGTCCAATCAATAATCAATAACATGTACTGAACTCTAACTCTAACTGCATTGGTTATTTATCGTTAAAGCGTAAAAAAATAAATAAATAAAATAAATTTAAAAAAAGCGGAGCTACAGTAAAATATTTTGATTATTATTTATTATTGAGTGACTTTATGTTAATGTTGATGACTGGCAGTGAGTTCTAATCAATAAAACTGCACTCTTTTGATTTCTGATGTTTTTATTTTTCTGAAAAATGCTTGGTTTTCACCGAACCGAAGTCATATCGTATCGATATCGAGATATCTGGCATGAATATCGAGATATGAAATTTTGTCCATATCGTTCAGCCCTAATTTGCATGTTGTTGTCGTGTACCTGTTGTGTACCTTAAATTATCTCACACTGAGATTTAAGGGAAAAAAATCCATCCAGAATTCATTTCATTCCTTCATATCCAACCTGTCTGACAAAAAGAAATGATCTGTCAACACCTCATCATGTTCAGCCCTGGTAGCATGTGATGTTCACCTTTCATCTCAAGTCCTTGAAAGATATAGACATTCACACATTAATCCAAATCCATCAACAGGCTATATGACAAGCAAGCATGAATACAGAAGAATGTTGACGTCACAAAAATGTTATTTGCATGTATAGAAATATCTTTTCATACTAACTTGCACAAATTTATATACAACTTTGCTTTTCGATCCATTTTCTCATCTTCAAATATACTCACAGGTGCGCACATGTGCTCAGTTCCCTTGGGACTGGAGTATATCAGTGAGTGGGTGTCAAGGAGTGATGGTGACAGGATAGACAGGATTGATAGATGATGGGAAGGAGAAGAAGATGAAAACGAAAATGGATTTTAGAAGTCCAAGCATGTACACAACCTTCTGGTTTCTGCGTGGTGTGTATATTAGTGTATGTGCATTGGTCGATGTGTGTGCATATCAGATCTCTGTTGTCTGGTGGAAGAGCTGGTGACATGATAAGACAGCAGCGTGTTAATAAAGTAATCAATAATGTACCAGCATACACATACACGTAGAGCACATGTGAGATGACACATGAAAATATACTGAGTTTATAGTTAAGCACATAATCTCTCCAGGAGCACTTACAATGTTTCTGTTTCTTTTTTCTCTTCATATTTTCTTCCTTTCTCTGCAGAATTATTTCTAACTCTCTTACGCTCTCACACACACACACACACACACACACACACACACATACAAGCTGCAGGTGTCAGAGTCCAGCCATCTCCAACAGGGCTCAGAAACCTGTCAGCCAGCAAACCTTTTCTCCTTCCATACTCAACCAGAATGACAACCGCGTCATTACTTATATGAAAAGTTTGTGTGTGCGTGTGCGTGTGCGTGTGCGTGTGTGTGTGTGAGAGAGGTCGTGTGTGCGTGCGTGTGTGTATATGTGTGTCCATCTAGGTTTGAATACATTTGCTTACATTTGTGTGTTGGTGCGCCCACTTTTCTGTGGGTTACAGTGTGTAGTCATTACCATCCCAGTGTCCATCTGTTATGCTCTGACAAAGTGGAAAGTTTCTGGCCGGCCCTTCTAAATGTATTATAGATCTCTGTCTTCAAGGCTTTCTTGACTGCACAGATGTGTGCGAGTGTGCAGAGACTGAGAGTAAATTGTCTGTTTATTATGGAGGAAGAAATGTGAAAGAGAGAGGACGGGGAGGCCATGCACTGATGGTGAGATGGAGAAGAAGGATTATAAATGGAGTGAGAAAAGGGGAGATTTGGCTGCAGAGTAGAGTGCAGGAGAGAGCAGTAATGAAAGATGGTCAAAACAATGATAAGTAGACACCAACAAAAGACTTGTGAAGGTATGCTCGGGGTTTTTGGCTCAGTTAAAAATGTTTGTAATGGAGGATTGTTCCATCACCACTGGACAGATGAGACCATTCTGTGCAGAGAAACATTCTCCAACTGGAAAATCAAGGGATCGATCCCCAGCTGCAGGAAATTGTACCCCACATTGAGCACTGATATGCTCCTTGGGATATGATTAGAGAAATAAGTGTGGAGTGCAAAAATAATAGAATTGCTGTGTCAGTGAAGTCGTGTCAATGGACGAATTAGAAACAAATTGTAAAGCACTTTGACCGAGACAAAAAGGTGTTCATCTTGGGATAGCTGACAGACGTGTTGCAATATACTTTGCTATCTTATTGCCATAAAATCGGGTCAATTTTGTGTGTTTAACAAAACACAGGAAAAAAACTGCGTAAAGGTACTAAATGTACAAAATTATGCTTTTAGTTTCAGACTTCAGTGTCTCAAGTTGACTTTGTCATACAACTTTTACTCACTGTTTCATGATTGAGTGGTCACTTTGCAATGTGCACCTACTTTTTTAAGATTTTATTTTTACTTGGGTAAGAAACAAATGTTAAAATCCCCTGGAATTTTCTGCATACATTTACAAAATAAATGAATATAATAAATTAATTTGGTCAAAACTCTATCTAAGACACAAGCTTGATAATATACACTAAAACATTTTCAGCAATAGCTCAAAGTGTTTTGGCATTCATCAGTCCACTGTGAGAAATGTTTTCCATAGGGCTAAATGGAGACAGGTCAGTGCAGAGGTTACTCTTCCAAGTGTTCACCAAGCAAACGTGAAGTGCACGTTCTCTTCATGGTTGTTTGAACAGTCCTGGTTCTGAAGTTACGGCTTCCCCTGTAGTCACAACTCCCCTCTCTATCAGTATATTGTAGTTGTTTGTTTCTGGCTTTATACATCAGCTATGCTGTTTGAAATCCTAGCAGATCTAGGAGTTTTAGTAAGAGTTTCTAAATAACTCATGATTGTGGTCCTGGAAACCTGCCTTATGGGCCATTCTGATGGCTCTTTTCTGTAGTGTGCACAACAGTCGGGGTGAGGACTTGCCCCAAACTTCCACACAATAATTCAAATATGGCAAAATAAATAAGCAATTTACAACATGCAATGCCTTGTTATTCAATAAATATTTTAGCTTTACTGAGGACTGAAATACTTCTGGATACTTTAGCTTTAACATGTTGAATGTGAGGTTTACAGCAGATCTTGTGGTCAATCACACCCTGAAACTTAATTTAATTAATTCTGTCTATATTTACACCCTCTATCATGACTTTTAAATCACTGTTCTCCTTATGATTTCCAAACAACATAAACTGCATTATTACATTTTGACAAAATAGTTTATTTATTTCAAACCACTTTTTTAATTTGTTCATTTCTGAGGTGATTTTCCTCCATAAGCTGCTGTAAATTCTCCCCTTCACGGAAAATATTTGTATCATCAGCAAACAGAACAAATTGTAGTACTTTTGAAACTTGAAGCATATTTAATATATATATATATATATATATATATATATATATATATATATATATATATATATATATATATATATATATATATATACTGTATATCATTAAGTGTTTAAGTATTTTGTTTTAGATATTTATTTAAAAATTCTGTCTAGCTGTGCTGTCCATTCAAATAGAAATCTATCAGTGGTTGTGTGTTACCAGTCTGCAAAAGGCTCAGAAATCTTGTTATGTTTGTATTCTGGTAAATCTACTGTACATCAAAAAGCAAGACAAGAAATATATTGAAACATTTTGATTTACAGCTAACTGGCTGAGTGGAACTTCACAAACTTCCCCATAAGCCACAACTCAAAGACTGGAGTTGAAAGCAGTCATGCCAGTTAAAGTTCCTCTGTGAACTTGATTTAACAGCCGAGGACTGCGTTCTGAGAAAAGAAAACTTTTCTTAAGGGTTACTGCTGAACAGCCTTCTAATATCTGTCCTTTTTGTTTCTCACACCTTGTCCATACCAGCTGTCTGCTGGCTCAGACCAGACATTCATTAGTTTCTGCTGAACTGCAAGCTGCAGTGAAAAGAGGTATCAAACTCTTACAAAAACACATCAAATATTCTCTGCAAAAAGACTGGCAGATACATGTACATCTGTTGCCGTATCGGATTGTCCAAGCTGTTAGATGTCATGTTTGGTTTTGTTGTCGCCATCACTTCAGGAAAATCAGTGGTTAGCTTGATCTGTTTAACAAGCGTGTGAAATATGACGTGTCTTTGTAGTAACCTGTCGTATATTTCACAGCTGCACCGTGTCGTGTTTTCTGCATTTACCACATGCATGTCTCATTATCTCCTTTACTATGTGCAATATACTGAAGCTTGACTTTCTGAGGAAAATGCAAAGGTTTAAAAGTAGCATTTGACCCCAAATCATTGTAGATTTGTAGGTGTAGCTCTGACAAGTAAATGGTAGGAATGAGTAAGCCTGTTGTAAGCTTTTGGAAACGTCATATGACATCGCTTTACTCTGGTGACCAGAATGGATATTGGGATAGACAATTTTGCGTCTTGTCTGAAACACTGGGTTTCCTGGCACAATTTCCTGGCGTAGCGTAGCGTAATACAGACGGGTCGTCAACTCTCTGATCCTTTCTGCTCGCTGTCTATCAGCCAACAACATCAGTCTGTTTTCTTTCATCTGTAGCTTTCTCCCTCTCGCCATCATGGCATATCTAAATGGTCTGCGCCCCCCCATCTCTACAATTTCTCACCCTCCACCTTTACCCTGTCCACCTCTTGTCGGTTATGCATTAAAACCAACTCCTCTTCTCCTCCCCCCTCTCTTTCCTCCTTTTCTCTCTCCTCTCCATCTGTCCAGACTAGTGTGTCTAAACGGCTTGGGGTGGTGTGCTGCGCCACTCCGAGTGTACAGATTTGGATAACTACTGTCTGGAGCTGTCTGGAGATATGTCTGAGATAAGAGCTACAGTCACTCACTCCTAGTTTGGCTGCCAACCATGAGTGTGTAAATGAGTGTGTGCATGTTCAAGATAACCCAGCACTCTCGTGCTCCTGTCCCAGCCAACGATGGTTTATAACTGATAGTGATGATGAGGAAATTTCACGCATCACAAAAGTGAATACCTTGAAAAACCACATGTACTGCAGAGGGGTAGACGTGGAGTTTTGTACAGGTTTGACAGCTTGTGCGTAATACATACAGAGTACGGTAAATGATGGAATGTAAAAGTAAATATTCAACACAAACTGATTTGAGAGCAGAACAGAGTCAGAGCACAAGAGGTTTTAACAGCCTTTTTTACAGACATGGAAGTCTATGTTTATTCAACCGCCTATTACTAATTCAAACCACATGGCTTGTACCTGTGCCGTATCTCATCGTGTGCACATTTGGATTTAAGTCCTATGATTGAAGAGGTCAGACTACCTTGAAGATGTTGTCATGTAATTGGCCATGGGCTTAATAACTTATTAACTATCTTAATAAGTGCAAAACCACAAATACTCAAAAGCCAATAAAACTGAACCAACCAGCAACAAAAAAGAAAAAAAAAACAGTATGCACTTCTAGTCGAAAGTGTTTATTTGAAAGTCATATGATGAATGCTGCAGTACACAAGTGAAATCTGGTTTGAAGAGTGTGAAGCGGTGGATGTTTACCGAGGATGCACAAAGTCTGCTGTTGGAATTCATGCTCAGTAGCAGCACAGCCCCAGCATCCTGATGACGGCTGCAGAGAGAGTCCACTGAGCAACGTATTCTATTATAGAAGTTCCATGTATAATGTAAGACAAAGTGAAGAATTATGCATAAATAAATGAATAACTCAAGCATCTGTTCTCCAAACATGTATGGCCCCATTTCAGCATATTCCAGCCCTACTGGGATTTTATAGCGATTACTTTCAATTATTGTGTTAAAATGTGCAACAACAACAAAAATCAACTATGTACGTAGCTGTGATAATTGCCTGTGTTTTTAATTGAACTTTGAATATCGTTCAGTCGAAACATAAACTTTAAAGGTTTAAGGGGTTATAAAAAATGCTAAGCATGTTCCGAGATTACAGTTATGCAAAATGAATAATAAAGTGGTAAAGATTTTTTACAGGTAAAAACATAATTTAAGCCATTCCACTTAAATTAAATGAGGTCAAATGTCACAACATCACAAAGAAAAAATAAATTCACATTGAAATTTAGTGAATCAATCCAGTGAATCCCTTCGTTATGCTCTCCTAACAGATGACTGCAGATGTGATTGCATTCTCCACAACAGACTTACATGTATAGAAGATATTCAACATTTTGCTGCCTCCAGAAGAGAACAGAGTGAGGGGATCTGCATCCCGGGAGGCCCCCCAGCAACAGCATAACTAAGGGATGTTTCAGGCCACCTGAGCCATCCCTAACTATAAGCTTTATCAAACAGGAAGGTGATAAGCTTATAAGCAGGTGTCTGCTTCCCAAACACAAACTGGCAGCTCGTTTTACAGGAGAGGGGCCTGATTACTGAAGGCTCTACCTCCTTTCCATACCTCTACCGTGGTACACGGAGTGCTGCATGCAAATGTTTACATGATAAATATATGCAGTGTGTCATTTGTGTTGTGGAAACAATGTTTGCCTCTTGTTGTAGTTACTGATCCCACTTCTTGACAAAATACTTGAGACATTCTTCAATAACCAGTAGTAGGGAAAAAGAGGTACTCACTGAGTAGCAGTGAGTAACATCGTGATTTGTTATGAATCTTCAAATCAGCATTTTGTCAAAGAAGTCCTCAATTTATGAATAGGAATTTGTTCAAACATTTAAAAGCTACTACCATAAAATGAGCAATTTTACGCACAAATACAGTATATCTCAAAAGTGAGTACACCCTTTAGATTTCTGCAAATATTCTGTCATATCCTTTCAGGGGATAACACTATCTTAATGAAACTTTGATATAACTTAAAGTAGTCAGTGTGCTGCTTGAATAACAGTATAGATTTATTGTCCATTAAAAATTACTCAGTACACAGCTGTTAATGTCTAAACAGCTGGCAACAAAAGTGAGTACACCCCATAGTGAACATGTCTAAATTGTGCCCAAAGTGTCAATATTTTGTGTGACCACCATTGTTTGCTAGCACTGCTTTAACCCTCCTGGGCATGGAATTCACCAGAGCTGCACAGGTTGCTTCTGGAATCTTCTTCCATTCCTCCATGATGACATCACGGAGCGAACGGATGTTGGACACCTTGCACTCCTCCACCTTCCTCTTGAGGATGCCCCACATGTGCTCAATTGGGTTTAGGTCTGGAGACATACTTGGCCAGTCCATCACCTTAACCTTCAGCTTCTTCAGCAAGGCCGTTGTCATCTTGGAGGTGTGTTTAGGGTCATTATCATGTTGGAAAACTGCCCTACGGCCCAGTTCCCGAACAGAGGGGATCATGCTCTGCTGCAGGATGTTACAGTATATATTGGAATTCATGTGTCCCTCAATGAAATGCAGCTCCCCAGTGCCGGCAGCACTCATGCAGCCCCAGACCATGATGCTGCCACCACCATGCTTGACTGTAGGCAAAACACATTTGTCTTGGTTCCTCACCAGGGTGCCGCCACACACGCCGGACACCATCTGACCCAAACAGGTTTATTTTGGTCTCATCAGACCACAGGACATGGTTCCAGTAACTCATGTTCTTGGATTCATTGTCTTCAGCAAACTGTTTGCGGTCTTTCTTATGCATCGGTTTCAGAAGAGGCTTCTGTCTGGGGCGACGGCCATACAAACCGATTTGATGCAGTGTGCGGCGTATGGTCTGGGCACTGACATGCTGACATCCCACTTCTGCAACCTCTGCAGCAATGCTGGAAGCACTCGCACGTCTGTTTTTGGAAACCAACCTCTGGATATGACGCTGAGCACGTGGACTCAACTTCTTTGGTCGACCCTGGCGTGGCCTGTTCCGAGTTGAACCTGTCCTGGAAAACCGCTGTATGATCTTAGCCACTGTGCTGCAACTCATTTTCATGGTGTTGGCAATCTTCTTATAGCCAAGGCCATCTTTGTGAAGCGCAATAATCCTTTTTTTCAGACGCTCAGAGAGTTCCTTGCCATGAGGTGCCACGTTGTCCAGCATTCAGAGAGAATTGTGCCCAAAACACCAAATTTAACAGCCCTGCTTATCATTTACACCTGAATCCTTGTAACACTAACAAGTCACATGACACAAGGGCGGGAAAACAACATCATTGGGCACAATTAGGACATGTTCACTATGGGGTGTACTCACTTTTGTTGCCAGCTGTTTAGACATTAACAGCTGTGTACTGAGTAATTTTCAAAGGACAATAAATCTATACTGTTATTCAAGCAGCACACTGACTACTTTAAGTTATATCAAAGTTTCAGTAGGATAATGTTATCCCCTGAAAGGATATAACAGAATATTTGCAAAAATCTAAAGGGTGTACTCACTTTTGAGATATACTGTAATCATCAGAATCCCTGGAAAGAATTTTGGAATCATAACTCCTGGAGGGGTATGGCACTGGGTTTTTTTGTTAGATATTAAAAATGCATTAAAGCACACTAAGTTTTATTTATTTATTTATTTTTTCACATGTGGAAATGTATCACATGCCGAACGGATTCACTTTACACAAATTCTCTGGTGAAAAGAATACCTGTGAAATGCTTCCCCATGAGGATGCCTGAGTGGGAGTTTGAGGGTTAAAGGAATTCTTTCTTTTCTCAGTGATTTTGATGGTGTGCGCGCTCTTCTTTGTCACCTTTGTACGAAGTGATGAAGCAGATATTGATGCCAAATCATCTGTATCCCATTTTTTCTTGTAGTTACCATCTTTTAAAGGCTGACAAGTCCCATTCCAGTCACATTTATACAACTCTTGTACATAGTTTGAAATGTATAATTACTGGGAAAATCTTCTGTGACATCACCTGTAGGTTTCTGAAAAGTGGTTTTGAAAAGGTTTCAAAGCGTTTTTTAATCTCATACTACAAAGGGCCATGTTGCAAATAGGTCGACAAAATGCCGTGGGAAGCCGGCTGAAACACATCCACCTTATGTCGGTCAGTCAGTTTTAGCCTATGTTAACCTATGATGCTAATTAATATTATTTTGACTTCATTTTTATCAAATCTGTCCAATTTCACAACTGAGACGACATTCAAAGTGAGTGCTGCCAGAGCTGCCAGAAGCAGTAGCAGTGCTCTTCTGGGACCCACCGACTTCCACTTGGAAGGATCCTGAAGTGATCTGCCAGCGCTCCCATTTCCTGCAGCTGATCCATGCCAGAGGAACTGTGGAGCTGCCGGCGGATGCTTGCATCAGGAACTGCAGTTTTAAGTGTAATCGGTGGTGAAATCAGAAAGCGCTGCATTAAGCTGACACTCGGTTAGCACAAGCTGTCTGCTCTTAGCTAAGGTTCATCCTCGGACCCTTTCAGCCTAACCCACAGACAGCCACAGTTGTTGTCCACACTAGCCCCTTTTACACTGGCGAATACCCCACGTTTAACACTCTTCGCCTATCCCCTTTACATTGGCTGACACGGGGGGGCGTGTTGAGCTGGTTCCACGAATGATTTGCCTCTTAAGGGGGCATTTAATCACGGGTTTGGACTTACGGTAAGTAAACAGAACTGTGGCGGGTCGTGGGTGGGATTTGTAGATGTCAATGATGTTCACCAGCTCCTTCTCCTCAGATCCGTGGATGTTATGAATCATTTTAATACAGAACCCTAATCTTCTGGCTCCTAAAATGACAGACTGCAGCTTTGCAAGAAAAGAAACTCAGGTCATCACTAAACTGAAAAGCCTTGAAATAAGTTATTTACTTTCACCCAACACAACAGCAGGAGTGGCAGATGGAGACCGCTGGTCATATTTGTGCAACATGATTTGGGCAAAGTTGCTACGCAAATCTCATTGTTATTTACCATCGATCTGCCACCCGCTCCATCTCCTGCACCAGCCAGCTCTTCTGATGTTGCTGAAGCCGGCGAGGCCGACCGTCATGTTACATAGCACCACTCAATAACTTTTATCCCCTTGACTCGGCCTCAGGCACCGGTGAGGCAATAACATGCCTTGCATTTACATTTCCCAACGCACATTGAACACACGTTCTTCATCCAGGGATAATAGCGGGGTTTAATCTAAAAATGCCTGCTGCCAGTGAAATTAACAGCACAACAAAACAATAAGAATTCATATAGATAATTAATTTGAATTATCTATAAAATATGAATGATTATGCATTGTTCTGTCTTTATTCAGACTCATACGGTATGCCCAGAAATCAGCACAATGCAAAGCACAAAATAGTAATTGATGGGTGATGAACAAATGGTGACAGTTAGCCATTGGCTAAGCTGGACACCAATCAAAAACTCATGGCCCTAACTATACATGAATGTGTTGGTTTACATTAGTTACCCTGATGTGAGAGGATGTGGTCCAGCAGCCGCTGCAGAACCAAGAGCAGTCAATCACCAGTGTTCCCATGCTTCATGCTATTGTGTATGTCTTTTGTTGTTACTGGTCTGTTTATTGCTTTGCCTTTATCACATGTTTTGTTTCTGTGATTGGTTGTTTACTTACACAGTGGCATCCAGATGCGTCCATTACTTCACCCTGGAAATCAAAATTATACAAATAAAGAATAAAGAAATAAAATAATTAATATGGCTAAACAAGCCAAAGCATAATTTATGGTTCTATTTGGCAACTATGAACATACTGTAACTTATGTGCAGAAAACGTTACTGATGGTGATTATGCTTGCATCGCTCTGTAATTATACTAAGAAACACCAGGTGGCGGTGCTGGTTATTTTCTACAGCGCTTTAGCTTGCAGTGCTAAGCATTCTTTTGTTTACTTTCTTTGTGTAGCTCAGACATAGCAAAGGGACCAAAACTTATATCTCTTGGAGCTGATAAAAGTTGAGGAGCAGAAATTTGTAATGACATTACAGCAATCTATCTTTCCACCGAGCTTGAGAACAATGAAGTAGTAGTAATGGAAATACGTAGAAGTAAATACCAAGCAGACCAATCGCATTCGTCCGCATATTGGATCCACTGATACATAATTAGATAGAGTTACATAGTTATTTATGGTTCTGCATAGCAACCATGTACATAACCTACCCATGACCTACATCATTATTGTTATTTACTTCATGTTACATTTTAAATTCAATGGACATAATTGACATACATACTTTAAAACTGTAAAAAAAAAATAATAATAAAACTGAAAAAAAAAGTATTATAGGTTATAAATAAGGCATTTAAATATGTTTTTCTTTTAAACCATATGGATGCTATTGAACAATGATATCCCATTTACTACAGTGCCACTCGCTCCAAATGAAACAGAGAAGATAGAAGTCCAAGCATTTAAAAATGAGGAATGATGTGTGACAAAAAGTCACCGGTCCATGTGGATGTAAAACAATGCCGTTTCTGTTGCCAGCGCTCACTCCTCTCGTAATAAAGGCACCAGTCCTCTCTAACAAGCTTAACGAATGTCTCAAATATCAAGCAATAATTGCTGGGAGACTGTGCTCTCAGCCTAATTACTGATATTTCCTGCTGCACCGATTGGCCCTGCAGCTTGTGAGGGTTGAGAAGGGGAGGGGAGAAGGGGGCAGTTGCGTGGGCCATTATTTTCCATTTGCTGGGACATCTCCTGCGGCAAAGCTGCACTCTGAAATGTCTTCCACAGGTTATTTATAATCACTAGGAAATGGCAGAGAGCGGCTGAGTTGGAGCGGGGGAGAAACAAAGAGAAATGGCTGGACAGAGGGAGAATGGAGCCAGAAAAAGAAACCAAGTAGTGAGAATACTCTGCAAACAGGCTATAGAGCCAATGTGATTATAACGTGCCCGGTAGCAATTATTTCATATAGATGTGTAAGAGGTGTCAAACGATTTAGCTAATGCATACTGCTTACACCTTGAACTGAACTGAATGAAATCAATTTAAGTTTAATTCACTCAAGTATTTTATTGATTTCAAAAGGCAATTATATTATGTCAATTTAAATTAGTTAAGAAACAATTATATAAGAAAATAAACATGACAGTAAACATCAGTAGACAAGTAATTGGTAGGAAATTTAGCAGAGAGAGGCTTTTGTTTGCATCTCTACAGATCGCCGTGCGTGTACAGGAAGGCTGGGTTTGTTGCCTGTAAACAACTGTGCTGATGATCTCACATGCAGCATCCGTAGGTTATACAGGTGAACTCTCTCAGTACAGCATGTACCCAAACTTGACAGCCAGCAATAGAATATCATGGTGCAGAGGTGCTCTTGTACATGAGCATGTCCATGATTATACCATCTGTTGCTACCCTGTTCCTCAAGCAGTCCTACTCAGATTGTGCCAATCTGTCTGAAGTCGTCAGGTTCCCTGTATCATCCATAAGCACAGTACTCCCACTGTCAATATGCGTGTTACTTCCCAGGAATCTTATATTCCCTATAATAATTGGAGTTTTTCTCCTGATGTACATCCTTTACCTCTCTTTGTTTGGTCTTATTCTGCTCTTCAGTTGGCTTTTAGCTTTTTTTTTTTAAAGCTTAGTCAGCTGCACCTTCATGTAGAGAAGTTTCCTTTGTCAAATGAATGACTCACCGACGGCTTGTCATCAACATCAGCACAAGCAAGGAAATGACCCATTCATTTGAGACGGGTGTGTCGAAGCAGAGAAGCATCTAACATGATGGGCAGTGGGTCCCGCGTACCTGGACTGAACAACGCTTCTAAAGTTCTGACAAATTATGAATTATGACAGTTGTGATCCTTTCAGCGAGAACGACCAAGCTGTGAGATTAAACTTGTCAGCCTGTGGTAGAGCATGAAATAAAAGGGATAAGATCATAACCTACACATCTGAAACATGCAGAAAATAATTCAATCTGAATTTAATCCTTCCCCAAGGTTTATAAAAAGGACACCAGAGAAGCCTTGGTAATGCCATTTTCAGTTGATAGTACAGTTTATCTCGCCAACATCTTTTTATCACATATACAGAACATAGGGTATTATCTTTTTCCATCTCCATTTCTATCCATCCAACTTGGTAAACAACTTTTGTCCTGAGATATAATCATGCAAAGCAGTCCATGCATTAGAAATCTAGATAAGGGATATGCACAGTATGTAAGCTAGTGTTCAAATGTATTTGAAGAAGTGTACGTTTGTGTGATTGAGTGAAACACATTATAAAGTAACTTATATAGACGAGGTTGAAGGGCCACATAAGAGCATGGCACTTCCTTTGCCTTTTCTATCTTTCCCAGAGCTCTTTTTGATCAGCTATATTTGATAAAATGAGGGTAACACAGCTGGGGGGAAAAAGAAAATAAGTATATTACCTTTGAAAGGGCTTAATTACAATGCCAACAGTAACCAGTCTTGTAAACACTGGATACATGTTCCCAGGCCTTTCCATTGTAGTTCCATAAACACAATTAAAAGATGGCTTTGATTTGATTAATTTCTTATATGGTTTATTGCAGTTACAGAATGCTTTCCAATAGACTTACAACATACACTTTCTTGAACTCTAACAGAAGGAAATCCAAAATTCAAAAGTTGAGCTGAAGGCCATCAAGCAGCATTCTCTAATATCTCGTTTTTTTTGTTTGTTTGTTTTACTTAGTTAAATTTTGGTGTGATGGAAAGTAGCTGTAAAAGCCAAATATATGATTATGATCTTTTTTTTATAAATCCTTTCTACATTTGTTATTATTTGCCACTTGTTTATTTGGATTCATGAAGCGTTTTTAGAGCGACTCTGAAAGATTAAAAACATAAATACGTTTTGTTAAAAATAAGCTTTAGTCTAATTCATTTCCATCTAAAGTTCCAGAAACCTAACGCTGTCGTAATGTGTTGGATCATCAGCTTAAATACTTCTTTAAACTATGATAAATAGCTTTTCAAATTCAATCTCATACTTGACTACAGCTTCCTTATATGGGGTCTTTTACAATTAAAGAAGAATTAACAGGATGGCAAATATAGAGTATCTTGCATTTATTATTAGTACACACAGTAAAACCAATTCATTATATCTGACATAAAGTTATAATAATTGATTTTGACTCACTGCACTGCAGAATTACAGATTAACACTCCAGACAGTGAATTCATTTGTCTGAGTATATGCAGTATGTGGCGGACAGGAGCTGATGAAAGATAATTGCTGGAGATTTGGCCTCCCCAAGGAAGTTTGTTTCCCCATTACTTTGATTCTACCTACAGTGAGAGTTTTTATGTTAAACCGCATGGCTTGTAACTGTAATGCAAAGTGATCGAAAATTATCTGGATATCAGAGATCCTCCTCTTCAGTACTGTGAATTTTTCACAAATATTTTTCTATGCAACCCAGACGTATTAATTAAATAATTGAATATTCTCAACTACTACACTTTTATTTTTAATCACCTCTCAAGCAACATTTCAATGATATCTAACTGATGACATTAGATATGGCATATATGATTTTTCTTGGAGGAAAAAATATCTTTCTCTTCCTGTTGTAAGACTGATGTATTTAAAATCGGAAGAGCAGATTCCAGCCATCCTCGTACAAGATCACAATGTCTTATTCCAATGAATTCTAGTGTAAAGAGCACAATTTCATTGCAAACCAGTTAATGCTGAATTTCACCATTCAGACACAACTACCGTGTCAGACTTGAAACTTTGACCACTCGATATATAGATGAGTGATGTGTCTTGACTTTAAAACATGCCCAAGTCTGCCCTTGAGTCGTGCTCATACTGGAGCCGTTCCTCCCTCGGTGTGTGCACAGCAAAATCCCCCCACTGAGAGTGTTAAAGTCAACACTAAAGAAGAGGGGAATATGTGTCCACTCTCATGAGTGTTATTTTAACACTTTTAAAATAGCTAATTATGTAACCCTGAACCAAAGTTAGTCCAACTTTGTATAGTGTATTGTACAATCAAAAGGCCCACAATTCAGCACAGGTAGCTAACCGCCAGTTTGATAACAATATGGGCTAAAATACTATTGTCATTTATATATGGAATATTTCCACAAAAATCCAGTTAAACTATATATTTTGGACCAAATATTCCCTTAAACTTGATATTTGATGGAGCAAAACTTACCTCAGCAGCTATGGAAAATGGCATCCAAAATTACTATGTGGTCAATTTAAGACTGCGCATGTTGGAAACCATGTCACAAACACAATATAATAATATAATTAATATAAATAGCGTTAAGAAAACACTGTCAGATTTGTGCCAAAGTCCCAAGGTAGTTGGTCAACAACTGCTTCAAAGTTCTCAAAGAAAAACCTGGAAAAAGGTCGGTGCAAAATACCCAATGCTCAGCATGTCAAATAGAGCCCTTGAGTAGTGTGAGAGCAAACAGTTGGCTTAAAAGCCTCCTGGGAAGAAACGGAAGCTGAGTACAAACTCCCCCATGTCTCCGTTTCCAAGCATGCTCAGAAAGAAAGTTCAGCCAAGTTGAGTGTGTGACGATGTTTGAACCTGCTCATCATGCAGCAGAGAAAGGCAAAGACTTTGCAGCACAGAGCTATCCCACTGCTATTTCTCACAAGAACCATTGTCTATCAAATAGACTTTAAACTTTTGTAAACTTTTGTATCCAAGAATTGTGCTGAGAGTAGAGAGGAAATTATTCCTGTGAGTTAAATCAAACAATTTCCGCAGTGTGTGTGCTTACAGTCCTTCTTCTGGATGGTTCACGCTGATTAGTCTCCCTCGTTCTTGGACTCTTAGAAAGATTAAGGCCTACTTGTCACTTGATGCCTTTGGATGTCCAGCTGCGGAGAGAATTCTACCTCTTCCCCTGCCTTCACCAATATTTCTATAAAAAATGTTTTCTTAAATTACACTAGGATGGAGCCAAAAATGCACAAGCTGTCCGACTGAAGTACAAATGTGGCCAGACTGTGCAAAATCACTATGGCAAGATTATTTGGCTGCCTATTTCCCAAATCAGAATACAAATTGAGCACGAGCCTCTTTGTTGAGCTTCTCTTGCTCAGACAGTTGGTTCACGTCATCTGACCTCAAGGATGATTTGCTGTACAATGTCACAGCATCGCCGATGCTGCATTTGGTGCACAGTGTGACACCAGTCGCATGAGAGAGACCTGTGAATGAAATGCTCTGTAGGACAGTTGGTTACTTATATCACGTTGAGCAAATTAGGAGTCAGTATTTTTTTCAAAATACTTTAGGCTACTTCATTAACCTTGGTTTTCATAAGTGGTTCTAGTTGTATTCACAGAATATCTGTCTGAGTACAGCATATTCTTAGGATTTTTAATAAGGAGAGAAACTCTGCTCTCGTTAATGATTTCTGTAGAGCCAATTATGACTGGGAGAATATATTAAATGTATTAAAATACTAACATTTCACATATAACTACCACAGATTTTCTTTTGTCCTCTTAATTCTATTTGATAAACTCAGCTGCATATACTGATCTGTATGTATATACATGGTCTTAGTTGCTCTGAGGAAACAGACACAAAGAAAAGTTGCTGGCTTGGAGGTTTGCAAGAGTTGAGCTGAGAAAATCTTTCTACAGTTTGTTGAATTAGGAACATTGTGGTTATCCTTTAATGCTTATCGGGTGATCATTTATGTCATTTATGTAACACATGTATTCAGCCTCCTGATATGTTTTCCTGCATGTGAAATACATTGCATGGACAGGACTATGAAATGTAGTTTTCCAAGGTTGATGATATCCGAGAACAAGCCTAATAACATGATAAATACATGAAAAGATTTAACATTAGTAACATGTTCTGATCCACAATCAAAGCTTTTCTGGTTTTCCATCTAACTGTGACTTTATGTGACATTTTTTGAAATTATGTTCTTGCATTATAGCAATAGTTTGACATTTGCTGTTGCAGAATAACAGAGGTGGATACACCAGCAATGCAAACCAGAGTACAAAGATTTTCAGTGCCTTTCACGTGGATTTTACTCTCCATTTTCAATTTCTCAGATAGCTTGTTTGGATGAGTGTTTGGAGCAGTGTGACACCCCGCTGTGAAGGTCAGCTCTGTGTCCGATAAAAGAAGTGTGAACCAAACTTCCTCTCCTTTTCTTCTGTAATCTCTCGGTGTGGAAAAAACAGCTGCTAGTGTCATTTGAAGAGATAAGGGCCAAGCCCCAAATGTGCCTGCATGGCGACCCGCAGCAGTATAACATTGAGAGAATAAATATGAGGATAATGGAAACAGGAATAAAAATGAAAGAAAATGTTTAAAATAACTCAACACGTAGCTTTGCACCAGCAGATTCCAGAGAAAGCACAACCAGATGCAGCCCATTTTATTTTATAGTATGTGCATTAGTGTGATGTGTGCACATGTCCTGACTGTCCAGTCGTAACCATGATGTCCCAGTTGCCAGCACAAAATGAATGTCCTCAGCATGGATTTTTGGCAGAAGTCCCCCTACAACCATCTTATTTCCTATTACCGACAGCCTCAGACACTCAAACTGATCTTTATCGGTGTTAAAAAAAAAAGAAGAAAGAAAGAAGTTCCCCATGGTAAAGTTGACCTTTTTCTGTCCTTACCTTCCCTTGGTGATTTTTTTTTTTTTTTCACCCATGGGTGTTGTATTTCTAAGTGTTGGTGTGTCCTATGAAACTGAACTCTATGAAAAACACCAGCCTCATGTACAGACATTTCTGGTCCAGTAAGCATGTCCAAGGTTATAGTCCTCAAGTGGTACATGGATAGAAATGGAATGAGACATTTTTGTTTACTTAAAAAATGAGCCATGATCTTCGGCTGTTACTTCGTCAGGTTACTCTGCCTGCTAAAACCTGCCGTAAACAGACATAAGCTGTCACCGCCACCGGCCTTTTTGGTACTCAACAGAATGAATTGTACTTCTCCTTGACAGGGAATTTATTTTTGAAGAATAGTGATGAGTGGGAGGGACTTTTCTTTCACCAGTTGAAGCGCACAGTTATTCATTGCTGACAGATCATTTCTACAAGCAGTCAGAACAATGTGATTTTTTTTTATATGAAAAGCAGGATAATGTTGAAATCAGGGAAATTACTGAATGTTATTGCACCTTTTCCAAGAAGGATGTATGTATTTACATTCTCTCAAAACTAACATTCAAAACATATTCAAAACATCTGAATTGGAATTGTCAGTTGTTTTTTGACAAATAGTTTTAGTGGTAAGAGATGCTGTGTCAGATCACTGGAGGAATCCAATTGAATATAGCAAAGTCAAACACAGTTCATTAATGGCCCCAAGACAGCTTTCATAACTTTAACTACTTATTAACAAGTAAATATTGTAGCTGTGGGCCTATGAAGTGCTTTATGGACCCTTTGAGCTGCAGAATGATTTTGGTGTCTTGCTGCCAGCTACTCTCATAATGCAAGATCAGAATTTATGATCAGCTTAGTTCTGTTATCCATAATATGTTGGAAATCGTTACAAAGCCTTTGCTAAAAACGTATTTCTAGTGTATATAAATGAGTTTGATACCTAATTTTTAAAGCCACAAAAAAGGAAAAAAGAAAATCAGAGAATTTCACAAGACAATAATTAAGACACAAGACAAGACAGAAAAAACATGTCAGAAGTACAGTCAACTTCTCCTCAACTTTAATACAAATTGGATTGTCTATTAAAGGTAGGGTAAGTGATTTCTGGGTTACATTTTTTGTGTAATTTAAAGCCAAAATATGAACAAAACATGAGAGGTATCACCTTCTTCCCCTTCCCTCCATTGTTCCTGATAAAATAAGCCCCATTATAAACTCTCTAAAGCAGCAGCAGCTGCCCCCCCCCCCCCCCCCCCCCCCCCCCCACACACACACACACACACACACACACACACACATACACAGGCACCCTACCCATCCCCATCCACTTTTTTAACAAGAGCTTATGTCTTTTGTACTTTTTGCTTTATTTCATCTATTTGGATATTTTGTTTGTTTCTTTTACACGGTCTATGGGGCAGCTTTAAGAATTGGCTCCATTGTAAGAATTATGTTTAGAAAGGATGAATTCCATATACAGCTTTAAAACCTTAAAAGTACCAAGTTGTTAGGAGCCTTAAGTTTTAATCCATAGTCAGCATTATTCCTCCTCAAACAGCAGGTCTGACTCTCAGGTTTTATTCCCATCTCTTATTAGACTTGATGAGTCTTAAGTCTACCCTACCATTTGAGTTTGAAATTGAAACTCTTGCTATAATACACTCTGCAAAGACCTGCTACCTGTGCTAAGTGTCGATCATAAATGTGAAAATGATGGCTTTTTGCTGTACTTGCTTGTAGTTTCCAAGTTAAGTACATTTTCTCTTCTACTTCTCTCTACCCCAATGGAAAGTTGGGCAAACAGTACCTTGTTAGGGCAGTATAATTGCGGGCTAAAGAACAAGTAGGGTACTTACAATGCAAGATTGTGGTTCTGTTTGATGGGAAAGTTTGTACAGAACAAATGAATTTAAAAATGAAATTAATTCCTGGTACAATTTAAATATGTACACATGATTTATACATAATTCAAGGTATCATTTGTTAACAAAAAACTTGATTTGTGACATCTGATGTGGTTTTCTGCCATTTTTATTACCAACTGATACACTACTTAAGCAAATATTTTAATTATATTATTTTACAGGTTTTTATTCAGTATATTTCACTGTATCAAGTTTTATTTTAGCCTTATATAGTACTTTATTATAATTATATTTAAATGTGATTAGCTGCACTCCTAGACACTAACATACATGTTTTTGGACTGTGGGAGCAAGCTGGAGTACCCGGAAAAAGCTGCACAAGGAGAACATGTAAACTCCACACACAAAGACAATAATGAAGTTTAAATAAAAAGTGAATGTCCGAGTACATATGTGGCCCTGTGAAAGACTGGCGACCGGTCCAGGGTTTATCCCCACCCTTCACCTGCAATGAGCTGGAATAGTCTCCAGTAAAACCCCCGTGACCCGTACAGGATTAAGCGGGTTTAGAAAATAGATAGATGGATGACTGCCTGGGTCAAAAGCCTGTTCTGTGTTCAGTATATTATATTGAACAGGCCGCCATCTCTGATCCATCATGTTCAACAATTCCTGCTGTTGAACATGGTGGACTGGAGATGGACCCCACAGTATAATCATATTTACCGTATTTTGCGGACCATTTAGCGCACCCCATTATAAGGCACGATATCAATGAACGGGTCTAGTTTCATACATAAGACGGGTTTATAGGGGTTACAGGGTTATAAGGCGCGTGATAACACACATATAAAGCGAAAAAAAACTGTCAAGTAAGTCGAACTTTATTCAACTCTTTTACAATAATTCAAAATATTGTTCAGTTCTAACTAATACCGACAAACACACTCACATTTTAAATCATTCGTCTTCCACGAATCCACAAATAAAAACAGGCAAAGGTAAGCGTACTGTAGTACTACGGCCTGTTCTCTGATTGGTTCATTGTTGCCAGCGATAGCGGACACCTGAAGTAAGTGTGAGGTTGGAACAATCTTGTATTCCAACATTCGATTATAATTGGATTATGATTTAGATTTGAAAAAGTTGGATGATCGTTGCTTGCCAGCACCACATTATTAGTTATCTGTAGTTGTCTGACGTTGCAACCCATGTTCAACCAAGGGCCGACTTTAATACGACCCCGTGTCAGCGGGGAACGGTCCGACAATCTATCAAGCAGAGCGGCTTCGTCGCTCATCAAAGTCGTACTAAAACATTTTGACAGATTTTTCAGGCCAGTGTACCATATAACATTGGTTTGAAATCAGTAAGCACAACAAAATTCATGCATAAGACATTATAGGACGCAAGGATGATTTTTGAGAAAATTTAAGGATTTTAAGTGCGCCTTATAGTGTGAAAAATACAGTATATGCTCTCCCTGGTTAGATATTTTTTATTTAGTATGATGAGTGGTATAGCACACTGGCAACTGCCCAGCTCTGTTTCTTTTAATCACCAGCACAGCTAAAAACAGATTTTGCAGTTGGCTTATATTTTGTTCATTGTTTTACAAATAAGAAATAAAACTATTTTGTTTTTTTTGCAATCACTTTGGCATCAGTCCTGTATGTATTTAAAGGCAGGGTCGTTGATTTCTGGATGACATCACATCTGTAGAGATTATAAACAAAACATGGTGCGGTAGATCCTCCTTGTGTCTTCAAACAGTCCAAATCCTTTCCAAACAAGACTCTCTGCTCTGTTGTAAGACTTCAGACTTCATGTTCTCATTTAGAAGACATTAAGCTCGTCAGGAAACATGAAAATCAGAGGAACGATATACAGTCCCTAACCTTTAACATGTGGATATGTTGCTTTATATAATTGTAGTAGGAGGATGTTACATTTTTTATCTTGAATTCATTATATAAATAAATCTAAAAATATTTTATAAATAAAATATGAAATTAAGACATTTTTGCACTGTATACATTAAAGTTAGTATTAAAAAAATCTACTTTAGTCTCTTGTTTTGTTACCAGAAAAATCAGGCTTTTAAGTTCTCGGGCAACACTTCTCCACTAATGCTAACCTGGACTTTTCCGGTCACGCTTCATGGTATGTCTCAAGCAGCAGCAGATTTTAACATCATTAAACCTTATTCAGCCCTCCGTCTCCTGGATCCTGGATTCATGAAAGCCCCCTAGGTTTTATTTATTACAGAAAAGCAACAGAAGCAGTCATGAGACCACCATCAGCTAAGAGACATTTTGCTACACTACATTACACTAGTCTTAAGTAGCAAGCAACCTCACACTGCTCTGAATTATAGCCCCCAACGATTTACAGATTTCTGGGAAAAAGAAGAAGAAAAAAAGAGCAAGTAGTGTGATGTTTGATGATGAAGCAGGCAGGAGGAAAAAGTAATAAATCAGTCTTGGCTCTTAACATCTCTCAGCAAAGCCACAGCGCTGTAGGCTAAACAGCAGATCAGCCAGATAAGAAGAGATAGGAAAGACAAAGGCAAAGAGACAAGACACGGATGAGGTTAAATAAAGAAACACAGTAAAAAGAAATCTTGCACCCAGTGCTGATACTGGTTGTATTTCAGCGTGGACTGTTAATGTCCACATCTCTTGTTACACATATCTAAAAGTTCAGTACCAGTGCCCAGACCTGTCCCCAATGTTACAATACGCTGTACATGCAGAAGCTAGCACATACAGTATATATAATATATAACAGACACATCCAGATCCTGGAATAGTATCCTTCCTCAGAAATCAAGTGTCATCTCTTGAAAATAGAACAGTGTTTAATTAATGTTAGAGTGCTGTAACACGGCTGCTGCAGTGCTGTGGCGCGTCATATGGCCTGCGTCAGGAGCTGTCCCTAGACCCGGATGGGGAGCTGCAGCGCACACCTGTGACCTGATAGCTCGGATTCAGGCATTCAGCAGGCTTCTGTGAGGTTCAGATTCATCCTGTCTGTGCTCTGCTTGAACTCTGTTTCCCATCAGAGGAACTCTCTGATGGCTGAATGGTTTGGAATTATTTCTTAACTTCAGCAGTTTATCTCTCAACCTTTTTACAAAAACTTTGACACATGTTTCTCTTTGTTGTCATAAGAGCCGTAAAATACCCAAGGAGACACATCTGCTTTATAGGAGCTGGAATGTAAAAGCAGGTAGAAATAAAATAGAAGAGCTTCCTCCTGAGCTGGAATAGGTTGACGAAGAGGACTGAACTGGGCCGGCCTCCTGCTGACGTGTGGATTGTGATGGAAAATAATTGGGCAGCTATTTTGACACACATCATTTTCTTAAAGGTATTGTGACATCATTTTTAACATGCTTTTAACACTATTAAAAGTCTTGGCCAACATCCCTCAAATGTGTCTAAAAGAGTGTAACAAGAAAAACTTCACTCTAGTACTCCATTCCTGGCTTCCGTATTTTCGCGACCATTCGGCGCACCGTGTGGAAAGGCGCACCCTCATTTTTGTGTGTCATTTTTAGATTTAAAACATACATATGGCGCACCGACCCAAAAGGCGCAGTCTACAGAGCAGAGCTGCACACACGCGTGCCGCAAAACACGCCGGCCGGAAAACACACACACCCGCTGCAGAACGCACACACATGCAGAACGCACACACAAGCACACAAGCGCTTATTTAAAAAACAGAGCGGGAGCAAAACCTCTGTTTCTGCATTAAAGAGCTCCGCTAATTCAGCTGCGCCAGTCCGAATTTCCTCGGTGTCAGTCACTTTCTGCACAACAGTAAATAAACTTTTCATACCCCGTTGTGCGGATCCTCCACCGCGCAGAGCCCGTCTCTCCCCAGCGGGGTGGAGCAGCGCGCGTCACAGCGGCTTTAACCGGGAATGTGACCTGTTCGGACCGGCTGGGACCGAAGCCACCCACCTGTATGGGAGCAGGGGGTCCCGGGGAAAGACCAGCGGCATTTCGGCCGGATCTGCCCCGGGGATGGTGCGCCCTGGCCCGGCAAACCCGCGGCGGGAGCCTGGCGGCTCCTGAGCGCATCCTCTGCATCTTGGTTAGGCTACCAGAGATCAAACCGACAGATTTGCCTGAAAATCTCGCAGGGTGAAGTTGTTCCGACCTGGGACAGACCCCTGAATAAATAAAGGTAAGAAAATAAACGTTTCATACCCCGTTGTGCTGCGTTGTGCTGCGGATCCCGACCGCGGCGGGATCCGCAGCACAACGGCGGAGGGACGCGGCGTCCCGCGTCCCGGGTCCCGCGTCCCGGGTCCCGCGTCCCGCGTCCCGGGTCCCGCTCCGCGCTGGTCCCGGGTCCGCTCCCCGTCTGCTCCCCCGCGCTGGACCCGCTCACACACGCGCTGTCGGGGAGCCGGTACCGGGGTTTGTATCCGACAGGAGCTCCAGTCCGAATTTCCAGACCTGTCTCAGCCACCTGATCATCATCATCCCTTCATCCAGCCCCCCCTTTCCATTCGTCCTTATAATGACTCCGGCTGGAAACGTCTTATGCAAAGTTTTTCTTTTAAAAATCACCATAGGTTTCTGTCCATCAGCTGCGCCAGTCAAGCGCTACATAAATGAGAATCTGTGTGTGTCGCCGCGAATACACACCCGCGCATGTCGGCAGGGCCGGCTCTACCTAATTTAGTGCCCTAGGCGAGATTGCTCTCCGGCGCCCCCGCCCACCGCCCACCCCCCCGCCTCCACACACACACAATTAAATTACACCAGCCAAATGAACAATCACAACAGTTTAATTTGAAAAACAACAGCAAACTTTCAAGTATTGAATGACAGCAGCCAAAAGAACAATCACAACAGTTTAATTTGACAGCAGCAAACTTTCAGGTAACTCTTTCCACAGTGTCTTTCACTTAAACTAAAACTGTACACGTCTGGACTTCCTTGCAGCAAAAGCATCTATGGTATCATCAAATGACACCTGCCTAGACACTTCTCTCCATTGATTAACTGTCTATGGAAGTAGTGGTGATGGCAACTTCTCCCATCTCCTCTTTTTGGGAATTCAAAGTCAGATTTCAGCTGATATGGCCCTCTGTGGTCTAATTCCACCCTCACCTTATCAGACAGGGAAGGCCAGTCAGCAGGGTCCAATGGTACTGCCTTGAGAGGTTTTTCATGGACTTGAGGATGTGTTGATGGGCCTGGGGTGTCCTCAGGCTGTGGAACATTGCACGCTGCGCTTGTCCCTTCACCTGCAAGAAAATCAAACACACATGCAAATATAAATATTAATCCTTCAGTATTAGTAAAGTCACAATGATTTACAAATTACAAGACATCAGGCAAAAAACACATCTTAAGCATGAATTAGGAATAACAATTGTATTGTTCAGTGATGTGACTACAACATTTAATTACAGAACTCACCTGCTTCATGCTGACTTGCAGAGGTGGGTGGTATGGTTGACGTAGTAGTGCTGCTGCTGCTGCTGCATGATGCCTGACTTGTAGCTGTATTCAAACAGAGCACATCCATACTGTCACAACACTGCATTAAGTTTGTTGTGTCAATCTCAATTGATTTTAATGACTAAAAATTATATTTATTGTCATTACTAACAAGGTTGTACCATTCAGTAACAACAACAATAGCATAGTAGTGTGTCAGAGACCACAAACAATTGGATAAACTTACACTTACATGAGAGTGGTGTTCCTGTGGATGTGTGATCAGAAGGCCCCTCTCCAGAAGCTGTTTGAGGTGTCAAATATTTTTTGAGTGCATCTAGACAGACAGAGTAAATGTATTAAAACAAGTAATAATAATAATAATAATAATTATAATAATAAAAAACTGCTGCAGCTTGCATTTTCATCACTTAGCTACTGATTTTCAGCACAATATCAAACGTGATAAGACAGTAGAACTATGCACCAGCAGCAGCAACTGTGTCAGTGGGCACACAGGTGTTATTATACTAGTGATGACTATGGTAAACTCGACCAAACATAATAACTAGATGAAACTGAAATAAAATACCAAATCAGACTGGACATCCAGGCAGGCAGAGATGATAACTGTGTAGAAAACTAATTAAAACTCATCACAAACATAAACAGCGCCGGTGTAGTGCGCATTTCACATTAAACAAGCTAGCAAGCTGCTATGTGCTAGCGAGCTACCACAAATAAAACGTCTCTCCACACAAAACGGCATAATTAAAAAAAAATGTTAGGCCTACAGGCTAATGTTACCTTTATATTGCGACTTCCTCTTCTCCTCTTCTTTTCTTCTCTTTCGGTTCTGCGCACCCGAGGGCTTAGACGGCCTTTTCATCTCTTAAATAACAAAAAAATCACCTGTCTGTGACCTGACTGAGCCCAGCTCTGACTCTGAGGTGCGCCGCGCGCAATGCGCGCACCCGTCATGTGATTCAGCAGCTGCAGCACCACATTTTAGGAACGTCATTGTTTATTCATTTGTTAATATTTATTATTTTCAAAAGAGAACACACAAAGGAGGGCGACTGGTCATAGTATATTATTTTTATTTTTTATTTTTTATTTTTTATTTTTTATTTTTTATTTTTTTTCCCTCGAGGCGCCATCTGCTGGAGGGGGCGCCTCGCGGCGCCCCCTCCAGCAGATGGCGCCCTAGGCGACCGCCTATATCGCCTATGCCTAGAGCCGGCTCTGCATGTCGGGGTCCGGTACCGGGTTTGTAACCGACAGATTTGGCTGCAAATTTCGGAGGGTGAAGCTGATCAGACCTGAGACAGACCCCAGAAATCTCTGCTCGCAAAGCGGCCGGGAACCAGGTCGATTGGACCGCTTGGGGAACCAGGAAGTCGGGTTGCAGCAGCGCCCATCACCGCGCTGCTCCAGCCGCTGCTTTAACCGGGGAAAGTCACCGGTTCCGACATGCAAAACACACGCGCGCTGCAGAACAAGTGTGCTTATTTAAATAGAGCGGGAGCAAAACTTAGTTTGATTGTATTTTATTTCACTTTACACATCAAGCAAATCCTTAAAAGTTTTCATCTTCTGTTTCGCATTAAACAGCTCAGTGGATGGTCTCATTCAGCTTCACCCGCCCCCTTCTCCCTTTACCGTTCTCATGGCCGGCCTTACATTACCGTAATTCAGGTAATAGACACGGCGCACCGTTTCTTAAGGCACCCGGCACATTTAAAAAAAAAAAAAAAAAAAAAAAGTTGCGCCTTATGGTCGCGAAAATACGGTACAGTGTTTTTTTGCCCCGTGAAAAATGCTTCCTTTCCCCCCTTTCCTGTCAATCATTGCGCCGCTCCTCCTCCAAACCTCCTCCTCCTCCAGCCATACGCTCACAGCGGCGTCGGAGAGTTAAGCGACAGGCGAAGCACGGAAAAGCAGCAGGAGAACCACAGCAAACAATCATAAAAATAAAGGCATGCAAGCAGCACTGTCCCCTTGTCTTAAGTCCAGTCAGTGGCCGCGGGTCTTCTTAGCAGTTTTCCTCCGGTGATTAGAACAAAAGAGGCTCTAAACAGCCGAGCGCGTCGCCGCGTAACCCTACGCCGTAGGCTCTGCGTCGGTGTAACGCGGAACCATAAATCAGCCTTTATGGTGCACTGGAGAGGAGAGGAGGCAGGGAGCTGGGTGGAGGGGGCGGTGATTTAGCGGGCCCTGACGTCACGGCCCGCCACCAAACCAGGTGCGCCGTTTTTGCACAGTTATGCGGAAAATCCCAGAAAGCACACAATACACTGAATGTTAAAAGTTCGTTGTTTTTTGGGTGTAATTGATGTCAAGACACCCAACAAAACACAAAAAATCAAGAAAAATTTGTTTTTCATGTCACAATACCTTTAATGTGTTTTGCCTTTATAATTAAATGCTAAAAATAATTTTAAGCCCCTGAATGAAAAAAGTAGTTGTATCTTAATGGTTATGGAGAGCTTCACTGTTTTGGCTGAAGAGCATTTAATTTGCCAAATAAATTCCCACCATTTCTGATGTGTTGTACAATTTTGCTCGAGTTACAATTAAGCCCATCGATATTTCTAAAAATGTTGAAATGCTGGAAAGCACCTCATGAAAAGCAATTTTTTCGCTATCGCAGGCACAGCCTTTTGGCATGCAAAACAGGCTTCTATCAGCCTAGTTGCCAAAATAACATTTCCCTCTTTACTTTTGGCAGTCCTTTACACGTGTATAATGTTAACATCTTAAGTGCTGGCCTCCTTCCTAAGTCATCATATTCTCCACCTTTATCAGGAATGCACAGGTTCTGAAGGGCTTTTTTTTCATCTGAAACTGCAGCTTTTCCTGAAACAACCAGGAAAAAACAGGGGGTGAAAAGAAACCCTTAAAAAAAAAAAGATAAAACCCTCTCAAGCTTATATTTAGGTCTTCAGGGCAAGTTCAGTTTACCTTTTATAAAGCTCATATATCACATCGCCAAATCACATATCAACGCTACATAAAAGTTAATGTTTAACTCCTAACAAAACTGTAAGTGACAATTCCAGACACTTAGAAATACTATATTTTTAAGTGTCTGGATGATCTTTTAAATATCTTTAATCTTTCAAGGAGTTGTTACATATTTAATTCTCACGGGGGTCATTATTTCAAATTGAGCTTACATAAACAGCAAATACAAACACTAACAAAAACACATTCCTTTGTATAATCTCTTGGTTAAGTGGCATAAAACCGAACATCAGTGTCCGTGTCTCCATATTGCTCCGTGTGATATTCAAGGGTGCAGCAACACGAGAGCTATTAAACTGCAGACACGGTGTTTACATTTAGATGCTCACAGTGGACCTGAAAAATACCCCAGAGATCGTCTGCGTGAAGAAAGGAAAAGCAGGCAGAGTGAGTGAAGCCGATGAACATTTGCAGAGAGCTTGCAGAGAAGCACGTTCCCAGACAAACTGTGCCAACGGGGCCCCTCAGTACCCACAAAGGCGATGTCACTAATGGGCCTGTCAGGCCATGGTCAGTCGCCCTAATCAGCACTTAGATAAACAGCTTCTCCTAACAGCACTCCATGCGCCACATACTGCTTTAGACATAAAGCTTCCATCAAGGATTAGTGAGCCTTGTCAGATGCGGCTGCGGATAACTTCCACGTATGTGTTTGAACATCTGGTGATGTTGGTGGGTTGCATGAGCACGCTGAAAGGCCTTACTCTGCAGGGCTTGACGGGGAAAGGGGCTCGGTAATGCTTCCGATTTGTTCTCACATTATAGAAAATATTGAACTTCACTAGACTTTCAGTTTGAGTGGCTTCCTGCCTGTGATGTAATTCCAGATATCCTCTTTATCCATCTATCCATGACCTGATATGGTTTTCTCCCTGCAGTCAGTTTAGTCGTGCTGCCTTCATAGATCACAAAACCTCATTCTCCTTTTATGTGCAAAATTCTTTCCTTATCTTCTTTTGTTATAAATGCCTTTTTTTCTTACTAAGCAAAGTAAAATGGGTATTTATGGTGGACTTTTTATGTATGTAGTTAAAAAAGTCATTAAGATAGACAGTTTGGAGGGGCACGGTGGCGCAGCTGGTCGTGCAGGCGGCTCACAGCTAGATGGTCCTGGGTTCAATTCTCGCCGGGGACTCGTGGGTGTTGAGGATGTGTTTACTTCCTCATGTCCGCAGCACCCACACCCTGGGGTGGGGTTGGCGAAAGGGCTTTTCTGTGTGGAGTTTGCATGTTCTCCCCTTTTTCCCTGAGGGTAGCTATTGTGAACTACCCTCACAAAAACATGCATTCTTAATATATATATATATATATATATATATATATATATATATATATATATATATATATATATATATATATATATATATATATATAGAAAAAAAAAAAACCTTTTCAATTAATGCTTACATAATAAAAAAACCAACATTTTTTGCCATTATATTTACAAGTAATGGATCTTTGATATTTGGTCTTTATGAGGTCCTTTGATGCCGGAGCTACTATAGAGCAGAGCGGCCAACTTCATACAGTTAAAACAGGATGCTGAGATGAATTATCAGCCCGCTTTCAGAGTTCTGGTACTTGATGACCTTGCTCGAATCTTTTCATCCTACCACTCATGCAGATTGCATAAAGAACTAGATGTGTCTACTTGCGATACTGAAGTATGCATTATCTGAAAAGTTACAGCTCAAGTTGAAAGCATTTATCCATTTTACATTTTAGTACATTTCTGAAAACTCAGTTTCAAACCAAAACACAGCTAATGTTCCTGCAGACCTTTGGGATACAACGATATTGATCAGGTCAGACTGAGAAACACTTGAAAACACTGACAAACCATTAGGTCATGTTATGTCAACATTGTATTTTCCAACAATGCATCACTTCATGGAGTCCAGATTAGAAAACCGAAAGCTGTTCGACTCTTTAAAACTGCACTAGGTTTTTTTTCCTGATTAAAAGATCAAAAAAATAAAACAAATCTCTGTTTTTATGACTGATCCGTGTGTGTACGTGCGTGCGTGCGTGCGTGCGTGCGTGCACCACACATAGGAACCGACAAACAGCGTTAGTCCTCTCTTTGACCCATCAGTTCAGGTGGCGCTATGCTGAGCGAAGAAGATCACTTAGCATATCTGGCCTGCAGCAAACACACTGGACCTCCTGATGGTGTGCAACAAATCAATCAGAACCGCTCACATGTCAGGCTTCTGCCAAGTTCATCCTCATGAGAACCCCGACGGAAGCTACTGCAAATGCTCTGCAGCTGCACAGAAATGTGACACTGATTTGGGCTGAAAAATCCTTTTCTTTGTGTAAAAACGGAAAGTATCTGTGTTTTATATTCTCTTTCTTATTCTAAACAGAATGAGTCTGGGAACAAATGTATTTAGTTATACTGCATTCATTAAAAGAGTGAGCTCTGCATCTTTGAAAATGTGTATATTTGAATAGCAAAAAGACTTGGAAGACTACTTAATGACCATAACTTAACGTTCATTCAGTGTGCCTGACACCCGTAAACAGATTAGTAATTCCCCCAAAATTCATCAATTTAGCAATTTATTGCTTCTCTTTGTCATAATACGTTCCATGTTTCTGTGCCTCTAGTACGGTTTATAAGGGAACTGATGCAACAAGGAAATGTGTTGAGTTGCAGGTCAGGTTGTTGGCAGCCTGGATTTACTGTAATGTCTTGCTCAGGGTTAGTTCAGTAACCATGGCCACGCAGAAATCCAACTTCAGGTGGAGGCCTTCAGGTTAATGATGGGCTGTCTAATCTATAAATCATGTTGTTATTTTTGACCTGGAGTAGGTGGACTTGAAGGGTGAAATCTTGTTGTTGCGTTCATTTGTTCAAAATTGTATGATTTCATATAAAACATGTTAGTTGCCTTGATTTTTTTTTTTTCTTTTTTTTTCTTTGAATTGCTGCTGAGTGCTGTGTTGAAGTGGCTGATTGTGTTGCAGTTATGGATTCACAGTGGAGTTCAAGTGTTTGTACACAGCACAGCATACTAATGATCTAAACCCATTCACAACACGCTCACACACACTCACACAACATATATATATATATATATATAAAAATACTCCTCTCCTGATCGGTCATTCTAAGTCATTTTCTATTAGACAAGAAACATATAAATTCACCCTTCTCACATCCCTCTTCCACTTTTGTGCGAACTCATTTACAATAAACGCTTGGCCCCACCCCTCTGCTTTTTGTTCATAACCTCCAGGCAGAAATGATCACGCACGATCTTCCCATATCCCTGAAGCTCAGGGAAAGTTGCACACTTTTTATTTACAATTCACTTTAGCTGTTTGCCGGTAGAGAGTCGCCCCGCAACCGTGAATCATCGTGTACACGCTGTTGGTGGGTGTCTGGGACGGCGTCTTTGTGTGCACATGCATTTATGCACACGGGCCACGCAAAACTGCACCACATGTCTGAGAAGATTTGCCTGTCACATTGATTTGTTTAAGCGCTCTGATGTATTCCATTTCACAGGTTTGGAGTGCGGCACGCTGGCCGACACAGCACAGCCACACTATTGTTTATCTGCGTCTCATTCCGTTTCCTCTGTGCTGCCTCTAATTCTGTTTATCGTTTCTCTTCATACTCGCAATTGGTGAGATCTGTCCAAAACTCTCCCTTTTTAATGCAGTTTTCCATCTCACTGCTTTCCCATTTACTAAGCCACTGCCTGCTTTAATTTACAATATTTTCAGATCAGCGGGAGCTCATGATAACGTTCCATAACCATGTAATGTTCATCTGGGCCCAAGCACATTTAAAAGGTTAGGTATGATTTGCCCTCTTTTTGCCTGCTGAACATTGGAGCATGTAGATTGGTGTCGTCTCCTTCCCAAAGCGTGCCGTCACAGGGGTGATCCACTAGCATCATCTAGTGGATAAAGGTAGATACTTCCCCACAGTTCAACTCAGCGGAGTCCTGGTGAATGCGTTGGGTTTTTGCCGTCAGAGGTGTCAAGTCAGGTCTTTAGTTTAAATGCTGCAGTTTTAATAAAAAATGAAGCTGCTGGTTTCGGCTATAGTCAAGATATGTTGATTGTGAAGATGAATGGTGAAAACAACAGAATGAGGATCTGGAAGCATGTATGACACAGGAAGTGAAGGCTTTCACTCAATAAAAATGATTTGTAATCTACCAAGACAAAGACGCGTAAATAGCTTTGTCTCTCTATTCTCCCCCCCCGTCTAAACATTTCTACATATCTGAAAGGCTGTTTCTGCAAACAGAAAGAGTGACTTGAGTCAGTCTGTGTCGGGCGAACAGGAGATGTATCTTATTGGCGAGTGTGGGAGGAAGGGGTGGATGGACTGGTGTATAAATCTGAATAGCTCCCAGCTCCATCTGTGGTGTGCTGTGGAGATGATGAGTCACTCGCTCTGATACAGCGTGGGTCAAAGCGGCTCTAATTCCCAACTTTATACCCACACGCACAAACACACAGATAAACACAAAAAAATTGTTGCTTTTGGTTTGGAGTTGGTCCTGTGTCTGCAGTTTGGTGAAGCTGGCTGTCGTCTCAACCCATCATCATGTATTTGTAATCTTTAGTCACATGTAATATTAAAGCCAACTTCAATCTGACCGCAAATAAAACTCCTAGAAAAAGTGTGGGCTGACACAGATCACCGAAGCACATCTATAGCTGCAATGTATTTACAGAAGCATGAAAGTATCACTGAGTCACACACACTGTGTGCTCAATCCCTGTGGTCAGAAACAGATCAAATTAACTAGTGTCCTGCAAAATTGGATCCAAAATTGTATTTCTGGAAGGGCGAAGCTGAGAGGGAGGATATGGAGGTGCTTCTTTCTGTTTTCTATGTCATCACTTTCTTATGAGACATCCACCTCTGACAAACAGAGATTTCTTGTAATGAGCCGTGCGTGCGTGCGTGCAATGCATGTGGAGGAAAACTCAAGGCTTCATATACGTTTTCTCTGTGTGATATTGTCTTCACTATGTGCTCTTTAAACCTATACAAAGCATGTCAAATGTAAAGATTATCTTCGTTCAGCTTATGTGGAGTTAAATTGACAGCACTTTAGTCACCTATAAGTGTGAAAACCCAACTTTGTCTGCCATTTACCTCAAATGGTGTAGGGCAGGGGTATTCAACTAGATTCGGCCGGGGGCCACATCTGCAAAAGGACTGTATGGAGAGGGCCGCACAATTTGAAAATTTGGGGGTTTTCAAAATGTATTTTGCACTCAAAGACGAAGACTTATGTAAATATAATACATTTGTATTATACATTTGAATATATCTAGTTTACATATGAATTATGTATTAATTGTCTCCAGATTTAGTAATTGTGAATGTTAAATATAATATTCAGATAAAGAAATATTATTTTGAATGCAAGTTCATTTTGAAACCATGCATTGTGCAAACTTGATTGAAATTGATATTGACCTACTTTTAATAAAACACATCATAATGACAAAGCACCACTTTCCACCAAGATTTCCTTATTTGAATATTATATTAAGCATTGAGCACAAGCATTTTAGTCCATAGTAGCCAGTTTGATGTTATAAATTAGCAACCAAAATATTAACCATAAGCTCCTTTATTAATGACACATCTGTGCATTATATCAGCAAAACAAAACAATCACCAATTATAGGAGGCTTAGAAGTTCCATCTGAAATGCAAAGTAATAAAAATCGCACCTTGTGTGAATGCATTCCTGGCATGTCTGTCTGCCCGTGTGTCTGTCTGTATCTGTTAGCTGTTATTAACTGTTCGGTTTTTTCCCCACTTATTCCATCGAACACCGAAAGTGTTTTTTTTTTGCTATTTTCGGCCGAACATTCGGTGCATCACTATTATTTAAAAAAAAAAAAAAAATGTTTCAACAAACACCCCCTTTTTTGAAATATGACCAGGGGCCACATAAAAGCTCCTGGCGGGCCGCATGTGGCCCGCGGCCCGCCAATTAAATAGCCCTGGTGTAGGGTTTAGGTGGAATTCACTGTCACATCAAATAACTCTGCTGTTGTCTGAGATGTCAACCTGCTCCAAACTGCACAGGTGGTAACGCAACATCTGGGGGCACGCTCTGATTTCAGACGAAGACGCCACGCTCAGGAGTATGTACAGCTGGCAGCTGTTTGTTTTGTTAATGTGCTAATGTCAGCAGTCCATTCAAAAATAAACTAACTTCATTTATCAAGAAAGTTGTCATTTTGAGATATCGTTGTCCCACACATCCTGCAGGATACAGTATAATGCCAACTTTTTAATTTAAGTTAGCATGCTTGTCCCCGAGGGTGGTTGTTGAGTACATCCCTCAGCACATTGAGAGTAAAAGTTACTAAAAGCTACCTCTGGTAGAGAAAAAAATGTGGATGGATGGATTTCATGAGCCACAATTCAAAAAGGGGCATGGTTCTGTCTTATTTCCTTTTGTGTGACAGGAAAATGCCACATGCATATCAGGTGTGAAATCCTTCACTGCTCACTTAGAAAGAATGAGTTCTTCATGTCCAAGATATTTTTTTCACAAAGAAAATAATAGTCCGCCCACTCTTCCGTTATCAAGTACCTTTGCGCCTCGGTGTGTCAAGGTGAGCCTCGCACTTTCAAGTTCAAGTAGATTTATACTTGTGCCTTGTCTAAAATTATGCATATGAAGGATAAGCAGTCATTGTTTCTCATTGATTACATTCAAATTAGAGCTTTTGTGAAACATAGTGTGATTGTTGAAGAAGTGAATTCAGCACATGAAGGCCATTTCTCAGGTAACGGCACGTGTAATGCGTCGAAGAAGACGGGCTTTGTCGAACAAATTGCAATTATATGAAACAGTAGGAGCCTGTCAGGACGTTAACTCTCTTCTTGCAGTTTTCTCCTCAGGGTGTTTTATTCTCCAACAGCTCCTCCACAAGGTAATGCCTGGGTGAGGTTAAAATGACCTGAACTGTCAGTAAAGCTTTTCACTGAATTTTTTGGGAGGGCCACATTGATTCTCTGCTGAAGGGAACAACAGCTCTTATGTGCAAGATACAAGGAGATGTGTCCAATTTTGAGAAGTAAGAAACCCTGTCATGATGTGAGGAATTGAGGGTTCTCCCCTCGAATCAATGTGGGACATTGTACTGATATTTTACTGACGTTGTGTTGAGGTAGCCAGATACAAAAAGTGGCATTATTCTTTTGAAAGTGCTTGAAAGCGCTGCCCATCTTCAGCTGCATTCAAACCACCACCAGGCATGCTAACAAACCACGGAGAGACCTAACAAAACAAGGGTGACATACGTGCCTCTTTGAAATGGCGTGGCAATTCACCCACACTTACACAAATTAGGAAAAGTATTTCACTAAATGAAATGTTAAGGGATCAGCAGAATTATTCAGGCATTAAAAGTCCACCGGAAGAATGTTAAAGATCGATTTTCAGTCGCCAACAAAGAGTGACTTCTGCAAAAAAAAAAATGTGTTAAGTATTGCTTAAATGCAGCATGGTCATCAATTTTAGTATTTTTATTCCCTGGTAAAATAGATTAAAGTTTATACGAGTAAAAGCAAATCTTAACTAAGGATTTCATTTATAAAAGAGGAAACTCCTTCTAAATACTCACTTCTCCTCCACCAAACTAGGCTGCCACAATATAATATTATTATTATTATTATTATTATTATTATCATTATTATTATTATTAGACATACTACACATACTAAATAAGTGCTGTTTAATGTCTTCTTACTATATTAATTTGAAATGAAAGGAGAGGACTAATATGGTGTGTATATTTGCCCATCAGGTGTCTTCAGGTCAGACCGCTGATCCATTTTAATATCCCTCCGCGGTCTCAACTGACAGTGAATGCCGCTGAACTGAACCAAAACTAAACTGAACTAATCATTGCCAATTTTCTTTGCCCTAAATGGCACCCGCCTGGCCTAATATAACTGCCACATTTAATTTCCATCTGCCAAAAAGGTGGCAAGTGAAGATAAAATGATGAGAGTTGATTAGTGGGAAATGAGCCAGCTTGACAGGGACAAATTAAAGTTTGGCTGATCAGGGCTGCAAGGACATGGTCATCCTTGGCGATATTTAGACACAAGAGTCTGTGAATGTAAATTTTCACAAACACTCTTGTTTTCACAACTAATTTCCGGGTTCTACTTTTCTTCGAACTACGAGATGTTTTCTATAATTTTCTTCTATATTCATCTTCCCTTCCAGAAACTGAAAACAAAAGCCCAGTTGTACCTTTGATTAGTCAGGTCAACTCAAGGCTTACATCATGACTATTTTTAACACTTAAAACGCAACAGCAAAATACCGGGAATAGGGTTCACCGTTGGCACGTCTAGAATTACATTTTTTTCTACTCTGATGTTATTTGATTCCCCATTGCTATCACTATCATTTCCCTTTTAGTCTAACTCAGTGGCCTATTTACAAGACCTCAAAGATAGACGCTAATGTCCAAATTTATTCAAGATACACACACACACACACACGTAAACAGAATTAGACAGATCTGTTCTAGTGGGAGAATGTTTTTTTAACATGATAACAGAACTTGGGCTGCTCTGATCTAGAGGTGGTTAAAATGTCAAAGGAGACTATCATCCATCACAGTTCGATCCGTGTTTTTACCAACTTGAATGTTGAATATTATACACTTTTTTCAAAATATTAACACAATTCTGGGTATTTTAGGCAAGGCAAGGCAAGGTAAATTTATTTATATAGCACAATCCAACACAAGGTAATTCAAAGTGCTTTACATTGACATTAAAAGCGGCAAGACATAAGTAGACAGTAAATAACAAATAAGATTGAATAAGATGATAAGAAAAGAAGTAAAATAATAAAAAGGACAAGCTGTTAAAAATAAGGGCAGTAGAATACAGCAGGTAAGTATTTAATTTAAGAGTACGCTTGAGTAAACAGTAATGTTTTTAGGCCTGATTTAAAGGATCTACAGTTGGAGCAGACCTCAGGTCTACAGGAAGTTTGTTCCACCGGTGAGGAGCAGAATAACTGAACGCTGCTTCACCTTGCTTGGTTCTGGTTCTTGGGACAAACAACAAACCAGATCCAGAAGACCTAAGGGGTCTGGGAGCTTCATAGGGAACTAACAGATCCAGCATGTATTTTGGTCCAATACAGGTTATTTAACCCTAACCCTGAAGCTGCCGATCCCGATGCCGATGTATTGCCCCAGTTTAATTAAATGAATCCACAGGGCTCTCTGGTCGTCTGTTGGTGGCAGGAACGCAACGCTTTGTATGGACCTGTGCTGCCAACAGCTGAGTTGTGCCAGTGCCTTCTAGTTTTGGGTGTGATGAGTTTACCTGCTGCTTAGGAAGATACAAAAAATGTGGTGGATCTTCTGAATTGTTCAGCTCTGTTTAGCCAGACGTGAATGTCCAAACCAGGAAACTCTGGTGAGGAAGACTAATGGATATTATCAGAAGTCCAGGTGTGGAGTAGAAACAGGACCAAAATCTGAACGGCTTCAACGGCTGAACGGCCCTGGTCATCCATCCTGACCAGGGCAGCGTACTCGACACAGACTAAATGTTTTAATAAGACGTTTTTATGGTCTGGTAGCCACCCCTGTACCAAACCTTCAAGCTCAAGCCTTGAAAAAAATGAATTTTGCACAACACGTCCCCTTTAATATTATTTGTCATAAGCTGCTCTGTAGTGGATGTTTCTGAATTCTTATGTGCTCCTACTGCTCTTGTTTAAGATTCATTTCCGATCATTGGCACCCCAATTGTGAGCTTATTTCTGCCTCAGCAGCATCCTGCCGTGGTTGAAGTTATTTTCTCCTTTGTTTCCATTTCCTGAATGTCTTTTCATCATTTCATGCATGCTGGTCTGTTTCACCAATATGTGCTTCTATCAGCATTCCTGCTCTTTAAGTTGATTAAGTCAGCTTAGCTTTGCATCATTTAAAATTTCAACAGCAGTAAGTTATAGTTTATCACATCTCTGAAGGAAATATGGTGGCCAGAAACACATTTCATCTGATTTTGGCTCAATCAAGCTTATTCTATGTTTTTTGTCTATAAAAAACAACTACTTATACCAACAATTTTGCATCCACTTAGCACCAGGTTCAGTACTATCACCACTGTCAAGTGACGATTTTATTTGTCCCCTGACCCTACACAGGATTAAACAGGTTTAGAAAATGGATGGAGGGATGGATTTCATTTGTATTGTATTAAGAATCACAATTGCTCAATTATTGCAATTGGATTAATTGCAATAATTTGCATGCCTTGTATAACAACAAGCCTGCTTGACAATGTGCAAACATCTTCTTGTATAGACTGTACTGTAAGTCATATTTACATATAAAAAATTATATCATATATAAGGCGGTGAGCTGCATTTCAGGAGCATTTATGCGCAGAGAATATTCCTTTTATTAAGTGCGACCGGTTGTTTCAAAGCCATAAACCGTACTAGGTGGATTTCCATTACACTTTTTCACAGAACAAAAGCATAACAAAGTCAGTGCTGCTGGAGATGTGCAAATGTGCAAAAAGTGTTTCAATTACTTTCTCGTGATAAACTGCACAGTAGACACGTCCCAAAAACCATCTTATGAAAGTGTAAAAAAGGTTTTTGCAATATTTGTGAGTTTGTTTTTTTTTTATTTATAGGCGTTCTCATTGCAGGTTTTTCTTTGTGATATTCCAGTTTTGTGCAACTCTAGGGGTAATGGAAGGGTGACAAGTGTATTTATCAGAATTTTAAATAAAAATAAATAAAATACACAACAGATCCTGAAAAAAATCACAGTGTAAATAAAGTGCTTCATTTATGTTCAATCAATCAATTATTCAATCAAAAATGTTTATTGGAGTGTCTGTATAGCTGCACACTCCAACAAGACCTATTGCAGTAATAACACAGTAGTGTCGTTGCAGTGAGCTGTCCTCGTTAAAGTGTCAATGAGCAGCAGCCTATCAAGTAATGGCTTGTGCCATTTACAGTGAACATGTGGTTGTGATAATAGATACTTAAAAAATAAAATACATTTCAAAATATATTAAATATACTCTGACCATGACAATTAACAGTTCAACATCCTAATGGCTTTTGGGAGAAAGCTTTTGATCAGTCTGGAGGTTCTGCCTTCAATGCTGTGGTACCGTGTACCTGATGGCAGTAGCTCAAAGAGCTGGTGTGAGCGGTCCTTTACAATGTTCAGTGCTCCGGTTCTGAAAAAGGTCCTGGACAGAGGATCTTCTCAGCCCCTCTAACTATCCTCTGCAGCACTTTTTTGTGTTGTTTCAGCCTGCACAGGGAGCGCAATCTCTGCTGGGCTCTTTTTGTAAGTGCTAAGGTGTTTCTTATTCCAGCTCAGGTCCTGTGTGATCTGCACATGGAGGAACTTGATGTCCTCTACTCTCTCCGCTAGGAGGGGGGGGGGGCGTGTGGTCAGACCAAGTCCTCCAAAAGTTGATAATCATCTCCTACCTTTTGTCCTACCACCAGTTTGTTCTCTCTACGACAGCCTTCAAGGTTTTCAACTTCTTCCGGGGGGGCAGTGGTTCAGGTGGAAAAGCGGGTCGTCCAATGATCGAAGGATTGGCGGTTTTCAACCCCCGCTCCCCCAGTCCTCTGTCCTTGGGCAAGACAGTTCACCCTCCTTGCCTCCAGGGAGGGCGTCGCTGGCGTGTGAATGTTGTATCAATGTTCCGAAGGTGGTCAAAGAGACCGTTGGGGTGGGTTGGGTGCCACGTTTCCGTCAGGTGTGGCTACATATGTAGTTTACCATCACCAAGTATGAATGGAGCGAATGAATACTGCGACCATTGTGGGAGCTTTCAGTGTCAAAGAAAAGCACGATATAAATCAAACCCATAGTTATTATTATTCCCTGTACATTGATTAATTGTTTCCACTAATGAGTCCCACCAGTGTGCTGTCGTCCCCAAACTTGATTATTATGTTCCCCTTACGTCTGGCTGCACATTCATGTGTCATCAGCGTAAACAACAATGGAATGAGTACACAGCCTTGAGGAGATCTCGTGCTTACTGTGATGGGCTTGGAGATGTTTTCCTCAACATGGACAGTCTGAGGTCTCTCAGTCCAATGTGTTTAGTCAGAAACTCACTGATGGCATCATGCAGCCCTCTGAGAGTACTGTTAGCGTAAGCATGCGCTGGGAGCTATGTATACAGCAGCTAGAATTAAGTTGTTGAATTCTCTCGGCAGACAGAGCAGCCGGCATTTCACGGCAACAAACTCAGTCAACTAAGAGTAGTGTTTGGTAGCTAGCTTGGTATTAACACACCAGTCTCTGTTGACATAGACACACAGGCCACCGGCTGGATCCCAGCGCTCCTTGCCCTCTTTGGTGTACGTTCGCAGCGGTTCTTCCTCACTCAGGTCGTGTAGTCTCCGATAGTATTGCATACTGGCTTAGTTTGTCCAAAACACTCATCCACACCACAATAGTTTAAAGGAGCTTGAGGCTCCTTTTAAGAAATGAGACTCTCTAGCGCCACCCTTCACCACGACGGCCGTTGGGGGTACTGCAGCCAACAGTGAAGCCGGCACGGGAGAACGGGGAGAACGCGCATGCAGCGTCATGTGACGTCACATAGGGCTGCACGATTAATCGTTAAAAAATCGCGATCTCGATTCATGCTTGAACGCGATCTCATTTCCAAATGACGACGATTTAAAAAAAAAAAAAAATAATAATTTTTTTTTTTTTTTTTTAAAGATGGCTGCATAAAAAAGGACTAGGCCTATGTTCTAGGTTGTTGTAGTCCTGTCATGGTCAACTATCATGTTGTCATGTTTGTTATATTTTGTTAATGATTGTGGATTACATTTGGAGAAACATCTACCTTTCTCATCATCTGACACATATTGCACATAAATATTGTTAAAATTGTTATTGTTAAAATTATTTAAAGACAAGAGAGATGTTTATTGTTTTTATGTTCAATGTCAGCTGTTACAGCAAAAAGCAGCCAGAGGAATAATTTGTTGCCTCAGAACTACAGGATCTGTTACAAGTCCCCTTTCTGAAAGGGTGTTCAACTCAGGGAGGAACAAATATTGTTCAAAATTGTTATTATTGTTTAAATTATTCAAAGGTTTGTGTAAAGAAGACAAGAGATGTTTATTGTTATTATATTTTTGTTCAGCTGTTGCAAAGTTAAAGTAATAAGTGCAATAAATTTGATATTGGAAAAAAATCGTGAGAGAATCGTGATCTCAATTCTAAGCAAAAAAATCGTGATTCTCATTTTGTCCAGAATCGTGCAGCCCTAACGTCACATCCGCAGGACAGCGCGGGAAATTCGGGACCGAATTGCAGCACATTTTGCAGCACACAGCCTGTTCAAGGCAAAGGAGAGATACACTAGAGGGCTCATTCTTTTGGGTTTGGAACGCTTCATCTGACATTATTACTAGAAAACTTAAAATGTATACAGATTTTTTTCATAAATCTTGCCACAATCCGGCCTCAAGCTCCTTTAACATAGTTTGCCTTAATATTTAGCCTCTCAGTTTTACTGACTGAATGTCTGGGAAAAAACACTCACTCTTACACTCACTGATCCCTGCAAGGGCCACTGCGTCCATGCGTGCCACAATCTTTTGACTGCTATATGTATAATTTATCCATGCTTGGGGGAAATGATAAAAAGTCACTAAAAATTAAATAAGTCCCCTCAGTCTGTAGTAACACCTAAACCAAGGAAATCTGTTTGTTTTATTACGTGAGTTATCAATATCTAGCATCAGAAATTGATTCCTGTATTGCACAGAAGATGACGATATATATTGTGATATCAATAATTTGCCCCTACCCTGCACACATGAATTTTAGGTTTTTCCTAATTTGTGCTTCAGCCTATGAATTGTTTTGTTTGCTCACACTCAGACAGGCTCCCAAAATGCTTATCTGAAAATGTATTCTAAAATACATAAGTGTCAAGGCTCTGCATTGATCATGCCTCTTTTACTGCTCTTTTTCTTTTTTCTTTATTTTTTAAACTTCTGTTCTCTTAGAAATAAAATTCACTTTAATGCATTTAGTGTTTAGGGTTCACATTTGCATAATGCTAAAGATGTATTGTCCAGTCTAATATTGCTGAACTAAACTAGCAAAGAAGACGACTGAGCTTTCATCCTGCTGGTTTGAACTGCATTCCTCTCTCACACTTTTTTATTTATTATTTTTATTGTCAAACTCCACAACCTGAGCAGGAAAAGTAAATGAAAGTATCTAAAGCCTATTACAGCAGCAGTCACATCAATAGAAATGTAAATATTTCAGTCCCGATATAAGAGTTGGATCTTGCAGCTCAAGCACAAATATTTACACTCCTGCTCACAGATTCTGCTTCTGTTGCAGTAGCTGGAACGTCTCCCGAAGTAAGATATGAGAGTTTGGGGACACATTCATGCTTTGTAGTTTTGTCACACTCCCACACATGATAAATGGTGTTTTGAGTTCAGCTTCTCTCTTTTTTTCCATTTCCTCGCGCCCTTTTCTCATTATAGAATTGACCCCACCATCTATTAATTTGTATACGTTCAGGTGAAAAAGTAGCAACACCCTGTTTCATGTGTCAGGAAATAATAATAATGGTGGGTTTATTCAAAATCCTCCGGTCCTCTCTGAGTTTTCAAATTAAGTAATTACAAACTTAGATGAACAACACCTGTGATTGTTTTATTATGTATTACAGCATAAAAAAAACAAAGCAAATTGCACTTTTCCTGCTTATATATAAATTAAGAGAGCTCCTGATCAGTCCAAAAAAAGAACAAACAGGTGGTAAAAACAAGCTTAGCAGTTGGCTGAAACACACCAACCTTAGTCTGGTTACCACAAGGTAACTATTTTAGTAAAACGAAGCTTGTGCAAACATGTGTACCTGTTTAATGTTGCCTTGCATTCATTCTGATTAAATCCCTCCATATGTCTTCATTTTCAATGTCGCTACCAAAATGACAATTGAAATAAGGACGGTCAGAGATTAAATAAATACTGATACTGTCCACCCACGGCTCTAAATCTGGTTTCAGATTACATTTTTTGGGAACAACATCGGAAACGTGAATGGATGAGTGGATGAGATTAGAAAATAATGTGTGAACAGATTTGATCACCCTAAACCACGGACCATTCCATGTCAATTCAGAGTCAGTACCTGCAGTCTTGTAGTACAAACAACAGCACAAAAAACAAATAAAACAATAATATATTATACTATAATTTATAATATGTTTTACAAATATTGGTATTTGATTTCCTTCAGTGTCACAGTGCCAAATTGCTAAAGTGATGTCAGCTAGCCATTTGATACCACTGATTTTCATACAGCTGTCGATTGAAAACACCGAATTAGATGTGCAAAGATTTGTCATTTAATATTTGAACTGTGGTACAGAAATATTCACCCCTCATACAGTTTTCGTGGATGTCAAATATAGCTACAAAGACCAAAACTGCTTTTGACCAGGTTGTATGCTAATTTCTGCTGTACATTTTGTTTTAATTGGTTACATTTTTGCAGGCTGCCCCTAGTGCTTTTTTTGAGGAACTGCATTCTTTGCTCTTCTGCATTGCAAATCAAATGCAATTCATATGTCAGAAGATATGACTGTTTGTTTGTGGTTGTTATCAAAAGCATTTTTTTTCAATTTTTTTAATTGCATAAATGTGTCATAGTAAATCTGTCCTTTTTTCCTGTGCGTGCAGGTAACTCGCCTTCAGAGGAGTCCGAGGAGCGTGACAAGGAGCCCAGGACGCTGACCTATCCCGCATACATTGCTAGCCTCCTGGACACGGGCGCTAAGCGGATGGCCGCCGGCGTCCGTATGGACTGCAGCAGCCAGGGCCAGTGCCCCCGCTCCTGCCATCTGTGCCACATGAGCCCCAGGGCGGCACAAGGCCGGCAGCAGTCCGAGCCCGTCCTTCTGAAGATCACCAAAGCTGCACCCATCTATGAACTGGTGTCCAACAATGAAACTTACCAGGTATGTGGATGGTTTTATTTGTGTATTTACACTGTCAAAAATCTATGGCTTCGTTGTTTCTCATCTTTGTGGAAGGCATTACACCGTCATTTCCTTTGAAGATAGGCAAACATTTATTTTCCAGTGGCCTCTTATCATCCTTTCTGCAGTCAAATCAAACTACTGTTACTTTGATCTTCAAAACTGTTCCAGAATTTTCACAACTGAGCTGTAACTTGATTGCAAGAACCTAGCAGTAAATATTCTAGGCATAAGTATAGCTGTATAGTCATTAAAGCATGCGAAAACGATAACTTTGTCACTGCTGTGAAACCTTCAATATGTGTACGTGCATGTGCATGTGGGAGAGCCAAACCCTCATTTGGGAAACAAGTCATGGCCACACAAAACATCACAGAGAAGTCTTACCCTTTTGGGGCATTACACCTTTTCCTGCTAAGAAGCATGCAGTGCTGTAAACTGCTGTACTGAGCAGTGACTTATTTCACTCCATCAATACTGAATGTCGATAATGTTTCTACTCCTCCAGCAGGAATAAAGGGTCGATACATTCCTGTCCACTCTCCTGGGCCTTTCATCCTCAAGCTCAGTCAAACAGACATAGCTGCTGCTATTGACGGGAGCTGTTTGGAAGCCGCTGGGGTGTGATTCTGCTGATAGACGTGTAGTCACGATGCAGGACCAGCAGTATGAATAAATGTATAGTGTTGATTTTACCCTAGTAGTCGTTGTCACACAAATTCCACATATAGTGTAACGATATGCAAGTATGACAGGTTCTGGTGAACTTATATGCCCACATATATATATATATATATATATATATATATATATATATATATATATATATGAGTATAGAGTGACTTGTAACCCTGCTATGACTCATTTTTTTCCATCATTTTACTCATGCCTTCATCACTTCCCACGTGCGTGTCACCTCAGTGACAGCTTGAAATAGCAAATAGCCAATCTCTCTGCAAGTTTGGGCCACTGTTTTTCTCAATATACCTGTAAACACTCATATTATTTTACTGTTGCTAAAGACTTTGCCGTCGTTCTGTGTGATAGTCTTTTCATAATGTGTGTGATTAGAGTCTTCACCTTACTTTGTACTATTTTGTCAACTGCACTTTTTGCATACCGGTATATACTTTTTTCAAGACTTTTTTTTTTTTTTTTTAGTTTTGACACAAACTCCTGAGGTTTCAATAAACTTTCTTTGTCACGTTGTGGTCAAAAGCTCTAAAAAATATTGATTTTGTGATGTTTTCGTGACCCAAACGATCCTTGGAAATCGGAGGTCTTTCTTTTACCCATTTCTTCTCATTTGCAATTTTACTGTCTGATAAATGACTGGCCAGTTAAATTGAAAATAACTATGTTTTTCTGTCTTTGTAGGCTCTTCAGGAGGCAATGATGAGCATGTTGTGGTGCTCTGGCAAAGGTGATGTTATCGATGACTGGTGTCGATGTGATTCCAGCGCTTTTGGCACAGACGGACTCCCCACTTGCGCTCCACTTCCTCAGCCCATGTTAGTATATTAACATAACCCTATAACCTTCTACTACTTCAACCCACTCAAAGGACTAATGATAAATACCACCCATCATTTTACTGCTGAAATACATCCCCTCCTACTGGGGTCTTTAGGAATGCACAGTCGGGCTCCACGCTGACAAACATAATAGTGATCAATGGTTTATTTCTCCTGTATGGTACGAGACTGAGAATCAATTAAATAAGCTGCTGCATACTGCTCTGTCAGACTAAGAAACCTGTGTAAACAACCTCTATGGTGTCACAAAGCTGTAGACAACCACTGCACAGTGACTGCAGAATTGGTTTTCATTGGGTTCCGGTTTAGGAGAACATGAAGGATTATGTAAGCTGTCAATTACAGTAATGAGCCCACTCTGTTGACAGCATCTTTCAACGTGTTGTTATTGCACATCTCTGTCACTCTGTTGCCAGGCTAAAGCTGTCCTACACCTACGAGCCCAGCAGCTCATTGGTCATCATGGAGTGGAACCACACCGAGCCCCCAATTGGTGTGCGGATTGTTGATTACCTCATCAGCCAGGAGAAGGTGACGGAGAGGACTGATCACTCCAGAGTTGAGACAGGTATGACTGTTCACAACTGTCTTCATCAAGAGTTTGGTCATAAGTGAACCCCATCAGTAGAGAAACTAATGACTAACAGTGATGGTTAGAAGTCTTTATGTAACATAACTGATGAAAATCTTTGCAAATCAGTTCTGCTTGTCTGTATACAAAGCTTGAACCTCCACCTGCTGGTACTTTTGGGCACATTTGTGCAATTCACCTCCTCCAAAAATAGCTTACTTGTGTTTCCAATGGTAACTGGACTGCCTTGATGTTCTGAATGAGAACCAATTTGAGGATTGTATTGAGTAAATTGCTTTTTTTCGGGAAGCTTTTGATAATTTGATAATTTGACTATTTTAACCAAGAAAGAGTGATTTCATTTTGTAGTTAACAGATTAATTAGACTTTTTTAAGTAAGTCCTCCAAATCAATTTCAACTACAAAACAACTGAAATAACAAGTAAGACAGCAAAAATACCTAATGTCCTGCTTTTGTCCAGCTTGCATGTTAACATCTCCTGTGACTTAATGTTAAAATCTTGTCCAAATTACTTGATTATCTTTTCTTTTGGGGGGGGGGGGGTGGCTTAATGCTCACAACAATAACATTTAGAGGTGTTTTATCATCTGAGTATGGTACAACTTAAATGTGCCTGGAAAATGAGCAAGAATGGTGTGAGTTTTTAAAGCACACTCACACACCGGTTGGTTTTACCAGCTCTGCCTCTGCCTGCTTACCTACAACACCTGTCACACACAACTGGACACAACTACCACGGGAACAAGCACAACGTCCAGTTAAATGTCAGAAAGGGTGACAAATCATTTCCCTAGTTTCAAATAACATGATCTGGTAGATTTTTTTTACAGTGCTCCAACCTCCACAGATGATACTGATCTCTGAACACTTATTTAATTATTCATTGTCAGAATGTAAAAAGATGATTTTGCCCAATAAATGTTCATCCATCATCTATACCCACTTCGATCCTATTGAAGGCGTCCTCTGCTGTCAACAGGTGATCAGGGATAGACCCGTGGCAACATGCTGATCCACTGCTTTTACAGTGCTGTAATGTCTGCTGTTTAATATTGTACAGTAGTAAACCTAACATAAGGGGATGTTTTTTTAAACTGAGCTGTTAAACAGACCCAAAACAGAACCTGCTGCCCAACGATACTCTATTGAGCTTTTATTTATATCACAAACTGTGTATAAAGTAATTATGTGTTTTACATTGCGAGAAATGTTACAGAAAAGGACGCTAAATCAAGGAAGAAATGAAAAATTATGAAAAATATATAGTTCCTTAAAATTGTAATCGAAACCCCCATCGCATTTTACTCTCTAACAATCTTTGCATTTGCAGTCAAACTGGAATGCTGTTAAATTTCCAGGTACATGCTATATAAAACAAAAAAAAAAGTCTAAAATAAGCTGCATTTACATTTTTTGCGTTTGCTTTTTATCGCAGCGCCAGTAAAGTCTTGTCTAGAGTTTTTGCAGCCTCCACTAACAGGATAATGCACGGTGATGGAAACTGCTGAACAAACTAACAAACCACGCCCCTTTATTTTAAAAGGTCAGGACAAAAACAATGACTTTAGGAATAGTTTTAAATGTGTACTTTTTCTTATCAAAACATACATTACATTGATCAGGAATTATGTGTAGACTTTGTGAGTGACACAACCTGCAAGTTGCCCTGTAAGTTGGTATGTAATTTTGAAGGCCACCACAAGATGGTGTAGGCCAATAATAATATTGACGTACAATCTCGGTACAGACCTTTGTAATGTGCCTTAAAGCAGATTCTGTGAAACATCTAAATCAGCTGTGGCATTTCTGTTTGTGACCACATTGTTTTTAATCTATTACTGTGAACGCTTTCAGTGTGTGTGTCGCGGGAAGTCTGTTGGCCATTGATTTAAGGCAATAATATAGTGGCTCTATGACACTATGATAGATTTGTTTTAATCTGTGTCTTTCACAGTAATTGGTCTAATATCCACACTTTTTTAATAGAAGCAAAACCAGTATATAAAACGCATTACAGTAAAGGTTCTTTGCCTGTTTTTCAATCAGCTTTTCAGAGTTCATTAAATGGATTTCTGCATTTTTTCCCCTTTTGTATTCCTTGTGGATTTACCTTTAAGGTATGTTTCCCCTCATGTTTGCACTATGAGGACGAAGTTGTATAACACACCACAGGAGCAGCAGCGGCGTGAGTAACAACCCGTGACAGGGAGAGCTGGTTGTTTGGTTGCCCCTATATGAGTCGAAGCTGAAAAAACAGGCCCAGTTTGTTTTTGTAGTAATGAGCCAATCCATAAGGGTGATGGCTACTGTCACGGGGAGTGAGGACCAACATTTGCCGTGGCTTAATGAGAGAATAAACTCTGGAAGAACTGCAAGGATTATTAATTAATATTTTAGGGGTCATAAGGGAAGGAGAAGCAGGTGAGTGTTTTATTTGTCAGTGATATTCTGGTCAGCCGGAGCTATAAGCTCAGCAGTGATTAGTCCGGACTTATTCTTTTCTTTCATCTTAGTAGAATAGAATTTACTAGTGATGCACCGAAATGAAAATTTGTGGCCGAAACCGAAACCGAAAATAATAATAAACACTTGGCCGAATACCGAACAATACCGAACATGGTTCTTCGCAGTTTTTCATTTATTTTGCCAATTTTTGCACCATTGCATAAATCAAATAAATTTGATTTAGGCATGCTTTTAAAAGAAAAAAATCTTTTACAAAATTACAAGGTAGAAAACATTTGTTGAACATAAAAAAACTGAACATTTTTTAATTTCCCAGCATTTCTTAAATATTCCAGCAGACATTATACCAGCAAAGAACAATAACTTAAAATAAATAAATTAGCAAAATACATTTTGTGGCCATCTTTGAGCTTACGTTAGGCTTAACTGACTGAACATTGTAACATAGGCCTTAAAACAATAAAAATGCATTAAAGCGCTCAGGGTTTTTTATCATTTCAAATGATAAATCAAACTTGTAGAGCTGAAAGACTTTGCAGATGTTTCCCCTCTAGATATTTGAGCAGAACATTCATTGCAAACAGCCATTCTTGTATTATTCTTTGCCACTCTAAAATACTTCCACACTGCTGACATGTTTGCACCGCACCACTTCACTCCACGCTCTTCGCTGTTTGATTTCGTCATCTAAACGCACCTGGAATAGATTGATTTATGTTGTTTTGGTTCCACCTGCTGGTGAATGTTAGGTAAATTCTTATGTGGTTAATTTTTGGTTGGCCAACGATTTATGTGGTGCGCAACAGTTACGGAGCGGCCAGTCTATTTATATTACAACGCCGTTATTAATTGTTCGTTTTTTTTCCCACTTATTCCACCGAACACCGAAAGTGTTTTTTTGCCATTTTCGGCCGAACAATTTCGGTTTCCGAATAATCGGTGCATCACTAGAATTTACTAAAAGTTATTGTCATCGTGACATCATAATCACATCTCATCGGCATTATGCCGTATCTCAATTCCCAAGAGCGCAAGTCCAGCTCATCTGGAGGAAGCCCAAGGCATTCCCAAGTCAGCTGAAAGACCTAGTCCCCCCAGCGTGTCCTGGGTCTTCCCCGGGGTCTCCCCCCAGTGGGACATGCCCTGAAAACCTCACCAGGGAGGCGTCCAGGAGGCATCCTCACCTCCTCTGGCTCCTCTCCATGCGGAGGAGCAGTGGCTCTACTCTGAGCCCCTCCTGGATGACCAAGCTTCTCCCCTCATCTCTAAACGAGAGCCTGTCACCCTGTGGCGGACGCTCATTTGCACCATTGGTATCTGCAGTCTCAGCCTTTCAGTCACTACCCACAGCTCATGACCATAGGTGAGGGTGTGACTGTAGAGCGACTGGTCAATCTTTGCCACGATTTTACCTTTAAAATTAAAAATCTTTTCTTCTATTTTAAGCTACAACCTGTTCTGTTGAGTAAAAGAGGAGATCAGATTAGACTGATGGCAGCAGTCCAGCATCTGAAAGCACCCAAAGGTGATTGAGCTGAATAAGACGCTAAAAGATGCCTTTGACACTTGGTTATCATTATACAGGAATGTAGTCAAATACATTCATATAATACTAGACAGATTAATCATCTTCATCTTCCTTTTTATAAAACTAAACACGGCCAGTTTTCCCTCAGATATCGCGGTGTACAGATATGGAACTCCAAATCTCACATTATCAAAAGCTCTGCTTCTCTAGAGATTTTTAAAAGAAATGTATCATCTCATTTAATTCACATTTAAAAAAGGTTTTCTTTGTTGATTTTTTTTTTTTTTTTTTGTTTATTTTTCGTGTGTTGATGATCTGTAACTATGTAGTCTAACCTTCTTTGTTTTTTGTTTATAGTCTTCGTCTTGTTGTGTTTTTGTTTTTGATTACTGTTTTACTTCCTAAATTGAGGGGAGGTCCGCTGCATAAGCCTGTTGGCTTTTTGACCTCTCCTGTCACATTTGTTTTACTATTTTGATTGCACGTGTTACTTTTATTGTGTGCAAACTAATAAAATAAAAAAATGTAATAAATAGTAATGCAGTGTGACCACAACGGGTTAAGATCAGGTGCTGCCTTTTTCTTTTTTGTTATCGATGATAGCATCTCCAGCAAGTTTACAGTTGACCCTGGGCTTGGCTGCTGAAGGCATTTTCACTTATCAATACACATCCTAAAAACTTAGTGGGACATTCACTTCTCCAATTAGTTATTCCAAATGTGTATCCGTAGTTTGTAGAAAATTGAGGTTGAACCTTAATGCAGTTTGTCCTTACCTCCTTTAAAGGGTTTGTATGAGACAAGTAGAGGAGTTAATGTAATTTAGGGTTAGGGTTATGGAGCCAAATCAAGGCCAAAAGTTTTGCTAATTTGAAAATAAAATTTGAACCTGAAAATTATTTTTTATGGTTTCAATTTTATTTTTTTCAGTATCAGATCTTTTTATTTCAGTTTCAAATCTTTTTTTCAGTTTCAAATCTTTTTTTTTCAGTTTCACGTCTTTTTTTTCAGTTTCACTTCTTTTTTTTCAGTTTAAAATTTTTTTTTCAGGTTCAGACTTTTGGCCCGGATCTGGCGTGGGGGGCGTGGCATCAACTGAGAGGGGCGTGGCATCATGAGTGACAGCAGAACAGAGAAGGCGGGGGACGTTCCTCAGTCATGTTGCCTTCAGGAAACGTAGGTTGCAGAAGTTATCAGTAGAAGTATGATTCAACACTGTATATACACCATATTCACGTGATTGGCAGTGGAAAAAACTGATATTAGTGACACATTTCTGTTTAAAAAGCGGTTTTAGACCATACTTGGTAGTATGTGGAAGTGGGAAATGTCAAACTTTAAAGTGTGGCTGTTTAACTGTACAGTCTGGCATAGTTTATTGCTTTTATACTGCGATTGGTGCCAAGTACGGTCTAAAACAGCTTTTTAAACAGAAATGTGTCACTAATATGAATATGGTGTATATACAGTGTTGAATCATACTTCTACTGATAACTTCTGCAACCTACGTTTCCTGAAGGCAACATGACTGAGGAACGTCCCCCGCCTTCTCTGTTTTGCTGTCACTCATGATGCCACGCCCCTCTCAGTTGATGCCACGCCCCCCACGCCAGATCGGGGCCAAAAGTCTGAACCTGAAAAAAAAAATTGAAACTGAAAAAAAAAGACGTGAAACTGAGAAAAAAAAAGATCTGATACTGAAAAAAATAAAATTGAAACTGTAAAAAAGAATTTTCAGGTTCAAATTTTATTTTCAAATTAGCAAAACGTTTGGCCTTGATTTGGCTCCATATAGGGTTAGTGTAAAAGTTAATGTAAAAGTGTGATATAGATACAGCAAAAATGGAGAGGATCTTCTTTTTTGTGCTGTTGCACGATTTAGGGGATTTAGGGAGCTACTACATACAGACAACATGCTGGATTAGATCCCGGGTACAAATGAAACCTTTTCAGAAAAGTGGTCGATGGAGCACAGTAATACTGAAGGCACTAGAATAAGATGTGTAAAACCCAAGATCAGGAAAATCACATATTTAAAAGGATATAACTCTGAGGGGGTTTGCATTTAGCGTGACTTTTATTTAATTTGAAAACAGTATAAACCCATTATATTTCCATTTCTACAATGCATGATAGTGTTATATGAGTCAAGGAATCTGCAGAAATGTCCTTGTGCAAAAGGCTAGGGTGAGAATGTTGCCTCCCCACAGTAGTACCTCCCCACAGGGGTCATGTAGGCAGTAGCTGTGGCACTTAAGCGTAAATAAGTCAGTTATTAGCCGCAAATGTTTAGCTTTTGTCAGTAGAAACGTTGGTGGTTTGAGTTTGAAATGAGAGCTTGGTGACTGTGTCAGCGCTTGTTTTACTAGTCTGAGGTGTCACAACAGCCCCAGAGCTTTCTAGAGTGGCAACATCAAATTAAGAGAAATGTTGTGGTCCTGTCACCAAGACATCTTCCACCTGGCAAACATTTTTGGTAAAATGAGTGAGGTATCACTTGAGATGGGGAACCGGGACAGCAGCACAAGGGTCTTGATGAGGTCAGGGCCCTTTGTTTTAAAAAGCTTGAGAACCACTGTTGGTGGGTGGCATCTACATCACCTGACTCAGAAGATTTTTTTAAAGATTTTTTTTTCCCATTTGGCCAAAATCTGTTTTTATAGTACACTGAATGTTATGGATACTAAATGCTTATTGTGGGCTGGAGGTTTTCAAAGTTGGGGGGGGTATTTTCAGTCACTGAGTCAGTTTTAGTTTTAGTCCCCACCGAGAAAATTAAACACATCAAACATTCACTGTTGTATTACTTTGATTAAAAACAGCAGTGATTCATACATTTCATGTAACCACTGCCAATCATTTAAAAACAGATAATTTGTATGAACTTGTAAAGTAGGGATGCCCCGATACCAATACTCAGGGCCGCCGCAAGGGGTGTGCGAACCGTGCGACCGCACGGGGCCTCGCGCTATGGGCCGTTTTTTTTTTTTTTCAATTTTTTTTTTTCGTTTTTTTTTCGTTTTTTCCCTTATAAATATCAACAGTCACGTTCCATTACAGACCTAAATGTGTACTAGTCTGTGCATATCAATAAATATATGTGCAATGATGCGCGTGTCTGTTGTTCAATACAACTGATCATACCAAGCGCAGACACAAGCTGCTCTGATCCAGACGGTGGAGTTGGAACAAACTGTCACACAATGTCGAGAGAACGAGACAGATTCAGGAAATTTCCATCAGGGGATGAAAAAAGAAAAAAACTAAAGAAAATGGAAGAGTTTAATGCCTCTCTGAAAGGCTCGTTTGATACATTTGTTACAAAAATCACCGATCCGACCGGGTCTCAAGCAGCCGTGGGGCCCCGCGTCGAGGCAAGAGATGAAGATGAGGCAGGGGAAGGTATCCAGTATTTTGCTAATTGGAGAGTTAAAATTGCGCATATAGACACCCGATCCGACCCGAAAAAACCCCAAAATTTCGCGCGCGCTCGCTACGCTCACGCACGAGGGCCCCCCAGCCATTTCGCACAGGGCCTCTCCCAGGCGGCTCTGCCGATACTGGTATCGGGGCCGATATTGCTCTCATATACCCGTACTCGTACTTCCAATTTATTGCATTTTTCATTGCATTTTTAGCCTAGTTATTTTTGTGGTAGAAGTATCGGATCGGTATCAGTGAGTACACAAATTAAAATACTTGTACTCGGTGTGAAAAAAGGTTAAATCAGGGCCATGTTGTAATAAGTAACTACAAACAGTCTTTTTCTGACATTTAAAGGAAAATCTGACCTTTAGTTTGTTTTGTAATTTTAAACGAGAATTCTTCCACTGCCCTTTGAACAAATCATCAATGTCAGCTCACAGTTACTGCTCTGTTTAATTGTATTACAGTATAAATGAGTGATGTATCTCCTAATCTGTCTTGTCAGAGTGGAAAATACAGAAGAGAAATACAGTGGATGTTTGAGTATTCACCAGCATCATTGCTGGTGGTTGATAAAACATACTGGAGCTGTAGTGTCTTAATAGATTACCGTATTTACTTGAGCTTAAAGTAAGAAAAAAAACCTTTCCTGGACACAGGTACAGTTTCAAAAATCTATATATTATTTTGGTTCTTCATCAGAGTTTTAGATGAGTTAAAAATGTTTTTTTAACCTATTGAAATACCTTTTTGATCGATCATGAACAGCTACAATGTAAAGATTAGATTAAGTTGTCATATGAAGACCAATATTGATAAGAAAGCCTTGTAGGCTCAGAAACACAAGGAACTGACATAAGATCCGTAGAAATATTTACTTCTATCTCCATATTTGAGATTTCTTTTTACAAATTGCTGTGTATTTGGGACTCGCTGCAGTTTATTTACACGTGTTTCTCGTTGGATCGGGGGTATTGTTGCTTAACCAATAAGCAGAGTGATGAAATGATCACCTAACCAACCCCAATGGAGGCGGTTCAGGTTGAATTTTCCTACGTTTTTTTTATGACATTTTAGAAGATAAATGAATAAATAAAAACAGGATACAGTTGGAAACCACACTGGTGTGCCATCACATTGTCTTTTAATGTTCTAATAAAAAAAATATCAAAAGATAATAATTGTAGTAGCAATGTGCATGATTGATGTACTACATGTTTGTATGAATAACAATTATCTTAAGGAAGAATACTGCGTTACACATGCAGTTTAATATACAAACAAGTTTGCGATCTAAACATCTCCAATCTCTAAAAATAACACATTCAAACTCACAAGGAAATCCGCCCATCCATCCCACTCCACACCGAGCGGATGTATAATCCAGAGAACTATACAGTTTACAGGTGAAAGAACGAGTGTTGAAGTTGTCAAAACTTTTAGTAGCTCTTCTCACCCTGCTCACTTAATAATGTGATTAGAAAAACAACAACATCCAGCTCTAGTTGCTTTGAGTGAACTCTGCCCTGTTCTGGTTAGTGTGATTAAACTGTATAAAAAATAAAATTTGAAAAAAGTAAACAGATGTGAAGAGGGAGATTTTTATCATAATTTCCCAGTCATGTGTCAAAATTTTAGTAAATGATTGATTGCAAGGTGGAACTCTGCAGGTTTCTTGGAATGATTGTTTTATTTTGAAAACATGAAAAAGACCACCAAGGATAGTGCAGGAGAGCTCGGAGAGGAAAACTGAAAGACAGGAGCAGACCTAAGAAGATGGAAAGATCTGGAGAGCCTCCCATGCATGGTGGTTTTTATTTCAGCTGTCAGTCTCCTGTCGTCTCACAACAGCTGATGTTCGGTTCTGTGAAGATTGCCCCCTTGGCTACATCTCCTCTTTTTAAAACGTTTTCTTCACCTCTTCATCTTTCATCTCCTATTCCTCTTTTTCTGTGTCATTTTTCTTCCCAAAAATCTAATCCAAAAAAACTATTTATATTTTTTCTGTCAAGCTGTTTTTTTTTGTGTTTTTCTTCTGCATATTCTGGCCTCTGTTCTGAGGTTTTCTTATCTTTTTCTTAGAGAGAAGACCCATTTCTGGCCTCCTTTTTGTTTTAAAACATGTACTTTTGCTCCCTCATTTTTCTATTTTGCTCCGTATCACCCTCTTTTAAGTTTCTCTTCTTTTTAAGAGTACAACAGCACTCAGACTACACTTGTTGGTTAAAAATTCATAAACTACAACCAGCCTCCACATTTACATGCAACTGCAATTTAAATCTCACTTTAAGATGCTTCTTAGAAACCATTAAGCTGTTAAAGTAGCTGATTGTGAGAATATGGTACAAACATCAACTCCATGAAGTTACGTTTTATCACAAAATATTGTAAGTGAAAATCATTTAATCATTTTAATACCTTTTATGATACTTTAACAGGTATAAACAGCCTAATGTTAGATCAAATATATTCTGCAATCTTTTATACGTGAGAGTAAGGAAAATCCATCAGTAGTAACGTATATCATTGTTTGAAACAAAAGCTTGCCATTTATTAACCTTTACGTGTAACAAGCCTAAAGATTTAAATACTGTATAATTTAAACGAAAAACATTCCTGAAACAAATGAACTGGCAGTGTTTGGTAGCTTCCTTCTCTCAGTCCAGGAATTTAAAGGTTTGATGTAAAGCATAATCATAATAGTATATCTGTTGATTTAAAGTGCTGACATTTTCTCTTGTTCCAAGATCAGGACCAAATGTGGGATTTAAAAAGATCAATGGACAAAAGGATTGTGTTTATATTACATCCAGAGATTGTGCCTGTTCTGTGCCTCTTCGCCTAATACTCCCATATCACGTTTAGTCAGTGCTCTTAGGGTAGGTAAATGGGAAAGTATAAGGCATCATATCGTAGCTTTTTGGTCCTCTTCTCTCATCATGGCCTTATACAACTTTTTTTTCTTTAGTTTTTAATATCTTATATAACCTTTTTATGCGTTTGAATAGTTTTCAAAGTGGCAAAGCCCAAAGTTAACAACACAAGGTATTTATCTCCCACAGAGCCAGAAAGGCTTCATTTGTTCTTCAACACCATGAAACACCTTTACATAATGGATGCCTACTGGCATGCCTAAAAACAAAGAATGACCGACCGTGTTGTATTCCACCGTTTTTAGCACATTAGCTGACTAATCAATGGGCCTTTCAGGAGAGCAGCCTTGAGGACACGGGAGCAAACGTGGGATTTGTCAGACAGGAAGTGACTAATTGATGATTAAAGCTTGTAATACGTATTAAAGTAGTTTGCTAAACAAAATTACGAACCCGTAAATGGGTTACACAGGGTATCTTAACATTTCTATACAAATTCCTTAAAAACAGGCCTGCTAACTTAGGGTGTAACAGTATTTGTATTCGTCCCGTCACGGTACAGGTCACGGTAGTCACACGACGAATACATCTGAGCGACATTACGGAAGAAGCAGCAGCAGCAGAAGAAGAAGAAGAAGAATGGAAAATGCGGAGTTGCGTGTATGGGAGCACTTCGGTTTCCCGGTGCAATATAACGGGGACGGCACGCGTGGTGGACAGAGAGCGTCTGTCGGTGTTTTTTCACTGAGCAACATGCTAATGCACATAAGACAGCATTACCCCATGCCAATCACTGCCGCGAGGGAAAAGTGCATGTATATACAGTATATATATACATATACATACAATATGGGGCGGCAGTAGCTTAGTTGGTAGAGCGGGTCGTCCAATGATCGGAAGGTTGGCGGTTCGAATCCTGCTCCATCCCAGTTGCTGTCGTAGTGTCCTTGGGCAAGACACCTTACCCACCTTGCCCTGTGTGAATGTGATTGAATGTGTATGAATGTTTGGTGGTGGTTGGAGGGGCCGTTTGGCGCAATATGGCAGCCACACTTCCGTCAGTCTGCAGGGCAGCTGAGCTGTGGCTACAAACGTGGCTACCACCACCGGTGAGGATGTGTATGAATGAATAATGATCTCTGTAAAGCTCTGGGTGCCTTGAAGGGTGCTATATAAAACCAAGCCATTATTATTATTATATATACATACTGGCAATTGCTTCTGTGTATAATATATATATAACATTTGTTTTATGTTTATTTATCTCTTATCTCTTTATCTATTATCTGTTTTATGTCTATTTATTTTTAACTTTTTATAAGAAGTGATGGTTTTTTAGTTTTGCAGTCTCTTCAAAATAAATGAAAAAAGCTAGTGTTACATCTGCCTTGCTTTTTGTTGCTTATTTCCCGTTGTTCCGAACCCGTACCGAACCGTGACTTGTGTGTACCGTTACACCCGTACTGCTAACTCAAGGTCCTTTCTTTCCTACTGCATGTTAATGCAGTAAGAAATATTTATTTACACAGTGGTTTCACTCCTCTTGTAAACTGTTTGAAGCTACTTCAATATAAAAATTCATATTTCTTCCCTGAAGTTAATCCAAAAACAGCTTTCATGATAAATTCCAGAAGGACAGTGAAATCAGAGCATCCATTTACGGGAAAAGATCTGAACAGACACGGCTGATCATCTGTGTAAGACTTTAAAATATAAAAAATTAATAAAAGACCGAATATCTGCTCTTAACTTTGACTTAAGGCTAATCATAAACAGATGTTTCTTACAAAACATCCATAGCACTATGTTGTTTATATACACAGTGTACACAGCATATATTTTCCGACAGCTGCACATTCACATTTGTGTGTGTGTGTGTGTGTGTGTGTGTGTGTGTGTGTGTGTGTGTGTGTGTGTGTGTGTGTGTGTGTGTGTGTGTGTGTGTGTGTGGGCGCGCGCGCATGTGTTTGTACATATATATATATATATATATATATACATAGATATATATATATATATATATATATATATATATACATACACGTGTTTACACTGTGTATGTATGTGTGTGCGTATATCTATATGTTTATATATATGTATGTATACACTGTGAATGTATGTATATATATATATATATATATATACATACATACATGTGTGTGTTTGTGTATATATATGTGAGAGAGAGAGCGATATTTCTTGTTTGTGATTATATAAAGTTTGATATGTCTACAAAGACACAGCTGAAGATTATGGGATCCAGGACTCGGCTGGATCTGGACCTGACAACAGCTTGTTTGTGCAGTAATCTCTCCCTTAACAAGCTTCAGGCACACAAGGTGAGATCATAGTGTAAGTGCAGCCATTCACGCACGAATGTGCAGGGTCCCCAGCACATGTGTGGATGCTTCACGATTAGGAAGTCTGCTTTAAGTCAGGGCACCACTTAACTGGACCAGTCTTACTATGAAAGCAAACATCCCCTGAGCTGGAAACCGTCCAATGACGTAACTGCTTTCATCACCCGACAAGGTTTGCTCAAGGGTCAGTGGAACTCAGAATGCAATCAATAAACACATTACTCACCTATTTACACACACACACATGCATAGACACAGACAGTTGAGCGAACGGAACATTGTGCTACTTGCCCCAAACTTAAACCAGGTTCAGTTCCTCGTAGCACTGGACACATCCTTTGTGTTGTCACTGCTTGACCTTCCCCACCTGCTTTCTCTTTACTCGAATGATCACAGGACTTAAGCTGTCAGAGTCGGTCCCTTAATTTCACTGAATCAAAAGTAAATTATATAATTGCAAACATTTTAAATGTCATTTACACATGAAAGTACCGGTCCAGGTTATGGGAAAAGCAGCAGCCCAGAAGTAGAAAGAATTGAATCCCTTATGCATCATCTGGATTCCCTCAGGTCTCCTAAGTAGACTTGAGATCAGAACAAGTTGGGCCAGTGTGGGAAAATACAGATAAAAAAAAAAGAAAGCGAAAACACATTACATTTACTTTCATTTTTCTCTGCAGTTAATTTCAACCTAAAATAATTTATTTTATTATAAATTGATTTAATTCATCAATATACTGTACGTCCATTTTTTACATTACATTTCATACTTGTACAGTCAAAAAAAACTTGACAGTACATTCTTTCCTGCAATATGTAAGCAACCATATGCAATATGGGTTATTGAAGATACCAGGCAATTTTTTTTTCTTCCCCCATCCCTCCTGGCAACAAGTCTAAAGCTGTGCAACAGGACAGATCATTTTTCATTTTAAAATTCTCAACACGTTCTTAATCAGGGACAAAACCGGTCTTTAGGCAGGCCAGTCTAACGCCTGTAACTGCTTCCTCCTCAGCCTTTCTAATCTGTGCAGGATGTGGTTTTGTCATCTTGAAAAGTGCATGAGCGATGACTGATCTGATACACCCCCATGCCATTTTAGACTGTAGCTTTTGGACTAACAGTCTGGATGGTCTTATTCTTTTCTGGTCTTGGAGCACATGGTGCAATTTTGTTCCCAGAAGATCCAGAATATTGACTCATTAGTCTACAGGACAAGTGTACAGCTCCATCCCAGATGCCTCTGAGCTGTTGCTCCATGACATGGCTTTTTTTTTGGAGAGGCTTTTTTTTTGTGCAGCAGTAAAGTTTCATGTGACGCTTGTAAAAATAAGTGTATATTGATAAAGTCATCCTTTTCCCATGTGGTGTATGTATGAGAAAGACAGTTTTAAAGCAATGGTGTCTGTGGGATGGGTGGGTAACTAAAAGGTGCCAGTTTAAATCCCGTCTGGGACCTTTCTGTGTGGTGGAGTTTGCATGTTCCCCCTGTGTTTGCGTGGGTACTCTAGCTTCCTTTCGCAGTCTAAATGCCTTTTAGGCTAATTACTGATTCGAAACTGACCCTAGATGTAACTGTGTGTGGTTGCTTGTCTCTGTGTGGCCCTGTGATGGATCCATGACCTTTCTGGGGTGTACAGTTCCTTACCTTTCACCGATTGACAGGTGGTGTATGGTCCAGGACCAGATACGTAATACTCTGTAGAAGAATCTCTAAGTAAAAGATATCAAGTTGCACCAAAACTGGAGCAACATCTGGGGTAAAGTTCAGTTCATCACCCCCAATATCTCAATTTAAACCCAATCGATGGGGATTCATCAGAGCCTTGACACCAAGGCTCTGATGGGGATTCATCAGAGCCTTGACACCAAGGCTCAAGTGGGTTTTATCATTAAAGTCTTCCTTGCATTAGTTGGCTCACTGAACTAGTTTTTGTTTCCATCACTCTAAGCATGTATTTTGTGTGGATGGGTTCCAACTTGAACTCCACACAGGGATCAATAAGAAAATTAACAGCTGAACAGATGGGTATGAGAGCTTCCTCTAAAGTAGACGTCACTCAAGATCATCCTATATACATATATAGACTCCAACCATCTGTTGTCTAACATCTTGGGAGAAATAAATGATAAGAAACTGCAATCCTATTAGGAAAAAATGAAACTGTTCAGGCCATTAGATGTCCTCAATAACACACCTTTCTTAATAGAGGGCAAAAGTTGTGGCTGAGCAATTATAGATCATGTTGTGGCATACCAGGTAATCTAATCATAGTCGGACTGCAAGAATTGCCTAAAACAACTGGTGCTGCTTGGGCAGCCGTATTTTAGTAGCCCTTCAGTTGGTCTTGAACATGTCATCTTTAAAAAGGTTGCACTCACTCAAGAGCATCGCTGGGGTGATCATGAAATCCTCCAAGACCTGACAAACTGGTGTTTGAAACATGAAATACCATTTTCAGACACTTATCTGAACATGAAGTACCGGTACACAATTGGAGCCTTAATCCATTATCATTGGAAGTTTTTTTTTTTTTTTGTCTGGGTTTTTCAATCCTTTTATGGTGGGTGAGTCTTTTGTTTTGGCTTTACAATCACGTCCTCTGACCTAACAATTTCAAACCAGTCTTGGGTCATTACCTTTACCTTTTTATATATATATTTATATATATATATATATATATATATATATATATATATATATATATATATATATATATATATATATACATATACGCCCAAGTCTCCTTTCTTTGTGATATCTTTGCTTTGTGCTGTTGCTTTTTTCCCGATATGACAACTTCAGTTTTTTAGTTGGATAATTGAATGTGTTTCACATACCGGTACTTACTTATATGAGCCCTAGAAACTGAAAAGATTACAAGGACATAGCATAGAGGAGAACATTTTTGAAATGCAAGGCCAAGAGAACAAATATTAGATACTAACATTACCTCCACAGCAGCAAGTACAATTTGCAGTAAATAAAGTGTATTGACAAGAATGTCTGCATGCATCTTCAATGCAATTAACCACAACTTAAAGGAGCTTGAGGCTCCTTTTAAGAAATGAGACTCTCTAGCGCCACCCTTCACCACGACGGCCGTCGGGGGTACTGCAGCCAACAGTGAAGCCGGCACGGGAGAACGGGGAGAACGCACATGCAGCGTCATGTGACGTCACATCCGCAGCCCAGCGCGGGAAATTTGGGCCCGAATTGCAGCACATTTTGCAGCACACAGCTTGTTCAAGGCAACGGAGAGATACACCAGAGGGCTCATTCTTTTGGGTTTGGAACGCTTCATCTGACATTATTACTAGAAAACTTAAAATGTATACGAATTTTTTTCATAAATTCTGCCTCAATCCAGCCTCAAGCTCCTTTAAGCATGTCCCAGTCCTCCAAAGAATGTGAAAATATTTTTGCTAAGTGTTGCTGAAATTAGTTGCTGTAAATTTAATCTGTGTATGTACAAACCACTGTTTTTTAATAGTAATCTAATTTTTTTCAAAAGTATTGTCCAGTCTTAGCGTCTGCAGTGGAGTCTCACGCCCTTGTTACGCTCCCATGACTGAGTTCCCCTTGAGCAAGGTGCTGATGACCACACCATGCATGAGTCTGGAGTTCCCACACAGATGAAAACTCATTGGATGAAAGCTGGTTCATTAATTTTTCAGAATAGTTTCTCTTTGCAACTCTTAACTTCTATTTGAAGGTGTATTTGGTGTAGCAGTACATTGCTTTGTCCCTGCAACTGTAGGCATTGTTTATGTTTTGATGGAGCTTTCTTAATTTCATTAGCTATTTCCCTACCAGCTAGGCTGACATTTACACATGCTTATTGCCCCTGGCCTCATTTTGCATGCAGAAAAAATCATTCATGTTCCCATTCTGGAGCTGACAGCCCCACTGTGCTAGCTATGCTGTGCTGCCCCCTCTGACCCACCAATAATTTTGTTTCATAATGGAAACACCACAAATTATGAAAAAGTCTTTTGGGGGTCATTGAACTGAAACGACCCACTCAAGTTCACTTGTGAACAAGGCAGCGTGGCTGTACAATTGTGCACAAACGTGAATGTTTCTCTGCTAACAAATCACATCATTACCCCCATATCCCCCAAGCTAATGGCTAATGTAGATGAAGAAGGGGAAAAAAATGATTACACTTACAAAGTCACAAGCACATTTGCACACCTTCAAGTTCCCCACTGTTTTAATTGAATTTCTCTATCAACACAAAATGAAACAGTTATACAGGTCTGTAATTCATAGAGGCCAGGTCTCGTTGGTGCAGCTGCATCAGGATCAGTGCTCCCATTAGTGAACATGATAAAATAGCATACGATAAACTGCTGATATAGCCAAGAGTAATTTTGAGACTTGAAAGATAATCTGCAACATAAACTCCTACAATCAGACTCAACGAGTCCATGAACAATGCCAAACTATTGATTGTTTCAAAAAAACTTCCAGTAAAGTATAACGCAACAAAATTAGAAAGGTCCTTGTTCATATAGAACAAAAGGTAGGAGAAGTTCTTCAAATTTTGTTGGAATACTCACTGAGTACTATAGAGCAAAAAGGCACATAAGCTTTTCCCAGACAGCCCAGGAAAAAACAAACCAAAACAAGCTTTACAACTATTAGCTGTTAGTGCTTCGAGGCAAATTCAGATTTTTTTTCACAAGCTTTTTGCTGAATAAGGAAATAGTGTTAAAATGTTGACTTGCAAAAAACCTAAATCAGGTTACCGCTTTGATTTAGAGTACAGTGTGTATATTGCATTAGTGGCTGTACTGTGCCAATCTTCAAATGACAAGAGTTGTTATGTTAAACTGTAGGCAGAGAAAACTACTTTTCTTTCCCCGTTTCATCCTATTCATGGTCACAGAGGAGCTGTGGGCCTTTCAGTGTGAGCTACTGGGTAGTTCGTCACAGGAGCACACAGAGGCAAACGAGGCCATAAAAACTATCCAGACTCACACTTTCTTCTACCGTCACCTTAATATTAGACCACAGCGGTGATAGTTTGACATCATAGAGGTAACCATACCAGTGTATTGCCTGGCAAATGTTTGGATTTAATTATTAGATATGGTTTTAGTGTTCTGGCTCAAACACATAATGCAGCATCCACACTGTTGTCAATGCACATTGACCTAAAGTCTCTTTGTTCCACACCTGGGAAGATGGGTGACCAACCACACCATTTATTTTTACCCTTCTTATTAGGATAATTGAATGCATTGAGACCGAAATTATCAAAAAGTCAAGAAGAGAAGAATTACTATTTTCTTTCATTCCATCCCGCCTACAGGAAGGCTACCACCGCAGCCTTTGAGAGCAACGGTCGCACATTCTTTCTGTAGACTTCACTAAGAAAATCAGTGAGAGATTATAATAAATTAACATTATATAAGAAATGAATGTCTCCACTGTCTAATTTTAGCAGATATTTACAAAAAATATCAGTATACAACATGTGATTGTTTTTACAGACTATGTCGTGTTTAAGGTGATGATGAAGTCAGAGATTTTTGTCTCAAGTAACTTGCATGTGTCCATGGAGCATTCTTTATTTACACCACTAATTCTTTGAAAGTGGGAAATTGTCATGATTTAAATGATATATTATCAAGGTTGTGCTCTACAAAGCACGCGAAGAACAAAAACATCTGGAGCAAGTCAGTTTGAACTGACAAATTGGTAGACATGGAAGCATACCTGTTGTGTGAGATAAAGACCTGACCAACAGCCTAAGTTCTCCAGAACCACTTAAGGATATTGCTCATGTGAATGGCTCTTAATAGAGGATAATTCATTTGGGAAAATATGCAGTTTTAACTGCGTTGTTGTTTATAATGACAAACGTGTAACATTTATTCAAGCAGTGTTGTATATTGCTTGTTTTGTATCGGTATGTCCAAAGTGCTACTTACTTTACATGACGTATTTGGCTAAATTCAGACATAGCGTGCAATGCCTCTCATGGTAACTGCTATCAGTTGGTCGGATGCACCTCTGTCAAGAAATGGAAATCATTAATCATGCCTCTGAAAATACGAATTACACTGCTGTGACGCACAAGCTGCTCTGGAACATCCGTACCAGAGATTAAATTGAAAGGAAATGCAAAAAAAAAAAGTGTTTGAGGGCTGTTCCCAATTCTCGTTCATACAGGTTGATTATTGTAAAATGACATCTTCAGAGCATCCGACACTCCTCATCTTTTTTCTTTTCAATAATTACTTCTTAATATTAAATGGGATGGTGTTTTCTTCTTTACAGATCATTTACAAATCCTTTCCATGTGGCAAAATGGATAGAATTGTCTGCTAGTGGTTGTGAGCAGCACTGCAGAGCCAAGAAACAGCTGTTAAAATGAGTAGTCTATGAACAGTTATTTTGTTGCTGGTCCTTTATGCTTTTATCCAATAGTAAAGTACATGACCTGGTCCAGATGTTCTTCGTTAAAGTGTTGCTGCCAACTGTGCATGTGCTTGTGTACCTGTGTGTGTGTGTGTGTGTCAGAGGATGATGTGAAGTGGATAAATTCCACAGTGAAAACAGTTTAATGTGGAGAAAATAAGACCAAAAGAAGATTCTGAAGGTATAATCTGAATGTGCATAGATTTGTGTATTTGTGTGCACATTATTTCACTGTAAACTTCAGGTTTGCCCCTTCTTGTTGCTTTAATTACACACCACCGTCACTCACCACCCAGGACCACCCATTCATCCCCCACTCTCCATTTCGGTTCATCAGGTTCAGGATATGTTTTTCTCCGTTTTACTGCATGACTACCTTCACTGTAAAACAGTGCAATGAGAAGTCTGACATCACTCTCTTAGTTGTTTTTAATAGTGTACTTAGCTGAAGGGCTAAAATTAGGATGTGGTTAGCCAAACTTGAAGCAAAGGCTTTCAGCAGAAGGAGCAACAAGCTTGGCTTTGTTCATAAATATAAACCAACACATCTAAAAGTCAAATCTTGTGCTTACAGAAACATTGGTAAGTTTGCTCAGCCCATGCTCACTCCAACTGCATCACATAGGCCTACTGGTATTTTGTCAGCACCGCTTGGTATCACAAATAGTGTAGAAGGTTAATGTCAGCTGTCAATGTGCCAAGTAAACATAGTGAAATGGTGCCGTTTATTTTCAAGTCATTAACTGGTGCTGTGAAACAGCACATTTTTAAGTCCCCATCCAATAAAACCAAGTTTCTTACTTGTTAGGATGTCCGTAAGATGCCTTTAAATGTTCATATCATGCGCAAAACTGACCATTTATGCTATGGCTGGGTATTTCTGCTTGGAATCTGCACAGCAGAGCGGCAAAAATGTACTTCATAGAGGAATACAAAACCCAACACTGGCTGCATGACTACATTATTATAAACTACTGTAGGTGTGAGTAGGATTTGATTAATAGACTCACAGATAGCCATGCATCAAGAAGGAGGAGGTACTCCTTTTTGATGCATGCTCAGCTGTTTCCATTCTGAGATCTTGCAACGGGTCGTTTTTTCTCTCTTCTTTTTTTGTTATGCATACGTTAATACAAAATATTATTCCATGTTGAGTAACAGGTAAGTTCTTGGTAAGATATGTCATTGCTAAAGTGGGAGCTGAGGCCTCGTATTATGTTTTTCTTTAGTTCAAAAATTATTTGTAGTATCATATCCATCTTTCAATGTGTCCACAAAAAATACATAATAAAAAACAAATAATATCCATAAAGTATGGGTATCTGGGCAAGGGCTGGGGATCTAGGCAGCCAAACCAGACATTCAGTAAAAATAAAAATAAGAGGCTGCATTATATTTATTTGATCAAAGTGTGTGTAAAACTAGATAATTACAGTATTTCATCAGGACAATCAAACTTCAAAATCAAACTCCTAAGGCTAAACAGAAAATTGCATTGCTTAAACTAAACCAGGTAGATTGGTTCCTAAATCTTTTTTTTTTTTTGTTATACTTCTCTAGGATTCTGACAAAATGTTAGATTTTGGGTTTGTTTGATGCCTTGCGATTAGAAAACATTGATTTGGCTACACTGTACAAAAACATATGCCCACAGATATTCCCACAGCTACACATTTAGGTCACAAAAAATGTATAAATGCTCAAATGAATAAATAAAGCAGTCAATCTGAGGATCCCAGTGTCATTATTGTTGACATGGGCTTGTTTTCTTTAATTGAGACTCACTCTGCAGATAAAGTTCATAAGTAAGGTTCTTCCATAGCATTCTCTTTGTGGCTCACTCTGGGAAACGCCTCCTGCGTGACCTCATCAGAAGCTCAATACCATTACACTAGCCACTAGAATGGCTGAGGCGTTTTTAGATTGAATCTCGTTATTTTAACTGAATGATGAACACGTGTTTAATGCACATTGGGTAATATAAAGGCAAAGCGTGTTATTCCTCACCTCGTCCCTGAAACCGAGTTGAAGAGAGGGAAGGCAAGTCGGGAGGCGTTATCCGCGTAACATAATGTAAGCTGAGGGGCCATGTAGAATGATGTATTATCTCTATAAATCTCAAGATTTATACGTCGTCAGACCGCTGTTATTTTCAAAACGAAGATGGATGAACATCGGGATGAGCATTTTTTTGGCTGGGTTTTGCTTCTTGCAAAGCCCCTGTTTGTCATTTTTTGTGGCCAGTTGTTCAAACAATGGACCATCCTTTGTGGTTCCAGGCACACGCCGGTTTATGGCGTCCTCTGAGGCCGAGTAACTCCTGCTCATCTTGCTCAACATAGGCCCTACCGGTGACCTCCTGTAGCTCTCTTTACTCTCATCAGCTGTTTCCTTATTTTATAAAATTATACTTTTTTTTTCAAACTCCCCTGGTGGGTTGCACTCAGGTTATGTGATCAACAAATCCATCCCACGACCCGACACCCCGCTTTAGTTCTGTTAACATTAGACCTGAGAAAGAAAGAAAAAACAAAACACACTGTCACATGAATACATTTACAAATCACAGCATATTTGATAGACAACTTTTATGTTTGGGTTCAAATATAATATTCAAGCTAAACCCTCTGGAGTCAACAACAAAAATAAATAAATAAATCACAGCATTTGGTTTATGAGGAAGAGGGAAAGGTTCATCCATCCATCTTCCACCGCTTATCCGTTCCCGGGTCACGGGGGCAGCAGTCTCAGCAGAGATGTCCAGACTTCCTTCACCCCAGACACTTCCTCCAGCTCTTCCTCCAGCTCTTCCTTTAGCTCTTCCGAGGGGAGTCTGAGGCGTTCCCAGGCCAGCCGAGTGACATAGTCTCTCCAGCGTGTCCTGGGTCTTCCCCGGGGTCTCCTCCCGGTGGGACATGCCTGGAACACCTCCCTAGGGAGGAGGGACATGCCTGGAACACCTCCCTAGGGAGGCGTCCAGGAGGCATCCGGTACAGATGCCCAAGCCACCTCAGCTGACTCCTCAAATGCGAAGGAGCAGCGGCTCGACTCCGAGCTCCTCCCGGGTGACCGAACTCCTCACCCTATCTCTAAGGGAGCGTCCAGCCACCCTGCGGAGGAAACTCATCTCGGCCGCTTGTATCCACGATCTCGTCCTTTCGGTCACTACCCAAAGTTCATGACCATAGGTGAGGGTAGGGGCGTAGATTGACCGGTAAATCGAGAGCTTCGCCTTTCGGCTCAGCTCCCTCTTCACCACGACGGTCCAGTACATCGACCACATAACTGCGGACGCTGCACCGATCCGTCTGTCAATCTCACGCTCCATCGTTCCCTCACTCGTGAACAAGACCCCGAGATACTTGAACTCCTCCACCTGAGGCAGGACTTCTCCCCCCACCCGGAGAAGGCATGCCACCCTTTCCCGATGGAGAACCATGGCCTCGGTTTTGGAGGTGCTGATTCTCATCCCCGGCTTCAAACCGACCCAGCACATGCTGAAGGTCCCGGTCTAATGAAGCCAACAGGACAACATCATCCGCAAAAAAGCAGAGATGAAATCCTGAGGTTCCCAAACCGGATCCCCTCCGGCCCCTGGCTGCGCCTAGAAATCCTGTCCATAAAAATTATGAACAGGACCGGTGACAAAGGGCAGCCCTGCTGGAGTCCAACATGCACCGGGAACAAGTCTGACTTACTGCCGGCAATGCGAACCAGACTCCTGCTCCGATCATACAGAGACCGGACAGCCCTTAGCAGAGGGCCACGGACCCCAGACTCATTGAGCACCCCCCACAGAATGGCACAAGGGACACGGTCAAATGCCTTCTCCAGATCCACAAAGCACATGTAGACTGGTTGGGCAAATTCCCATGAACCCTCAAGCACTCTGCGGAGGGTATAGAGCTGGTCCAGTGTTCCACGGCCGGGACAAAAACCGCATTGTTCCTCTTGAATCTGAGGTTAGACTATCGGCCGGGTTATATGTATAACCTTAAGTTTTATTTTGAAAGTCATTTGGCTTTTCTAAGGCTATGAAAAAGTATGTCTGTTATGAGAAACTCGCATGAATCAAAACACATATGAAAAGTGATTGAATTACATGTAACATTTTACTCCCATATAGTAGTATCTGGTGTCTGATACACATCAAGATCTAACAGCAAAAACATTATCATTGTTAAACCATCTGTCCTTTCCATTATAAAGCAAAGAAAAACATCAGTAGATTGGCTATGCAACCACCGACACACACACACTCACACACACACACAGGCCTGCACGACTGAACTGACGACAGCAGGCAAGACTTCATAAGTTATCCCATAACTCAAATCAGTCTCCTGGCAATAGTGCTTTTTCCAACCAATCATACTTTAAGAATGTTGAGGATAAACAACTCCAACTGAATGACAGGTTCCTCAGAGTTGGTGCTTGATCCCCTCCACAAATTTACCTTCCCGGTCTGTGCGTGGCATGTGTTCCTCTTAAAAAAAAAAAAAGAACAAAAAAAGAAAGATAGATAGGGTTTTCATTTGGATATAGGACTTGGCTTTCCTTAGCCTATGACAAATCCATTGGTGTGTTTATGGTTTATAGGTGGCTTTTTATGTGCACTTTGACGGTGCAAACGGTGGAAATCCTAAACACCGCATTTAACTAATAGATGAGTCAAAGGAGACCTATTACACTGTAAATACTCTGTGCTGTTATCACTTTAGAGGAATAACAGCCACCTAAGCAAGTTGCCATGAACCATATTATTCCTAAACCAAACCTAACCCAACTGTCAAAAAAACTTTTTAAGTTGTACAAATACATTGTTTCCAGATGGGACACTACTTCTAGTCTTTTGAGTGACAGTCATGACACCATCTTAATGTCTATTACATTCAACAGCCTCAGAGTGTCCCAATGCTTGCTTGAAATCTTTCCTCTTCAGTCAGGAAGTGTTGGGACAGAATTTCCTGCCTTGGGCAGATTTACAGATTTTGCTAAATAGACAGATTTATAACACTTCCCCACTGAACCTTTAACAATCTTGCAGTGTCATCCTCAGAGATGCAGTCTGGCCTGCACGCTACAAAAAAAAAAGCCCAAAAAACACCATCATGCTCCTTAGATTGGTGGGAAGTACACACCGTTGCATCAACTGATTTAAAATACATTTCAATGTGTTATCAAAGATCCAGGTTAATTGAAATGTGCTCATGTTTTCTTGCCAGTAGTTCCTCTTCTAACTGCTGCGTCTGCTGACATAAATCAGCAGACGCTCATAATGTTTTCAGATGCTGTTTTGGCACAAAGTATAATCTGTTCACTCTATTAAAGTCATGTTTCTCTCTCATCTCATTTTTATCCCGTCAAACTTTGAGCACTGCAGGAGTTCAGATTTTAAATGACAATTGGACTGGAACGTGATACTGTACACAATGGTGACAGCATTTTCTTTATGTACTGTGGCCTGCAGTAAATCAAGGATATCTTTTCTCTCTTAAAGTTAGGGACAGTTATACAACCAGTCAGAGAAGGTAGAATCATAATAACTCTTTGGGGGATCAGTCAGTTTGCGGCATTGGAAGAGAGTCGGAATGATGAAATGGCTCAGAAATCGAGATGATAACGGCATGTAATTTTTTATTTTATTTATTTTTTATTACTATAAAGCTCAGGATTTTTCATAAACTGGATTCTTTCAAAAAAAAAAATCAGTTACCAGCACAACCTGGCCAAGTCAGAAGCCATCAAAGATGAAATATTTTTGTTTTTCTTTCCTTTCCACTTTTTTTTTCCCCACATGTTCATCAATGCTATGGAAGCACACACTGTTCATAGTGTTATAGGTCTGCATGGAATGAGATATTTGTCAATGTTGAATTAGGTGCAATTAGATATCTTTTTCTTCTTCAAGCGACCCACATCAAGCATTTTTCCCATCATGACAGCGCCCACAGGCGTTACTCAAACTGTTTTAATGGGCTACATACTGCAGTTCTGCTCCCTCAGGTGCCTTGAAGGGGAGGCAGACAGAAAGATTTGATTGACAGGAAAGACTGGACTGATAAACAGCAGATGGCAATGCTTGAACTCAGCCCACAGAGCAGCAGTTTTATGTGTCTTAGTCAACTGCAAGCAAAGTTTCTGAGATATTTTAATGTTTCTCTGCATCAAAACTGTGCTTTAAGGAGCTTGTGCCTTTAGTTTAAGCAAGAGCTTGTGAAAGGAATCATAGACTGTAGTCACCAATCCCTCCCCTGCACATATTTGTACCATGTAAGAAAGATAGTTTGTGGGGAGAGAACAGACAGGTATGCAAGTTTGAGAGGAAGAATCACCTATTTGCACTTTGCTAACAATTTTCCAGTCACAGTCTGTGACACTGCCAAAGGCAAAATTCACACCTTGAGATCAATGATTGAGGCCAAATGTGCTGAATGGTTCAACACTGCCTGTAACAGATTTTCCAGTTTGCCTCAACTGGCTGTCTTATGTTTGCAGGTTTGGCTCTAATTGCAGTTAGTTTTGTATTCAGCAAAGCCCTAAAGCCCCAAAAATGTGAGCTGTCAACTAATACGATGGAAGGTAAAAAGATTTGGACTAAGTTTTCATCCAGTATTTCTATCACTGTCACTTCATGTGAAGATGAAAATATGAACGAATGTAGCTGACAAAGAGTTCATTGAAAAGAAAATGTGTGTGCATTTCTGCTTAATGGAGTTCAATGAGACTTTTGTGTATTAAAATTAAAAAATAATTGGTCATGAGGACATTGCAGGCCTATCTCACATCAACGTCCGTAGTAGCTGTGCATTTTTGTAGCAACCCGTAAGATCCATCCATCCATCTTCCACCTATCCTGGGTAGTAAAATGGAAAATGTCACACTATTGTCGGTGGTTCATGTTCCTAAACTTGTTTTAAACTGTCCAAGCTTAACCAAAAGCATCTAAAAACAAAACCAAATCTAAAGAATAGCACACAGCAACTTAAAAGAGCACAAAACAGGGACTTAATAAATAAATACATAAATCATCCTACTAAATATCCACCAAAAATCCCAAATAATTAGGTGCCAGATGTGATAACACTCCAGTCTTTTGCATGAAAGTCCTGGATTTGATTCATGACTTGGCCACACTGTTGTTGCTTTGATAGAAGTCTTTGGAACTCTTTTTAGCCTTTGACCAGTAAAATGTTCCCAAAAAATCTCAGTAGCACCTTCAGCGAGAAGATACATCTGCTAACATTATGCCATTTTAACAGCACATTATCTGTTTATTACCTGATAATTTACCTCCGAGTCGTCTGAGTCCACGATCTTCGTAACCTCTAAAGAAGGTGAGCGCTGGCTTCAGCCAAGGCACTGCATTTGACCTGACATATTTCCACTTCTGTGGGGTTTGGGTTGCAGGATTATTCTTTTTTTTCCAAAGAAATGTCTTACAATGACTACACTGAAACGCAAATCCTGGCTCTTTTGCATTCCCTGTACGTCAAAGCTGCCACAGACATCTGCATTTACTTTTAATCAGCTCAATACTGTGCCTCCAAGGAAGGTTACCAACCGTACATGCCCTCTCAGTCACCACCTCTACCTACACCCAAACTGTTAACAACAGAAAAACAAAAGCACTTGTGTGAGTATTGACAATATCAATCATGAGAACAGATTATGTCTTAAACTTGTGAGATTAAATACTGTCATGGGCAGAATCTGCTTTCATTTCCGGTTTGCAGAGGACTTAAAACAGTCATCTCCTAAAACGTCCTCTTGCGACTGCGTCCTGGTGATAACCAGTCTTGTGTCATGATGTCATGTTGTTCCCTATGAAACCGGCAGCATTGAAATTGTCTATACCTAGCTCACACACCTTGGAGGTGTAAAGGTAGCATTTTACCAAAAAAAAGGCAGGAACAGAAAACTAAGAGCAGGAAAGTTTTCAGCCCACCCCATCCTGTTTTTTCTTTCTCCACTGCAGCCTGAAGGACTAAAGTCCCATTTTCCATTAACAAAATTGATTTTGAACAATGGATGGTTAGGAATGAGGTTCGTATGTTGACCGTGTACATTAGGGTTTGAAGTGTATTTCATTTTGCCTCATAAAAGCTGGGAGTAAAACAGGTAACGCAGGAGATGATGTTTGTGCAGAAAGTAACTCTATTATGAAGATTAATGTTAGACACGATCGCCCCTCTAGAGTGCTGCGCGCTCGGATATTGAAAAAATTGCTCTTATTTTTATTCCCAAGATGTGCTCTCCAATGATGGTTCGAATACGTCTCTTCACAAACGAGGACACGGGGAAGAAATTCCAACTGGCTTAGCAATTAATATGCTAAGTGGTAAAAAGCCTCACAATGTCACTTTTCATTTACATCTCCAGCGATGTTTATGTCTTTCACTCATGTGTCACTCTCAACACCAGGTAAATACCTCACTTTGACAGCTGCTCAACACCTTTTTCAGCGCTCCCCTCCACCCGCCTCGCTCTCATTCTCTCTGTGATTCCATGGCACTTGTTTGCCGGCTGATGACATAGGGGAAGGTTGGCAGGGAAGACACCAGGAAGACCACCTCTGCGTGTCCGTCACTCACTGCGCATACGTGCATTTACAGTCTCGGGCTCACACACACAGAAAGCCCCTGAATTCATCTCGCACACGCATATTGTATAAACACACAAAGACAGGCGCTGCTTGTGCAGAGGAGGGTCATGGTTGGCCACCTCAGAGCATCCATCACCTCACACACCTTCTGCACACACACACACACACACACACTTGGATTTTTCCAAGAAGAGGGTTTTTCCTCTTTGGAGTGAAACGCACAACCCGGTGGCCAACTGGCCTTTTGATGTGCACAGTGCCAGCTGGGGAAACACAGCGGGCCGTGTGTGTCACCACCAACCTGGGCAGCAGCAACACAGCCCTGAGGAGTCGGGGTCACAGGACCGCTTTATCTGCACTCATTAGTGGCTCTAGTAGTTTAATAGATGAAGTGGAATTAAAACTATTGGATTTCACTGAAATGTAGAAGACAAGAGGTATTAAAATATTACTCTAGTAGCTATAACATTAGATCATCAGAGAAAATTCTCCTCATGGTCCCAAGCACTCGAACAGAGTTGGGTAAATCAGCCTTTTCCTTTTATGCACCGCAAGCTTGGAATGAGCTACAACACATACTCAACTTGAAATATTTACCCTGTCTTAACATGTTCAAACATATGTTAGAATCAGTTTTCACAGAACAATGTCACTGTTTTTAATCAAGTGTCATTATTTGTCATGAATTCTTTTTAGCTTTCTGATCCTTGTATGTTGTATGTTTGTTTGTTTCTTGTTTTGATATGTTTTTATTTTTTTTGTAAAGTTACTTGTCCTTGTATGTATTTTCTTTTATATGAAACTGAATTTATTTTTTCTGCTGCCATCTTGACCAGGACTCCCTGGCAGAAGAGATATTGTATCTCAATGGGACTTCCTGGATAAATAAAGGATAAATAAAAAATAAATAAAATAGTCTGAAATAGAAACATTTAAGGCAGTAGGTTTTTATCAAGTGTTTTGCATTTTAGTTCAGCTGAAGGTGAATGTTTGAGTATCAGTAAGATAAAATGGCTGGTGGATGGCTGGATGAATCTTACTTGACCAATGTGAACACTCATGCGCAGCTGCAGCATGTCTAACACACAGTAGTTGTTTCAAATCCTTACAAAAAAAGTAAAAAAAAAAATAAAAAACTGCATTCATTCTTTGCAAATTTTCTTTTTACACTTCTATCTAAAGCAAGTGCATGAAATTCACCCTTTAACTTTTATTTTTTTTCATGTTTTTATCCTTTTATGGATGAGTTATGACCAGAGGGTGCCTCAAGAGGGAGAACAAAAGTACTGTGGTGTTTTAAATGAGCTCAGAAAAAGGGAGTGGACAGCTGATAAATAGCACTCTCCTTCCTCAGCGTCCACTGCTGAGAGGCTGTTGGACATCTGTCCGCAGCAGTAAAGTTGAAGGCTGCTAATGGGCAGCATGTGTAGACCTGTGTCAGTGTGATCTGCTACACCCTATTTCTTTTTACCTTTCTCGACACAGGTGGGCCCCAAATCCTGTTTACTGCTCACAGATATATCTGACCATGCCTGGATCTGCTCAGTCGCTCAATAAAATCTCCTTATCACACGCACGCATAGCATTTTTTAAATTTATTTCGTTTTTCAAGGAAGAATACGTAACTAACGTCAGGCATTCTTACTACTTTCAAGAAAATAAATCACAGTCCGTGCAGTTTTTTCATCACTTCCACTATTTGAAACAACATTTTGGGCCTATTTTATGCATGAGAAACTCGGTTTGATGCAGCCGTGACCTAATATCAGATTGGATTATCTGCTCCATTGGAAAGTACTAACACTATACATTAATTTTCCCTGGCTTTATCCCTGGTAAGTTTCAAGGAGAGTCCTTAAATCAGTTTACGTTGTAAAAATACAATGTCTAATTTGTCATTCATGTAAAGCAGCTTGTGACTGCTTATCGCCTGGAGAGACGCAGGAGAATGTGAGGTGCGAGAGATGCAGCTGCATGGTGATGTAAAAACTGGGATATTGCTGTTAGGTTTGACCTTTCAAACCATTTAAACAATGCAGGTCCTGGTGCATAAATAACAGCCCTTTGTATGATTAATGTCCTGCATTGGCATAAATTTAAGAAACATTTTAAAGGGTTAGGAGAAAAAACGTGCACCGTTGTCGAGGATGACGACATCTTGCATTCCTTAGAACAAACGTTAAGTAGAAATCATGAAAAAGAAAATTAAGTTCACATAAAATCTGCTTTTAAATAGATTATTTATAAACCTTAAAATCCATGAAGTATATTGGAGTGAAATCCTTGACATTTTTCCATCTTTGTCTCTGTTGCAGAAACCATTTTAAGCTTTGTGGACGACATTCTGTCTGGGGCCAGGTCTCCGTGTGTGATGTTAGGAGACATCCCCAACCTGCTGTCCTCCTCCATCAGCATGATCATCCGCTGTCTGGAGCCTGACACCACATTCATGTAAGTCTGCTCTGTTTTTATTGTTTCTTTGTTTGTTGTTGTTTCCTACGACGGAGTATTAGGGCCAAACAAAAAACAAAAAAAGGAAATTACGAGAATAAAGTCATAATGTAATGAGAATAAAGTTGTAATATTACGAGAATAAAGTCGTAAAATTACGAGAATAAAGTCATAATATTACGAGAATAAAGTCGTAAAATTACGAGAATAAAGTCATAATATTACGAGAATAAAGTCGTAATATATTATAAATATATAAATATAACTTCACAAGATGCTCAATATTCCTAATTTTAACACAGGGAGAAGAAGCTCTTCCTGTTAGAGTTCTCATAAATTATATTCTCATAATATTACGACTTTATTCTCGCAACATTACGACTTTATTCTCGTAATGTTACGACTTTATTCTCGTAATTTTACGACTTTATTCTCGTAATATTACGACTTTATTCTATTACGACTTTATTCTCGCAACATTACGACTTTATTCTCGTAATGTTACGACTTTATTCTCGTAATTTTACGACTTTATTCTCGTAATATTACGACTTTATTCTCATAATATTACGACTTTATTCTATTGCGACTTTATTCTCGCAACATTACGACTTTATTCTCGTAATTTTACGACTTTATTCTCATTATATTATGACTTTATTCTCGTAATTTCCAATTTTTTTTGTCTTAGTTTGGCCCTAATACTCCGTCGTAGTTTCCATCTTCTGGCCCCAATGTATATTAAAATAAAACGTACCCCAAGGAATCAAAAGCTCACTACATCTACTGTATTAATTGGGATGGCTTTCAAAATTAACAGATTTTGAATCAAGGGTAAATCTTTTATTAATAACATATGTAGAATTTGAAACTGACGCACTCATCAGGACTCAAATGAAGACACTTTGTCCGAGGCTTAACCGTCCCAATCCACCGCGTACTGACTCTAAACACAACCTGTGCAGTGTCCTGTGTTTTTTCTGTGTAAGATGTATTTATTTTTTTTAAAGGGGTGGAATATTCAGTGAATACAATTACAACAAAAAAAGTGTGCTGCTTGCTGTTGATTGACACTTTGTCCCACAATGCGTTACATGAAGAAAGTGGGAGAGTTTCTCACAGCTGGAAAAGATTACAGTAATTACAACCCCGGCAGGGACTTAGAAAACGAACAGAAATGTGTATCTGGGAAAACACTTAGTTTGTTCCAGGTGAAGTTTAATTACCAACGTCATATCAAAAGATACGTTTGATTGATGTCCTCATCGCACACAGTTTAGCATTTTCTGTAGATTTGCAACTTGCGATTGTTTGTTTACTAACTGCTGGATAGTAAAGATAAACACAAATATTTTATTGACAGAAATAGCATGTACTGACTGAACTGAAACTGTTTCTAGCTAATGTCTTGTAACATCTCTATGTCTTATTTTACCAGCTGATATATTTATATGATCAGATAAAGAAATACACGTCAGGATTTAAAGAAGCCCATGGTTTCGAGCAAGCTTGTCTGTTACTGAATAAAAACAGCTATTTTCTATTTGTTTGCAGACATTTTACACGTTTAACCTTTTAATTATTAAACAAACAAAAAAAATATTAACAGTGATTTTCAAGTATTTGTTGGCATTTGTTTTACTTGTCATAGAAACTAAAAGTATGTGCTAGGTTAGTTTAGTTTTTTACTTTAGTTTCAGATAAGAGTATTTCCCTAAGTGTATTTCTGAATGTCACACTCACCATAATAGTGAAAACATTACCCCTTAGCTCCTAATATTTAGTTGTTTTATATTTTAATTATAACAAATTCAAGTTAGTTTAATACTAAAAGTTTCTATTTTTTAGTGTAAGGAGTAACAAATCTGAAAGCGGCCCATAAATGGTCTTATCTGAACTTCAGTCAGTCTAAATACACAAGAACCAATACTCTTTTGGGCTTCAGTTATTTCAAGTAATAGAATGCTGCTAATAATAAATAAATGTAAAAAACAGGCTCACTAGGTAGCGTCTGAAATCAGCAATCTGCAAGAATCGTTTTTCCACATAAATAAAAGATCAAATAAAAATGCAAGAAGATAAATGTTATTTCTCTCTATGTTTGATCCAAATAGTTGTCTAGTCTGACTTTGTAAGCCTAACGAATGAGGGTCTCAACAATATGATGCTCTGATCGAGACGTTCAGATACTTTCACAAACATGCTCACATGTATTTCACAGAAACTTTGCCAGACAGAACACACACCCACACACACACAAACACACACACGCACGCACACAAACACACATACTGGAGAGGGGAATAACACAGTGGAGAGAAAAAGAAAAAAAAAGTGGGGGGAGAGGGATACGAAGTGAGCCAAATAAGCTGATGTAAATTTTGGGATTGAAACAGACAAGGAGGAAAGACTAAGAACAAAGTGGACGGGAAAAGAGAGAACAAAGAGGAAGATGGCAAAAGGCCAGCAGACTGAGCACTGTGAGTTTGGATGAAGTTGGGGTGAATGAGCAGCTACACATATCCTTTTAACTCCAGCACCAGCTAGACTACTGCTCTCTCTGTCCTGGCTGACAGCTCATTCATCTCTGCAAGCACCAGGAATTGCCTCTCTCTCTTCGGGGTGCTGCGCACTCTTTATATTTTCTCTACAGACAGATCCTATATAAAGCTTGAGATTGGTGCTTTGTTTGGAGAGATCACATTGTGCTGAGAGAAATATACAGTCCACGCTCTCATTAGCAGCAAACTGTAGAGCGCATCCCGTGTAGCAGCATCAAACACATACGTTCTGCGAAGGTATGTTGAAAGGATTTAAGTGTTTCACGTCTCTGCTAAATCAAACGAGACGGTTTCCAGTTCAACTCATGCTGATGATTCAAATGGGATGCTGATTTTTTATGGCTACCTCAGTCTTAGTTCCCGCAGGTGGATGCAAGTCACATTTTGGCCACTATGTGGAGACATTCATTCACTCACAACTGAGCGAGTCTGGAGAGAAGTGCAAAACGTGAGTTTAACATAAGAAATTCTGCACTAACGATGGAGCCCCCATGTTCAACACAGAGAGGATTTTGACGGGATTCAAATTTGCGTTAAAGTAATCACCTGCCACTAATGCTGATAGTGTGCTGTCACAACAGATATACAAATACAAACAAAATACATTGCGACACAATCATTTTGCATGATTTGGTTTTGTAGATTTCTACCTCAAAAACAGAAAAATATATTTTAATAATATATGTGTGTGGGTTTATGTTTATGTACCTCCAGGTTCCGCCTGTGGGCAGTAGACAACACGGGACGGCGCTCCAGTCCCAGTGAGGTTACCATTAAGACTCCATGTCCAACTGTGGATGATGTCAAAGCACAGGGTGAGGAAAGAAATGCGCCAGAGTATTCTCTGAACAAACATGCCTCGAAGTGATGAGTTTCAATTTACAACAGCGTACTTGCTCCAGGCACATTGTAACAGAACAAAGATTCGGTTTTGCATTGGGCTGCTTTAATGTGCATCGTGATTTGTGCAAAATATGTTATATGGACTGTAGTTTGTTGAAATGCATGACAAGGTCTGTCAGAAAGTTGTTTTTAAAGACAAAAAACACAACATTTGGTGAATTGAATTTTCCTAATGTTGTCAGAAGAATTAGATTACTGAACAGACATTTGCCCTTTCTTTTAGGAGGTTTCAAAACCTTACGAAATGGATGTCAGATGAGTTCACTGAGTGAGTCATAAAGTCACAGGCAGATAGTTTTCCTCTCTGGACTCAGGACTGTTTATGGACACTCCGCGCTACAATTCCATGAGGATATTGACTATTTAAAAAAAATGCCATTCCATGTCAAAGATATAAGAGATGAAATCACTGGTTCCCCTCTGCACCATTGAGGGCTTCATAGCAACGCTGTTATTGTGGATCCTGCTGCTGATTTGAATCAGCTATTGCAAAAATGCACTGCTCAGTGAAGTGTGATCCTACTGGGCTTACGCTGTTAATTTTAATGCCTCGAAATGTATGGATGGTGTGAAATGAAATAGCTCCAGCTGTCTTGAACTGACTTTATTGTCATTCAGACGAAGGGGACACATTACTAACTTGGCAATTCACGAAAAGCTCATTAAGATGTGGAAAGAAAAATAATCTCCAAATTCTTCTTTGGTGAGGATTTATTCATTTAAAAATGGAAGTGATTTGGAGATATGCATAGAAAATAAGTTAAAATACAGCAAATCGCTTCACTGATGGAAAAAAGTTTTAACTGAGGGTTATTATTTGGTGCTCCTTGTAGTTATTGTCCCCTGACACACATGAACTATAAGAGTGTATATGCAAATAAATTATTTTTTCATATAGAATTTAATGTTGAACACAATCCGAAACAAATACGTTTTCATGTTAAAGAAATGCACTGGAAAAGCTTTTAAAGTTTCACTGTTGACCTATTTAGCATTTGAAATACACAGAAACATGAAGTAAACTCCATATGACAGCCTAAAAGTTTTTTTCTTTTAATAATGTATTGTTTTCTCTCACCTTAAGTTCATTGACATCAATTTAGAAAAGCTCATAGCACACATCAGGTTTGAAAGACGTTCTTCTGAAGTTCATCATGCAAAATCAAAAACAAATAAGATTCACCTGTAGTTACATCAGTGTCCAGATGGCCTGGCTCAACCAGTGAATGATGGATTTATTACATGAAAAGAGGCCGATTTTTTTCAGAATGTGTTTCACATCTGCAAAGAAATAAGGGCCCCCTAAGAAGATCAGAGATCCTACTATTAGAAAAGTTCTTGTCATCCCTCAGTAATAGATCATAAAATGATCGAGAAGCTTTGCTGTCATTAACGGTGAAGACAGGCTGACAAAGGATCTAAAGACTTGTGTAAGACTAAAGACAATGGCTTGGGATTGACCTGGGGCGATCTGGCCCCACTCACAACCAAGTAGCCTGTTGTCCCGAACTTAGGTGTGTAGTTTCTAACATAATATTTGATCTAATGGGACTGAATGGTCACACAGCAGGCAATGTGATTCACCAACGTTAAATGTTCTTTCATTTACATGGATCTTTTTAAGTAACATAAATCAGTTTGCTCCTTTAAACGGGTCGGAGGCATCTGCCGTTGCTAAGTGATTGATTTTCAGCTTTCTGTCAAGAAGATATGAGATTTTCTGGGACCTGGACTTAAATTGGGATGTTATGTGGGGGACTTTGGTTTGAGAGTTGCAATGGGAGCACAGCATAGACATGGCATGGTTTTGGGTTTGGTTAGTTCCTGTTTTATTTTGAAAGTCTCTTTTTGGTTTGTTTTGAACTGTTTTACTTCCTCTGTCCAGTCTTGCCTGATCATTTGCACCTGTGTCTCTCCCAGCTAGTCGATAATTATCATATTTGTATGATCATTTTGACCTCTGCACAATCAATAGTTGAAATTGTACGCTGATTTCACAATGCCTCTCAGACTTTTATTCATTATTAATCTGATTTGGAATCAGATTCAGCAAATTAATTTGTTTGTTATTGATATGGTGTTTTGAAATACGTTTTATTATCCTCCATTATTGCTCTTCACTTCCTCGCTCACATACCCCTCCTTACCCCCCGCCCCACACCATCACTACTATACATTGCAAACTCCTCTCTCATTTGCTGTTACCCAGTTTAAAGCGTACAATAACTTTTTGCAAAAATACCATACCTTCGGGCTCTCTGTATGATAATTTGGTGTTGGGTGTCTGACGGCACTGTCTATGATGTTTTGAGTTTTCTCTCTGCATTTGTTGCTCTTTGAAGCAGTTTTCGTTCATTAAAACCCGTTTTTGAGTCATTCTCGATGTTATCAGTGTAGAAATCTTCCAGTAAAGCTCCCATCTTTGATCACCTGTCACTTGGCACATGTCTCACATGAATGACTGCAAATGAATAAGGTCACCAATTCACATATAATTAATAGACGAAAAGGGGAAGGATTGTGTGTAGGTGTGCAGAGGCTTGGATATCTGTAAACTGTTTGTGCTTTAGAATGGAACCTCTGTGAATCAGTAGGGAAAAAAGATCTTATTTCTCAGCTTTTTCTTTTTACTGCTTCCTTCTATGACTCACGCTGAGAGCCCTGCAAATACAGCGCTTGAACTGGCAGACTCTGGGAGGAGGGGGCAGGTTGGATTGCTGTGTTTTAGAGCAGTCATGGAAAGTTGTGGCTTTGCATACCTTTAAGCCTGAGAAAAGTGTTAAAATATACAGTATTGAAGATATATATGCAAAGTAAAGCATCCCTCAAGGATAAACTGTCTGTGAATCGGTTTCCTTTTCAGAGATTGCTGATAAAATCTACAACCTGTTCAACGGCTACACGAGTGGGAAAGAGCAGCAGACGGCCTACAACACGCTCATGGACCTCGGCGCTCCCACCCTGCACCGTGTGCTTTACCACTATAACCAGCGCTACGAGAGCTTTGGAGAATTCACCTGGCGCTGCGAGGATGAACTGGGACCCAGGTACACGCATCATTTGACTCTCTTGTCACATTTTCACACTGTCTCTGACCTGGATTCTTCTTTTAATGTGGTTAAGAACTAGAAATGGCACAAACGTGGATTCCTTCAGGCAAATTGATCATCAGCTTTAGCTGGATCACCAAGCTATCAGACAAACTGAACAATAAACAAAGCCCTGTAGGTCTGTCCTGAGTCAGACCGTAGCAGGATAACACAAGCCCGAGCCATCTTAATAGTACATTGACTGTGTCCGCTGTAATCACTCGCCGAAACGTGCGTGGAGTCGTGTTCTCCATTCATGAGCTGCCCAGCCATCAACAAAGTATAATCTGTCATACTAAACTTGCCCAATTGACACTGACATCTCCTAACAATAACAGCACAGCCTGGCTGAAACTTTGAGGAAAAGTGGCAACAAGAGAAAAACCTGGCTCGTATCACAATAAGGTGTGAACTTCCCTTTGAGGTTTAGTCTTCTGTTTTATGACATGAAATAGTCACCACTAAAGAGTTTAAAAGTGCCAAAAAAAAAACAAGTTTGTAGTTATGAATAAGAAATAGATGGCAGACTTTGAATCACATAGCTCTATTAGTAATCACGCTTCACACAACCCCAAGACGTAGTCATTTATTTAGGAAAGAAAGTCTGGTATTTGTCTGCAGAGACGGAGACACCCCCCTCCGCTGTAGATGACAATCATTTGTTATAAGTGTCCTGTTTTATTTAAAAAATGGGCACCAATCAAAGTTTGATCTTCACAATATGTTTGGGCAAGAGTTTGATGGGATAAACAAGGGAGATTCCTGAGGGCCTGTTGTTGCTGCTCATGAGGACTGGGACATGTTACAAAAATAACTCTGAACAGTTTGGGCTCCACTGGTCAGAAAGATTGCATACAAAGGAAGGTAGCACAATGTTGCGGTTGACCAACAAAGATCACCGTACGACTGAGGCGTGTAATCATGTAGTGAGATCACATGTTGGATAAAGTTGTTCATAACTCCACCATCGTGGTGGGTCTGCGAGGGGGAAAGCCACTCCTCTGCAAGAGCATTGCTCACATCTGCAGTTTGCTGGATAAACCAGAGGAAAATGTTTGAAAAAGCGTCTCCAGATATGTTTGTTGAAACAAATACAACAGAAACCGTATCCTTTCTTTGAAACGTGGTGTTGGTAGCAGCATGATTTGAGGCTGTTTTGCTGTAACGGGATTAACAGTCATCATTGAAAGAGCGGTGGACTGTGAATCACACTATTATTGAATACCGCGGGTACATTCCTGAATGTCTTTCTGTGAACTGAAGCTCAAGAAAACATGGGTCATTCATCGAGAACAAAATCCAAAACACAGAAATGGTTCAAAAAAAAGAAAAGATAGAGAAGAGGGAGGCTTAAGTTTTGGAATAGCCTCATCAGAAAAGCTAACCTTAATTCAATAAAACTGCTCCGTAAAAACCTGAATTTAGATATTGAAGCCTAACACTTACATGCTTTTACCATTTGGAAATATATAATAGTGAAAAATATTACTCCAAATGATGAAGTTTGAGATGTAAATGCTATTTTTAAATAAAAAAAAAAAAAAAAATCTTTTTAGGACTTTTTTATATATACTACTAAAAAAAATAAACGGAACACTTAACACAATGTAACTCCAAGTCAGTCACACTTCCATTTGCACAGGGACGTGGAGGCCAAAGAAACCATAGTTGTGAATGTGATTTTCAATCTCTGCCAACAGATTGCCATAAATTTTACTGAATGGAAATTTAACAGCTAAAGTCACATGAATGTATCCGCTTTGTGAGTTTCTTCCAGCGGGGGTCCTTTGTTCTGATACTCTACCAGGACTTAAAGCCGTGCTTAGATGCCAAATGTCATCACTCATGTCATCTTGTGTACAAATTAGGCCAAATCATACTTTTTTGGAATAAATAATAACCCATAAACAAAACTGAAACAATGTAATCCTACCCAACCAAAGCGTTTCCTCCGCGCATATATTGAAGCAAGCTGTCATTTGTTGGAGCGTTATTACAAACATACCCTCCAATGCTCGGATCTCCATGATATCAGCTTATGACTCTTGTTTTGATTGTCCACAGCGGACAGATGTTCTGCCCACTGCTTCCAAAGGGATGTCTTTGATTATAGTTTGTGAGAATCGAAGTTACTCGGGAAGTTATTTCAAACGGAGCTGGGAAGTAGAGTGAGTTAAACCCCTGTGACATCACCATTTAATGATGCCCCCCTTCCCCCCAACTACAAATAACTACTCGTAATGTTAAACTGTAGCCTAATGTTTTATAAACAGAGCCATGTGTCTGATATAAAATATACCAATAAACAGCAGTCTGTGGTGTTTGCCTTCACTTCAGCAGGTGAAACTGGTTAGCCATAAGCTCCCTTAATTCTTTGTGTTGCTCCATCTGTGGGGCCCCCCTCCCTAAATGAAAGGTTGTTTTTAATTGGAACCACGCTGGAAAGAGTTGATGTAATTGAGGGAGTTGCTTCTGAAGTGTTCCATTAAAATACACTTAGATTAACAGCCCCCCAATTTAGTTAAAGGGAGGGGTGATTACTGTTAATAAAAGCACCTCAGACCTGGAAAAGCAGCAGAGAAGTGCATTCAAGGTGAAGGCTGGTAATAGGGGAAGGAAGTATAAACATGTTTTGTTTGGCCAAGCCATCAAATGAACATTAGACTTTCCGAGGCGTCTAGTTTGGTGTGAGGACAGACTGCACTAAACCTGAGCAATCTACTGTTACAAGCAAGCAGAAAAGCTAATGGCCTTCCAGCTCCGCCACACTGCCGTGAATCCCCGTGTGCTGACAACTTCCCCGCGGCGTCAAGCAGTCCATGTCTCTGGCATTTTTTGACTGCTGGGAAAAACAAATGCAGCAGATAAATGGTTGCACCGAGCCCAGAACGAAAATACGACTGATGTCATTTTTATCAAATCAAATTAATGGTCATGCAAGTTTTTTTGGCTTTTCCTGCATTCATTATTGATGTTGGCCAGGTTCTGCAACAGCTCCAAAGATCATCTTCATCACTGTCGTCAGGCCAAACCAAGACTGACTCCAAAAGCGGAATAAATACAAATCCCATCCATTCTGGAGTTATGATGGACGTGTCAGTATGAAGGACCTATTTTTGTTTTAATCCAATCACAATAATCACTCAAAGGGTTTTTATAGAAGAAATGTTGTGATACTTGTTCAGTTCTGTTTTTTTTTTGTTTTTTTTTTAAATGTCTTACCAAAAACTATTTCAGTATCAGAAAGCATAAAACATACAAGTAGTGAGTGCCACTGATGTGATTTAGATCAGGTCAGTGAGATTTGCATTAACATTCAGTGCGTACTTAACTCCCTTCGCCAGCACTGACGACGTTACTTTTAATTGCTTATTTATCCACTGGGCTGACAAATATGTTATCTAAACAAATGTACCTGTTTATTAACTGTTGGGAAAAAAGATGCTTCTCAAACCTCAGTGCTTAAAATGATCAAAATTATACTATTGAACTCATGTGCTTCATGCGTTTTTGTCATTTCTAAGGCTTTTATGCCCTGTCTCAATTATTTATCTGCACAATCTGCTTGTGAACTGCTTAACTCAAAAAGTTAAAGATTTTACACCCTCTTTTAATCCTTTTTTCCCCACTTCGAACATAAAAATCCTCTGATCGTATGGTAGGTCTTTGGCAAATTACCCTAGAGGAATAACTTGTTGTTTGAGCATTAAGGCTAATCAGCAACTCAAAAGAAGTATTGACTGACTAATACAGACTGTGAATTGAGACTGTTGGTTTGGATGGGTTAGCAGCTTCAAGACCCGAGCACCGTGCAGTCCTCGAGTTGTCCGTAAAATCCTCTGTACACCAGACATTTCTGGAGCCAAATATAAGGGGACAGCTAGGCCAGGAAAAAGCAAGGTTGGAAGCTGTACAATACAAAGATCGTGGAATGACTTGCAATGGCCAAATCAAAGTGCAGAGCTAACTCCAACCCTGAACTTACCCTGAATAGGCAAATACCCGGAAATTTAAATGAACTGAAGCAATGCTGTAAAGAAGTGTACGGCAAAATTCCACCACAGCAATGTGAGACGGTGACAGTCATAGAAGAAGCGGCTATTTCAGGCAATTGTCCCTGATCATAGATTTGTAAGCCATTTAATCAGTATTTCCCAAAGGACTTCTTTTCAGCTTCATCTTTATGGCATAATAAAAAAGTTATGCTGTTGTTTATCTGAGGTTGTAAAGTCCCACTTAAATCTGATTTTTGTTATGTTGTCAGTGGAGACATAGGTTTAAAATAAGCTGTAACTGTATGAACAATTAATAGTCCAAGGTGTTAAAATGAAGAGCAGAATCTTTAAAGTGAGTTGTGGAGGAGAAAAAGTAGTAGATATTTGATCAAAGGCTTGGCATACTAAATGTTCATCACATGTTAACACGTGGTCCAAGCTACAGCAATAGAAGCACACTTTATGTCCATAAATTGGCGTTGTTGTTTTTTGGGATTCATTTGTCTTTTCCATTTTTTTGAAACAGAGATTTTTTTCAGTGTTTGTTTGAGAAATTAAAAAAAAAATAGCTTTTAATACTTTTTTTGTCGTTCCTCACCAAATATTACTGAATTCAATATAATGCATGTTCCATTATATTTGAATAGACATTGAAATAAATAGGCTCTCCAAATAGATAAAGCATGAAGGATTCTCATTCATCTAGTTCAATGTGCAATTCACAAAAAGGCAGAAATGATCCAACCTGTATTATTATTATTTCCTTTTTTTGTCTTGGCAACTATTAATGGATCTAATCAGTTATTATGACCAACTTACAAGACAAATCAATTATGTAGTCTACATCACAAACTGGATCAGCTTCTTCTGGCCCTGATGTGGTTGCTTGGCTTCACTGAGCCTAATATTTTTCTGTTATGGATAACTCATGTCACGTAAGATTAGTTAACTCTTGGCTTTCCATCAGCAGCATGAGCATTCAAATGAAACGGATGGTTTTTAAAATAAATAAATAAATAAAATTCTATATCTTGGGAGCTATGAAACAAATCTCAAGGCATTAAATGAAAGATAGAGATTTTGCTGGGAAATTACTTATCTTGACAGCAAAAGGAAAAATACATAGCATATAAAAAGTAGTCATAACATAAGGCTTTCACCTGATGACAACTGGGATCAACTCAAGCCCCCCGTGCAATACTTTTAAAGCTTTCTGCTAAATTGCAGCTTCCACTAGCCTGGAAAAATTCAATCAAAAGAATAATCACAGCTAATGCTAATGCATAAATTAAACACCATTAATGAAACATTTATTGCAATGCATATATTCACTGCATTTTATTTTATTGTATTATGTACAATTTGAAATAAAAGAAAAAAGAAGACATTATCTACATTTTGGGAACGAGAAGATATTTTGGATTCCTCTAATGTCATCTTAATTATCAGCAACCATAGCAACCAATAATCTATGCCTATGAGGAAGAAAAAGGTTGAACAAAGGTCACAAGGAAAGTTTTCAGAAATATGTTTCTGTCCGTTTCAAATTTGAAAAGAGAACCTTAAAGGGGACCTATTATGAAAAACACGTTTTTTCTTGCTTTAACATATATAAAGTGGTCTCCCCTCAGCCTGCCAACTCAGAGAAGGAGGAAAGCAACCAAATTCTGCAGTGTCTGTACAGCCGCCCGGATGAGCCGTCCAGTGTCATGTGGATGTACGAGCCAATAAGATTCTGCTCCCGTCGTTACGTAACGACAGGAGTGATGCGTGAAACCACGCCCACAACTAACTCTGGCCGGAACAACAACAACTCCGCTGGCCGGAGCTCAGGCAGCCAATCAGCACAGAGCTTCATTATCATAGCCCCGCCCACTCAGAATCCTGCATAGATAATGAGGTTAAAGAATGGGAAGATAAAGACATGGCTCAGAGGCTGAATTTCTAATTTATTTAGCAAAAACAATAAAAAGCTTGTTTTTAAGACATTCACGGCCTGTTTAAAATAGGTATTAGATGCCATAATAGGTCCCCTTTAAACAGGACTCCCACAACTCCATGGGTTATATTTCAGTAGATGGAGGGAAGACTGTTTCCACTGTTGGAAACTGTTTGTTGGTGTTTAGATCAAACACCAACAAACAGTGACATGAACATCACACCATCTTTAAAAAGCTGAGGACAAAAGAAAAAGATTGCTTCTGCAATAATGATTCCAAACACACTCCAAACTTCATAATAACCTGCCTCGGGAAGTGAGAGCTGAAGATTTTTGCCCTCATTTCCACAGTCTCCCCACTGAAATATCATTGTTAATCTTCTGCCAGACCTCAGAAGAGCACTGCATGTTGTATGAACCAAGAATTTGAAAAATGAGTTAAAATCCCCCCCAAAAGGTATTTTGTTTAGCTTCAAAAAGCATCTAGTACCAACTAAGCGGGGTGGCTTAATATACCTAAACGAGAGAGTCCCATATTTATCATTTCAATAAAGCTGGAAACAAATTCGAGGAAGGTATTTCTTTGGAACATACTTGTGATTTACTGTGTCCTGTATTAGGTCTCTTTTGGTTTGTGGTTGTCTCTTAATAACCTTTTTTTCAGGGAACATGAGAGAATATATCACTCCCTTTTTAACATCCCATCTCTGATGCTGCTGAAACTAAAAAACAGCCTGACCACAAGCACGCACACACACACACACACACACACACACACACACACACACACACACACACACACACATTTTTCTAGATCAGCGCAAATGTAACCAATAGAATTCCCCAGCTTCCTTGACACAAACAATGAAGATAGAATAAATGAAATTTTTACAAGCAAAATGTAGATAAGAAGTGCCCAGCTCGGGCCACGGCTCAGACTAAACACCTATCAGCCAAGTAAGCAATATCTGTTAATAAAAGAAGGAGCAAATGAGGCTTTATTTTCTTTGTGGCATCAGATATTCAGATCTGCTGTTTTTTTATAAACATATCGAATCTCACTGACAAGACTGTTTGACATCCTGCACTGGACAAGTCTGTTGCCCTTTTTAGGCAACATTGCCTGAATTTATTTATTTGATTTGATTAATTTTTTTGCTCAAATCATAAAGTTAACATAAAGCTGTTGCTCTGAGGCTCGACCCGTCTCCCTAGGGTCAGATCCTGTCATAACCAGATAAATACCCGTCCCTTAAGGCACACTGCTTGGCTGTCGGAGGAGAAATGCTAAATGTTTTGACCGGGTTATCCTGGATCCTGGCAGCTTCAGCCTGCACCGCGTCCCTGGTTGGAGTCTGAGCCCTTTGATGGACCTAATGATGTTAAATCTTTTTTTGATTTTCTTTCTCCTTTCAGTTGACATTCTCTTTAATATGAGTAGTGCTTACGATAATAAATATTGTTATGGTTGGAATTTTTCTTAGGAAATCATAATCTTAATCTTAGTAGATTGTTTACTGTGATCTCTGACTTTTTTGAGTTGAATAAAGGACAAAAGCAGAAGGGCCTTGTGGCTCTTTTTCTCCCAGTGGCCTATACATTTCTCTGAGTGAACTTCAACATGTACATTTCTATATTTCCCATCATACACTAAATATAGCTAGGAGTTCAATTAAGCATTAAAATACTTGTGATGGAATGAAATCAGTGTTTTTTTAATCAATGCAAACAAACCCTTTTTTTTATATTATCAGTGCAGAAGTAGACATTTTATATTAAAAGGTCGACTGTTAAGTCTTATCAATCATTGATCACTTTAGCTACTTAGGGACTAATGTTTTCAGCAAATATGACATCTGAGCTGTGGATTTGAAGCCAACAGACTAAGTACTCTGCAGCTCTAAGGGATGTGGTGTTGTGCACAGTTAAAAAAAAAAAAAAAGGTTTCAAACGGCCTCTTTAGAAACCCTGATGTCACATTTTTATGCAGACTATGGTTAATATACACTACCGCTCAAAAGTTTGGACAGACTTTCCCATTCATTAGTGTTTGCATGTTGATTATGTTTTTTAAGGCAGCATATGTCGTTTTAAAATCTCACTGCACATTTCTGCATTAATATTACCATTATAGCATGTAAATGAGCTTTTAGATGAGAAAACTGATAATAGACCCAGACCCTGACTCCTGGACTTTTTGCAAATAACAGTCCAAATGGACCTTTTTTTGGTTTTGATCTGAACAACATGGCACTCGTTTCTTCCAAAAAGTACTGATTCATCTGACCACAGTACACATTTCGACTTTGTGATGGTTCATTCCAGATGCCTCTAAGCCCAAACCCGTCAACGCTGCTTCTTGACAAGGATAACACAAAACTGTCTTTCTGCAGAGTAAAAGTCAGTTCATGTGCAAGCAATAGTTTTTATTTATTTAGCTTTTAATCCGATGTCTTTTTTGTTGGTCGGTTTTGATTTTTTTGCATTTGTGTCAAAACATATTAAAAATCAACTGATCAGTTAATTGTGTGTAAAAGTATTACACGCATACAGTCTCAGACAAAAAACCTATAACGTTTTACACTGAGCCACGATTTAACAAATATGAGGCCAAAAAGAAAAATAGATGAATAAATAAAAATAACAATGCGCCCAGTACAAAGTACCCCTATGATTAAGTAGCTTGTAAATCCACATTTTAGCAGAAATAACTTCAAGTACCGTATTTTCTGGACTATAAGCCGCTACTTTTTTCATAGATTTTGAACCATGCAGCTTATACAAAGGTGCAGCTATTCTGTGGATTTTTCTTCCACCGCTCGGGCGCTCTAACCGGAATTAGAATAAAAACTAAGACAAAATAAATGCAAAGAAGAATATGCTACTTCTTCTTTAGCAGATAGAAGTAGGTAGAAGCAGATTTCAAACAGATAAATAGATAAATAAATACTGGTTATTTTCTCTTGGTTCTGTCCAGTTTTAATCAGCAAAGTTGCTGCCGTGTTAAAACACACTGTTAGGAAAGGATCTATTTAGGTACAAACATGTACATCATTTACAGTTCAAAATCATTATCTACATGTAGTAAGTATCTAATCTAACAACATAAATATCTGCGGCTTGCATATCTTTTTTTTTAAATAAAGTGGATGCGGCTTATAGTCCAGAAAATACGGTAGTACTTCCCGACATGACCCCACATTGTCCTGGGGGAACTTTGCTCCATCTTTATTTACAACTTTGCTTTAGTTCAGTGTGATTGACCCAGTTTTGACCAAGGTTAAGGACAGACTGGCTCATAATTGACTCTAGAACCTACAGAAGAGTTCATGGTCTACTCTGTGGCCGCATGTTTACAGGTCCTGCAGCCTCCAAACAATGTCAAACCTCTTAGGTCTGTGCTTAATAGTATGTAGGAGGTGTTCCTGCTAAAATGTTACTTGTTTTTCCCAAACATGTTGCCGGGCATCGAGGTCAAACAATTGCACTTTGGCCTTTTGTGTCCATAGAACATTTTAGTTTCAGTTTCAGTTTACATACACAAAAAGGAACAATGTCTTTAAATAACGTGGGGGAGCCCAGATGATGCTGTCATGAGTTAACTGACAACATGTGAGTTAATTGTAGACACAGGTGGGGATGTATTTTAAGGCCACACCTCAAACACTCATGAGAAAATCAAAAGAAATCAGCCAAAAACTCAGGGAGAGAATCATGGAGCTCCACAAGTCTGGTTCATCCATGGGTGCAGTTTCCAGATGTTGGAAGGTGCCACGTTCATCTGTTCAAACAATTATACACACATATAAACATCATGTGAATGTTCAGCCATCACAACACTCAGGAAGTAGACGGGTTCTGTGTCCCAGAGATGAACGTGTTTTGGTCCGAAATGTACAAATCAACCCCACAACAAAAGCTACAGACCTTGTGAAGATGCTGGATGAAGCTGGAAAGAAAGAGTCATTATCCACGGTGAAACGAGTCCTGCACGGACATGGGCTGAAAGGCCGCTCAGCGTGAAAGAAGCCACTTTACTCCTAAAGAAACATAGAAAAGCCAGAAAGTTTGCAAAAAGAGACCAAGACAAAGACATTAACTTCTGGAGACATTCCTGTGGAGGAAACGAAAATGGAGCTGTTTGGCCATAATGACCAACGTTTGGAGGAAAAAGGGGGAAGCTTGTAGAACTGAGAGCACCATACCAACCGTGAAGCACAGAGGTGGAAATATTACAGTATATTATGGAAATATTAAGGCAACGTCTCAAGACATCACCCAGGAAGCTAAAACTTGGGTCTTATACTGCCAAGATAGTTAAAAGTGGCTTGAGGACAACAAAGTCGATGTCTTGGAGTGCCCCCATCACAAAGCCCTGATCTCCCATCAAATATTTGTGGGCAGATCTGAAAAGGTGTGTGTGGGCGACCGACAAACCTGACTCAGTTACACCAGTTCTGTCAGGATGAACGGCCAGTTTGTGGAAGGTTACCCAAAACGTTTGACCCAAATCATGCAGTTCAAAGGCCATGCTACTAAATACTAAAGAAATGTGTGTAAACTTTTGACTTTGAAGAAAGTAATATAAAATTCTCTTTCATTATTATGGCATTTAGCAAAATTAAATAATTTTGGTAATCATGACTGACCTGAAACAGGAGAGTTTTAGTTTGATTTAACTTCAGATACAAAATGTTATGTGTCTTTTGCATAGTGTATGTAAACGTCTGGTCTCAACTGTATGCTATTTGAAGAAAGAAGAGTTTTTCTCCTGAAAGACCTTCTTAATAGACCATTCTGGTTCAGTCTTCTTCTAAATGTGCTGTCATAAACTTTTACATCTAAAATAATCAGTGAGTCGTGCAGAGTCTAAGATGTGGTCTGACCTTGAGGTATATTTTCTGTGAGACCCAGTCCTTAGGAGATCAGCAACTCCTCTGAATGCTTTCCACTTGTGGAAAACATTTCTCACTGCACATCATTGGCCTCCAAACTGTTTGGAAATGGTTTTATAAACCTTTCCAAATTGATGTGCAGCTACAATTCCTTTACCAAGATCTGTGCTGATGTCTTTCCCTCTTGGCATTGTGGTACCACACACCTGAAAGATTCAGACCAGCAACATGTGGAAACTAGAGGTTTTGTACACCTTGACATTGAGTCGCTAGGAGCTGATGATCAAATTCTATAGCTGCACCATTTTTGTTAAATTAATAATGAAACACTGAAAATGTTATATGTTTAATGTTCTTCTGACGTTATCCCTACTTAATCCTAAAACCCACTATGATCAGATATTTTTTTTACATAGAAAAATAGTAATCATGCAAGTATGGAAAAAGAGGATTATATTTTCAGCATAAAAGAGGCAACCAGATACTTTGAGGTAATCATTTCAAATTTATTCTACACCTAAATCGTTGTTATCGTCCAAGTTTTCTATGTGACAACATCCTTCACAGAGTTCTAGTATGCTCTTATGTGCAGAGAGGTCTGGAGTTAATGTGGTATTTTTGGAGCACTCACTGTATCATGGAGACTATTTTCCTCTCTTATTCATGCACAAGGATTTATGGTGACAGCTGTTGCTATTTGGAATGTGTCTTGGCTTTCCTGAAAAATCAAAGCATAAAAAAACACATTTACTTTCTCTTCATTTAAAGCTAAGATGTAATTCAGTTTGGTTAGATCACTGCAATTCACGACAAAACATTGGGGATATAAAGACGTTTCAGAAGAGTATATATGAATGATGTTATGGCGTTAAAATCGATATATATAACGATCCCTGTGTTATATGCAAGGAGCCATTCCTCGTCTGCCCACCAACAAGATTGACATCATTAAAATGACACTTTCTCTGCACGTTCCAGAGCTCAAAGCGTAATCTACCCTGCTGATATTCATTCATTTGCATAAAGGATACTAAAGAACATTGATTTAACAATAAAAATAGGGCAATTTTACAAAATCAGTTCAGCAACAAACACTAAAATGTTTGTTGCTCCAGATAAATAATAGAGGAATTTATTAATGTAAAAAAAACTACAAAAGTTGTTAAAAAAGAAAATTAAGAAAACCTACTGTACATTCAATTTAAGTCTCTGCCCATGTTTAAATATTTGGTAGGGACCAGATGATTTATATTATGTCCTGACAGATAAAATATTAGAAATAAGAGTATACTTATTTTTCAAACGGCTGTTTGATAAAAGGTGCCTAACATATTTATGGTGTAAAGAATGCATTAAGAACATGAATACATTCAAGAAACCATGGTTCTGAGCTGTTTGAACCAACGTGGACATGGAAGTGGAGTCCAGCGGCCACACTGTCCGTATCATTACAGCGTGTTAGCCATGTCAAAACAAAATTACAGATTATCAGCATAATCAAAAGGGGAAAAAAATGAAAGACTTGTGAGTTATCATCCAAGTGGGTGTTTGACAAGCAAATATTAGCCTGCCACAGTGACTGGAACACCCCAGTTACAAATTAAAACCATCTTTTTCCTGTTCACTTGAAATGAGTGCTTTTATCCGAAACCAAAGTTTAAATCCAGATCAGATTGCAAATCAATCCAAGCATATCGTAGGCCACTTATTATATTATGTGGTAATCCATTTTTTCATTATTGCATTTCTGTTGCCTTAACTATTAAACTGCCTCCTTTAAGCATATAACTGTAAGTACAGCAAGATGATTTCATCTCTGCCAATAGTGGCAACACTTTGAAAAAAGGATTTCTTTTTTTTTTTATTAGTGAATAAAAATTTTGACTTGCTTTTGACTGTTGCATGTAAAGTATTACAGACTGAGGCGCGTGCGCGCGTGTGTGTTTCTGTTCTGAATCAGTCACAGGAAATGAAGTCAGTGACCTGCAGATATCACATTTTGTAATTGTTGCAACAAGAATGCAGATACAACTAACTGTGACACGACAATTAAAAAGAGAGAAGAAAATACTGATAATGTGAACCTTGAACAGCAAACCATCAGCAAATACACATCCTACAAGCCTCCCAGCAGACTGCCATACTGGCCGTAGCCCATCTGCTTATATTTCTGATATTACAAATGACATCTTGAAAAGGATCAAGCGACAGTTCTTGATCAGACCACGTGCTCTTTGTTTGACTTGAGGTTGAAGAATGACAATCTGACGTTTTTTTGTATATTTTAGTAAAGTCAAAACAGCAGAGGTGTCTTCAGTATTCACATTCATTACTCAGGTAGAAGTATAGATACTAGAGTTTAAAAATACTCCTGTAGAAGTTACTCAAGTAAAAGTATAAAAGTACTGGTTTCAAAACTACTTAAAGTATAAAAGTAAAAGTAATGTAAGGGGGAACAAAGCCATTAAGGACAAAAGCCATTGAAAATGAATGCATCTTAGTATAATGCAAATATATTAAAGAACCATATATGTGTAGTATTGAGCATTAACATGTGTTTCAGAGAGCAGGAGATATGATGACTAGTTACCTATAAGTATTGTAATGGTGCAAAAAGTCAAACTTCAGAGGCATGTTATCATTTATCCTAACCTTTATTGGAATGTACATCCAAGTTTAGTTGCAGGAATCTGAGGGAACGGATGTAAGAACAAAACTGGACAAGAACATCTGAAACAACCACAACCAAATTCACTCTATCCAGATGGAGCAATTTAACTGGATAGTTTTTATTAAAGGTTGAAATGAAATAGAGTAACGAGGCTGTTTTTAAAATGTAAGGAGTAAAAAGTACAGATAATTGTGTGGAAAATGTAAGGAGTAAAAGTAAAAAGTCGTCTGAAAAATAATTACTCCAGTGAAGTATAGATAACCAAAATTTCTACTTAAGTAAGGTAACAAAGTATTTGTACTTCGTTACTTGACACCTCTGCAAAACAGTAAATGTATATGCAGTGTCAGGGTACATGCGTGCAACCAGTGTCATCCCCGTCGATCTACTGTATCTTCTCCATCATCCTTCGTTGTAGTCGCTACTGAAGATCATCATGAACCATTCGCCGATTCTCTCCCATTGAGTCAATTTTGTGGTCGTCATCTCCATTTTCCATCAGCATCTACCGTCATCGCATTATAAACATCATCGTCATAACAACAGCAAAAGCAGGTTCTTCACAGCAGCTAAGCGAGCATCCATGATGATTAGTGGTACATGTGTTTTTCATTCACCTGCACATTTTAAAATGACAGCTAGAGCTATGGAAAGGCAAAACCATTAGAAATGGCTGTCCAACACTCTGATCATTGATTGGCAGAGTGGTGACAGTGCTGTAGAAGTTCTGGTTTGGCTGAAGGAGGAGGAGAAACTGTTTGTGGAATGAATTAAATCTTCTCCCACTGCCATTTTCTGACTTCAGACAAACACTTGACAAGGTTTCACTGCAAGGGCCAAACAGACTGCATCAGGCTTAATAGTTATTTATTGCACTCCGAGTCCCAGTGAGATGTCTTTATGTGGACTTTGTGCATCATGTTACTAGTGGAGATGATTTTTCAGCTGGCCTGGCTTGGCCAAAGGACGAGTTCAAGCATTTCATAGTTTCTGTTCTGCCTCTCCACGGTATTAGAATTGTTTTCTTTCACAAGACCAGCTCTTCACTTTCCATGGCCATTCATTTATTCATTCATTTTCCACTTGTTAACTGTCATCGTTCCACTCAGACCTTCAGCAGCCACTGTGTGCTTTGGGTCTAAGTCAGAATGTGTCAGTACCGTAGCACGTTACCCCGTGAGCTGCTTTGAACAGGAAGCAATAATGGATAAGTTGGCTTTAGAATCTGGCACACAGCGATGTCACAAAAACAGCAGAGCCACAGTCGGATTAATGGACTGCAGATTGTTCAGAGCATTTTACGGTTCAGATTAGAAGAAAATTACTGCTTTTTTCTTCTCTGTATAAGGGAAACAATATAGCCCACATTGAAGATGTTTCTGAACAGTTTTTAGTGGCATGTGATCTGATCTTCACAACCGTCGAAAGAGATGCCAGGGACGGGAGAACTAGGCAACAATATAATTCCTTGTAATGAATTTGAAACAGAAAATAAAAATCTCCTTTGTGTTGCTTTAAGACAATAACACACAGAACAATTCAATTTGCTCTAGTCTTTATTGAATATGCACATTAAACATCCACAAAGCAAGGGCTGGCAGGTGGACAGACCAGAGTTATCCTGTGGTAGGATTGGAGAAACTTGGGATTTTGTTTTTCTCTCAGTGATGGAAAGTGGCTTTAAGGCGGTGAAGCAAAGCCCAAATCGTGATACTCCCTCCACCGTAAGTCACTGTTGGGATGATGATGGGATGTTGGTCTGCTGTGCCCTTTCCTAGCCTTATTTACCACCGAGTCGTCTTCCTAAAAGAATCCACTATCGTTTCATCGGTCCACAAAGCATTTTCCCTGCGGCGTTGCAGATTGCCAAGGTGCTCTCTGACAAACTGGATCACCCCTGAAAATGTTCTTTCCAGCGGCTTCGTCCTTTGTGTTCTGCCACGGACACCCTGCCTGTTCAAAGGCTTGTGTATGGTAGACTCATAAATGGAGATGTTTGCCGGTTCCAGCGAAGCCTTCAAGCCTTTAGCTGTCACTTGTGGCTTCTTGTACCTCATTGAAGATTCTCTGCAGTGTCTTTGGAGTCACTCTGGCTTCTACAAAGAGTGACCACAGTAGAGACAGATTGTTTAACCGTGTGCCGATAAATACCTAAACACTTTGAAATTATTATTTTTTCCTTTTTCTGTCTCAAGCAGATCAATTACTCTTGATAATATATCACCAAAGATCTCCTTTTAACAAGTCATGATTCACATCAGCGGATGCTATTTATGAACAGAAAAGCTAAAATTTTTGTCTCTTAATAGGGCTGGGCGATATGGACCAAAAGTCATATCTCGATATTTTCTAGCTAAATGGCGATACTCGATATATATCGATATTTTTTTCTGTGACATAATTGGGGTCTCCCCCAAAGCATTATAGCATAGCATCTCTGTTAGCTTCATTTTTTTCTGAGGCAAACCCTGAAAAAAACAGTCAGTTTTAATACAAAGCCTCGTGCCAAATGTCACACAGGTTCCTTTATTAACAGAGGTCTGCACAATATCAAAATGTATAAAACAAATGAAATAAAAATAAACTGCCTGCATATATAGAATAAAAATAATTCTTGAATAGAATAAAAACAAATATCCCTTTCCTGCATAACAATTAAATTAAAATACACTGTGCAATTAATACAATGTAGACAGTAACAGGCAGACTTTTTCACTGAGGTTGACAGTTGTGCAAATAACAAAACATTTGTGCAAATCTCAAATAAAACATTCAAGTCAATTTGTCACAAAATAAGCTATATCAAAATCATAAAAAAAAAAAAAAAAATTTAAATCGATATAAACGATATTGTCTCGTACCATATCGCGTTTGAAAATATATCGATATATATTAAAATCTCGATATATCGCCCAGCCCTATCTCTTAACAATCAAAGTAGCTCTAAACCACTTATCACAATGTATTTTATTGACTGGACTCGAGGTGTGCAAACTACAGACTCAATTAGCCTTTATTGCGGCTCTGGGTTCACTGTTTAGTGTCTGAGATGAAGATTAGATGAGAAACGTGTCAACGCCAAATAGTTCAAATACCTTTCCTTTCAGCAATGTATCTTTATGTCACTCCTGAGATGTTAAATGTGTGTGTGTGTGTTTGTGTTTGGCTTTTAAAAGGAAAATACTGTTATGTAATTGACACATTTTAATCCTCCGTCTGTGTCCCACCAGGAAAGCCGGGCTCATCCTCTCCCAGCTGGACGAGCTCTCCCTGTGGTGCAAAGGTCTCCTCCAGGAGCCCAAGATCGGCCTCCGCAGGATGTCCCTGAAGTTCCTGTCCTGCCGCTACACCGACACCAAGGCCTTCGGGCTCAACTGGCCAGATATGGGTCAGGACGTGCACAAGGCCTGCGATGCGCAGACGCTCACCGTCATGTACAACGACTACGGCGAGCCCAAGGAGTTCTGAAGGTTTACGTTTCAGTTTGGATCTGCACAAAGAGACTTGACGAACCCTCAACGAAGGCAGGTTCTGCATACATTTTCATGACTTGGAGTTATGTGGTTGGGAAGTTGTAGGTTCTCAAATGCTACACGTTACCCGTTTACCCTGACTACAATACCGGGGTCAGATTCAAGGTCTTTTTTTCTGTGTGTTGACATTAACATTCCCTAACAATGTTCTCAGTTTCAACGTGATCAAATACTCTCAAGTCAAGTTCATCCATACATCTGCTGTGCTTTGTTTGGATGTGGAGTTCATTCCTCGCTTGCAATGACGAGTGAAAATTAATCCAAGTGAAGATATACAGTCAGATTTGTTCTTTCATGATTTACGCAACGCTGCATTGTAAAATAAATATTTTCCGTGATATATATCAGAATGTGATGAACTTGTGCACCATTGAGTCATTTTACGTTGGGTAACTGCGAGCATGAGACCTGACTTTTTGTTAAACTGGTGTTGGTCCAGGTTGGAAGGTTTGAGCTCGTTGTGAAATAATGTGAGGGATGGATGTTCCTAAAAGGCTTGGAAATCCGAGGCCGACACAAAACCCACCTTGTCATATTCAGTTAACAAGTGCGTCTTAATAACTCTAGGCCCTTTTAGAGCACAACTCCAGTCCTGAAGACTAATGGTTGAATTTAATCCTGATTTGACTGAACCTTGTGGATCGCATTCATCAAAGCAAAAACACTTTGCCTTTTGTCGTCTTTTTTAATTCGCCCCACGGTGTCATGCAGACACGATGACCAGCTTTCAGTCTGGTTTAGCATGTTCAGTCCAACGATACAAGGCAGATATTCAGCAGAAACGGTCACAAATCAGCTCATTTGTACCAATTTAAATCAAAACTAAATCAAACTCTTAATGTTTTGTCATTTATTTATTTTTTAATGAAATCTGTCCCATAAGCTGACTAAGAACGGAGACATTATTAACTTATTCAGTGTCCCATACTGTGTGTGTGTGCAGACGTGTAGTGTAAGCGGATGGAGCGTAATTAGAAAAAGCAGAGTATGTTCTGAACATCTGGTACAGACGACAGAGGGGGGGCTGTAAAATGTTTTTTTTTTAGCCAGATAGAAATTTGGAAGGTACCCTGTTCATGGCACATTATTACTATGTCATAGCTATATAACCTCCTGAATGTAGTGTTTATAGTTTGCATTTAGAGATTAAGTAGTTGCAGATGAGATGTATTAATCCAAGATCTACTGGTTAACTCCTTCTGTGTTCAATAAAACCTCACAAATCTATTGGACAGTATTTTTCTTGATCATTTTTGAAGTTCTTATATGAGTAAAGCAACGTTGAGTCCATGCTTTGGGTTGTGTAAAAGCGGTAGCTCTTTTGGGAAACTTTAATCTTTAAGTGGGTCTTTGTTTGGTTTTCAGCTGCGTCTCTGGACTCCGTGGGGAATCGTCCCTGCTGTGATTACCACCAGTATACGTTTGCCTTCCTTCAATTTAATTTGTCAAGTTTTTCATGTTATGTGTTACGTGCAGTGTCCATGTTGACGATTGATGTCCAAGAAGTGCAAATATATTTTGGCAGTTTTTGGTTCTTTTTAACAAATTAAAAATGTGAATACTTAAAAAAAAAAAATGCTTGTAGAGTTTTAATCAACCAAGTATTACATACAGACGTAATATTATAGGCTTTTATCCTGTAAATAAATATACAGCGGCTGATAAATTAACATTTGCTTGTGTTCTAGTAGATAAAGTATTGATTATATCTGATGTGTATTGTACTCTTTGCAGGTTATTGCACAGATTCCTGTCTCAATGTAAATGATCTGCATTTGATTTAAAGATAAAGATGTTAGTTTTAAATGGAAACTGAAGATGAAATTATTGAAAGCAACAAGATAGAGAAACATTTTACTATAAAGAAATAATATCTGCATGATGATAATGTCTATGATGTACGTGATAGCATAAACTAATCTTTTTCACTTTGATCTTTGCTACTTCTGAGAACAATAAAGAGGATATTAAGAAACATGGTTGTGTAGATCTTTTTCTTTGAATATCTATTTATTTATTTTTTGTGGGGTGTGTGTTCCTTAATTCCTTAAGTGATCTTCAAATACTATCTCCAGTTGACAGTTTTACTGTCACTTTGGCTGTGTGGTTATAAAAACCCGCTGCACCTCTGATGGGAGAATCAGTTTTCAAGATGTTTAGTTACAAAGATGAAAAAATGAATAATAAAAGCCACCTTTAATACTGTTTGTGTGCATCAGATCTCTGCAGTTTATATGTGAAGCTTTGATCAGAATGTTGTGAGATACACATTATTCTATCTTTATTTATTTCTTTTATCAATTGGATCTGTGTAAAGAACTGTATAAAGCTGGCTGGACAAACCCCCCATAAAATCACCCATGAGTTTCTGAAGAGTTTATTTGAAGCCTTTTTTAGACACGTATCCTGCAGGGGAAGCCATGTTGGTATGAACTGTCCAGTCTGGTCCGGTTTATTACAAAAATGGGCCTGTGAACCTTTGCTGCATGTCTGCCCCTGTTCCCTACTCCAATTTCTTGATAATAATAGCAATAAAAGTAATAATAATCAATTAATTATAAACTTTTTCATATAAAGGCCTCGAGAGCCACATTTATACTAATCTATACTTACATTTATATTAAGGCTTAGGCTATTTACACCCGGGTGCAAGTACTGAGGCTTAGGCTATTTACACCCTTCTACCAATATCAACGTATGCTATTTGCACCCATTTATTATTAGAAAGCAAAATGTAAAAAAAAAACTTTTATTGTGCACTTCCAAGAAAAATGTCGAAATGTATTTCAACTTTATTCTCGAAATTTCGACTTTATTCACGAGATTTCGACTTTTTTCTCGAAATTATATTTCAACATTAATCACGACAATTCGATTTTTTTCTCGACATTTTGACTTTTTTCACGAAGTGCACAATAAAAAAAATATTCCCCTCTCAAATATTTTTTCTCCTGCATGGCCCTAATACTCTTCCGTACAAATACAAAGCGTAACGTTGCCTCTGAATTCCGTTTCAGAATAATTTTCTTCATTCTTTCTTCATCACAGAGCAGTGAAATGTGAACGAATGAAAATTGAAATTAAATTGCGCCTTCCAGTGCAGACAGTTGGTGCACATGTGCATGGGCAACGCATTTGTTTTAATGTTGTTTATATGTCAATAGGGTGTGAATGGCTCAGCTGATGGGGGCTTGCTATTTGTGCCCTGGTGCAAATAGTCACTCCGTTATATTAATCTTTGTCATTTTTAGCTCAGTCCCCCCCCCAGTAACTTTTACATCGTTATTATATTAAAATACTTGCTTGATCTCTTAATTGAACACACTCTGATTTTGTCTCCAATCATTACTTTTTTCAGTCTCCTCATTACCTTTGCTATGATGTCCACTAGTATCTTCATTGTTTCTGTACATCAGGAGACCACGGGGATGGAGAGAACCGAGAGCCAGACGACTCTTCCTAAAAGTGAGCAAATATGTCTTCAAATGAAACTGAGACTGATATGTTAACTGTCGTGCTTCAGGGTTTTTGTGGTTGGGTTTTGAGTTTATTTCTTGTGTTGTACTTGGTTCTTTAGTTTTGGTGTTTCTGTTAGGATCTGGGTTTGGTTTAATGTCTGTGTTCTTGGGTCTTATCTTGTATTCTTGCCTCTGTCCTCTTTTGTTTCTGTCAACTTCACTTCATCTTTTAATTCTCAGGTCTGTATTTGCCTTGTTTTTCTGTTTTCTTAGCTTGGCCTGGTCTCCCTGATTGTTTGCACCTGTGTCTCGTCAGCCCTGTGAGTTTACTCGTCTCTCCTTCCTCCGGCTGCTCCGCCTGTCAGTCAGCCCGGCCTGGCCGTCATCATGCCTGTGTTTCCTGGCTCTCTTTCTTTTCCCCGTTTGGGATTTTCTTTCTTTTTTTGTTGGAAGTGTTTTGAATTTGGTTTTTTGGATTCCTGCCTAACAGATCTTTTTGTTAAATAGAGTGCTTTTGTTTTGAAACTCCTGCTGTCTCATCTTCTGTATTTGGGCGATGGGTGCTCTAGGGCAGTGTTTCCCAACCCCGGTCCTCGCGTACGCCTGCCCTGCATGTCTTAGATGTTTCCCTGCTTTAACACACCTGATTCTAATTAATGGTCATCGTCAGCTTGTCATCAGGTTCTGTTAATGACTCAGTCGTGTTCATCAGGTGAAGCAGGGAAACATCTAAAACCTGCAGGACAGGGCTCTTGACTTTTGTGCTGTTTTAATTCAAATTCATCAAAAATGCTAAAAGTGTAACTAGATGAATTGATGACTAGTCACTGATACAACTACAAACTGTAATGCATCATCACTCAACACCCACACCTGTAGTTATGCAGAGATTTGATAGCATTTTCTCCTTATGAGGTTTATGAACATTCTCCCTCCGCACAGATGTGATGGATGTGAACTCCAGCTGCAGAGACCTAAACTACTACTTGTCCAGGCTGTAAATGTTTATTTCTGCTACAAAGTTGGACATTTTAAAATGGTGGTCAAAGGAGATGAGCTCACTTTTGGAGCCAGCCCCTAGTGGTCGTTAGAGGAACTACACCTTCATGTTGACACCAATGTCACCACACTGCAAAAACTCTTTTTCTAAGAGTTTCTTTTTTTTTAAAAAAAAAACCTTGTTTCAAGCAAATCAAACTGTTTTCATGTTTTTGTAGTTTGAAGAATTTTACTTGAGAACATTTTTCTTATGTCACTGGCAAAGATTTTCTTAGCTGAAAATAAGATGACTTTGACTTTTTTTCAGAGCAGGGAGTGCGGCAGTTTGTGTGTTTTATACTTTACACAAAATTACTTTCAATAAGAAGGTGAACATTTGCATTTACAGAGATGTTTGGATGAGAGAGTGTTAATATAATGTCCCCACCAGAGGGGATGCAAACAAGCCCTTTCACTAAATGCCCATAAATCAAACCAACAAGCAGATTAATGGGGTCCATACAGTTTTGCTATTTATTTCAAAGAGTATAAAGTACAGTGACATACAAAGGAAATAATAATACTTTTATAGAAACGATATAGCGATGGGGTACTTCCTCATTACAGGCTAATAGACTGCATTCAGAACAATCTACTCAGGTTTCAGTTTGTATTCTGTAAACTAAGCATTACACCTTTACTGTATGTGCAGATTTGTTTCAGTGGTATCGTTTTAGACAGGACAGATCATTTGACAATGTTCACATTTTACAGTCAACATTTGAACGTACAGACGTTCCGTATCGATGCTCAAACACACCTGAACACAAGTTTACACACTGCTGTCTTGGGAAGCCACGAGCTGCATGTACACAGGTAACAATCCTCATGACTAGTATTACCTCATCTGTGGTATAAATAGAGTATCATGCTGTGTGACTAATACGTGGCCTAGTAAATATGTTACGTGATCCAAATATATTATCTATACATGTTAGTTTTTACAGATATGTATCCCCTTACGTTTCTAACAGCTACATGGATGCATCTGTCTGTAAAAGGATCCAACGCATCAGTCTCTGAACTCAGGTCAGCTTTGGGGAGCGGTGGTTTGATCTGCCACGAGCACAGACGCATGATGATTTTAGATGAAAAGGATGTATCTTAACCTGCTTTCACCTTCATATTTGATTTAACTAGTCCAGTGAACAGCTTCAGAAACATTGACTATAAGGAAGTGAATATTCAGCTTCTCTGTTCTCCCGTCTCAGTGTGATTATTATGTCCACTATATAGGGCTGGGCGATATATCGAGATTTTAATATATATCGATATATTTTCAAACACGATATGGTACGAGACAATATCGTTTATATCGATTTAAAAAAAAAAAAAAAAACATTTTTTTTTTCCTTTTTTTTTATGATTTTAATATAGCTTATTTTGTGACAAATTGACTTGAATGTTTTATTTGAGATTTGCACAAATGTTTTGTTATTTGCACAACTGTCAACCTCAGTGGAAAAGTCTGCCTGTTCCTGTCTACATTGTATTAATTGTACAGTGTATTTTAATTTAATTGTTATGCAGGAAAGGGATATTTGTTTTATTTTATTCAAGAAGCATTTTTATTCTATATATGCAGGCAGTTTATTTTTATTTAATTTGTTTTATACATTTTGATATTGTGCAGACCTCTGTTAATAAAGGAACCTGTGTGACATTTGGCACGAGGCTTTGTATTAAAACTGACTGTTTTTTTAAGGGTTTGCCTCAGAAAAAAATGAAGCTAACAGAGATGCTATGCTATAATGCTTTGGGGGAAACCCCAATTAAGGCACAGAAAAAATATCGAGATATATATCGAGTATCGCCATTTAGCTAGAAAATATCGAGATATGACTTTTGGTCCATATCGCCCAGCCCTACCACTATAGTAATAATGCTTTTCCCCGGTAGCCCTCAGTGCTAGGATTCTGCATGGACTGGGCAGTTGTTGATCCAAGCCTAAGAGTCTGTGGCCCAGAATGCTCCTTGGGTTCATTCACAAAAGTGAAATAATCTAATTATGAGGAGATGATTTCTGGAAGAGAGGAGCTGCAGTCAGTTAGGCTCTGATCCTCAAAACATGTTCTACCCCTACAGTGAAGATAACCTTTAACTTCTTAACAGCAAAAACACAATTGTATCCATGTGTGGATGTTATTTTTCTGGACTCAACACATGACGTAAAGTTTTAAACCAACATGACTCATATTTGATGCAATTTAACAATAAAATATCTTATAATGAAATAAAAACAGCCTTTTTTATTGTACTGTATAAAGTCTGACTTCAATCGCATTCTTTTGTTTTACAAAACGGTACAATTCTGATATTTTTTGTTTGTTGTGGAGTATATTCTGTGGTTTGTTTTGTTTTTTTTAACAGAAGTTCAGCTTCTTTTATCCCTCCATCTTATTGCATTCCTGCTCCAGCTCCACTTCCTCTGTCCGAGTGTTTGACTTTGCTCTTGTTCTCCTCGGCGTCCGGATCGCGGCAAGTGCACTCGTCCTCGCTGCAATCCACCCCGAACTGAATCACCTGCCACATAAAATATGCACGCACAAAATAAAACATGTTGATTACCACCCACACTCCAGACGGGTCAGCCTATAACTGGACTCAAAGCTACAAAGACGTCACTTTAGACCTAAAACTCAGCCTTTTCTTCAGCGTGAGTAAGCAGACTGAGAGCAAAGCAAACAGCTACGGGAAAGCAGGGGATGAAAGAAAACGTTACACGGAGACTCTGAGAGGGATTCCCACCAGGGCTGTTACAATTCAACTATAGACAAGAGCACAACTTGTGAATGGCAAAAACAGACAATAAAAATTAAATTTGCCTAAACTGACCATGTAGCATTGTGTTTATGCTGAAAGGAAAGCAATCCTCGGTACTCGTTGCCTTTCCTCACATTTTCAAAGAGAGGCTCCTATGGCCCCCCGAAGACCGATAAAGCACATGTCAAATGCTTCAACGTGGCCTTTGAACAGCAAGAAAAACCTTGTGGGTCTTCGGGGGCGAGAGGAGGGAGGAACACACCACCGTGGAGTTGAACGGATGAACACATGTTAAGGATCAACAACAAGGAGCTGCCAGCTCTTGTCTAGGAAGCGAGCCATCACCACAGGTTGCAAAATAAACTCTGGTGCCCCGTGATGCAGTCTGTTGTAAGAAATGTAAACATTTGCTCTCGGAGAGAAGGAGCGAGAGGAAGACGGAGAGAGGGAGAAGGAGGCAGAGAAAGAAAACAAGGATGAGGGCGAGTGCGGTGGGAAGATGAGTAGGAAGCGGCGGCTCGTCAGCCTTCGCTGCTGCAGCCGCCGGTGCAGACGCCGGGAGTCGGAGGCCGAGCGGCTCCTTCACTCGCGGCTCCGACCAGCTACAAAAAGGCCCCGATTCACATAAAATGCCAGCAGACCCTTTTAAGACAAACTGGCACACCCTTTAAACGTTTTCCTAACAACTTCATTTTGATTCATTGATGCCGGCTCGGGGCAGCCAGGGAGAATTCCGCTTTCGAAAGCCCTCTAACAACTTTTGGACGGGTTTCCTTTTGCTTCATCTACAGAAACAAAAGCCAAGTGTTTTGGTGCTTCGGAGTGTTGCCCCCCGCTGTTTACTGCAACACGTTGTAGACCAAGAGCGCACGTCACGAGAACATTTCAAGATGATGCATTAAGCCTCGCATGCGATGAAAACCAGCAAAATCTTCCTCCATCTGTTTTGTCTTCGCTGCCTTTACTACTCTGTTCCTCGGTGGCGTCAAACGCAGGCTCCACTTAACCAATCACATGAAGAGTGTAGGTTTCCATAGATGGTGTGGCCGATCAGATCTCTTCTTTTTGGACATTTTCCTTTTTGGCCAATGAAAGGATCCTATCTTCTCTGCGGCAGCTGCCCTTGTGAATGAACCCGGTGCTGCAGGAGCTCCATAAAGCAGAGGCCCGTCAGACCCATCCACACATTAACCCACAGGAGCTCTGAGTTAAATATCTCCAGGTCACATCTCTGTGAGTTCTCCTGCTGGATCTGTGTGGCCGTGTTAGATACAGGCAAAGGAATCCTAGTGTGCGTGTTTGTGATCAATAAGCCTCTCTTTCATGTAGGGCTGGGGATCCATTCAAATGTCAAGAATCGATTCCGATTCTTAAGATTCAGAATCGATTATCAAGATTTGATTCGATCCGATCCGATTCAATTCCGATATTGATTTGGGTTAGTGTTATTAAAACTGTTTTTTGAGCTGTTGCATGAATTATATGACTGTAGTTATGCAAAATGTTACTACTAGTATTATATTGAGATTCAACAGCAAGTATTGGCAGCTAATGATGCTGTAAGGACCAATCACCTCCCAGAATGCTGATAGAACTGCTTTCAGAAACATCATGTGGGTCAGAATTACCAAACAGATCCAGGGAGGAAACAGAGACGGAAGAAATCGGTTTAAATTTTTAACACATTCCGTTTTTATTTGTTCCATTTTCGGTCTATTTTGGTTTTTAATTTTTGACAATTTGGTTTTTTGCATTTTTTGCAAATGTAACCCCAAGACAGTATATAAAGTAATGAAATATAGACAATTTATGCAATTATAACCTAACACTTTAATGTTTTCATACCTTTAAACATATTTAAAGGCAAAAACATGGCACCAGTTATTCTCGTGTCCAACAAAACATTCCTTTTTTGAGGATAAACAAAAAAAATAACCAAAAGTTGTAATGATGAAAAAAAAATACATAAATAAATAAAATAAAATAAAAAAAACCCCAATTTTTTTTTAAAAATCCAAAAAAAATCGATCTTTAGACATATGAATCGATTTTTAGGAATTAATATGAGAATCGATCAGGCCTACTTTCATGAGCAACAGCAGAGAATATATTTCATGGAGGACGCTGCTGTTTCAAAGCTCTTAATTCCTCTGCCTGGATTAGTCGAGCCACACAGAAAACCAGCCAAATAATGCTTGATCTCAGCCAGCGCCGCCCTCACCTCCCGTTCCACCTCTGTGCCGGAGTGGAGGTGGCAGTCAGGATGCCTTTCTCTCACGCCAGTTTAGTTCACTTCCTTGAAAAGACCCCCGCTCACTGAGCTGCTGTTTTACAGTGGCCGAGCAAACCGCAGACCGTCAGACACCTCTCCACTCCTACACCCAAACCCTCCAGCTCTCCCTTCCCCTGTAAAAGAGCAGTTAGTGGCAGTCTGGCAGCTCGTTTATAATGACGGCAGCTACAGATGTGCTGAACTCCTTCTGCGCTGAGGAAGGAGCTGCCAGTGAGTCATGGCGTGCTGTGGACATGAAGGAGACAGCAGCCGCTCAGCCAACTGTAGACCGGAGGAATTCATGCACAGGGCCTCCTGAATAAGTGTCATGAATATGTTGCGCTGCGCAAGCCAAATAGGGTATACTGGAGGAGGAAAGAGGGGGGCACTTCCCAAATATCCACACGGCAGACACATTCTCATGGAAGCATGGAAAAATAAAAAAAAAGATGTATTTATCCACCACTGCCTGCTCATTATTATTCATACCATTCCTTTTAGCCATCCAATACATGAAGCAATTATTTAGGGGCAATTAGCGTAATGAGATGCATTTTCAACTTGTAGAGAGCACGAACCTTCTGTCTAGTATTTTAGGATGGATAAACATAAATATATCCAGCATATTCCGGAAAATGATTAGGCTAGAAAAATACAATTTATGCTTCAAATAGCCTTCTCATGTCCTCCAAAACATTAAATTTAGATCCTCCAAAGCCTGCTATATTTGTCCGTATCCAGGAATTAAACCCCGAGCGGTGTTTTCTACAATGGTCTACACGTCAGGTTAATATCAAAGGTGAGAAAGCATTTTATAGCAGAGCGGTGATGAAAACCTGCTTATTTACAGTCGGAGTGGAAAAGCTGGAAGGCACGAGTCTCCTCTGTTGTTTTAAGCACAGATCACTGAAAATCGCTAAAAGAAGAGAGGGGAGAGTAGCAAGGATTCGTGTTTGTTTGCTTAGCAGAGGTCTCCCGCGTAGCGGCAAAGGTGCTTATGCCAAAAGAAACTGATTTCTACTACTGTAAACAGGAAGAATCTGACTTTGAATCCAGCTTCGGCCTCAAGCTTTATCTTGATCACAAGATGTTGGGCACCTACATCTGAGAGAAAAACAAACCTGATGATACTAAAAAGTAATGAGAATCAGTCTCTCTGCAGGAAATGTGTCTGTTTACCTTTCTGGTGGAGAGCGTGGACGGGCAGCAGTCCCCCCCGTCGTACTGGCAGTACGCCCTGTTGTTGATGGTGTCACACCAGCCATCCCCTCCAAAAGGCTGGACACAAGTTGCAAACAAAAAAACATCTTACTCCAAATGTTGACTTTACCTCACACAGCATGAGAGGCCGCGAGGGCCAAACAAAAATACCATTTGGGTGCACTTTGCCAAGAAACACATTTGCAAATATTGTCATACAATTAACTTGTATGGAAGAAATGTTCATTAGACAAATCAAAATAAACACAGAGTATTCCAAGTCTGTTCCAAGTTGTATTTGTGTGGTCAAGAAATGATGTAGTGAGTAAGAGATGAAGGCCCCGGGCTATCCAGCGAGCTGACGGAGGACCGGCTTCACAGCACGGTGTCACATCCACCGTGATGAAAGTAGCTCAGAGAGCAGCAGTCATCACAGCAGAGGCTTTAACAGACTCAGGGGGGGAAAGGGAGGGAGTGACGGCACAAAAGACCAAGAGTACATCTTTAAAAGTATCCTCAAAGTGGCTTCATATCTGTGCCTATAAGAGGACCCGAGCTAGAAATTGCAAAATGTCCTTCATGCAACTTTAAATAAATGCACAAGGACTCTCCATTGTGGAGTAAACACTGACACTGAAACTGTGGAGTAAACACTGACACTGGAAATGCTTTTGAATGCAAATGCAAAAAATGGAGGACTGGGTGATTGAGTGACTAACTGCTCTGGATATAGATGTCAACACACCAGTCAAAGTAATCTTTTATATTTACTCTGCACATTTTTCACCTGATGACCTTGTGAAATGAAACTTGCACCCTGAAGGATTAAGTTCTTCCTCGAGGAGACAGCCATCTCATTGACTGGCCTTCCAGAAAAAAATTAGGACCCCCGACGGCTGTGGTAAATGTCCCGTCTGATATGGACGGATGAATGGTACGAGAATGGTTACTATGGTTACTGAGCTGGAGGATCAAAGTAATCCTCAGGTTCCAGGTTTCACCATGTTGAGTACAACCTTGTTCGCAGAAATGATTGATACATCGATGTTCAGAGGTGTCAAAAGTATTCACATTTATTACTCAGGTAGAAGTATAAATACTAGAGTTTAAAAATACTCCTGTAGAAGTTGAAGTATCAACTCAAGTTTTTTACTCAAGTAAAAGTATAAAAGTACTGGTTTCAAAACTACTTAAAGTATAAAAGTAAAAGTAATGTAAGGGGGGAAAAAGCCATTGAAAATGAATGCATCTTAGTATAATGCAAATATATTAAAGAAGCATATATGTGTACTATTGAGCATTAACATGTGTTTCAGAGAGCAGCAGATATGATGACTAGTTGCCAATAAGTATTGTAATGGTGCAAAAAGTCAAACTTCAGAGGCATGTTATCATTTATCCTAACCTTTATTGGAATGTACATCCAAGTTTAGTTGCAGGAATCTGAGGGAACGGATGTAAGAACAAAACTGGACAAGAACATCTGAAACAACCACAACCAAATTCACTCTATCCGGATGGAGCAATTTAACTGGATAGTTTTTATTTAAAGGCCGAAATGAAATAGAGTAACGAGGCTGTTTTTAAAATGTAAGGAGTAAAAAGTACAGATAATTGCGTGAAAATGTAAGGAGTAAATAAATAATTACTCCAGTGAAGTATAGATAACCAAAATTTCTACTTAAGTAAGGTAACGAAGTATTTGTACTTCGTTACTTGACACCTCTGTCGATGTTGTTATTCTTACCACTTGTTCAAACGATGGACCATCCATACGCCGGTTTATAGCGTCCTCAGCTCTGCGGCTGAGCAGCTGCCGGATCCCCTCGTCTCCCCAGTTACTCATCTTGCAAATATAGATCCTACCTGTGACCTCATGCTGCTGTTGTTTCTCTCATCAGCATCATCAGTAATAATAATCAATTAAATAAAAACCCTCCCCTGGTGGGTTGTACTCAGGTGTTCAACAAACTCCTCCCACGTCCCGCCACCCGTTAGTTCTGTTTACATCAGACCTCCCCCCGGTTAAAACCACCCTCGGGGGCCAGTTATTCACGGGGCGGCTCGACTCACCACTCCGTGTCGGTCAGATCTGCTAGATCTGCACGTTAAACGCAGGGGATCCGCCGATGTAAAAGGTGCTAGAGAGAAGACAGGACCTTTAAAGGGGACCTATTATGAAAAACAGGTTTTTTCTTGCTTTAACATATATAAAGTGGTCTCCCCTCAGCCTGCCAACTGTTAAATGCACTAGAAAAGTCCACAAAGACTTGTGTTGTACCTGTTGCTTAGCCTTTGCCAACTGGATGTTAAATGCAGAACGGGACCATTGATTGATTTATGGTACATTGTGTAGTTAGAGATCTGTGGTCAAAAGTGACATGAAAAGTGCAATACCACTCATGTCCACTAGGTGCTAGTTCAGTAACGTCTGATACCTCACAGAGTATTCTAAAAGCTACAATCATTAATTAATAAGTGTGTTATTATTTTTCCCAACACTTAATTAGTTACTCCTCGTAGGTGTCGATAGAGTTTTGGGGATTAATTCCATTTTCAAATACTTAAAGGGGACCTATTATGAAAAACAGGTTTTTTCTTGCTTTAACATATATAAAGTGGTCTCCCCTCATCCTGCCAACTCAGAGAAGGAGGAAAGCAACCAAATTCTGCAGTGTCTGTACAGCCGCCCAGATGAGCCGTCCTGTGTGATGTGGATCTACGAGCCGTTCAGATTCTGTGCCCGTCGTTACGTAACGACGGGCGCGATTCACATCGGTTGGCCTCTGATGCATGAAACCACGCCCACAACTAACTCCGCCGGCCGGAGCTTCCACCATTTTCTCGTAGCGGTGTATCGTGTCATTCAGGCAGCCAATCAGCACATAGCCTCATTATCATAGCCCCGCCCACTCAGAATCCCGCATAGATAATGAGGTTAGAGAATGGGAAGATAAAGACATGGCTTAGAGGCTGAATTTCTTATTTATTTAGCAAAAACAATCAAAAGCTTGTTTTTAAAACATTCAAGGCCTGTTTAAAATAGGTATTAGATGCCATAATAGGTCCCCTTTAAATTATAAAGACACTTATCAGATGCTTTCATCCTGAGACGTTCGTGTATCCAGACCTGTGTAACGTTATCAATGACAAGGACTTCTCTAAGAAAGCTGATAAGGGGTAAAAGTGGGTAAAGGTAGCCCAGTGTGGTGCTGAAGAATTGATGCCTGATGTTTCCTGAGGCAAATGGTTAAATGTCATGTGTTTATATTCAATGCCACAAACAGAGCAGTTCTTTGTGACTCAGCAAGATGATCTTTTCACCTTGGACTTGCACTTGTGCAGAAAGAGTTCCCAGGCTGATATCATTTAATGAGTGTTCAGCTATGCTGCACGCTGCTGGATTAGTGGCACTTCCTAAAGCTGTTTGGTGAAGTGCCTTGGACAGTTTGAGAAACCCACCACAGAAGCTTCAGAGTGGCATGTAGATTTGTAGGATGTAAATTATACTGAAATGCATCATGATAAAAGCCAAGTTTTCCTTTAAATCTTGAGGGTTTTGCTGAATGCCAGTACTGTGAAAATAAGCGCGGAATGCCAAAGATACTTTTGGCTTTGTCCGATAAGCTGATGGAGAACTTTCAAAGAGCTAACCTGTGTATGGGGAAAGAGCAGCTGCTGGGAAGATTTCTGCAGTTTTCTCTTCACTTCAAAGAAGTCCCTAGCTGAAAAAAGAAAAGAAAACCTGCCTTTCCCAACTAAAACGCCACAGCATGAATAAATCTATTTAATCGTTCTGTTTTATGAGTAAATACTTTACCAGCAACAGCACCACAAACTTCAAACAAAACCCTACTTGTATGTAAATGTATGAATTACCATGATTTTCTAGAGGAGAAGAGAATTTCCGTGACTTTATTTCAGGTCTTATCTCGTTATGTTGAGGTTAATTGATATTTGCACTCCCCTCAAGGCAGCATTTAGCTTATTCCACAGAGAACAGCTTAGGCCCATGAAGAGTAAAGCAGCCAGAGTTGGCTGCACACCTTAGTCCCACATGGATAATTAAAAGGTCACCTGGTTTGTGTATCATCTTTATGCAGCAACTCCCCTTAAATCAGACTGAAAAACAGAGAGACGACGCAGCAGCCAAGGCCACACCTAACTTACATAAATGTTCCACCTCCTGGTGCTGACTCTTTCAAGAGGAGCACACACTGTCATAAGCACCTGCCAGAACATTAAGAAAACACAGGCATGAATTCTGGTGAGAATTCTTCTGTCAAAAAGTGTTTTTGTTGTTTTTTTTTTTTTTCTTCCTGCCACGTATCGTATTAGTCTTTACACAGCAGACGTTTTGCAGAGTCCCTTCCCCCACCCCCACCTAGTCCTGTCTGAAAACAGGTGGGGTTGTGAGTTTTTACATCTGACAAATAAGACAATCGGGGGATGTTGGAGGAAAGTGTGGGTGGACGTTAGTTTAGGCGAGAGAACGTAAAACATAGATCGCAAAAGGTGAGGGATACGAGCCTCAGTACTTGGGGATTCTTTGGGTATTTTATATGGTTAAAAATTGCTTTTTTGAAGTACGTTTAAGCTGAAATGCACAGTGCCTTGAAAAGTAAAGCGCAAGTTTTCCAGAAGTACATGTGCAAGTGGTTATCCCAAAGCAACGTATTCCAGGGACTTACAAACGGGAGACGACGGTGAGAGAGCCCAATAAAGACCCAGAACTTGCAAAAAAAGATACTATTGGCTGGATAACGAATGCAATTCAATTACAGTGGGGTTCCCCACAACTGAAACATGTGGCCAAGACATAGAACACTGGCTCCCTCTATTTAGCCGACTCCCACTGCAAACAAGACCCGAGTAAAGCCCTGGAAATAGGTGACCAGAATTTACTCTTTGGCCCTGCTCGGTTCTGCACACACATTTGTCTTTGTTTGCTGTCCTGTGTTTATTTTCAAATGTTCATTTTTCATTTACCGTATAAGAATAAAGCTGAGAAAAACAAAGTAGTTTATATAATAATAAAATACAAATATTATCAAGCTCCACTTGAAACCTTTGCACCTCAACTCGCAGCAGGTGTTGATGCAAATAGCAGCCGGTCAGTGAGCCAGAAGCTAAAGGGGGTTACAATCAAATCTATTAATGATCACATTTCAAATCTTTTTACATTTAATACTTCAATGTGCGTAATGCCATTCATGCTGAAAAGTCACTACGTGCTTCGTGATGAGATGAGGGGAATTAACACACTACAGCAGCCATTTTTTTTAGTTTTTTCTCTCCACTCTGCCAAAATGCCTCATGTGAAGTGATGTATAAGTCAATGCATTTAATTGGCTCACTGTTACACACTCGATTACATTCTTTGCTGTTGTCGTCCACCAGACATTTTAATCATGCTGCAAAAAACACCCCTATAAAGGCTCGTAAAAGTATTTTGTCTCTGATACCATTCTCTCATGGTTAAAAAGGTGGATTAGAAAAACATTACAGAAAGATCTGAGTCTGGCAGTCGTACAGGGCCTGATAAGATGTCTGAGATGACTCACGCTTTCAACCTGGATACAGACACACAGCGAGGGAAGGAGAGGGCGCGATGGCATCTGGATGAAATCTGGCACTGATCATATGCAACACATGTGGTCTGGTATAATTTACAGAGCTGTAATGGAGGAGTGGGTTATAAGCAACTGTTTTGCCTAGCAACATTCACAGGAAAGTGGAAGAGGAAAATGTAGTGCTGGCAGCAAGGGAGAATATTTTAATACTGTCAGACATCAACAGTTTATGTGTTCCATCAGTAGTTCCAGCTTTTCTGAACCCAACAGATAAAGGCCAAATGAAAACTATCTGGGTTTATGGTTTTATGCCGTTGAACGTTAGAGGATCCATCCATTTTCTATACCCTCTTGATCTGGTTAGAGGTCTCAGAGGGCTGGGGTCTCTCCCAGCTCTCTCAGGGCCATGCAAGGGACAAGGGACCACTCGGTCAGAGGGCGCTACCAACACATAGCTATTACCTTCAGATTGACTAGCCTTTTCTGGATTTTACGAATGAAATGTTGTGCCTAAATCTTATTTTTCCTGAAGGAAAGGAACCCAAACACACCCTTCCGTGTCTTGAGTGAAAACATCTCTAATCCCACCTTTTACGCAAATGAGGTGTGATAACAAGCATTAAGTCCCTCCTGCACTTAAATACGTTCTTCAAACGGAGCCGTTTGTTGCAGAAACACCTATTGAAATGCTTATTAACTGAGTTGTTTCCTTGATTTTTTTAAGATTTATTTTATTGTCCCACGCCAGTCTCTCTGGTACTTTTCTGATGAGTAAAGGTGCAAATGGAAGTATTGTTTACCAGCAGGAGCTGTTGATTGAGCTTAGAGGAGCCAACCAAATACCGCTATAACCGAGACCCCAAACGCTAACTCAGTTGAACAGGAGACATCTTGGTTGTAGCATAGGAGCAACAACAGAGGAAGACCAAGTTTAAATAATTTTCTTCTCTCAAATAAAATGAAAAATGTAAGATTGCTGGGAAATTAAGAAGACGATCTTAGATGACTGATAACACAACAGGAATGCTGGGACTACAGGACTGTCTCAGAAAATTAGAATATTGTGATAAAGTGCTTTATTTTCTGTAATGCAAAAATGTCATACATTCTGGATTCATTACAAATCAACTGAAATATTACATGCCTTTTATTATTTTAATATTGCTGATCATGGTTTAGTTTAAGAAAACTCAAATATCCTATCTCAAAAAATTAGAATATTCTGGGAATCTTAATCTTAAACTGTAAACCATAATCAGCAATATTAAAATAATAAAAGGTTTGCAATATTTCAGTTGATTTGTAATGAATCCAGAATGTATGACATTTTTGTTTTTTTAATTGCATTACAGAAAATAAAGGACTTTATCACAATATTCTAATTTTCTGAGACAGTCCTGTATATCATTTTGTGCTCCTCACTGTGATGCTGCTGCAGAAACAAGCCCCGACTCCGACACGTCTCCACCCAGCTTTCAGAAGATACGGACAGACACTAAACTTTACGCTAAATGGCAAGAACGCGGTGGGATCGCTGTGGTTGTTGACAACAGGTGGTGTAATCCAGGACTTGCTACCATGAAGGAGCATCTCTGAACCACAAACCCTGAGCTACTGACTGAGTTTCCATCCATATAAACTACCAGTATATTGTATCAATATACTGTATAAGCAGCCTGAGCCGCTGCCGGTGCTGCATCTGATCTCATCAGCTCAGCGGTTGTCACTCTACAAACACAAAACCACAATGCGTTCCTGACGGTCTCAGGAGATTTTAACCAACGCCTCTCTCCCTCTATCTCCGCTAAACTTCCCATGTTTCAACAGCTGGTCAACTGCTCAACCGAGGAAGGAAAAAAATGTAAACTTTATGTTAACAGTTGCATGCAGCCTGTCATCTCATACTTTACTCCATAAGGTAGATCCAAATCATGTCCTCATGTCCATCTACAAACCTGCAGTTTAGAGGCCAAAACTTTGATGAAGTGGTCAGAGAAAGAGAAAGAAACTGTGCACGGCAGAGGAGAGACGACATCGCTGACACGGGTGAGTGACTTATGTCCACTATAGCATATATATATATATATATATATATATATATATATATATATACATATATATATATATATATATATATATATATATATATATATATATATATATATATATATACACTACCAGGAGAGTGAGGTTCATCCCCGAATAACCTGGGATTGAACTGAAAGGGCTGCTAAGTAAGGCAAGGCAAGTTTATTTTTATTGCACATTTCATGTACAAGACAAAGTGCTTTACATAAAAAAAAGAAAATTTTAAATGCATTAAAAGGGAAGAGTTTAAAAGCAGAAATTAAAGACAGACAGAAAAAATTAAACAAATGAGATGCAAGAAATAAAGGTTGTAGTGCATAATGTTGGATTACTGAAATGCAGCAGTAAATTAAAAGGTTTTCAACCTTGACTTAAATCAAGTGAGAGCAGCCCTGATGCATTCTGGAAATAAGAGAGAATAAGTCGCCAAGGAGCAGGGAGGAATTATAGAGAACTCTACAAAAACAACTTCAATTCAAGCGAAAACGAGGTGTACAGGGGAGAGAGATTGTAGCGGAACGACGTGCTGGATGTGTGGTCGGTGATGAAAAGGTAACTGGCTTCAAGCTAAAGGGAGCTCAGACTGATGAAAGCCTGGACAGAGACGATGAACAGAACCTCTCTTTCTTTTGTAACGGGTTCAGCACAGCATCCTCCTCTCCTGCCTCCGGCCAAACAGACCTCTCACACCCTCCATGGATCCACATCTTCCCTGTCAAACTTTTACAACATCAGGAAACGCTGAAACTCTTCCCTCATCCCACCTGTCTGTCTAAAACCGTCAGGTGCTCAGGGCCCTGGAGACAGCAAGCCTGCAGGTCTGCACGGTGTCAGCCTCTAACACCTGAAATAGGGGGAGATGCCTGACTGTCATGAACTATTTGGAGTGCAGCTTTTATTTTATTATTTATTTACAAGTTTCTAAGGCCAAAATACTTTCTTTATTGAAATATTTAGAACATTTACCCTGAGCGGGCACCGAGTAAAGAAGCAAACGTTGCAGAAATCTTCTGCTGTTCCCTGCAAACATTAAAGTCCTACATGAGTACAAGTGTAAGGGGGAATTAGGGAGAATTTGGAGGCCGTTTGTTTAAAGGAATGTAATGCCTGTTGTGGCAACGAGAACCAGTACTTTCTCTCTCCTACTGGAGCCCACTCCCGCTCGGCTCTACAGATAGTGTGTATGACCTTTTCTTCAAACAAAGAATTAGATCAATTGCAAGCCTGGCGACTTGGCTTTGCTGCAGGCCAATTTGTGCAGGTCTGATGATAATGGGTCGCCGTTTCATCAGCTGGGAGCCCGAACTCTCAGCACTGCAACCATCTTGGAGGTCGTCCCGCTGCCAAAGCAGGGCGGTGCACAGTAGTGCACACAAAAGATGCAATCCCTGGTGACTGATTTCATCCAGGAAAGATGACAGTGGACTGTCACAGGGTGGTGGTCCTTCGCACATAACTGATATTATCCAGCTGGGACAAAGAAAGAAATGTAGCTCTTGTATGAAATCATAATGGGGCCACTCGCTCTGACGGTTGCAAAGTCCCAAGAAATTTCAAAGGTGGAAATCTTCCCTGTAATCAGAGGTGTCAAGTAACAAAGTACAAATACTTCGTTACCTTACTTAAGTAGAAATTTTGGTTATCTATACTTCACTGGAGTAATTATTTTTCAGACAACTTTTTACTTTTACTCCTTACATTTTCACGCAATTATCTGTACTTTTTACTCCTTACAATTTAAAAACAGCCTCGTTACTCTATTTCATTTCGGCCTTTAAAAAAAAAACTATCCAGTTAAATTGCTCCATCCGGATAGAGTGAATTTAGTTGTGGTTGTTTCAGATGTTCTTGTCCAGTTTTGTTCTTACATCCGTTCCCTCAGATTCCTGCAACTAAACTTGGATGTACATTCCAATAAAGGTTAGGATAAATGATAACATGATCTGAAGTTTGACTTTTTGCACCATTAGAATACTTATAGGGAACTAGTCATCATATCTCCTGCTCTCTGAAACACATGTTAATGCTCAATAGTACACATATATGGTTCTTTAATATATTTGCATTATACTAAGATGCTTCATTTTCAATGGATTTTGTCCTTAATGGCTTTTTCCCCCCTTACATTACTTTTACTTTTATACTTTAAGTAGTTTTGAAACCAGTACTTTTATACTTTTACTTGAGTAAAAAACTTGAGTTGATACTTCAACTTCTACAGGAGTATTTTTAAACTCTAGTATCTATACTTCTACCTGAGTAATGAATGTGAATACTGAAGACATCTCTGCCTGTAATTAATTCTAATATTCAAGAAATACTGGGAATAAACTAAAAAATAAAACAAATGTTTAGCAAGTAACTTAAATATAGTCGTGATTTTACTTTTTAGCATTATTTCAGTTAAAATAATCAGATTTGATGCTAATTAAAGTGAATCTATACCGTGCGCTTTACTCCTGGATAACATCTAAAATCCTGGACCAAACAGCAGAACCCCTGAAGCAACACTATTTGAGCCCAACGACTGCATCATGTCAAATAAAAGCGTATCTGTGTTGTATTAAAGTAAACTAAGAGATACAAAATGTGTAGTAACTGGCTATCTAGCTCATTAATCAGAAATAGTAAATGTAAGCCAGCTGACAGCATTTCGCTGACCATGTAAGAAACTAGATACTATAGAGCGAGCTAATTACCGTAAAGCAGCTTCTCTTGCTGAAACTAGTTCTATTAATTTTTCCAGCATTAACTGTCAATTATTTTAACAATTCAGGAATAGTACAATTGGTCAATGATATAAAAATGCACTCTGTATATCCTTGCAAATACAGAAATATATCTACAAGAAAACGGATGCTGCTGGCTTGTCACAAAAAAGGAAGCCATCCTTTTTTTGTTTTGAGAAGAAGAGTTCCAGAGCACTCAAGGTAGACTGTTTTTTAACTAAGCAGAAAGATTTAAAAGCTTTGTCACCATAAATAATTAATCTAAATCTAACATAATCCTGTGATTAATGCAGTTTCCTTTATCAGATGATTCATTAGGCTTGGCAGGCTTAACAGCATTCGGCAATGCCAGGATTTCTGGAAAAAGGGCTCCCTGGATGGACTTGAAAAGGATTCTTTCAAAGTGCGAGAATATCAGTTTGTGGCTGAGATTTGTCAACATGAAATATGAAGCATATTGCACACTAACTCTGGTATTTTGAGTTGTGATGACAACAGGGATGCAGCATGTTTTGCTTCATGTTTAATATTACTGGAAAAGTCTGGCTGAGACGGTAAGTCTAATGTGGTTATCCCAGAAATGGTGTAATTGTTAGGATTAAGTACTTCATATCTCAAGGTCAACTAAATAGCAGAGCAAAACTGCAATCACTTTGAACTTTAAGCTTTCATGGGATCTGCAGATTGCATTTTATGTGAAAATAGCTTTGCACTTAGACCACCAAAGACAAATATGCGTAATGTAGTGCCCAATTGACATAAACCTGTGGTTAAATGTAAAAGTAAATATATACGGTAGTGCAAAATCTTAATTCCTGGAAGGGATTTTCTAGATCTGCAGCCAAAAACGGCATCAGTCACCACTAAAAAAGATAGTAAAAGTTTCTACAACCTGGGTTAGGCTGACATTCAGATAAAACAGTATTTTCCTCATGTTTGGCCTCTGTGGAGGCATTAATAGGTAAAAAGAGAGGAAAGAGGAAACGTTGCACTACATCTTGCTCTCTTACCTCACACGACTGGATGCAGTGGACGCTCTGAGGATCAGGATACCACTTCATCAACCCGGTGCAGATTATCCTCTGAGACAAAAGGCAAATAAGAACACTGCTCAAGCAATGCAGTCACAGGAAATCGACAAGTTGGTTTGCTGTAGAAAAATGATAAAACACTCAAACACAAAAACATTTCTAAGAACCTTTCTGTAAACTTGATGCTCAAAATTCAAACTAGAGCTGCTCAGTGTCGCTTTGGTGAATGTGCTGATTATCAGACGATAGAAAACACATATTTTTAATCTGTTATCGCCAAATAAATATACTGCATATCTATGTAATGTTTAGACTTCAACTTTTAAGGAAACTTTTAATCGCTACTAAGGGATCCCATAATGAGACAATACTATCACATGCTTATTTCCAATCCATTGAAATGTGTAAGTACAGATCAGCTCTCCTGCAAACCCAGCAAATACACACGACAATGCAATGTGGATAAAATAAATGTTCCTCATATTTGCAGACATAAGGCAAAAAAAAAAATGATGTTTAAAGTGTAATATAATGTTTCTGACAATATCAGCACGGATGAAGGAGCATCTCTGCACCCCAGATCTCGTTGGCTGTAAGTTTGCGTCAGTATTATCTCAATATACATTTTGTGGTTTAGTAATTTGTGGAAAAGTTGAAATACACTCATTACATTATCAGTCTGCATACCGGTATTGAGTTGGGCCGTTAAACTCTGCTGTCACTTTGAAATGAATAAGGCTACATCTTGAACTCATTCTCGTGGAGGCCATGAGCACTCTGTTGTCTGCAGAACATTATGAGAATTTGCTTTGTTGTGCAAGAAAACTTCCTACAGAGCAAAAATTATCAAAACTCAACATCTTGTGTTGAAATTCGGGTGAGACTTTGGCTGAATGTCATAAATTTAGCCCCAGGAGTTAACCAGGTGATAGTAGACAGCTGGCCACCTGACAAATATGGACAGAGAAAGTAGATCCTCCCCGGGGATTTCCTGCGCAGCCCAACCCAGCAATGGAGACCTGATTCTGAAGAATTTGAGAACGCAATGCTTTGAATTCACGAGGCGGCGTCAAAGATATGGTGCAAGTAATCAGACCTCAATCCAACTATTCAACCTTGGCAAAGGGAAGCTAACTGGCTGGCTGACTGACCACCCAAAAGTAAAGCAAGACCGGAGCAGTGTTTGCAACAGTTCTAACGTAGAAACCATTCCTGAGCTACGATTGTGTAACATGATACGTCTTAGAGGCAAAACAACAACAGTGTAACTCAGACCCAAACTCTGACATTCCTACCAGTTTTTTCCCTAGCGGACATGTATACACGTTGGTGTGAGAGATATGAAGAGTTCCTAAAAAGGTTTGACGTCAACTGGAACCTTCAGTCGCGCTATCTCCCTGCGATTTCCAGCGCTGCAAAAACACTTGAGATAACAACAAATACACACTCACACGCACAATGTGGATTTTGTTGAATGATTAACTGGTGCTGCTAGGAGTAAAAATATTTTTCTAGAAAACTTTAAAGCATACCATCCTGCCAAATATTCAGTTAAATATCTGATATGAAAAATATTTGCACCTCCATCCTTTCATCCATCAATTCTTACTGCTTAGTCCATTTCAGGGCTACAGTGTGAATGGGTCGGGCCCCGGCCCCCCTGCCTTCAGCAACTACCTCCGGTTCCTCCCGTTCCTCCGGGGGATCCCAACAGGGAGAGACGATACCTCCAGGAGGTCCTGGGTCGGCCCCAGGGCCCTCATCCAGGACGTATCAAACAGCTTCTATTCCCTCTGTCCATTGTGCAAGAGCAGCTCCACACCTAACATTTACACTTATTCTGATGAATTCAAAAACCTCAAGTCTAGTTTGAACCAGGAAAACATTTCAGGCATTCTTGCTCGCTCAGAGAGGCATTTGAATGCTTGAAGGTTTCTGTTGAAAACAATTTTCTATTGGACAGCAGATAGTGTTATCATATGAATACCGATCTTTTTTAATTATCTCAAATTAATAATAGTGTAATCCAAAATGCATGTGGCCCTGCGATGGACTGGCGACCTGTCCAGGGTGTAACCCCGGCCGCTTGCCTGAAAATTAGCTGGGATAGGCTCCAGCAGACCCCCGTGATCCTGCAAAGGATAAAGCGGGTATAGATAATGGATGGATGGATGGATGGGTAATCCAAAATCCAGCTTTTACTTGTGATCATTTTCATTTAATGTTTGAAATATTTCAAAACTAAGCCTGGAATCAAATGATAAAAAATAAATTCCCTCTAACTCTGAAGCTAACTCGGAAGCCACTAATGAAAGTGTTGTAATTTCTGACTGTTTCACATTTTAAAAGTTTTCGAATGAACATAACAAAAAAAAAAGAAAAAGAGACGGAAATAACCTCTCTTGGATGATGTTGTTCGTTCTTTCATTTTTAGTAGAAAAAAAAAAACTTGAACAATTAATAAACATTCTGGCTTTGAAAAACAAACTTTAAAAAAGGAAGTAAAACGTTGATAATTATTGGCAGATTTTTATTATTTTTTTAGATCAACTAGATCACCTATTTGTGACAGAAAGATTACAAAGTCAGATTCTAATTTGTCTGAAGTCTAAATATGCAAACAATCTGCAGTAAAAGAAAGTACTTGCAGACTTTAACGAGCTGTTACACCTGACAGATCATCGTGAAACATAACACCAACAAGCGAGCTCTAAGTTGAAACAATAGATTATAAAACTCCCTGAAGAAGTTATTTCAACACTGCAGCCAAAGATGCTGCTTGCTCCCAGTCGGCAGAAGAAAGTGAGAAAGATGGAAAAGGAAAGCACCCAAAGAAATATGTGAAAGCATTAGGTTAGAAAACCGAAAAACAAATTGCTTTAAAAACAGTAAATGCAAAATGAAAAGAAATAAAATATAAATACACAGCAAGAAATCTGCTGAAGGAAATGGGATTAAACCATCATTAACACTTTAACAGAAGAAAACGAGGTTACGGGGTGCTAAAGAGAAACAGCTTTGTATTGTGGAAAAAGTAATATTCAACAGTGATTCACAAATTCTGTGTTGGGTAAAGAGGTGATGGCACAATCTTAATTTGGTGCAGGATCAATAAAACCTCTAAAGATGACTACCTGAAGAAAACCCCCGTATTTCAACAGTCAGATGGCCGGTGGGGGAACGTGGGTGTCTTACCAGGGCCGGCTCTGCTGGTCCTGCTTCCTGGCTTCGGCCTCTGTTCCCCCTCCTTCCCCCCCTACATGATTCATACGCACATAGGCGATGGGGCGGGGGGTCCGGGTCGTGGGGGGCATTGTCCCGCGTGGCCCGGCACTCCCCGCCTCACGGTTTTAACAGCAATGTAGACACTGCACATTCAACACTTAATAAATACATTTGACAAGGACACGTAGTTCGGGAGGGGGGGGTCGGTGTCAAATCGATACTTGGCCCTCCCCCTCAACAGTCACTCCCAGTGTTGCCTGTGAGGTAAAGGACCGGGTGTGATGGTCGTCCTTAACTTAACACTCCACAGGTACGGAGGAGCACTCAAACTCTGGAAACATTTCTCATTTCATCAACTGAAAGTAATTTATACTTTTTCTACGGGACAGACGATATCAGCTCAAGGACATGGCCAGAAAACTGTCCAGAGTGTTTCAGTTTGTTTTTTTTCTCTACTTATCCTTTTCTACAGAAAATAACAATGAAAAAATGCCACTATTTACAAAAGGTTTTATCAATTTAAATTTTATCAATCAAGTTTTACCAAGCCAGAATTTTGGGCTTTTTTGTATTTTTTTTTCTAAATAAAAGTGAATGAAGACCAAAAACAGTGGTGACTCTGTAGCTTCACTGGAGGTTAAAGCTCTGTGCTTATTGGTAAAGATGAGTCACACTGGAGCAACAGCTCAGTTTGCTACTGTTGTTGTTCCGAGCAGCAGATGTTTGGATTAATTATTAATTCTGATGAATATTGTGTTGTTTAGAAGAAAAAAGACAGCCCTCTTTGTTGGCGGATCAGCTTTCATGACAGCCTCAACTAGTCTTATGGCAGCAAGTGAGCAAAACAGCCACAGTTTCATAAAAGCATGAGTTTCCAAAACCACCATCCCTTCACCAGTAGCAGTTATTTAAACAAATACAGCTTTTTTTCCATCACATCCAGCCTCACCATGAAAGAAGAAACAAACTGAAACAGCTGCAAGTAGTTACACAACCTATTTGTACATTTTAATAAAGTGTAGCAACTAAGATTTTGTTTGTGTGTGTATGTGTGGTGGTGTTGGGGGGTGAAAGTATGCCCTTCAGTGAGCCGTTGAGATTTGCAGGGTTCCATTAAATCGCAGACCAAGATGAAAGTAGAATTATGCAAGTCTAACTCCACTTATGATTTCTGTGGAGGGACAGTGAAGAGTTTATTTGAGTTTATTATTAGTCGTTTTTTAGAATTTATTTGGGCAGTGAAACTAAGATTAAGGTGATTAAGATGAATATGAATAGTGTGCTGGATGTTGGATGTCTGCACTGCACTTTTTGACCAAGATCTTAACAAGTCTCCAAATATTGTGTAGACTTGTTGTTATACATTTTTACAACTGCAAAGAGAAAACTAAGAGCTTTTATAAATGACCGGACATAAATACAGAACCTTACGGCCACTTTATTAAGTATACCTATATTACTGCACTTAAGATAAATTACCTAAAATATCCATAATGGGCCTCAATGTCATTATGTCTATCTATTAAAAAAATTACTTTATCAAAAATAATGGTGGTCAAAACTAAATAGACTGTTCTAAGGGGTCTCACCTGGACTTTGGTGGGCAGCATCCAGTGCTTCAAAGTTTCTGCAGTAGTGCCGTTGGGAAGGACCACGGGGTCGTGCAGGTCCATGCCCAGCGCAACAACGCATGTTGGGTAGCACACAGAACCTGCAAGGAAATCAAGTGTAAAATCCGTGCCCCTGTTAATGCAATATAATCTGTTTGTCTGTGTTTCCTCCTCAATACATCTCTGTGCTTTTACTTTAACTAAGAAAAAAGAAATAAATATAAGGTCCCACACCTGTCTAAGACAGGTGCCTGGAATCGCTTTTGATGAAACCACATCTGCCTTATGATTGTATAAAAAATACAGGTCTACTAGTCCATTAAAAAATCCAACTGTTCAACAATTTATTTATTGTTTTGTTTGACAATGTTTGAATGAAAATCACATTTCTTTCAAGATTTATGATTGAAATTGAAATCGAAATATGTAACAGAAAATTAAGGAGTGCTCTGACTGGAAAAAGGAAACATGAAAAGATTAAAGGTGTTTACAGAAAGTTACTCTACCCCCTTCATTTTTTTTATTTTTAAAACGTCTTGTGACTATGCTTGACAGAGGGGAGAGAAAATAATCAGAAATGTTCATTTGCTGCATTTGTAAAAGAACACTGCACCCACCGATGTCCAGTCCCTGCTCACAGCTGTACTCGACAGAGTTGAGGTCTGGAGGAGACGAGCAGGTTTCCTGCACCGACGAGCACATCGTGAACTCTCCTGTCCACTTGCCGTCCTTAGTGCATCGAATTTCTCTCTGGAAACAGACACACACACTAAATATGTAACTGATACTGGCAGCTACAGTAGCCACCAAAGCCACCAAGACAAAATGTAATTAGATGAGTTAGCTTTTATAAATAAGTGTGTAACACAATTATATATTACTTAATATTTAGGCTGCATTTTAACAGTGATACGGAGTTCAGTTCCTTTTAAAATTACAACAGTGATTAAAATTCAAGTAACACAACCAGCTGAGCTAAAACTGACTTTATAGTCACATGAGTGTGTTGAAATCTCACATTTTCCGTGGTGTTTGGGCACTTCAGGGTGCAGACGGTGTTGTAGTACAAGCCGTTGGTGCAGGTGTACATGCCTTGAAACACGTCAGGCAGGGCTGGGCAGTTTATCGGCTCGCAGCCATTTTCCTCCCACTGCCCTCCATCTCGGCATTCCAACCTGAAGTACTTCCTAAAAACAACAGGAGTGAACGCACACACGCTTGTATCTACAGCCATAACTGACACGCACTATTTAAAACACTGAATGTCACATTTGACGCACAGAGATTTATCATAACAAACTCTTTACTTTTAACATTTCAATAACCCAAAACAAACTGAGTGTTGCATCGTATAGTAAAACGATCTCCTGTGTGGCGCATTCAGGGTGTATTTATATGGGTACGTGCGTCAAAGGAAAGAGTAAAACAGCCTGTTTTAGAGCCTTTAAGAGCTGCTGCAGTTCCAATTCACTGTTGGACTAATAAGCATCATGGGTCATTAAAATGTTTATACATATATTTATGATGGTATAACTCATAAATACAATCAGCTTAAAAATAGAGATTTGATTAAATAGTTTTTCACCTTGTGAGATGGAAATATAACATAAATGTATATTTTGAATGGCTTTTTACAATGGTCCATTATTGGCTTGTTAGATATTTATTAACCCTTGCAAGGCACTAATGTTAATGTCAAAATGACCCAAGTCAGCGCGAAGGCCCTCAGTTCCTCTGAGGTCTTGCAAGGGTTAAACTGCATTACACAGAAACAAGAAAACACGGCAGTTATACGTATCTATATCAATCATGAACTGAACACCTTCACTGCTATCATTATAGACTGAAAAGTGTCAAGAAAGAGTAGGGATAATATAAGCGCACCGTTGAGGCTATGTCTCCTACTTGGAAACCCACATCTCATTACTAACACAGGAATTATGTTCAGTAATGAGCAGTTAACTCAGTGAATGCAACTGGCAAAGCAATGAAGAGGCCATGTTAGCAGCGGTACATATTTTATTGGACCCTAATGGGAGTTTGTTCCAAAACTGGATATAGTTATGCAGCTGACGGGCCGAGAAATACCTCTTAAAATGGTGCCCATTGATATTTAAAACCTGGCCCTTCAGGGCTTTGGCTCTTCATGTGATGCATTGTTACACCTACATGTAAAATACCTAAATCAAAGATCCTTTTCTTCTTTTTGGCAGTGTATAACGGGAATCTTGTAAAATTAAGGTAAGAAGGAATTTCCTCCATTATGCAAGGAGGTATTTGTAATTAAAAACTGGATTTGCTTGCTATCTACGCAAACTAGCACAATGTACATGTACATTAAAAGAAAAAAAGGGGGACTGTCTGCTGATCTCCCAATAGCACCTACCTTGGCGTCTTCTTTTTGAGGCTCCATAATACATAAAAGCCTGGTTTGCATTTGTAGTGGCAGATGGAGCCAACATCATGCCCTGAAGCCAGACAGTTTGCTGTAAGCAGTCTGGCGTTAAGTATGTTTGGAACCTCTGGACACTCTATCTTGCAGTAAGCTTCTGGGAAAGACCACAGGCCATCCTCCAAACAGACCAACCTATCATTGTTACCTGAAGGGGAGAAACCGACAATCAAAGGAAGCCCATAGGAATCTGGAATGAATTGAATATAGTAATGTTATTTTTCTTTGTGCCTGCATGTTACTCTAAGCCTCTGTAATGCTGCAGTGTTATACATGTGGTTATCAAAGTTTTGAGATGGCGTAATGAAATCAGAAATTAGATTATGTTAACTGGAACGTAGAAAACAGTAACTTCAGGTAGGTCATTTACTGTGAGTTTTCACAGCACTACTACTGCAAATTGTGCTGGAGAGAGCGTCATTTTATTTTCACAGCCGCCTGTGTAACCACATATGGTGATTTGAGACTACTGGTTCCTTTTAATACTAATTCGTTTTTCCCAAAATGTTTTTTTCTAGTCAGTTTGTGTAAACCCAACTGAACTAGGTAATTTAAACCAGTATGTGAAAGGGACCTACAAAAAGGAGCGTGCATGCATGTGCGTGTGTTTTGCTGATTGATTAATAAACAGAAATGTTGCGGGATGAAAAGGTCTCCTGGCAGCAGAGTGGCTGAGATGTAAGAAATAGAAGGATGTCCACCATAACCGAGAAACAAAAACTAAATATAACCTTAATAATAATAATAAAATTCCAGCAAAGATTTTTTTTTCATTACAGGAAGATTAACTGAAGATTACTTAGGAAGATTGCAAAATACCGAATAATTCTTCAGTATTTAAAGTAAATGTCCTACACTCTAAAACACAAGAAAGTACATGAAAGACGAATTGTTCAGAAAATCATAAATGGACTTCTGTTCAAACAAACATTCTGGATTTGTTTAATTGCTCAGTCTTGCACCGTTATGAGGAAAATCAAGCTTCAGCTTTGCCAAAAGCTTAAATTTTTTATGCCTGTAAAACCCAATGGAAGCATTGTTATGTCACATGGAAAATCACAGCACCATAAACCATTTACATTTTTAGTGGCTCTAAAATATAATTAATCTTTAACATGGCAACATGTGTTTTTAAGGTATTTAAAAATCAGGAGTGTTGTGATAATCAAAATATGTTACAGCTGCTGAGTACTGAGCACATTTTTGTGAAATGCACTGTGTTCTTTTAATGCTGAGTGATGCATGATGGCCTTTAAATGTATTTCACTGAATCAAAAACCACAAATTGAATTATATTTGTGCTTTTTCAGATGGGAATATGTGTCTCGTATTGCTGACTCCATTGACATTTAAGTGTGGCTTTCCAACCACAGTCACAAGTGTGTGGACATTAAGCTCGTCTATTACACTGCGTAACTGGGATTGCTAGAAAAGAAAAAAAGGAGTAATGATTTTTTTCACTTGTGTGTACTGTAATATTCTAGTTTCTGCATGCAACAGGCACCGCTTGTTCAGTGTTTCTGTTGCAAGTGATCTTTTAGGAAACATCGTGGACATCTTAGCAGGGGGAACTGTGGCATGTTTGAACTAGCATGTGCAGGCGAAAGGAATATTCCATGTTGACTTTTTACATTCATACTGAATTTCAGAGAGAAAAATCCACATAACATCTAAAATGCCTTAAAACTGAGTAAAGAAGACATTTGAGGAGCAAGACTGATTGAGAAGGATTTTGTAAATGGCATGTCCAATGTATATTATATCAGTTACTCATGTCTTGAATCCTTCACATGAACAATGTTCGTCCCCCGGCCTAAAAGTGCCTCCAGTTCTAAATTGTGAGACTAAAAATTAAAGTTCTTGTTTAAACTGTAACTTTGGAAGATAGTGCATATTATTTGGTACCGAAGACCCGGGTTCGAATCCCGCCACTGGTAGGGGTTAGAATCAGGGTCAGGGCAACAACTGCAGCCACATTCCTCGGCTCACAAAATCGTCAACGATGCTACGGCAAGACGTAAGGTCAGGAGGGATATTTCATCCTCCCCACCCTCAAAGTATGGGTACCATGCCCCTTCAAAATGCCAAGATAACATGAATACAAATGCATCGGACCTGAGAAGCAAGATCATTACTAAATTGGATGGCTTAAGCCGACGTGACCCCTTACCAAGGCTGGGACTGAGAAATACTGAAAATGTATGTGGGAGAGGGAGATAATACAGAACACCAATGCTCCATGGTTAGTGGATCTAAGAGCTGACGAAATCTCCAAGATGTCACCCCCCCCTCCGCTTCACATAAAAAAAAGTATATATATGTGTGTATGTATGTATGTACAAACCGGATTGGGAAATTGCGTAAAATGTAAATAAAAACAAAATACAACGATTTGAAAATCTTTCTCAACCCATATTCAATTGAATACACTACAAACACAACATATTTAATGTTCAAACTAATAAACTTAATTGTTTTTTGCCAAATAATAATTAACTTAGAATTTCATGGCTGCAACACGTCCAGTAGAAGTTGGGAAAGGTGGCAAAAAATACTGAGAAAGCTGAGAAAAGTTCATCAAACACCTATTTGGAACATCCCACATGTGATCAGGCTAATTGGGAACAGGTGGGTACCATGATTGGGTATAAAAGGAGCCTCCCCAAACATGCTCAGTCATTCACAAGCACGGATGGGGCGAGGGTCACCACTTTGTCCACAACTGTGTGAGAAAATAGTTGAACAGTTTAAGAACAAGATTTCTCAAAGCAAAATTGCAAGGAATTTAGGGATTTCAACATCTACAGTCCATAATATCATCAAAAGGTTCAGAGAATCTGGTGAAATCACTGCACGTAAGCGCCACGGCCGGAAACCAAGACTGAATGACCGTGACCTTCGATCCCTCAGACGGCACTGCCTTAAAAACCGACATGAGTATGTAAAGGATATCACCAAATGGGCTCAGGAAAACTTCAGAAAACCACTGTCAGTAAATGCAGTTCATCACTACATCAGTAAGTGTGGGTTAAAACTCTACCATGCAAAGCAAAAGCCGGTTATGAACAACATCCAGAAACGCCGCCGGGTTATCTGGGTCAGAGCTCATGTAAAATGGACTGATGCACAATGGAAAAGTGTTTTGTGGTCTGATGAGTCCACTTTTCAAATAGTTTTTGGAAACACTGGACGTCGTGTCCTCCGGACCAAAGAGGAAGCAGAACCATCCGGACTGTTATCAACGCAAAGTTCAAAAGCATCTGTGAAGGTATGGGGGTGCATTAGTTCCCATGGCATGGGTGACTTACATTTCTGTGAAGGAACATAAATGCTGAAAAGTACATACAGATTTTGGAGCAACATATGCTGCCATCCAAGCGACGTCTTTTTCATGTACGCCGCTGCTTATTTCAGCAAGACAATGCCAAGCCACATCCTGCACGTGTTACAACAGCGTGGCTTGGAAGTAAAAGAGTCCAGGTTCTCCCCTGGCCCGCTTGCAGTCCAGACCTGTCTCACATTGAAAATGTGTGGCGCATTATGAAGAATAAAATACGACAGAGAAGACCCCGGACTGTTGGACAACTGAAGCGGTTCATCAAGCAAGAATGGGAAAGAATTCTACATGAGAAGCTAAGACAATTAGTCTCCTCTCTTCCAAAACATTTGAGTGTTATTAAAAAGAAAGGTGAGGGCTTCCGGTCTCCGCTCGATGGAGTAAGCAGCAGAGGTAGAGAGCTCCAACTAGCACATATTATTTAAGTACTTTTAAAACCTCCAAAACCGAGAAAACGGAACAGAACCTCAGTCTTTAACCTCTTGGTAACATAATTGTGATATGTCCGCACGAAAAGGGAAACAACAAGGGACACAATTACAGCAAAATATAACTCCGTTCACACGAGGCAGCCTCAGCATGGCCGACAGAGCAGCAGCGACCCCACAAGGCATGACACCTGCCCCCGAGGCCGCGCTCTCCCTGAAGATGCTCCGAGAGGAACTTCAAACTTCCAGAGAAGCGGTGCTGACACAGATAAAGGCTGAAATCATGGCATCGTCTCAGGGAGTTAAAAAGGACATCGAGTCTCTCCGCGCGCAGACAACCGCCGACATCCGAGCTTTACAAGAAGAACTGACCGGTGAGCTGACACAGCTCCGCTCCTCGCAGGCTGAGACGGCTAACACACAAAAGGAGATTGAAACCACGCTGAACGACACCATGAATAGAGTAACCGCGCTGGAGGAGGCACAACAGCTAATCATGAAGGATTATAAGAAAATGCAGGAAAAGTGTCAGGATCTTGAAAACCGGAGCAGGAGACAAAATGTGCGGGTGGTTGGTGTTGCAGAGGGAGCTGAAGGGAGCGACATGATCAGATTCCTCACGGATTTATTCCCCGCGGTGCTCGGAGCCGACAAATTCAGGTCCCCATTGGTAATCGACCGGGCGCACCGCACGCTCGCCCCGCGACCGACCAGCGGAGAAAGACCCCGCCCCATCCTCGTCCGCCTTCACTATTACACAGATAGACAGAAGATACTGGACCTGGGCAAGGCTAAAGGACGGCTGTCATTCAGAGGAGAGCAGATACACATCTTCCCGGACATGAGCCCGGAAGTCGCAAAACAACGCGCTGCCTTCAATCAAGTTAAGAGAAAACTCCGTGAGGCCAATATCACGTACAGCTTATTCTACCCGGCCAGGCTGGCTGTCAGTGTGGACGGAATCAGACACTCCTTTAATTCCCCCGCGGCTGCAGAGGAGTTCTACAACCAGAAGATGGCCAAAAAGGACTGACATCTAAGAGCAAGTAGTGATAAACTGAATCTGATGTCCTTTTTGCTAAAGCTGTAGATGACTTACATTCGAATTGAAACACTTAATTTAATGGGTTGAGTAGTTTTTTATTTTATTTTTTGCTAGTATGTATCTCTCACGTTAAGACTGCGCCCCCTGGTGCCCGCTCTATATAAACCCATAATAGATTTTTGATCTAATTTGACAGTTGTTGCTGAGAGAGGAAAACATTAGCTACTTAATTTTCTGAACCTTGGTTGTTATAAATACAGTGAAAAACCTGAGTTTGGAGGTTTAAAAATAAAACAAAAAAAAAATAAAAGAATATATATATATATTTAAAAAGGAGCTTGGAGACAAAGTCTATGTTTGGTTGTTGCTTATTTGTTTTTCTTGTTTTTAAATGTTTTAGCTCCCTCCTGGAGGTGGGCTACAAGGCACGGTGCCTTTGGTTTTTGATAAGCTCTTTTTTCCCCCACCACTTGTTCGGGAAGGGTTGGGGGGGGGGACGGGTAGATGTGAAGTTTTTAAGTTCAGAATTTGAATGTTCCTTAGGATTTAGGACACGTACATGTTTTGTGTGGGTTTGTTTGTCTATTCCTTTTCAACTTTGTTTTTTTCTTTCCTCCATGCGGATTCAGGACCATCTAAACGGCCATCACATCTGCAGAGTTTGGGAGCAGACATAGCCTTCTTACAAGAAACACATCTCAAAAACAACGCACATAAACAACTCAATAAGAATTGGGTGGGACATGTATTCCATTCTAGATTTAATTCTAAGTCACGTGGAGCTGCGATCATAATTAGAAAAAATATTCCCTTTATTACGTCCGACATAATCTCCGATTCTAATGGCAGATATATAATAGTAACTGGTGAGATATATAACACTCCCATAATTCTAGCTAATATTTATGCACCTAACTTTGATGATGAAAGGTTTATCGGGTCAGTACTAGCTTCCTTACCCAATATTCACACCCACAACCTAGTTTTAGGTGGCGATTTTAATTTTGTGATGGATCCGGTTCTTGACAGATCATCGAATAAAAAGCAGTCTCTATCTAAATCGGCTAACCGGCTACAAAACTACTTGAAGTCAGTTAATGCAATAGATGTGTGGAGACATGCTAACCAGAACCAACGAAAATATTCCTTTTTCTCACAGCCGCATAAGTCCTTCTCGAGGATCGACTATTTCTTTTTAGACTCAAGACTACTTACAGCAGTGAAATATATAGATTATGAGGCCATTGTTTTATCCGACCATGCCCCACTAAAGCTACATTTAAATTTTCCCTGTAAACATTCTCCTAAAATATGGCGTATGGATAATGGGTTATTAACCAATGAAGCCCATGTGGACTTTATTAGATCCCAAATATCTTTTTATATGCAGACAAACGACACCCCAGACGTATCGAAAGGCATAGTGTGGGAAGCCCTAAAAGCATATGTTCGGGGTCAAATTATCTCCTACTCTGTTCAGTTGGCCAAAACAAAGAAAAAACTAAGAAAAGATATAGAAGGACAGCTTATTGAAGTGGATAGACACTATGCAGAGTCTCCTACTCCTGACCTGCTTACAAAGAGGACAAGTCTGCAAACTGAATTCAATCTTCTCTCCACATCTGAAACTACTAAATTAATACAACGTTCCAAACATAACTACTATGAACACGGGGATAAGATAGGAAGACAACTAGCACTCCAGATAAGAGTATCTGAGGCATCTAGACACATAACTGAAATTCGCACCCGCTCTGGGAATTTGACAAAGGACCAATTGGAAATAAATCAAGAATTTGAGCAATTTTATACTAAGCTATATACAACAGAAACAACATCAGACTGTGTGACTATACAGGAGTTTCTTGATGACTTGAAGGTTCCCTCTATTTGTGAGAAGGATAGACATTTACTGGAGGAGCCTATAACTTTACAGGAGGTTACCTTAGCAATACGAAGCTTACAGGGCTCGAAAGCACCGGGCCCAGATGGTTACACACCCGAATTCTATAAGGCATTCGTTAATGAGGTCGCACCCCTCCTTCTGAAAGTTTTCAGTGAATCATTTGAAGGAGGCTTTCTTCCCACAACATTCTATCAAGCAACAATATCACTAATACACAAAAAGGGTAAAGACCCATTAGAAGCGGCATCTTACAGACCTGTCAGTTTATTGAATGTCGACACCAAAATTCTGGCAAAGATACTGGCAATTAGACTAGAAAATACACTTCCAACGATAGTTCATGAAGACCAAACAGGTTTTATTAAAAATAGACAGATGACCCACAACATACGTAGGCTATTCAATATTATATACACATCCAACTCTGGCCCATCCTCCGAAATCTTGCTATCAGTGGATGCGGAGAAAGCTTTTGACAGGGTCCAGTGGGATTATCTCTTCTCGGCCCTGTCGAAGTTTGGTTATGGCTCAAATTATATTTCATGGGTCAAACTCCTTTATAAATCTCCAATGGCTGCAGTTCAGACGAATAAAATTAGATCTAAATACTTTGGCTTAACACGTTCCACAAGACAGGGATGCCCGTTATCGCCACTGCTTTTTGCGCTGGCAATAGAACCTCTCGCGATTGCTCTGCGCTCAGCAAAGGAATATGAAGGGATACATAGAGGAGGCGAGGAACATAGAGTCTCGTTATTCGCGGACGATTTATTAATATACATCTCTGACCCCGCTAAATCAGTCCCCACAATAGTTTCAATTTTGAATAAATTTGGCCAGATATCAGGATACAAAATAAATATGAGCAAGAGCATCTTATTCCCAATAAATGCAAACAACCAATGTCTTTTTGACAAATTACCCTTTAAGATTTCAACTCAGTTTAAGTATTTAGGTGTCAATGTTACTAAAACCTTTGCAGATCTCCACAGGGAGAATTTTCAAAAACTACTGGTCAATACAACAGAAGACCTGCAGAGATGGTCTCACATTCCCATAACACTAGCAGGCCGAATAAACATAATCAAAATGACTGTCCTCCCAAAGTTTCTTTTTCTATTCCAGTGTATTCCCATTTGTATTAAAAAAGGTTTCTTTCACACAATAGATAAAATGATAACAGAATTTATATGGGACAAGAAGAAGCCTCGATTAAAAATGACCTTTTTACAGAGACCAAAATCAGTAGGGGGCATGGGGTTGCCAAATTTTAAATTATTCTATTGGGCGTGTAATATCAACATGATGACGTACTGGCTACAAAATAGACCCCCGATATGGTTAAACATAGAAAATGCTTGTTGTCACCCGTCTTCTCTTCCAGCCATGCTGCTGTCAGCTCTGCAAACGGTGCACCCTAAATCATTATCTAACCCGGTTGTTTCCCACTCCCTGAAGATTTGGTCCCAGATTCGGAAATTCTACGGTTGGCAGTCTTGCTCCCTTCGATGTCCTCTTACCAAAAATCACTCATTCGCGCCTTCATTTAACAACACGGTGTTTAGAGAATGGTATGACAAAGGTATTCACAATTTCTTGGACATGTTCATAGAGCAGACGTTTCCATCATTTGGACAGATACAGGAAAAATACAATATTTCGAGATCACAGTTTCATAAATACTTGCAGATGAGAAGTTTTGTTATCCAGAATAACCCAGCATATCCACGCGCTCCCACCCAATCCTCAATGGAACTGATACTTACGCAAGACCCCTTTAAAAAGGGAGGGATATCCAAGTCTTATGAGAATTTATCTAGCTTGACTGATGAAACTACACTAGACCATTTAAGGACAGCCTGGCAGGAGGACCTAGGCAGCGAGATCACAGAAGGACAATGGCAGAAAGCCTTAGAACGAACTCATAGCTCTTCAATATGTGCAAGACATGGCCTCCTGCAATTTAAAATAATACATCGCTTTTGACATTGGTCAAAACAAAAACTTCATAAAATCTTCCCCTCAGTGGATCCTTCATGTGACAGGTGTGGGCTTGGACCAGCAACACTAGGGCATATGTTCTGGAGCTGTCCCAAACTATCAAATTATTGGGATTCTATTTTTAAAACACTATCCTGTATTTTAGGGAGGCCTATCGATGCAGACCCGTTGGTGGCGGTTTTGGGAATCATTGACCAGAATATGACAAGAAGTAACGTTGAAGATCGCATCGTTTTGTTTGTCAGTATACTTGCGCGAAGATTGATTTTACTGAACTGGAAGCAAAAGGCAGCACCAACCTATTCAAATCTTATGACTGATGTCATGAGACATTTAGAGCTGGAGAAAATCAGATTTGTATTGAAGAATCAAGAGAGAAAGTTCTACGAGGTTTGGCAGCCATTCATTGATCACTTTAACAATAAAACATAGCCCGATGGCAAAACCAGAAACATTTTAACCCCAAATGGAAGGAAAGGATTTGACCCCACCCGTTTTTTTCTTTTTTTTTTTTTTTTTTTTTTTTTTTTGTTTTGTTTTGTTGCACAGAACCCACGTGTGTGTGTGTGTGTGTGTGTGTGTGTGTGTGTGTGTGTGTGTGTGTGTGTGTGTGTGTGTGTGTTTATGTACGTGTATATGTGTATGTGTACAGTATGTTTCTATACTACATCATATGTATCTCTAGGATGCAAGAGCTAATCACATTACTGCCGAACGTGTACATGTGCATGTAAAGGTGTGATGTATTTGTTTCACTGTTATGTTTGTATTTAAAACGTGAAAAAACAATAAAAGAGATTTATTAAAAAAAAAAAGAAAGGTGATGTAACGAAGTGGTAAACATGCCCTTTCCCAACTTCTACTGCACGTGTTGCAGCCATGAAATTCTAAGTTAATTATTATTTCAAAAATAAAATAAAGTTTATGAGTTTGAGCATTAAATATGTTGTCTTTGTAGTGTATTGAATTTAATATTGGTTGAGAAGGATTGTCAAATCATTGTGTTTTGTTTTTATTTACATTTTACACAATTTCCCAACTTCAACCGAATCCGGTTTGTGTATATATATATATATATATATATATATATATATATATATATATATATATATATATACATATATATATCTCAATAAAATATGTGTGATAGATTAAAACATGTATCATATGTATTTTATATCAAAAATGCATATATATATATATATATATATATATATATATATATATATTCCTTAGGTTCTTACCAACATGGTATTAACCATTAATATATATGCAAACAAAAACAAAACAATTCTCCAAGAGCAAGACCCAGTTACCACCACAAACGGCAGTCAAGCAAGAAAGAGTCTTCTTGGGTATGAAGAGTTGGACAGCACCAGACTCGGACATGATCCACAGCTACTGACTGAAGAAACTGACTGCACTCCATGAGTGCATAACAGTGCAAATGTACCAGCTGCTCACAGATGGGACCCACCCAGAACGGTGACCCAAGGCCGCACAGTCCTCATTCAGAAGGACCCTCAGAAAGGGGCGCTCTCATCCAACTAGCGGCCAATTACCTGCCTCTGCACAACACAGAAGTTTCTGTCAGGCATCACAGCGGCCATAAGTAGGCACATGGCTCCTCACATGAGTGTCAGCTCAGAAGAGAATTGGCAGGGACACCAGAGTACCCAAGCACCAACTACTGGCCGACAGGGGAGTTGCCAAAAACTGGGAGATGTAGCAAACCAATCTGTGCACTGCCTGATCGACTACAAGAATGCTTATGACTCAATGGGTCCAAACCAATGAACTTGTGAATACTGGAATGCCTACGTCCTCAACACGACAGTGACAGCCTTCATAAAGAGCTCGACGGGACTGTGGAAGACTACCCTTAAGGCCAACTCAAAGCCAATTGCACAAGTCACCATCAAGTGCGGCACACACCAAGGAGATGCTCTGACACCACTGCCGTTCTGCATAGGCCTGAACCCTCTCAGCCAGATCATCACAAAGAGTGGCTATGGATACCGGTTCAGAATCGGAGCAATGACCAGCCACTTCCTCTACATGGATGACATCAAGCTGTACGCAGAAGGTGAGCACGATATCGACTCACAGATCCACCTCACGAGGATATACCAGAGATATCGGCATGTCATTCGGGCTGGATAAACACGCTCAAATGGTGTCCAAGACGGGCAAGATGATCACTACTGAGGAGGGTGAGCTAGCATATCGGATGTTCAAGACAGTTAAAATACCTGAGGATTCCACAAGAAAATGGCAACGACAAGGAGGCTGCAAGGAAGTTGGCCACAGCCAAGTACCTGAAAAGAGTCCGGCAGATCCTGAAGAGCCAGCTGAACGGAAAGAACAAAGTCTAGGGCATCAACACATTGGAACTGCCAATAATAAGGTGACCCACTGGCATAGTAACCTGGCCACAGGAAGAGATGTGTGGCAGGGTGGAGGAGCTACTGCCACTCAGGCTGACGGGACACAGGTGTGGCCCGTCAGCCTCTCCACCCTGCCAGCCTTATAAGGGAGAGACAGAGAAGCTGCAAGGAGGACTGGGAAGCTGCTGCTGGTCGTGGTGCTTGTGCACGTGTGTCCTGGGTGTGAGGTTCCGGTGGATTAAATAAAGGGTTCTGCACTAAACTCCGTGTCCTCTCTATCCTGTCGGTCGGGCCCCGTAGCACTCGCCCTGCAACAAGGTGAAAGCCACAGATATCAAGACCAGGAAGTTCCTCACGCTGCATGAAGGATTTCATCCCAAGGTCCCCACCATGACACTCTACACAAAGCAGAAAGTGAGAGGCTGCGGATTATTGATCGTCAAAGCCACCATCCAGGATAAAACAACAACGGCCCCTAAAGATAAACTGCTAAGTGAATTTCTCAGGCCCCAGAAATCCAGTGCAAAAGAAGATGTGGAGGAGGAACCACCATGGACAGAGAAGCCCTTGCACAGCATGTACCACTGGCAGATTGAAGAAGTGGCTGACATCGAGAAATCCTACCAGTGGCTGGGAAAGGCTGGACTGAAGGACTGCACGGAGGTATTAATCATGGCTGCACAAGAACAGGCCTTGAACACAAGAGCAATATTTGCCAGGGTCTATCACACCAGAATAGCAGCACATAATAGCAGGATGCAAGATGCTGGCAGGTAAAGGCACAACACAACCAGGGGGCAGTTATAGTGTACAGAAACATCTACACTGAATATGGGTTAGGGCTGCACGATTAATCGTAAAAAAATCGCGATCTCGATTCATGCTTGAACGCGATCTCATTTCCAAATGACGACGATTTAAAAAAAAAAAAAAAAAAAAAATTTTTTTTTTTTTTTTTTTTTTTTAAAGATGGCTGCATAAAAAAAGGACTAGGCCTATGTTCTAGGTTGTTGTAGTCCTGTCATGGTCAACTATCATGTTGTCATGTTTGTTATATTTTGTTAATGATTGTGGATTACATTTGGAGAAACATCTACCTTTCTCTTCACCTGACACATATTGCACAGAAATATTGTTAAAATTGTTATTGTTAAAATTATTTAAAGACAAGAGAGATGTTTATTGTTTTTATGTTCAATGTCAGCTGTTACAGCAAAAAGCAGCCAGAGGAATAATTTGTTGCCTCAGAACTACAGGATCTGTTACAAGTCCCCTTTCTGAAAGGGTGTTCAACTCAGGGAGGAACAAATATTGTTCAAAATTGTTATTATTGTTTAAATTATTCAAAGGTTTGTGTAAAGAAGACAAGAGATGTTTATTGTTATTATATTTTTGTTCAGCTGTTGCAAAGTTAAAGTAATAAGTGCAATAAATTTTATATTGGAAAAAAATCGTGAGAGAATCGTGATCTCAATTCTAAGCAAAAAAATCGTGATTCTCATTTTGTCCAGAATCGTGCAGCCCTAATATGGGTTGTCCCAAAGTCCCAAAGTCAAGGTGGGAGATACCTCCACGGGTGGTGGAGAATGAAAGGGAAAAGATCCTGCTGGACTTCCAGATCTAAACCGATAAACTGGTGATGGCTAACCAACCGGACATAGTGGTGGTCGAGAAACTGGATAAGTACAAAGGTTTAAAGGAGCAGATGGAGAAGATTTGGAAGGTGAAGACAGGAGTGGTGCTGATAATAGTTGGAGCACTTGGAACAGTGTCCTTAAGCTGGAAAAACTGGCTCCAGCATATCCCAGAAACAACATCGGAGATCTTGGTCCAGAAGAGCACAGTCCATTGAACTGTGAAGATACTGCTTTTTCTGGATTACTTTAATCTTACCTAATCAAATATCTTCGTTATCTTTACAATATTTATGTTAGCTCATCATTCAAATCAAAAGCTATTTTCCAAGGCAACAAGACAATGCAAAACCACCCTTCGCACATTTTACAAAGTGTGTATGATTGTGGAAGTCCTGTACTGTTTCACACTAGAGGAGTTAATGGATATCAACAGATGAAATAA